>NC_071395.1:81129645-81748016 GCF_022682495.2 Desmodus rotundus
TTACTACAACCTAAGCTTTAGAATTAGTAATCTTCCTTTTCTAAGCATCTTTTTGTACTATAAAAGGTGGCAGTCTATTTTTTTCTGGAATTCCCATTTACGTAGTGTACCCATGTCCCAAACACTATACTGAATCATAGAGAATGTATAAAATAAGTGCTGAGAAAGAAAATGAGTGTTTAAAGCAGGAGAACCAACTCTTGTTTGAGATGTTGGTCTTGGGAGTAGTGATGGTCAAGGAGGGTTTTTCTGAAAAAATGAACTGAGATTTGAAAGGTAACATAGGAGTAAAATGGGGTGAGAGTGTGAGCAGAGAGCCAGTTCTAGATAAAAGGAATGTTATACATATGTCATTAGAGGCCATAGTGGCTGACACAGGGAGAGTGGCATTAGATGAGGCTGGAGCAGATGGCCTTGGCTAGATAATGCAAAGCCTTGTAGGCTGTTTAAGGATATTGGTCTTTATCCTGAGAAAGCCATAAGTTATTTTAAATATATCGTGTTAATGGTACTTCCCTGTCCTTCTCTTTTAGAGATTTAGCTGTATTTTTAAAACTTCAGCCTGCTCCTTAAGTTGATTGTATGTCTTTTCCACCATTAATAAGATCCAATGTTTTACTCCTTTTTCTTTTCTTTTTTTTTTTTTTTTACAAACCCTGTTTTGACTGTACATTTTGAAGTTGTTTTCAAATCAGTGTGTTTTCATGCTTGAGTTTTAGTTGTTTGTTTTTCAGAACCTGGGCTATAAATTTTGTTTTATATACCTGTTTCTGAAGGTACCTTATTAACCACTACTGAGCATATCTTCTTAAAATCTGTTTAAGAACACATTTTTTAAATGTTCCTTTTTTTGTATAATATTTGCAGTTGATAATAATTCCTTTATGTTTTGTCTGTAATACTTACAGAAGGTGATTGATTTATATGTAATGGATTTCCTCTCATTCATTCAGCTTTATCTTCTCACTACAAAGAGTTCCTAGCCTTGTATCTGAACCTCAAAAGAACTACCAGATTCCAAAATAATGGGTTTGGGTCATTCACCAATTCCTTGGCTTCATACATCATAATATTAAGTATATAAGAAAAGTTGAGTAACTAACATCTTGCCAAATAGCTTATCATCAAGCTTGTCCTGTTATGAGATAATACAGTCTTGACCCTAGAAATGAAACCTTATACCTGCCAGTATCATGTGTACAAACTGGAGTCACTAATTTTGGTCTTTTTTTAGCATAAAAACTTTGGTCCTTCTGTGGGATTTGGCTATTCTATTCTTCTTTTGGCCCGACTTAAAATTTGAGTTTCCTACATGAATCTCATCTCAAAATATTAATCTCTTATAAATTTAAATGTATGTAACCTCATTCTACAGACTGCTTTAGAATTGTCAGATGTTTGTGCTTGGAATCTTATCCTAGAATTCAAATTTCTCCTCTAGTTTCCTATTGCTTGCTTCCTCAGAAGATATGGGTAGGAAACAGCACAAAGATGAACCAAATTCTTATCTGATACCTTAATACTGATCACCTAAGCTAGATCCTGTGCAGCCTAAAACTACATATGCCTGACCAATCCTACAAGTTTCTTTTCCTTCCTTTTTCTAATCCAGGTTAATCAATTAAACTGTGACTATAGTAGCCATTAGAAAGGGAAGAGAGTGAATCAGGAAGGAGAAGAAAACTGGCCTTTTCCTTGGATGAAACCAGCTGTGAAAGTATCAACTAGGCCTCACTGTTACATTTTATTGTAGGTACATATCAGAGTTTTACTAAGGAGGGAGAAGAGGAGGAGAAAATGTGCATAGTAAATTACACTCCCGGAGTTATTTTTTAAGTTGGTTAATTTAAATTTGGAGTTTCTTTTCTCAAAGAAACAATGGTATATTATAATGATGGCTAAATGTGCTTGCTATCTCATTTAACTCATAATGTACCATTTAAAACTGTCTCAAACCCTCTGTGGTGAAAGACCTTTCTATTTGTTTTTAATTTCCAATCTTTTGCAGATGGATACCTTTGTAAATATATTGATCACATGCTTGTTGTTACGGCAATGTTAAATTTCTATAAAGGTTTTTGAAGTCTTGTTTTTAATTTCTTATCTTGTGATGGAATGGTAAGATTTCCCAGTGATACCTCAGTTTGCAAACCACATTTTGAGTGACACTGATTTAAAATATTTTCTGGGGTAGATCCATGCAAGATGTTTCTGGCATTTCAAAGTTGGAAGTTAGAATCACATTTCCTATAAAAACAATGTAAGTAATAATAAGTACTATAGTATAATAGTAATTACACTGACCTTAAAAATCTTATTACTCTAGGAGGACATCATTATTCTTATGAAGAACATTTGTTGAGTGCTTCTCTGTAAGATACTGCTAGGTCAGTTTCTGGGGTCACCAATATAATAAAATGATTGTTGAAAGAGAACCTGTGTGGAAAAAACAGTGACAAAAAAGTGATAAATTCAAGTGCTTATCGAGGAAATTAAGCTCTGGTCATTAAGTTCTGGGATAGTTGGGGATGGGTGCTTTGTAGAAGAGGTTTTATGCAAGCCTCAATGCTAAGAAGTCATTTTCTCATTTTATAGATACCATGTCACAGCAAATAAAGACCCAAAATTCAAACTTGGATTTTCTGTCTCTAAAATCTTCTATTTTCATACTGGATTTTATCATTGTAATCTATTTTCCTATATCAGGCTTTAGTGCAGATAAAAAGAAATGGGAGCCATATTATAGACAGCAGCAAGAATAAAGATTTGGCAGTTGGGTACTCATAAGAAAATTCGATGAAAAGAATGATACATACAAAATGGTATTTCTAAGAAAATTAACCTGGCCTTAGTATATAAGTTTAATTGAACAATTAAGAATAAGATAGGTTGGTTGTGACTAACATATTTTCCAGCATGTGGAAACTACAGAATATTCCTCTCTGTATTTCAGTGATGTTTTGGACTTGCTAATTCTGCTTTGTAAGTTGACGTTTATGGAACTAATTTCATAGGAAAATACTAGATATCTTTTAGTAATTAAAATAGCATATGGATTTTGTAAATGACATATACTTTAAAAAAAACAACTTTTACACCCTGGCTGGTGTAGCTCAGTGGACTGAGTGTCGGCCTGCCCACTGAAAGGTTGCTGATTCGATTCCCGGTCAAGGCACACGCCTGGGTTGCAGGCGAGGTCCCCAGTTGGGGGCGTGTAGGAGTCAACCAGTTGATGTTTCTCTCACATTGATGTTTTCTCTTCCTCCCTTTCTGCTTCCCTTCTCCTGTCTCTAAAAATACATAAAAATTAAAAAATCTTTTAAAAAACTGGTATAGTAACTTTTGGTATAATATTCAGTGAAGTACATTCACCTTAAACACATGGTTTGAAATTTGACATATATTTGCGTATCCATAACCACAGTCAAAATATAGGACATTTCATCACTTTGAAAAATTCCTTTGGGCTTCTTTATAGTCATCCCCTCAATGTACTTTTTTTTTAAATTATGAATATATGCAGGCAAATACATTCTTTTTGGTGTATGAAGAGTTTTGACAAATGTATGAGGCCTGTCCAAAAGGTATCCAGCAATATAATGTAAAAAATGGAGACTTTATTGAAGATACAAGAAACATTGTACATAGGACAATGACACCTCAGTCCCCTTCAAAGTAGGCACCTTGGGACCTAACCCAGTTCTCCCATTTGCCATCAGCTCCCCCATAGTATTTTTCTAAACCTCTTTGATGGTCTGAAATCTCTTTCCTTTAAAGATGATTTTAGTTTTGGGTAAAGGCAGAAGTCTCAAGGCACTAAATCTGGGCCGCAGGGGAGCTGAGTCACCTGGGTGATTTAATGTTTCACCAAAAAACTGCACAAGACGTGATCTGTGTGCAGGTGCATTGTTGTGATGAGGCCACCAATGACCAGGTGCCCGTAGCTGTGGCCTTCTGAATCATCCAAATAGTTTCCGTGGAAGAACGTTCAAGCTTAGTGCAAAATTTGATGCAGATTCATTGCTCTGCTTGCTCAGTCATTTTGAATGCAATGGCCATACAGTACACATGCACTCTTAATGGCATCTACCACCCCGACTGAATATAGTACAGTGAAGTCGTCATTGTTCACACATGTACATTCCAGTCCACTCTTCCTGGCTGCCAGGTTACACTGATGTCAAGTAAACTGTTCTCATTATATTAACAGTGACTGGACTTTTTCAAGACAGACCTTGTATACAGCCAGATAACTACACCACTTGTGATAACCCTATAAATGCCCTCATGCCTCTAGCCAACTGTCCCCACTCCCGATGTACTTTTATTTATTTTTCTTAAAAATTTTTCCCCTCAACCGAGGACATGCTCACTGATTTTAGAGAAAAGGGGATGGGAGGGAGAAAGACATCAACTGGTTGTCTCTTTTATGCACCCCTGCTGGACAAAACCACAACCTAGGCATGTGCCTTGATTGGGAATCGAACCCATGACCTTTCTGTTTACGGGACGATGGTGCAACCAACTGAGCCAGGGCCCAGAGTACTTTTAAGATTTATCTCATTTCAACAAGTGAGGTACCTGTTTTCAAGAATTCCATTGTATGTCATTTTTATTTTGTTATATTTAAGTTGTTCCTTTTTTTTAAGATTTTTATTCATTTTTGGAGAGAGGGGAAGAGAGGGAGAGGAACATCAGTGTGTGGTTGATTCTCACGTGGCCCCCACTGGGGACCTGGCCCACAACCCAGGCATGTGCCCTGACTGGGAATCAAACCAGCAACCTCTTGGTTTGCTGCAGCCCGCACTGAGTCCACTGAGCTACACCAGGCAGGGCAAGTTGTTGTTATTCTTAGTTTTTTTCTCATATTTATGCTTTCTAATTCTGCTTAGATTCTTTCATACTCATTTTGCCCTTTAATGATATCCTGGCATACTTTTGTTGGTACTATTCTAGAAATGTCCTTTGAGAACCCTCTCCTGTAATTCTTTTCCCTTTCCTCCCTTAATTGATTTTAGAGAGAGAAGCAGCCATTTGTTGTTCCACCTACGTATGCATTCATTGGTTGCTTCTTGTATGTGCCCTGACCGGTGATCGAACTTGCAGCCTTGGCATCTGGGGATAGATGACAGTCTAACTAACTGAGCTACTCGGCCAGGGCATTAGCATTGTTTCCTGGCTTATCTCACTGAGAACATAGAGACATCCTCACATCTTCTGTTGAAATATCTTACTGGCCTCTTATTTATCTAAGAAAAAGAGAAGTCCCAGGCAAAGTTAAAAAGTTAACTTATTTGTAATACATCATTTCCAATCATTACTTGTTCCTTAATAGTGTCTTGCCTCAGTGTCTTTATATAATTCTTTCCCTCTGCTTTTAAGAATGCCTAGATTGTCACCACCATTTTTAACAAACAAAAACATGCGTTTTATGGATCCTTATTGCCCTTTAACTACTATTCACTTTCATTTATTACACTAGTAAATTTCTTATGTAAGAAATCAGTACTGTTTCCCTTTCCCCAACATGTGTTCTATATAGCCCTCTGTCTGGTGTCTTCTCACACTACAGAAACTGTTCTGGAAAGGTATGAATGGCCCCGTTTCAACAAATAGATTGCTTTATTTTGCATTTTAAAGGTACTACAAATGCCTGTTGATGTTTCTGTTTGTTCTGTTGCATCTTAATAGTTTTTCCATTGTTAGCAGATATTTTCAAAACAGATCACTATAATTTATGCTTCCTTTTCATTTTCTATTACTTCCAAAACTACAAGTTTAAATGACATGTTGAAACAGTAAATTATTGGTCTATAGCAGATTTGTAATTTCTCCCCTGACTGAAGTACAAAGGGATGGGTTCTGCATCATTTGTTAGAAGGTTGAATTCCTGTAACTTAAAAATACTTAGACAATTTTGCATAGATTCGCCAACCTTTATTAAAAATTTTTTGAAGTGTGGGAAGGAAAACTTGTTCCCATTTTATAGGTACAATACTAAAGCACAGTAAATTATCTTGCCTCTGATATGGTGGTCTGTTTTCATCTGCCTTATTCCTTTGGTGTTTTTATTTCTTTGTGTTATGGGTTTGTTTGTTTTTTTAACGTGTATAGACACTATTTTGGATGTCAGGGAAAACATGGAGTTGTGGGCTTGAATAGAATTAGGAATAAGAAAATCAAATATAAATTTCCTGAAGTAGCTTTGATTTTAATCTGATATTTTAAAGTCTAGTCTATTTTTATTTTAGTGCACTCAAGTGATGAAATGTTTTGTTTTGTTTTGTTTAGCTTGTCAGCTCATCTGCAGCTTACCTTTACTGGTTTCTTCCACAAAAATGGTATGTACCTAAAAATAAACATTAGCATTCTAACAAACAAACACCTTTGTGAATGGAAAGACAATTACTGTGTGTATACAAATTTACAAAATTATATTGAATAGAAAAGATGTTGATTCTCATAAACTTCTTGTTCTTTCATCTCTCCAGCAGTTTCCTTTATTGTTTTATGTGGTTCATAATGGGCTGTGGAGGGTGTAACTTGCAAGTTTTTTAAAAGTAGTGGTTCTCAGATTTTAGTGATTGTAAAAAACATTTTGACACTTTCTTTAAAATCCATGTAACTGAACCCTACAAAGGCTCAAATCTAGTAGGATTTTGGTGTAGCTTAGGAGCCTGTATTTTAATAAAGCACCAAGATTACTCAAACATAGGTTGTTTAAGGAACAATTTTTTTCAAAGATTTTGTTTTTAGAGAAAGGGAAGGGAAGGGAAAAGAGAGGAAGAGAAACATCGATATGCAAGAGAGCATCATCAGTTGATTGCTTCTCACACACACCCCAACCAGGGACCAAGCCTCCAACCCAGGCATGTGCCCTGAAGAAGAATTGAACCCATGACCTTTTTTTGATTTGCAGGACAACACTCAACCAACTGAGCCATACTGGTCAGGGCCCAAAGGAATAAATTTTAAGAAAATCTGACTTAAAAGCTTTTTAAAATTGTATATAGGCATTATACATAAGATTGCTCATAGTTTGGTCTCATTGCTTTCCTGCTATCCATTTTAAGTTTCAGGTAGATTTTGAAATTGTTAATCAATGCTGTCTGCTCATTCCTTTTTTTTTTTTTAAGATTTTTAAAATTTTTTTAATTTTTTTTTTTTTTTTGCTTTATTTATTTATTTTTAGACAGAAGGAAAGAGAGGGAGAGAAACGATCAGTGTGTGGTTGCCTCACACACCCCCTGCTGGCGGCCTTGCCTGCAACCCAGGCATGTGCCCTGACTGGGAATCAAACCAACGACCTCTAGGTTCTCAGGCCAGTGCTCAGTTCACTGAGCCACACTAGCCAGGGCAGGATAAAAATCGTTTAGAAGAAACATGTCAAGTTGGTATTTTGTAAGAAACAGAGTTTAATAAACAAAATGGTTACTTAGACCATTTTGATAATTATTCTGGTTTTTTAATGTAAGAGTTATGAACTCTAATATATCTATTAGTAGCTAGTATCCCAATCATCTTATAGAGTCCTTTTTTAAAATTGATTTTAGAGAGAGAGAGAGAAAGATTGACTTGTTGCTCCACTTACTTATACATTCATTGGTTACTTCTTATATGTGCCCTGACCAGAGTTTGAACTCACAACCTTGACTTATCGGGACAGTGCTCTAATCAGCAACTGAGCTACTGAACTACTGAGCTACTTGGCCAGAGCTGGAGTCATTATTTCTAATAGTTCATTATTTTGTTTTTCTGTGGTACTTCTAAAGTACCTGGACTCTAATACTTTAGAAGCTTATCATTTGAATTTTGTAGGTCTGTGAGCCCTTTGTTCCCAGGGGCTTACTTAAAACATATAAATTATTCATCACTGAAATTAGTAATGGACATTACTTGAATAATATTTACTGATCAATGTTGTTTGGTTAGTTAATGTAATTCAATTACTTTTACTTGAATTAAGTAGTTGAAATTAATTGGAAAATAGTTTCATTAAGCTTTTTTCATGTCTGTATGACAAAATGTGTAAAGTTCAAAAAGTACTTGAATTCACTTGAAGTTTTCGTTTTTTTTCTTGATGTTACTAAAGTAAATGAGAAAATAAACTCTGTTGATACTTCTGTTACCAGAAAATAATTTCCCTTTATAATCAAATTAGTGGATTTTCAGAGGAAGCAGATATATTACCTCTCTTGTCTATTCAGGGTATATAAGTCACCTGTTTGATTCCTGGTCAGGGCACATGCCTGGGTTGTCCTGTCCCCAGTTGGGGCGTGTGCAAGAGGCAACTGATTGATGTTCCTTTCTCTCTCTCTTCCTCCCTCCTTTCCCTTCCCTCTAAAAAGAAAGAAAGAAAGTCTTTTTTAAAAATCTCTAAAGCCTGGTTATTTTCTTTTATTTTTAAATGAAGACTTTTTGTTTAGCAGGTAATTGAAACTGCTTAGAATGAATACACAGAGATTATTAGAGTGCTGTTTTCATGGTGAATAATTGTTCAGGGAGTATTTTTGTTACTGCATTTTAGGCATTGGATTATTTTTCCTATATTAAAGTATTTTTATTTGGATATAACTTTTTTTAAAATTTAATCTGTATTTTTTCCCCCTATTACAATTTAGTCCCATTATATCCCCCCACCCTTCAGCAATCACCACACCATTGTCCATGTCCATGAGTCCTTTTTCCTTTTTGCTCAGTATCTTCACCCCCTATCCTCTCCACCCCCACCCTAGCTGTCAACCTGCTCTCCATCTATGAGTCTCTCCATTTTCCTTGTTAGTTCAGTTTATTCATTAGATTCCACATACGAGTGAAATCGTATGGTATTTGTCTTTCTCTCACTGGCTTATTTCACTTAGCATGATATTCTCCAGGTTCATCCATATTGTCACAAAGGATAACATTTTCTTTGTTTTTGGATATTTCAAAAGAGACTGATTCAAATGCATTTTATGCACACACCCTGCATAAGAAGAATCTTTCTAAGTAGAAAAAAACTGTCTAAAATCTCAGAACAAAATTATTTTATTTCCGTATATGTTCATGGATTCATCTATTATACTTCTGTATATTACTGAAACTTGATGAATGAATAATTATTCAAAGTTTTGAACTATTAATGGCTTTGGGATTTAAAGACAAATTATAGATAAGTACTCTGGAACTCTAATTTTCAAAAGCATTTGTTAATTGATACAGAGAATATAGACTATATTTTAAAATTAAAATACTTAAATTTTGTAAACCAAGAGATTCCTCTAGGTAGGAAATAAATGTCTTAATTTCTGCTATCCCATTTAGGCTTTAGAGAAACTTTGGGGAAAAGGTCAAAAAATAGCTATTTTTCTTTTGAAATTAACTTTTATAATGTTTACTTTTTAATTATTTAAATATAAGGGTACATTTATTATGGCTGGGGACAGTGAGACAAGGAAGAGCTTAGCACAGAAGCAGCAACAGGAGAGCCTAGGTGGGGCTGATTTGGCTCACTGGGAAGTCAGAGGAAAGGGCGCCTTGGAGACAGGTTCCAAATGTTAGTCCAGGACAAGCTACCGCTGCTCATGGCTTCCTGGTTGCAAGTCTTGTGCAGTCCCTTACATTTAGTTTTTAAATCCTTCACGAGTCTTGGTCTAAGATTTTTTTAGTTTAATAGTTCTGTATTCAAAATGAAATGTGTAATAGTAACTATATAAATGTATTTTAAAGTAAGTTTTAATGGTGGTAGATATGGAGAGAAGGAAAAAATAATTTTAATGTTTATTTTTTGTGTGGTTGTCTCTCCTGAACTATTTTTCGTTTTGATTTCCACCAAGAAGCTTTAACTGTGTTTGTCAAGAAATTACTTTTGGGGGGCAAATACAGATAAACACAGTTTATTATAGTCTTTTATTATTGTCGTTAAGTCTTTATAGCAGAAATAATTGGTAAATTTTTTAGTTTAATTAAAATAATTGAGCCATGATTTGAATCCAAAGAAAATCACAGTATATAAGAAGGTAATTATACTTTTCTTGTGAAAGGTTTATTTAAATGACTTTATATGTAAAGGCTTTTTCAGAGTTTGCTATACATTTAAAACTGGTTTTAGAGAAAAAGAATGAATAAACTTCTGAGAAGCCTTCATTACAGGAAGTCTTTTTTTTGTTTGAAATTTCTAGACTTCTTAGAAAATAAATACTGTATTTATATATTCTAAAAAATAATATTTTAAAATACTGATTTTTCTATTTAGATAAGCCATCACAAAACTCAGAAAATGAACAAAATTCTGTTACTCTGGAAGTCCTGCTTGTGAAAGTTTGCCATAAAAAAAGAAAGGTAATGTATAAAATGCTGTTGGTAGATTAAGTAGAATAATTTTTTAAGTTGAATGTGTTCATGTATATGTACTTTGTTTTTAAACCTTTAAAGCTTTTAAATATGTTGGTGCCTGAATTATAAAACTGATAACCTCTTCTGCCAACCTCCTAGATCTGCATGTTTTATTTATAGTTTGGCTATAGGTATATGTGTAAAACTTCTCCCATACATCTTCTTCACCTGACATTGAAGGGAAGAAACTATCTTTTCGCATTTTAAGATATAAATTCAGTTACCTCCCTGCCACTTCAGTGTCTTAGCTTATTTTTTAGCTACTTGTCCCCATTAAAATACTGAATGAGGGCTAAGAGAGAATTTTTCCAAGAGGATTACTTTTTGTAAAACCACTCTTGGGGAAAAAAATTCTGTTGCCCAGCATTATTGGGTATTAACTTGTTAATATATTGCTTCAAGTTTTTATTATAAGATGAAGTCATTTTGTCATAGAAACAAGTATAATAATGATTAATTTTTTGGACAACCTACCAGAGCCAAAAGGTACACCTTTTTTGTAGCCTCAAGTCAAGTCCTTGGGTATTTTAAGAGTAGGAATGACCTGTATGAAGTTCCTATTGCTGATTTTCTTCTAAAATCATAGTAAGGTGATAAGGGCTTAAAATCTTCGCGTTGGTATGAGGTGGACTAAGGTGACAGGAGATGGCAGAGTAAGTATATGTAAAAAACTTTAAAGTTAACAAATACCACTCCCCATGTACCCCTAGCCCCCTGCACATTTGACATGCAGTGATGTGAAAATTCTTCAACAAGTCATTTTATTTAGGCAAAAAATTGTGAATATACCTATTATATCCTTTTGGTGTTTCAAAAAAAATTAGGCATAAGCATTTTCTTGGGAAGATTGATATATTAATATCAGTCACCTCTGGAGTGTAAGATCTGGGGGGTGGAGGACACATCTCTTTTTATACTCTTATGGAATAAAGTTCTATTTTTACCATAAGCATGTATTTACTTTAAAAAGAAGTTACAATGAAATATGTACTATATTTTCTTATTATAAAGGTCTTACGCATCTTCTAATTTTTGAACCATACTCTTTCAGCATAATTCTAGTTATATAATTACAGAACATTACTCATAATATGGTTAATATTGCCTCTGTTAAATAACATATTTAAATATATGAATTTACTATGTGGGGTTAAAATTCTCTTCATTTCTAATGGTCTCGTCAATTATTTTGTTAGAAAAGGGAAGATTATATGATTAAAAGATTCATTTATATTACTGTTTTAAACATTTTAATTCCATACTTCTAATTTAAAACTTTTAGATGATTATCAGCTAGATATCAGATATATTATATCATCATTTTCAATATATTGGAGAAATCCTCATTTGTTTTAATATTTATGATACAGTTTTTCCAAATTTTCTTTTTGTTTCATTATAGTTTTCATAACTGTGGTTAGAATTTTAGCATGTCCTTTGGTAATCTTGGCCTATACCATGTCTCCTATAACTGTGATTATAAGGTTTTTTGTAATTCTTATATATATTGTATATGTATAAATATAATTTCATAATCTTTACTTTTACAGGATGTAAGTTGTCCAATAAGGCAAGTTCCTACAGGTAAAAAGCAGGTGCCTTTGAATCCTGACCTCAATCAAACAAAACCTGGAAATTTCCCATCCCTTGCAGTTTCCAGTAATGAATTTGAACCTAGTAACAGCCATATGGTGAAGTCTTACTCATTGCTATTTAGAGTGACTCGTCCGGGAAGAAGAGAGTTTAATGGAATGATTAATGGAGAAACCAATGAAAATATTGGTAATTTTTATTTTAATAATTTTACTGGATTTTGTCATTGGAGCTTAAGGTGGTTCATGAAAATTATTGACCCAGGATATCTTTATAGTATTCATAATTTTGAACTATTTCTTTTTGAGTTAATTTAATAATTTATTTAAGACTGCCATTCCAAGGGAAAAATAAATTGCATGACTAATAGCGTGACTTTTATTTGCAAATCTCTGATAGTCTAAATGAGATGATTTTATGGTAGGTTGCCCAGGCTGTTGGACTCTTGGCTATCATGCTGTACTAGATACTTAATTTATAAAGTTCTCATTATTACATGATGGAACATACCTCATTAATAGATGATGAAACATTTCATACAGTAAAAAAATTGATGGAAAAGACTAGTATTTCAAATCAGTCTCTCAGCAAATAATAGATTTACCCCCCCCCAACATTTTATTGTGAAAAATTATATACAGAATAGTAAAAAGAATTTGTAAAGACCAATATATCCTCACATTCTACACATAGATTGTACAATTGATATTATATTTGGTTGTTGTATATACCCTAGTAGTTATGAATCCACCTTTGAGGTAATCATTAAACTAACATATAGGTGCAGGGAATACAAAAATGATTAAAACATTCAGTTTTATCCAGCAAAGGTTCACAACCTAGATTATGGAGATAGACAAATACAAATAAGTACAGTTGACCCTTGAACCAACCCACCCTCACCTCACCCACCCCTACAGTTGAAAATCTGTGTGTAACTTAAGTTGGCTCTCTGCATCTGCAGATTCCCAAGTGCAGATTGAAAATACACCTGATGGGTTTGAACTGCATGGGGTGTATAAGTGGACCTGTGCAGTTCAAACCCATGTTGTTCCAGGGTCAGCCATATTTGTAGCAAAATGATGAGTGGTCTAATAGAGGTATAGGTAAAGTTTAGTGAAGCACCTTGGAAGAAGTAATCTTTGAGTCCTGAAGTATCCTTGAAAGTTCTTGAAAAGTAACCATGAATAAGGAGGTGGTTTTACTTCTTGCCTAGCAAGATCATGCTGAACAGAAAATTAACATTTGCACAAATGTGGACTTATTGTCAATGAATGTTAAAAAGTAAGGACATACATACTGCAAAAACAGTATGGAAGAGTGCAAGTCTGGATAGTAAATGGCAGCTTAAATATAATTTGGACCTCATTTGGAATAAATGTAATATATTAAGGGATCACATAACATAAATAGGATATTTTGCTTGAATATTTGATTCATGAGAAATGTTTGTCAAATTCAGATGTCAATGAAGAACTTCCAGCTAGAAGAAAACGAAATCGTGAAGATGGGGAAAAGACATTTGTTGCACAAATGACAGTGTTTGATAAAAACAGGTAATGCTGATGGACAAGTGAGGCTCCCATAAGGTTCTAGATATCTTTTTATTCTGAAGCAGAATGTAGTGGTGATATTATTTCTTTGCCTTTGTTTCTCTCTATTCTTATGACTGAAAAAACAAAAAAATACTAATACTTTATTACATAGAAAGCAGTAAACACAGATGAGGAACTGTTTGAATGGCTCAGTTAAGATTATTTATTTGGCAAGTGTTTTTTGAGTGTCTACTTCTTGCCAGACACTGTTCTAGGTGGTGAAAAGACAACAAAATCTTTGCATTCGTGGAGCTTAACTTTAGTGGAAGAAATATATACACCACTCCTCCAAAAAAATTAGATTAACTGATGTCACTTAGTGATGAGTGCGTTGAAGAAAAATAAAAAGAATAAATGGTTACTTTATAGAGAAAAATCTCTGAGAGAAGGTAATATTTGAACAGAGACCTGAATGAAGTGGGCCCTGTTTTGAGATTATGTATTTACTAAAATTAGGAAATTGTGTGTAATCATTGTATGGTTCTCCAGGTGCATTTTGGCACAGGGTAGCAAAGAACACTTGGTCTTATAATCATCTCGGCAGTTTTCATTTGGAAATGAAGCACCTTAGTGCCAGTAAAAGAAGATCTAGGAGGCAAATGCAGCATTCTTTGACAGGCAAAAGCTTTACATGACTTTTTTCTTGTAGAGGACAAAGAGCCGAGTGTAACTACTAGTACATTCCTTGCACTCTTTAAAAAGTATGAGATTGTTTCTTTAATATCATTTACTAGCCACCATGTAAAGAAAGGTATTGACTTTTAATGGGAAGGCAAAGATGATTAGTAATAAACCCATCTATTTTTTCTACCAGATTGTCTTAGAATATGTTTCTTAATATTAATACTGGCAGAACAAATATAGTGTCTTTTTAAAATCAGAAATTTGAATGTGGATCAAAGATTTATGGAAAACAAACAAATGTAGTAGGAGATAGCGGTTATGTCTGTGAGAGAAGCAATGAGGGTGTGGCACACCGGGCTTCGTTGATGTTGGTAAATGTTATTTCTTGGGCCGCATGGGGAGGTATGTTGTGTTCTTTTTCAAATTCTTTACATATATATTACCTTACACATGGTACTTTATATATATATATGAACATATTCCTTATACATGGGAAATACTCCTTTTTATTTAATGATAAAACGTACCAAGAACCATGAGAGAATTTTCCCCCAACTTCTTTTGAAAACCCAAACTGACAAAAAAGTTGAATAATACAGTTAACTAATGCCTATATACCCTTCATCTAGTTTCATCAGTTAACATTTTACCACATTTAACTTTATTTGTGAGTGTATATTTTGTTTTTGTGATGAACCATTTGGAAGTTTGATTATGACACTCATACTCATTCCCCCTAAAGACTTGAGGATGTGTCTCCTAAGAACAAGAATATTGCCCTCAATAACCACAATACACCTATAATAGTAAGAGAATTTAACATAATATAATACTGTCTTCCCAATTGACCCCAATAATGTCCTTTCTAACTCTTTCTCCCTTTCCCCCGCATTGAGGACTATGATCTGTAGCCACTTGTCAGTTGCCATATCTATTTAGTCTCCTTGAAATTAGAATGGTTGTCCAGTTTTTTTGTTTTGTTGTTACTGTTTTTGACTTCTGTGACAGTTTTTTAAAGTATAGGCCTGTAGTTTTGCAGAATGTCTCAATTTGGGCTCTTGTGGTTGGTTCCTTAATAAATAGATTCAAATTAGATAAACATTTTAGGCAGGAACTAAATAGTGATGTGTTCTTTGCACATCACAGACACAATATTTGATCACTTGGTTAAGGTGGTATTACCATATTTGTCCATTGTAACAGTACACCTTTTCCCTTTAGTTAATGAATGTGTGATCTCTATGGTAAGATGTCAAACTGGGTAAATAACCTTTTCACTCCAACTGCCCTTTACCCAGCAGTTTGGCATCCATTGAGGATTCTTGATTGAATAAATTATTCCCGTAACAGTTATCAGTTGGTAACTTATGTCATTGCTTCCATGTTTGTTGGCAGTTTTCTGTAAAGAAGAGCACTGCTTCCCTTAAAAAAAATTAAATACGGAGTGACAAATTCCATTTTTATTCAATCTGTTTTAATGTATTAATGTAGTTATTCATTTTAATGCTCAAATTGTCCTAAATTTGATCAGGAGAAGCCCCTCTAAGCAGGCTCTTTGTGTTGACTTACGTATTTATTTATTTTTTGTTTTTCCTTACTTTCTGGAATAGTAAAATATCCCAGGTTTACATTCCCATTTTTCAACCTCTGTTCTGAAATTGGTCATTTCTTCAAGGAGTCTTGGTTCTTTTAGTAGAGGAAAGTACTATATTTTGCTGTGTATAATGCACTCCAGTGTATAATGTGCCCCCATGTTTTTGGCCCTCAATTTTGGGGGAGAAAAATCTTTAAATTTTTTAATTCAATTTTTAATTTATATTCAGAAACAAAACCGATTATCATATTCCAGGATATTATTTGGCATACATTATTGCCATATTATTTGGGATATCGTTACTGCTTTCTAGAGTTAGACTTTTAACGTATAAGCATAAATAAAAGAATTAAAAACATTTATGTAGATACAGAATTAGTACTACCTATGTATAATGTGCATCCTTATTTTTCTCTCAAAAATTTGGGCAAAATGCTCATTATACATGCAAAATGTAGTATTTGAAAGCCAAGATCTGGGGAGTTAGATGTGTAAAAATTCTTAGTCTCAGGGAAATTAAAGTCTCCTTAAAGAATAACCAAAACTCAAAAGCTATGTAGAAAAAGTATGAAGTACTAAACAAAATAAAAAATTTCTGAAAATAGAAATAAACCAAGTGAAGAATGACAGGTCTGGAAAATTAATTTTAACTAATACTGTAGTTGGATGTCTTGTTCCTCTAATATAAAAAGATCATATTAAGTGAAAAGAAAAATACCACAACCCCTTAGAAAAATGAACAAGAGATATGATAAAAATGTTTACAAAAAAAGAAACTATTATAGCTCTTAAACATTTAAAAGATAAGACATCTGTATATAAAAGTACACTGAGATGTCATTTTTTTTCACTTACCAGTTTGGCAGAGATCAAAAAATCTTGATAAAGCACTATTGATGAGGCTTTGGGGAAAAAGGGCCTCCTCATACATTACAGGTAGGAGGGTAAATTCGATTGAACCTATCAAATGTACAATCATAAGATAGAATATTATGTAGATGCATGAGGGAAGCTCCTTTATAATTCAGAAGTATATGAATGTATTACCTATGTAAGTAAAATTCGCTTTTTAAAATACTAAGTTAAAATAGCTTTGCTGATAAGACTTGAAGTAGCATAAATTCAAGAAGTACAGCAAGAAGACAGAAATTCTTAAGTCTCAAAATCATTGTGTTAAGAGTCAGTCTTTGGAGACAGACTATCTGGACTTAATTGCTAGCTCTGGATACTTTGTCATCTTAGGGCAAGTTACTTAACTTCTCTGTTCCTCATTTCTCTCTTCCAAAAAATTGGTGTAATAGCATCTTCATAGAGCTGTTGGGAAGATAAAATGAACTGTGTAAAGTCTTTAAAACAGTGCCTGGCACATCTTAAGCACTCAATAAATGTTAGCTATTAGCACCTAACAGAGTTCTCTAAGACTGATGAAGAGATGCCAGATTCTTCTTGGTATATACAATAAATTATTGAGCATGATTGAACAATGGTGTTTAGGTAGTAGTGTTAACCAGTGTTTAAAAGTATGGAAAAATAAACTATATATACACACATATATATGTACATACACATTAAAACTATACTGTAGGTATGAGTATAATTTAGTTAATTCTTTGCTTCAGCTGGTATTTCATTTACTCATTTATTCATGAAATGTTTATTGAGCACCTATATGTGCCAGGTGCCCCTAGGATCTTAGAGTTATTAGAGTTGTCACTATAATCATAAATTGGATTACTGGTGAAGTGTAAAAGTCCGGAACTCTAGTTCAAATATTACAATAGTTAAAAATAACAGAGGCATAATTCTTAGTGGTCCCCTAAGGCAAGTATTGTAACATTCCCATTTTTGCAAGTATAAAGTCTGGACATGTACTTTATACTTAATATTTAAAGCTTACTAAGTTTTGAGACCTTAGGTATATTATACTTTAAATGTTTAAAGTTACATCTGAGTAGCTACATTAATAAAATAATTCTCTAGTAATAGTTAATAGTGGAAATCATTAAAATTGCTTTTGTCAAGAATGGAGTATAGGTATATTTTAAAATCTTGTTGGGTATATAAGCTAGTTCATAAATTTAATAAATGCTTTTTAGTATAAATCTAAAGATGTAGAATTTGTGTACTTACAATAATAACACAGGTTACTTTAAAGTGTATGTGTTTGTCTAACAGGCGCTTACAGCTTTTAGATGGGGAGTATGAAGTAGCCATGCAGGAAATGGAAGAATGTCCAATAAGCAAGAAAAGAGCAACATGGGAGACTATTCTTGATGGGAAGGTATGGACTGCTTAGAAGGTTGAGCACGTAATAGATATGAACTCCCATTTTTTATTGATGGTTTCTCCCCCAAATGCAAATTCATGTCGAAAGTGGAGTCCTTTGTTTTTGTACTTGGAAAACAAATAAAATTATCTAGTGAGCGTATGTAATGGAAGGCATCCTCCTTGGAGCCAGACCAAGTTCAGATTTCACTCCTAGCTATGTGGCATCTGGCAAGTTACTTAAACTTTGTGTCTCAGTTTTCTCATCTATAAAACTAGGCATAGAATTGATGGATTAAATGAAATAATGAAGTATGTTTAACAGCACCGTGCCTGGCATAAAATAAGTGCTCAATAAATGTTAACTGCTATTGTAAATCCCATTCATAGCAACAGTAGGTTACATGATGACTAGAAATAAATTAATGAAGAAATCTGCAGAACTTAAATGAAGCACACTTAAAATAATTCTTCTAAGAGATTTAAATAGGCATACATACATTTCTTGAATAGGCAGGCTTAGTGGAATGTCATTTATTTCTAACTATATTAGGTCAGTGTACTATCATAAGCAAACTCCTAAAAGGATTTTTTAAGCATTAAAGTTAATTTCAAGTAAACCTAGAACAATATATAATAATATTAAGGAAAATTGTAGAAAAGTTTTCTGAGAACCTTTAATTACCAAAGGGTAGAATGTACTAAAAGTTAAAAGTACTTAATTGGTATGGTATAAGCATAAGAGTAGACAAGCACATCACTAAAGCATAGTTCTGAAATTGTTTCATACACATTTGGGATTTAGTCATGATAAAATAGATGTTAGACCTGTGTGGGAAAGAAAGACTTCATTAATTGTGACAGCTGGTCTCTAGCCAACTGGAAATAAACTTAGATCTAATAAATTCCAGAAGGCTCATAAATGTAAATGTAAAAATTAACAATACATAACAAAAAATGTAGGTAAATATTCATATAATCTTGCTATGAGGAAAGCTCTTCAAAGTGTGATGCAACAGCTAAGAAGCACTTAATAAAAATGACTACAGTGAATTCTAAATATAAAAATCTGAATTTAAAAACAAATGATAGACTGCACAAAATATTTGTAACATTTCAAAGGCTAATATTATGAATACATAGTTTTATAAATCAGTAACAAAAAGGTAAGCAATCTAATTAGAAAAATCACTAAAGGACAATCAAGCAGTTCTTAACAAATATAAGATGCCCAGTAAATTCAAAAGTATTCCAAGACATGCAAACGAGATCAGAGATACACCTTAAGATTGACAGTTTATAGTCGGGTATGTGAGGACACATACTCTCAAATAACCCTTTAATGTAAGAACAAATTGGTACCTCCTTGCTTGGAGGGCAGACGGACAATATGGGTAACAATTTTAATTGTATAATTATATATATAATCATTAACAATTTTATTTCCACCCTTTTATAACAAGGTAGTAACTGGTAACTGAAACGATAGAAGTAACAAGTCTTGTCAAAATTGTTAAAAACTGAATAATTAGAAACACCTTATTGTAAAAAGCCATTAAAAAAATACTTTGACAAAATTTCCATGATATTTAATTTTTTATAATTATATATGTACTTCCACTACTTCTAAAATAAATGATAATAGTGACTAAGTTGTGGGTGATAGGATTTCAAGTAATTTTTATTTCTTTATACTTACTTAAGGAGTTCGAATTTTCTACAGGTATTTATGTTTTAAATTTTTTATTTAAAGTTTGTGTGGTTTACCCATGAGAAAATAAAGATTGTATCTATAATGGGTTGTTGGTTTTTCCCAGGAAATTGAGGCAATATGAAATGGCATCCTTTTAAATCAAATCATAAAGATTTGCTGCTTTAAAAAAAACTCTGTGCTGCTATTTTAAATAAATGTCCCATAAACCAGTGCTATTTTAATGGATAATTTATTTAAAATTTCTTACATTTCCAAAAATGTTGTAATGAATATATTTATACATGTATCTTTTTGCACTGCAAGTATTTGGTAAGATAAATTCCTAGATATGGTTCTGGCTGGTGTGGCTCTGTGGATTGAGGGCCAGCCTGAGAACCAAATGGTCACTGGTCCAATTCCCTGTCAGGGCACATGCCTGGGTTGCGGGCCAGGTTCCCAGTTGGGGGGTGTGCAAGAGGAAACCACACTTTGATGTTTCTCTCCCTCTCTTTCTCCCTCCCTTCCCCTCTCTCTAAAAATAAATAAAAACTTTTTTTTTAAAAGACATAAATTCCTAGATATGGACTTACTATGTCAGAACTAGTTCATGTGATCACATTTTTATCTCATTCCAGTCTAAACCTTAGTTTTAAGAGGATTATTTCTAATGAAGATGTAGAAGGCGTTTAGGCTTGTATGGCAGTAAAATAAATAGGAACTCATAGGTTCAAGAGGCAGTTGGAGATGTATGGGTTTAGAATTCAAGTATAAAGAACGGAGAACCAATTTGGGATTGCCAAAAATAGGTAAGCCCTGGAGGATGGGTGAGAGATAGGGACACCTGGCTAAATATTAGCTGGTAACTAAGGAGACCGATAAAAGAGTAAGTAGTCTTATAAGTGATTAGAGGTGAAGGAGGAAAGCCAAGATAAAGTTCATTGTGCCGAAACCTAAAGAAGAGAAGCAAGGGCAGCCATCAGTGAAGCTAAGAGAAGTCAAGGGCAATTACCATTTTCACTGTTCGTTATAAAGAAAGTAGTTAGTCATCTAACAGTGTCTGCAAAGTGACAGGCTTGGGTACTGCAGTTTTCTTGTTTGTAAAGACATTTTTTAAAAATTTATTTTTAGAGTGAGGGGGAGAGAAACATCAATGTGTGGTTGCCTCTCGCATGCCCCCTACTGGGGGACCTGGCCTGCAACCCAGGCATGTGTCCTCACGGGGAATCCAACCCTCAGTCGATCCTTTGGTTCACAGGCCATCACTCAATCCACTGAGCCACACCAGCCAGGGCAAGACATTTTTAATTGGTTACTAACATAAAAATGGTAATATTTTGCCCTGGCTGGTGTGGCTCTGGATTGAGTGCTAGCCTGTGAACCAAAGGTTCACTGGTTCGATTCCCAGTCAGGGCACGTGCCTGGGTTGCAGGCCAGGTCCCCAGTTGAGGGCATGTGAGGGGCAGCTGATCGATGTATCTCTCACACATTGATGTTTCTCTCCTTCTCTCTCTTCCTCCTTTCCCCTCTCTCTAAAAGTAAATAAACAAAATTGTTTTTAAATATGGTAATATTTCCCATTATAACTTGGATTTCTGACTTTTGAAAAATATGAAAATCTGGCAGGGCTGGGCCAATGTTTGC
Source organism: Desmodus rotundus (assembly GCF_022682495.2). Classification (NCBI taxonomy): domain Eukaryota; kingdom Metazoa; phylum Chordata; class Mammalia; order Chiroptera; family Phyllostomidae; genus Desmodus; species Desmodus rotundus. The sequence goes on from NC_071395.1 coordinate 81,151,025, forward strand.
ATGTGGCAACAGCTCAGCTACTGTTGTTAAGTAGCTGCCTTATTTAAACAGCCTGAGCTCTCCACTACTTTGGATTTTCAAGGAAAAACTGTTGATTTCAATCAGGTCCACATTAATTTATAAATGTTTTTTATGTTTCTACAGTGTCTTTCAGTTCATTGTACAGAATCTTACTTTACTCTTTTCATGTTTTTTTTTACTTTTTAGAGGCTGCCTCCATTTGAAACATTTTCTCAGGGACCTACGTTACAGTTCACTCTCCGTTGGACAGGAGAGACCAATGATAAATCTACAGCTCCTATTGCCAAGCCTCTTGCCACTAGAAATTCAGAGAGTCTCCATCAAGAAAACAAGCCTGGTTCAGTTAAACCTGCTCAAACAATTGGTAAGAAAACACTGCTGTCAAAATAATGCTTTGCAGAGACAGAGCTTAGGCTTTAGATTAACTTGTTTGTTGCTCCAGAAATTATTCCTTGGGAAATATTTGACTTATTTAGAGAGAAAAATTATGAGCCATGGTAAATTAGGGTTCTGTTATATCAAACAAAATTTTGTGTTAAAGTACAGATCAATATTCCTGTATCCAAAATATATCTGGGAATTTTTTTTAATTGTAGAAGCATGATACAGAATATAGTATATATGTCATATATGATATAACACCTCCATATGAGGTCTGTAGATAGTCTATGTTGACTTGGGACAGATTTTTCCAGTTAAAAAATTTGCCTCAAATTCATGAATTAACTATTGGTTTTCAGAACTTTCTAGATTTTGAAATTGATACCTTGATAGAGCTTTGGGATTGTATGCTTTTTATAATTCATGTAAAACTTTGTGTATGTTGTAGAACTGAATTCAGTATTGCAGAGTGTTTTTATAATGTTAGAGCTGGAAGAGGATCATCATAACCTGAATTTTTCCAGGTTAAATTTTGAGTAATTTTTTAAGAGGGAAAACATTTACAAATGGAGTTAACTCTGCTGAGTTAAGGCCCAGGTTTCACTGATTTGTCATTTTGTATCTGCCTGATAGAAATGCTGTCCTTGGCCTGAGAGTATCCAGGTCTTAGTCTGTTTAAAGACAGAAAGCTTAAGATAGCTGTCTTTGACATTGACCTCTCATGTACATTTATTGTGTGCAAGTCATTATAAGAATCAGGTTAAAAAGATATTAAAAATGGCCTGTGTCAGAGAAAAGATTTCTCAAGTAAATTGTGGTCTGGGCACCTCTCAAAATACTGTGTGACCAGCCAGTCAAATAGGTGAAAAGAGTTTCAAAGAAACTGAGAAAAGTTTTATACAAGAATGTACATATAAAATAGTTATATCAGGGGAAATAACATTTTAAGTCTGTAAATACATATACCATTTATTGATTATCTTTTGAATTTGGAATGATTTTAATACATTTTTTATTAATATCTCTTAAACCAACACTTAGTGGATATCGACTCACTGCTTTGGATTGGGAATATAAAGACCCATCAAAACCACACTCTGATCTCAAAGTGCTTAAAACATTACAGTGACTACATACAATTATTTGGGGTTACTTTAATAATGATTCAGGGCATAAGAGGTGGTTTTTAAAGGAAAAGTATGGCTCCTGCCAATAAAGACCTAAATATATGATTAGGAATATTGATTAAGGGGGATTGTTCCCTTGAGGGTGAGAACAAAAATTGTATTAAATACCACAAGTAGAATTCTGTGAAACCTTTAATGTCTAATTATTTTCACAAGATATGTTACCTCGCCTAGAAGCAATTCTTTGAATTAAATATAAAAGTATGTATTTTCAGCTGTTAAAGAATCATTGACTACAGATCTACAAACGAGAAAAGAAAAAGATACTTCAAATGAAAACCGACAAAAATTAAGAATATTTTATCAGGTAAACATAGCTGACCTTTTTATAAATAGTCGTGAAATGCTTTTATTTTGCATGTTACATCTAAAATATTTCGGATAGTTAAAAGAATGTCTCTGTTTTTTCTTTTAACTAATTTTAAAGGTGATAATTGAAAAAAATATTTTGAGATGTATAAGCTAGAGCTTTGCTTTTTTTTGTTTGTTTTAAAGTTCCTTTATAACAACAATACAAGACAACAAACTGAAGCAAGAGACGACCTACATTGCCCTTGGTGCACTCTCAACTGCCGTAAACTTTATAGTTTACTCAAGCATCTTAAACTCTGTCATAGCAGATTTATCTTCAATTATGTTGTAAGTGACTTATTTTTTTCTTAATGTCATACATTATAAGACAATCTGTCTTTCAAAAATTGGATTCTGTACAGAATACCGAACTTTCTGCATTTGATGGATTGCTATATTGCGTGAGTTACAATGAACGATTCAGAGTTTACATATAGCACACCTAATACTGACTGACATAATCTTCAGATCAACCTTTTGAACTAAGTGGCAATTTCTGTATTCTTGTTCACACAAGAAATAACTTTGAAAATGTTACCAAGCCAATAAATGGCATGGCCAGGATTTTAACATAGATTTTTTTGACTCAAAGTTCTCTGACTTCCTGTTCCCCATGCTGGTATGTCTGGCTAATTATAGTTTACAAAACATTAAAAATTACAAGTACTCATCTTGCACATGTACTTCATGCCTTTTTTCAAATGCTAATTACAAGAAAGGGTGAAAAAAGGAACCACACACACTTTTTAAATAAATTGGAGCGATGGGTATTTAGGATAGGGTAATTAATAATTTGTTCCCCTAAACTCCTTGCCATTTTTGTTACAGTATCATCCAAAAGGTGCTAGGATAGATGTTTCTATCAATGAGTGTTATGATGGCTCCTATGCAGGAAATCCTCAGGATATTCATCGCCAACCTGGATTTGCTTTTAGTCGCAATGGACCAGTAAAGAGAACGCCTATCACACACATTCTTGTGTGCAGGTAGGTGAAAAGGTCATACAACAAAAGTTTATTCTCTGGCTTTATTGACGATAGTGGAGGAACAAAGGGGAGCATTAGCTAGGTCTCTGGGTGCTATATTGCTTTATAGCCCTGGCTCCTTCTTCTGTGGGGTTTTCTTACTTCCTCCTTACAACTTTTTCCTGTTTTAAATGTTAATGTCACTACTGCTGCAGTGGTTGGGGGTATTAAAGAATTCTCCTAGTAGATCTAGCTACAAAGCTCTAAGAAAGGAATGTAATCTATTTAGTGTGAAATATAAAGAGCCCTATCCCTATCACTTAATATTACATCAACATTTCTTTTCATTAGGCCAAAACGAACAAAAGCAAGCATGTCTGAATTTCTTGAATCTGAAGATGGAGAAGTAGAACAGCAACGAACATACAGTAGTGGACACAATCGTCTGTATTTTCATAGTGATACTTGTTTACCTCTCCGTCCACAAGAAATGGAAGTAGATAGTGAAGATGAAAAGGATCCTGAATGGCTAAGAGAAAAAACCATTACAGTAAGTATTATTTTTTATTATTATTTCAACAATGATTTTAGAATTTTATGATTAAATTACTTTGTTTGAAAACTATTATTTAATAATATGAACTAAACTTTTGACTTAGTGTAAAGGAACTTTTTCTAAATTAAGGAATTTAGGAATACACAATTTATAATTGTGTCATTTAAATAGTTGGCAAGTAAAGGAAATACATATTTTCTTTTTGTGATTTTAATAGTGTGTTCCTATTATTTATAGGTAACTAGTTAATAACTTAGGAATTCCTTTTCAAAATTACTGCTTAAGTAGTCATTTTTAAGAAATGTTGCCACTTTGCTGTATAAAGAAGTTGTGGTATTTTGAGTTACAAAAAAAATCTGCTTTTTACATTCTCACAATTTTTTCTTAGAAATACCAATTATATTTATTCTGCATTTAATAGGTGTTTTTCTTTTTCTTCCTTTTTAAACATTTTTTTATTTTTAGCAAATTGAGGAATTTTCTGATGTTAATGAAGGAGAGAAAGAAGTGATGAAACTATGGAATCTCCATGTCATGAAGCATGGGTAGGGTATTTCTAAATTTAAATATTCCATTTCCTTTATATCCTATTTGCTGCCTCACATTCTATGAATCTACGTCTGTTAGAATCTTATATAAAATTGTTTATTTAGATATAATGTGTCCTAAATCTTATCCTAATCCAAAGTATTATAATTGCATTGAGAAAAATGGTGATGCTCAGAGAATGTATAAAGAAGGTGCAAGCTCTAACAGCAGATTTTTATTTTTAATATGTCCCAGTTTTTAATTTTCATTCATTTTATTGCCAGGGAATACAAAAATAAAATGCCAAATGCTATGTTCCTGGAAATCCTGCAAATTACTTATCACAGTTATTATCATAATTTTTAAAAATTGCTTAATTATTCAGAATAAAATGTAACTAGCTTTTCTGATTACCATTTCATAGGAGGCAAGGTAAAACAATCCTTATTTCTCATGCCTTTGTGGCCACAGTATGTTCCAAAGCATTGTTTTTCCTGCAGATCTGCCTCCTTCCTTGTGTGAACTATTTACTGTCAATACACATTTTCTTCTCTACCTTCATTATTATTAGATCCTCATTTAAAGCTTTCTTCTATAGCATCAGAGCCAAAGTTTTTTCATTTATAGATAAGTAAATGGGAGGGAACACTTTTGTTTCTTTACTCTTGGGAAGTAAAGAGTTATTGGTGCGTAAGATATCTGGGTGCATGGCCCATAACCCTTTTTTGTATACACGTACTGTCTTCATCTAAGAATAATTTTCACGTTTAGTGGGTCCTCTAAAAGAAAAATGGAAGATGGCAGATCACACGTATGGCTCGCATAGCATTTAATATTTACTATGTAGCTTTTTACAGAAAATATTTGCCTGTTCCCCAGTTAGGGGAACTAAGTTAGGAGTCAAGTATGTATGCAGAGGCTTGGGTTAAATCTCTTTTTCCTTTTGTTCTGATATGCCAATTTCAAGATAAAATTTTAGTTGCATTTTATTGAGTTCTATTTTAATTCTTTGATCTAAATGTTTTAGCACAACTCTTGGGGGTTCATTATATACCGGCATAATAAAGTGAGGGGTAGCTGGGTAAACTATTCAGATATTTAAAATTTTTGTAGGAAGGCCTTATTGAGTCTATTGTACTCTCAGCTCCAGTGGATAACTGAGCAGCCTTTCTCCTATTTGGTTCTGTCAAATTTTATTCATTGTACATGCCCCCAACTCACTTTCCACCAATACAACCTCACTGTTGTCTCATTTATTATTTGTTGTGACATCTTCATTTTTTCAGAGATTTACCATGAACTGAAAATGTAGAGAGACTGCTTCCAAAATAGGAAAGTATGTCAAAATCAAGGGATAGAATAAAGGGCATAGTGTATACATGTAGAATTAGTGAAAGTTGTGCTGGCAAGAGAAAATATTTTACACTTTTAATACTGCCATGTGTGATTAGGAAAAACAAATGACATCTATTTAATAAGCTCTGATTATATTACATCTCTTTAAATTTTTAAAATGGTAAGCTCATTCAGGTTATTGAATCTCACTTTCACTATAGTTTTACTTCTTGCTAAATCATCACTAGATTTGGATAGTCTTACTGTTCTATAATGGTTATCCCTGTTCCATTTGACAGAAATGCTTTGTATCACTATTGATATTTTGTGTTGTTTTTCTTAAATAGGTTTATTGCTGACAATCAAATGAATCACGCCTGTATGCTGTTTGTAGAAAACTATGGACAGAAAATAATTAAGAAGAATTTATGTCGAAACTTCATGCTTCATCTAGTCAGCATGCATGACTTTAATCTTATTAGCATAATGTCAATAGATAAAGCTGTTACCAAGCTCCGTGAAATGCAGCAAAAATTAGAAAAAGGAGAATCTGCTTCCCCTGCAAATGAAGAAATCACCGAAGAACAAAATGGGACAGCAAATGGATTTAGTGAAATTAACTCAAAAGAGAAAGCTTTGGAAACAGATGGTGTCTCAGGGGTTTCAAAACAGAGCAAAAAACAAAAACTCTGAAAAGACCTAACCTTGTGTTGTGGACAAACACTGAAATTGCATTCTAGAAAGTTCAGCGTTTGGTTTTTGTTTTTTAATCACAGGTTCCAAACAGGCATTGTTAGATGAAGTAAATGATTTCAACAAGGATATTTGTATCAGGGTTCTACTTCACTTCATTGTGCATCATTACATGTGTATCAATTTTATTGATGTCGTTAAAACATTCTCTTGTTTGGGCATGAAAAGCAATACTTCAAAGAAAGTATTTTTAACTCGAGCAATTGTCTTATGAAATAAATTGATAATGTAGAAATTTCATATATTTAAATTTTAATGTTTTTTGCATTTGTGATCGGCTGTTTTCCTATTTTGTAATTGTGAGAGATTTTCATGGGGAGGGAAAATTGAAATGTGATACCCTTTTTTAAAAACTGAAGATTTTTGTGACATGTTGCATTGCCACTTGCAATCAAAATTTGATCCTTGATTTTGAAATCATTAATCAATTTAAAATGAAAAATTAAAAGGTATTTTGCATTGCATACTTTTATTTTACAATTTTAAAGTAGCACTTCTTCATCTTATGCCTGTTTGAGATGTTAATTTTTCATGTTCTACAGTGAAATGTCATGTTGGTTTATAAGGTTACTTACCGTTTGTTTTTATGTGGATAATTTTAGTGCATTGCTCACCCAGTATGTTTTTTAAACTTGAATGTTTTGCTGTTTATCCCCCCCCCCACTTACATAATCATATGGAAAATTAAACTGTCCACATTAGGATTGTAAATCAAGTGAAGAACAAATTTGAGATTCTTAAGATGCCACATTGAAGGGAAGAAATGTTCTATAAAAACGAAACAAAATGTTACATTTTTTTCTTTGCAAGGATGTCTTTGTAATGTGTTTCACAATTAGAATATTCAATACAGATGAGCTGACTTGAATTATTTTGAGTAATTTGCCCTGTGTTATATGTGTTTTATGCACATATTTGCAGTTGGATTTTCTCCAACAGAAAGTGGTTTCACTACTGGCACATTAATAAACACCAATAGATTTTTATTCCAACAAGCACTGTGGTTGAGTAACATCACCTCAATATTTTATTATCCTTAAAGATAATTGCATTTTCATATTCTTTATTTATAAAGGAACAATGCTGCTGTAAATACAGGTATTTTTAATTTTTTAATTTCATTCCATCACCATCGGATGCAGTTCCCTATTTTGTTTAATGAAGGGATATATAAGCTTTCTAATGGTGTCTTCAGAAATTTATAAAATGTAAATACTGATTTGATTGGTCTTTAAGATGTGTTTAACTGTGAGGCTATTTAATAGTGTGGATGTGATTTGTCATCCAGTATTAAATTCTTAGTTACTGATTTTTGTGTTAAAAATATAGGAAAGAGGGAAACTGCAGCTTTCATTACAGACTCCTTGATTGGTAAGCTCTCCCAATGATGTTATAGTAAACTCTGATAATGCCTCTGGATAGTGGATGTTGAGCATTTCTCTCGGGCTTTAATTTGCTAAAGCTGTGCACATATGTAAAAAAAAAAAAATAGATTATTTTAGGGGAGATGTAGGTGTAGAATTATTGCTTATGTCATTTCTTAAGCAGTTATGCTCTTAATGCTTAAAAGAAGGCTAGCATTGTTTGCACAAAAAGTTGGTGATTCCCTCCCCCAAATAGTAATGAAATTACTTCTGTTGAGTAAACTTTTTATGCCATCTTATAATAAAAGCTGAAAAATCCCTTTGTTTCTATTTATAAAAAAAAATGCTTTTCTATATGTACCCTTGATAAGAGATTTTGAAGAAATCATGTAAGATGATAAAGCATTTGAATGGTACAGTAGATGTAAAAAAATCAGTTTAAAAGAACGTTTGTTTTTACATTAAATGTTTATTTGCAATCAAATGATTTTGTACATAAAGTTCAATAATATAAAAGTTGTATTGTTTTGTGTTTGTTTACGGATGGTTAATGTGTGCACTGACACTCGGCTTTTTTAGCATAGTAAGGATCCGAAGTACATACATCAGTCAGGTGAAAGAAAGAAGGGAGCCTCCAGAACTGGGAAATAAATGTCTTTGGTTTCAGCCAAAGGGGGGAAAAAATTAAGAGAAAAGCTTAATGTGAAACCTTTCAGTTTTAGTAACATCAATTTCAAATTAAGTGTGTTATGTCCTTTATAGTAGTACAAAATAGGTCAATACTGAAAGTTACCCATCTTTGGTTGTGGATTCTTTTTTCATTTCCTTTTAAATGAAAAAGAGTATCTTGACTATCAAAAAGCTCAGACTAGAGAGGAATACAAATGACAGTTATAAAGTGGTATTGTGTGATACAATTATATACTACATTCCATGAGGTCAGTAGTTGTAGAAGTTAACTCGAAGAGTTGGGGAAAACGTGATAGAAGAGTTCACAATTCAGCTGGTCTTGCTTTATTTACTAGTAACAGCATTTTCTCTGTACAGGGTTTTGTGTATTTGAGCTGAGTGCCATCTTTTCCCAGAGCTCACCATGTGCATTCCTTTTAAGCACTTGATTCCTTTTCATTAGACTGCTAAGTCCATCTCACTGACCTTAGTACTGATGATCTTAGCTGGTGCTGGTATTTGCTGACGATGAGGGCTTTATGTACCATGGTAAAGGTCTGGATTTCAGGCAGTAGGAAGTAGTTAGAGATTTACTGCATAGATATGACAAACCAGTATGTATTTTATTTTTCTAAAGATTTTTTAAATTTAGTTTTAGAGGGGAAGGGAGAGAAACATAAATGTGTGGTTGCCTCTTGTGCCCCCTCCTACTGGGGACCTGGCCTGCAACCCAGGCATGAACCCTGACTGGGAATTGAACCAGCAACCCTTTGGTTTGCAGGCTGGTGCTCAGTCCACTAAGCCGCACCAGCCAGGGCCTAGTATGTATTTTAGGTGAGCCACAGTTACAAGAATTTGGGAGGGAAGGATCTCTACACAGGTAGAATCACTAGCATGTTGTTGTATACCACTGCTGGTCATGAAGTAAGTGCTTAAGAAGGTAACTGTTCAATGGTATTGCAATACAGAGGAATGAAAATGCACTAATAGAGTGATGAAGCCAAAAAAGAGTTGTTTAAAAAAGGAAGCAGTCCCATAACAGAAAATGAGTAAAATGGCAATTTCAAGGGAATTAAGTAATAGGAGACAGGATTAATGAGTTTATTAAATGGAAAATGAGCTGGGGAAATTTATCACAAAGAATATGTGAAGAATGCAGCTATAGCAAGAGGGGAACAGGCAATGGAAGGTTTTGGGGAGAGTGAGTGGGAAGATTGAGTATAGTCACAAACTGACTGGAAGAAACAAGACCAAAGATAAAAATTACCAGAAAAAGGAGTGAGATCAAGAACACAGATGGGTTCAGCTTGCTAAAGAAAGTTTACTAGTAACACTCGGCAAGGATTGGGGAAATAAGCACTCAAGACATTTCTGGTGGCAACTGAAAAAATTTAAATTTACAGTACTGAAGAGATATGGAAAAGTAAAAATGCTTTTAAATATAAGAATATAACTGATGAATTTTTTAAACACATTTTTGGTGGGAAAATAATAAGTACAATCTCTAGAGAGCAATCCAGTACTTTTCTATTAAAATGCATTTAACCTTCGCCCAAACTCGCCATCTTTCAGAATTTATCGTAGAGGCCAAGTAGGGAGACAGAATTTTTACCCCACCAGGCAGTGATGAGGAGCCCCACCCACTGTGATGACAAGAGGAGCCTGGACTTCCATCCCCACCAGCAGCAATGCTGTGTCTCCCCTTTCCCTCTCTGATGGGGTGGTTCAGAAAGAGTCTGTGGATTCAGAACTTTCACATCTAAAGTGCTGGGGCGACCACAAATGCAGTGTCAGTGGAGATCATGTAGGGAACCAAACTCCCACACCAATGCAGCAGCAGTAACTAAGAGTCTCCTATTGGCTGTCAATGGCGGCTGAGTAGCAGTGACACTTCTATTACCTCCATTTGGAAGTAATGAGGTAGCGCCCCTCCCCTCAATCTTCTGCTAGAGTGGTGTCAAAAAGCCAGCTGACCAACGTGTAAATAAGATCCAGAGTCTCAAAACACAAAAATGTCCACACTTCCACAGAAAAACACTTGCCACAACAAGAACCAGAAAGATCTCCAACTGAATGAAGACAATAGATAACACTAGGCTGACAGATACCAAAATTAACCGACAAAGATTTTAAAGCAGCTGCATTAGTTTTCTCCAGAAAAACAACCAATACAAAATTATGGAAGCTGAGAAATCTCATTATCTGCCTTCAAGGTGGGAACCCAGGAAAGCCAATGGTGTAGATTCCAGCCCAGATCCGAAGGCCCCAAAACCAGGAGTGCAGAAGATGCTCGGCCCAGCTCACCAGTCGGACAGTGAATTCAACCTTCCTCTGCCTTTTTGTCCTATTCAAGCCCTCAGCAGATTGGATGACGCTCCCCCATGTTGGGGAGGGCCATCTGCTTTACTCAGGCTATCAATTCAAATGCTAATCTCTTCCAGAAACGTACTCACAGACATGCCCATTAAAATGTTTTAACTACCTACCTGAACATCCCTTAGGCCAGTCAAACAGACAGCAAAGACTAACCGTCACAGCAACCACGATAAAAGTGTTTGAGTGAGGAATTATGGACACACTGGAAACGGGGGAAAACGAATGGCCTCAAGCAAATTGGAATACAGAGAATCTTTGCAGAGGAACAGACATAATGAAAAGCCACATGGACATTTTAGTTTAAAATTACAAAAAAATAATAAATTTAAAAAAATAAAAAGCTCTTAGGCCCAATAGTACAATGGAGGCAACAGAGGAATGAATCGGTGAACTGTAAGAACTGAACAGAAACAACCTAATCTGAACAACACAAAGAAAACAGACTTAAAAAAACAGAACCTAAGGAATCAGTGGGACTAAACCAAAGATGTGAATTTTATGTTACCGGAGTCCCAGAAGGAGCAGGAAAAAAAGGGTAGGGCCTAAAATAATGGCTGTAATCTCCCCAAATTGGACCAGAGACGTAAAACTAAAGATTCAAGAAGCTGAGGAAAACAAGATAACCCCAAAGAAATCCATGTAAAGACACAACAACATTAAATGTCTAAAAACTGAAGACAAAATCAGTGAAAGAGAAAAATGACACATATCTATAAAGGAAAATTAGAATGATACCAGATTTTTTCTTATCAGAAACCACGAGAAGTCCTAATATTTTTCAAGTACTGAAAGAAAAGAATTGTCAACCCAGAATCCTATACTCAGTGAAAATATTCTCCAGGAAAGAAGAGGAAATCAAGACATCATCAGATGAACAAAAACTAAGAGAATTTTACACTAGCAAACTTATCCTAAAAGAATAGCTAAAAGAATTCTCTACATAGAAGGAAATGATACAAGAGGGAATATTGGAACATTATGAACAAAGAAATAACATGGTAAGCAGAAAACAAGGCAAATACAATAGGCTTTCCATCTCTTCAGTTTTCTAAATATTTTGTGGTTAAAGCAAAAGTTATAACATTGTCTGATGTAGTTCTAAATCTATGTAGAGAAAAAAAGAAAGTTATGTTGTAAATGGGGGAAGAATAAAGCAAGGTAAGGGTTCTGTATTTCACTTGAACTGGTAAAATCCTGACACAAATACACTGAAAAGATATATATAGATATAGAGATATATCTATATATAAAGATATATATTTATCTATACATAAAGATATATATAGATAAATATACAAGGTCTGTCTAGAAGGTACCCAGCCATGTAATAGGAAAAACAGAGGCATTTATTGAAGAAGATACAAGAAATATTGTACATAGGACAATGACATCTCAGGCCCCTTCAAAGTAGGCACCTTGGGCCCTCACATAGTTCTCCCAATCACCACCAGCTGCCCCATCAGTGGTCTGACATCTCTTCCCTTTCAAAGGTCATTTTAGTTTTGGGAAAAGCCAAAAGTCTCAAGTTGCCAAATCTGGGCTATAAGGGGGCTGAGTCACCTGGGTGATTTGATGTTTTGCAAAAAAAACTGCACAAGGGGAGACAAGGGTATCAGGGGACTAAATGCTAGTGGAAAAAAACATATACAATAAAGATTAAACCTCTGCATGAGACGTGACGCGTAAGCAGACACGATGTCATGATGAAGCTGCCGATCACCAGTTGGCCATAGTTGTGGCCTTCTAAATCATCCGAATAGTTTCCGTGGAGGAATGTTCAAGTTTAATGCAAATTTTGATGTAGGTTAGTTGCTTTACTCGCTCAGTCATTTTGAATGGGATAGCCACACAGTACGCATGCTCACTCAACAGTGTCCACCACTGCCAATGACTAGGACAATGAAGTTGTCATTATTCACACATGCGCATTCCAGTCCACTCTCTTTGGCTGCCAGGTTACATTGATGTCATGCAAACCATTCTCATTATATTAACAATAGCTGGGCTTTTTCCGGACAGACCTCATCGTATAATGGGTAAGTTATATATATATACACAACATACATATGTAATATATAATACAGATATATTAATGCATATATACAGTAATGTATATATGTCTATAGACATTATGTATAATGCGTATATATATTAATATATATGACCTAGAACTACTAAAGAAGTTATACAAAGAGAAATTCTTAAAAACACTACAGATACATCAAAATGAAATTCTAAAATATGTTCAAGTAACCTATAAGAATGCATAAAAAGGAAAGCAGAGAAATGAAAACCAGAGAGAACAGAAAACAAGAAAATGAAAATAGCAGAGTTAAATCCTAACACATCAATAACATTATATGTAAATAGTCTAAACAGACCAAATGAAAGAGAGACTGACAGAATAAACAACAAAAACCCATGACCAAAGTATATGATGCCTACAAAAAACTCACTCCAAATATGATACAGACAAGTTAAAAGTAAAAGGATATAAAAATGTATATCATGCCAACATTAATTAGAGGAAAGCAGGAGGGACTATATTAATATCAGATAAAGTATACTGTGAAGCCAAGAAAACTACCAGAGACAGAGGGATACTACGATATGGTCAATCCACTAAGAATGTACAGAAATCCCCAGTGTGTGGTCATCAAACAAAAGAGCTGCAACAGCTGAGTCAAAACTGACAAAAAGAAAGGAAAGAGAGACAAGTCCACAATTATAACTGGAGACTTTGACATTGCCCTCTCAAAAATCGAGAGTAACTAGACAGAAAATTAGAGCCCTGGCTGGGTACCTCAGTTGGTTAGAGCATCGTCCCAATATGCCAAGGTTGTGGGTTTGATCTCTGCTCAGGGCACATACAGGAATCAACCAATGAATGCATAAATAAGTGGAACAACAAATAGATGTCTCTCTCTCTCCCTTCCACCCCCCCCCCCAAAATCAATAAATAAAATAAAATAAAAAAGAAAATTAACAGCAGAGTACAGACTTCTCAAGTACCCAAAGAACATACATCAAGGCTGACCATATCCTGGGGCGTAACATAAACATCACAAATTTAAAAGAACTGAAGTCACACAGAATGTGTTCTCCAGCCACAACATAATCAGAGTAGAAATCAACAGAAAGATAACAGGAAAAGCTCCAAACACACTCAGAAACTAAAAACATCCTTGGATCAAAGAGGGAATTTCAAGGGAAGGAGGCTAAGTTTACCAAATTGGCAGGATACAAGATAAACATAGAAAGATCAATTCAATATATTAGGAATGAGCATGTGGAAACCCAAATTAAAAATGCAATGCCATTTACAATTACTAAAAAAGAAACTTAGGTGTCAACATAACAAAATATGTACAAAACTTGTTTGTTGGAAACTACGAAATGCGGATAAAAGAAATCAAAGATCTAGCCCTGGCTGGTGCGGCTCAGTGGACCGAGAACTGGACAGCAAACCAAAAGGTCACTGGCTCCCTTCCCAGTCAGGGCACATCCCTGGGTTGCAGGTCAGGTCCCCTTTTGGGGGTGTGCAAGAGGCAACTGATCAATGTTTATCTCTCTTTCTCTCTCCCTCCCCCTCTCTCTAAACATAATAAATAAAATCTTTTAAAAAAAATTAAAGATCTAAATAGGAGTAGTATACTGAATTCATGATTTGGAAAACTCAACATAGTAAAGAGATAAATTCTTCACTGATATACAGGCTTAACACAATTTTCTATCAAAATTCCAGCAAAGTTTTTGTAGGTAAAGATTACTCTAAGATCTGCATGAAAAGACAATGGAACTGGAATAGCTAAAACAATTTTGAAAAAGATGAGTAAGAGGAATCAGGTCCACCTGATTTTAAACACTATAGAGCTCAGTAATCAGACTGTGCGGGCAGTGGCAGGGAGACAGACCCACAGATCGATGGAACAGCACAGAGAACGCAGAAACAGACTCACCCAAATACACCCAACTGATTTTGACAAAGGTGCAAAAGCCATTCAGTGGAGGAAAGATAGCCTTTGCAACAAACAGTGCTAGAGTCACTGGGCATCTACATGAACAGATATGTTCTCAAATGAACCTTAACCTAAGGCTTACCCCTTATACAAAAATTAAATCAAACATGTATCAGACTTAAATGTAATATGTGAAACTATCAAACTTTTAGGAAAAAACGTAGGAGAAAATCTTTGGGATCTAGGGCCAGTCAGAGTTCTTCTTAGACTTGACACCAAAAGCCTGATCTTTAAAAGAAAAAGTTAATAAATTGAACTTCATCAAAATTAGAAACTCTTGCTCTAGGAGAGACCCGGGTAATGGGCGGAAAGACATGCTACAGACAAGATATTTGCAAACCACATACCCAACAATGCACTGGTCCCTGGAATACATAAAGAACTGTTAAAACCTAATAGTAAATAAACAATCCAATTAGAACATGAGTAAAAGACTGTTCACTGAAGTGGACTTACTGATGGCAACATAAACATGAAAAGATATTCCGTGTCATGAGCTATCAGGGAAATAAAAATTAAAACCACAATGAGATATCACCACACATTTATCAGAAAGGCCAAAACAAGAAATTGACAACCAATACTGAGGATTCAAAGAACAAATTGCTAGAAGGAATGTAAAAATGGTACAGCCCCTTACTGGAAAGCAGTTTGGCAGTTTCAAAAAAGTAGAAAACGTGAAACTTCTCTGCACCCCTCAGGCCCTCGCTGCGGGCTCACTCACCACCTCCTCGCGATTCTGGGGCGGGGGTGCCCTCACATACACTGTTCTTACCTCCATCATGGCTGCAAATTCTTTCCCTTCTGCTTCCAATGCCAGCTCCGAGTTTATCAAATTTCTACTCGTTTTTTAAGATCTACTTTACTCCCTGACATCTTCAGGTAAATTCAATCTGTCCTTCCTCAGTGCTACTCCTGCAATTTCCTACCGTTTACCCCGTGGTTGGTTATTATCCACACCTGGGGCTCTCCCCTCAGTTTCGCCCCTCCCAGGAGCACGGCGGTGAAGAGCTCTGGCTCCAGAGCGAATAGGTTGGGGCTACAGTCCTAACTACACTAGTCACTGGTCATGACCTTAGCCAAATTAATTCTTTTGAGCAAATTAAATTTTCTCATTTGTAAGATAGAAATAACAGTAATGACAGTATAATATGTATGATATGTAGATTAAATGGGATAATGAATGAATTTTGAGAATTTAGCATTGTGTGTGGGCACATAGGAGGGGTTCAATAAACATCAATTTAAAAATATATATTTTTTATGTTATGCTATTACAGTTGTCCCATTTTTCCCCTTTATTCCCCTCCCACCTGCATTCTCCCCTTTCAGTTCATGTCCATGGCTCGTACATATAAGTTCTTTGGCTCCTACATTTCCTGTTCTATTCTTACCCCTGTGTATTTTCTGCCTACCATTTATGATACTTATTCTCTGCACCTTCCCCCCGCCACTCCCCAGGTGGTAATCCTCCATGTGATCTCCATTTCTGTGGTTTTGTTCCTGTTCTAGTTGTTTGCTTAGTTTGTTTGTGTGTTGTTGTTTTTTTTTAAGTTTGGTTGTTAATAGCTGTGAGTTTGTTGTCATTTTACTGTTCATATTTTTTATCTTCTTTTTCTTAGATAAGTCCCTTTAACATTTCATATAATAAGGGCTTGGTGATAACGAACTCCTTTAATTTGGTCTTATCTGGGAAGCACTTTATCTGCCCTTCTATTCTAAATGATAGCTTTGCTGGATAGAGTCATCTTGGATGTAGGGCCTTGCCTTTCATGACTTGGAATACTTCTTTCCAGCCCCTTCTTGTCTGCAAGGTTTCATGTGAGAAATCGGCTGATAGTCTTATGGGAACTCCTTTGAAAGTTAACTGTCTCCTTTCCTCTTGCTGCTTTTAAGATTCTCTCCTTATCTTTAATGTTGGCTAATGTAATTATGATGTGCCTTGGTGTGTTCCTCCTTGGGTCCAGCTTCTTTGGGACTCTCTGAGCTTCCTGGACTTCCTGGAAGTCTATTTCCTTTGCCAGATTAGGGAAGTTCTCCTTCATTATTTGTTCAAATAAGTTTTCAATTTTTTGTTCTTCCTCTTCTCCTTCTGGCACCCCTATAACTTGGATGTTGGAACGTTTAAAGATGTCCTGCAGGTTCCTAAGCACGTCCTCCTTTTTTTTTGAATTATTGTTTCTTCATTCTGTTCTGGCTGAATGTTTATTTCTTCCTTCTGCTCCAAATCATTGATTTGAGTCCTGGTTTCCTTCCCATCACTGTTGGTTTCCTGTATATTTTCCTTTATTTCATTTTTCATAGCCTTCACTTTGTCCTCTAATTTATGACCATACTCAACCAATTCTATGAGCATCCTGATTACCAGTGTTTTGAACTGTGCATCTGATAGGTTGGCTATCTCTTTGTCACTTAGTTGTATTTTTTCTGGAGCTTTGATCTAGTCTTTCATTTGGGCTATTTTTTTTTTTGTCTCAGCACACCTGTTATGCAGTAAGGGGCGGAGCCTTAGGTGTTCACTGGGGCGGGGCAACATGTCGCTGCTCTGTGACACTGTACACAGGGGAGGGGTCCAAGAGGGAGCAGTGCCGCTTGCTCTGCTCTCTGCTGCTCTTCAGTCACTTCCCCCGCTCCCCACAAGTAAATGGAGCTCTTCTGATACAATTCCTGGGTGAGTGGGCTTGTGTACGTTCTAGGACCCTGTGGGTCTCTCGGGAACTCTGCTGTGGGGCTGGGAGTTTCTCCTGCTGCCGCCTCAACCCCCACAGGTGTTTTCAGTCAGAGGTTTGAGGCTTTATTTCCCCGCACTGGAGCCCTGGGTTGCGCGGTCTGTCTCGCTCCCCAGTTGTTCCTCCCGGTTTATCTGCACATGAACGTGGCACTGCCCAGTCCGCCAGCCCCCGCCTTGCCATGAGTCCTCTCCGCCCCGCTGCCCGTCTCCGCCCCTCCTACCGGTCTGGGTGAGTGTTTCTTCTTTAACTTCTTGGTTGTTGGACTTCCGTACAGTTTGACTTTCTGTCAGTTCTGGTGTTTTTTTGTTTTTAAATTTGTTGTTGTCCTTTAGGTTGTACAAGGAGGCACAGTGTGTCTACCTACACCTCCATCTTGGCCGGAAGTCACTTCTACCCAATAAATATCAATTCTTATCATGGTTAACATCACCCAAACTCTCTTGTCCCTCCAAGCACACAGACTTGGAATACTAGGTTCCTTTATCTATTTCAAGAGAATGGCTTTTAACAAAATCTTCTGTTCACAGTTCAGGAAAAAATACCAATATTTAAATTAGTTTCAGAGCTCAAAATTAAAATCCAAACCTGTCTAAAATTAAATTAGGTTTAAGTCACTTCTGTGACTAGGAAGATTCTATAGGTATAAATTTAAGACGTCATTCTCCAATGGAGAAGAAGAAATGAAGGTGTTTGATAACTATTTGCTGAATGAAGACCATGAGATGACATTCTGGAGGTAACTCATCTACATTCATTCAGTCAGACATTCATGGTGCCCACGTCATGTGCCAGGCACTCCACTAAGTACCAGACAATATCTGTGTGAGTGAGCTTATCCATGGAATATTAATACCTTTCCACAAGTTACAATATCTGAATTAAAATGACTGGAGCCACAAGAAACTCTTTTCTCCCTCTACTTAAAAGTAAAGATTAAAATGAGATTCATCAAGTATCGTAGGAGAAAAAAAAATACACACATTTAACTTACAGTTTTTAATTTCGTTTCAGACAGTTTTCCCAGGCAGCTACATTCTAGTATGTCTCCAATGAAAGATGACTCACTTATACATAAAAAGGCAAGTGAAAAAGGTCGATTGTCTCACAGGGAATTTGAATCCCCAAATAAATTATTTTACAAAAATATCAAACTTGCTTTTCTACTGTTAAAAAAAATTTTTTAAATTCACATTAAAAAAAATCTACAGGTTGGTATATAGCAAGGTAAGATAATCATTTTTACATACTAAGTAAGTCCTTCAAATAAATATTTTACACAAGTTTAAGTTGCCAAAAATAGGTCAAGTATTTACCCTATACATTTGCTCGGCCCACTAAGACCATGTACAAAACTGACGACAAACTGACTGCAGCCCATCCCCTAAACACAGTCGTTTGCACAGCACTGCAGCTGGGTCTGCGCTTGTACATGTTACACACATGTGAAATGGCTAACACCACTGTGCACGCTACTCCCACAAGTAGTTTTACCCTGTGAAAATCCTTTAGCCTAGCATGAATCAAATTGTAAGAAAAGAACAAAAGAAAACATTTTGCCTATTGTAGACATTTGCTCAGTAATTACAAAAAAGATGCAGAAATTATCATGCTTTGGGGGCTTTAAGAATACTGAACACGAGATAAAACTCAATACCGCTTACACACACGTGAATACAGAGAGCATACACAACACTCACGTGGAGAGCGCACAAGGGAGCGCGTGTCACAGAGCCCGGGCTTCCCCTGGCCTGTTCCTGTTGCTCCACATGGGGCTCTCACATGGCCTTGGGCCCTTCGAAGACGGAGATTTAATAAACTAATGTTACATTCATTTTTCTGTTCTAAAACCAACTTGACAAAGTAAAGTGGAGGGTGGAGGGCTTTATCTCACATTTGAAAAGCCAATTTGATTTTTATTGTGATGTGGTATTTTTAATTAACACTACGCTAAGAATAAAAATGACTGCATTATGGTTTTGTCCACAATATTCAAGTCTCTTATTGCTGAAATATTCCAAAATAAGTCCAATAAACAATTTCCACTTCCAGTGGCTTAACTGAGAGATGTTGTTCTTGTTTTTTTCAATTACACATTAGGATGACAGCAGCTACATTAAAATCTTGTAAACCAAAGCCAATCACCCAAAAATCTAGAACACCAATACTTTCCATCCCGGATAGAAAAATGAACATCCAAAGTAAAGAGAGCCACAAGATTGATCGAGTAACCAATCAAAAACCACTTCTCTGTTATTTGAGCTAATAGTTACTCGAAGCTTGAAGTTCCCGCCTTCGTTATTATTGGTGGTTCCTAGAGTCACAGCTTCAATGTCAAATGTGACAGTGGACCCAGTGGTAACGGCAGGCAACTGATTAGTCATTTCTTTTCCATTTACAAAAACTGCACCTAGAATGTTAAGGTAAAAAGTCATTTACATGTGAGCAATAACTAAGAACTGAAATAGACTCCAGAATATTGAGGACACAGCTAATTTCCTAATTCAAATAAAGAAAACATTTTGGAACGCCAACTGGTCAAAGATAATGCATTTAATTAACCCTCATCCTCATGACAGGAAGAAAAAGTTAAAGCTTTAATAACATTTCAGAGCTCTGGTCAAGGGGCTGCTCTTTTAGCACAGAGACTGGAGGCTGTGGCCAAGTGCGCAGTGCAGACTGGCTGTGCCACGTTTCCACCACACTTGAAAATTAGACTTTCCTTTTTAGAAAACTCTTATTTACTGATTTGACAGAGAGGAAGAGTGGGGAGAGAGAGAAACACTGATGTGTTATTCCCTTATTGATGCATTCACTGGTTGCTAAAAAAAAAAAAAAAACACCAAAAACAGAAACCATGAATTCCCCATATGGATGGCTTCAAAAGAAACTTGATTCCATTGTAAAATTACATCCTGTGGAATAGCAAGACTGTTTCACATGGAATAAAGAAGAATCTTGTTCTACCTCTACTGCCTCACCCACACAAAATATGAACGTGTCTTAACATGACTTTTGAAAGTGTAATCACCATGATGTAAGGAACCAAACCACCTAGGGAAATATAAGAAATTAAGTAAACTCTCTTCCTAGCGCCCAAATCTGTGGTGAATTTAGATGACCTATGCACACAGAATGCAGAGGCGACTCCCTGCAGCAAATCCCAGCCCACCCACCTCCAGTTATTTAACCTTTCTGTGGCTCCGTTTTCATCGCCTATAAAATGGAAATACTACTACTCTCCACTCCAAAAATCTGTGAAAGGGATTAAACAATTTATTATTTATAAAGGGTATATAGAACAATGCCTGGTACATAGCAGCCATGCAGATATGTCATTAAGATCCGTATCTTCTCATCTCCTGCTATAAATGTGTGATACTGGGGCAGACTTGCATCTTGCTATAGTCATTCACATACTTCAAAGAGAATGAGAGTAATTTCTCACCATTTGTACTAATGCACACTGCTTGGTCCCGCTGCAGAGAGTCATATCCGTTCTGTTTTTCCGCACACACGCCTATGCTATCTCTTCTGTCTGGTTGTCCCACAGTTTCAACTCTGCAAACGTAGAAAGATCATTCAGTCTTTTTTTAACATGATATATAACAGCTATTAAGCATAAAAACAATAATCTCATCACAACTGCTCTTAATAATAGCTAACAATTACCTAGTATTTCAGGCACTGTTCTAAAAACTTTGCATTTATCTACTGGATTGGCCACAAAGTTCACTTGGTTTTTCCGTGCAATGGCTCTGGTAGTGCTTAGTTGTCTTTAACGTCATTCGAAACAATTTTGTGTTGTGACAACTGTTATAGCAGTGTGCCTTTTTTAAAAACTTACCGAAATTGGTGAATTTTTGTGCAGCCATTTTATTTTTTATTTGTAAGTTTTTTAAAGATTTAATTTATTTTTTAGAGAGAGGGGAAAGGAGAAAGAGAGGGAGAGAAACACTGATGTGTGAGAGAAACATTCACTGGTTGCCTCTTGCACACCCTCAACTGGGGACCTGGCCTGCAGCCAGGAACATGCCCTGTCAGGGAATCAAACCGGCTACTTTTCGGTTTGCAGGCCGGCGCTCAATTCACTGAGCCACACCAGACAGGGCTGTGCAGTCATTTTAATATTGAAGGTGTAAGAAGATATGCAACATTTTCAGCATGTCTGGGCCTGTCTTGCCTCATGCTTTGGACTTTTCCAAAACCTCTCAAACCAGCAACATCTGGCCTCTGTGTATGTCTTACTTCTTGCTAAGTGTCCCCAGGCCCTGCACTAGTGGCAGCCAGCCTTGGTTCACAGCTTGGCCTCTCCTGGGTACCTCTAAGACCAACACAAGTAGCAGCCATCTGCAGAATGCTCTGTAGCTTATGCCAGGTGTTCTGGGCAGGGCAAAGGCGGTGGCTGACTTTGCACCTAGCAGGAGGCACACCTGGTGGACAGCTACAGACCATGCTGATTATAATCCTACCACCCCCACAAGCGACACACTCAAGGTGTGGACTTGGTGAGCGCCAAAACCCCAATGAAGCAAGTCCTGGTCCATAGGGTTGACTCCTGCACAGCAGCTGTAGTCGCAGCTGGTCCTCACAGCCAGCTGGCGTGGGGGTCAGTCCCTCCCCGTGATGCCAACAGCAGTCAAGGCTCAACTACAACAGAACAATGCACACGGCTCACACAGGCGCACATCTGGAGCACCTGGCTCAGGTGACTGGGGAGGCTGTGCCACTAGGCCCAACAGGACACCTATTATACAAGGTCACTCTGCCAAGGCCAGGAGATGTAGCAGCTCTACCTAATATATAGAAACAAATACACGGAAGCAACCAAAATGCGGAGAAAAATAAACTGGTCCCAAATGAAAGAACAGGAGAAATCTCCCGAAAAAGAACTAAATAAGCCCTGGCTGGTGTAGCTCAGTAGATTGAGTGCAGACCTGAAAACCAAAGGGTTGCGGGTTCATTTCCCAGTCAGGGCACATGCCTGGGTTGCAGGCCAGGTCCCCAGTGCGGGGCACACAAGAGGCAACCACACATTGATGTTTCTTTCCCTCTCCTTCTCTCTCCCTTCCCTTCTCTCTAAAAATAAATAAATAAATAAATCTTTTTTAAAAATTAAAAAAAAAAAAAAAAGAACTAAGTGAAATGGAGGGAAGCCAACTACCAGATACAGAGTCCAAAACATTGGTTATAAGGATGCTCAAGGAACTTGGTGAGAACTTCAACAGTGTAGAAAAAAAAAGGACCAGTCAGAAATGAAGACTACACTAACTGAAATAAAAAATTATTTACAGCAAATCAACAGTAGACACTGAACTGAGAATCAGTTCAGTGATTTAGAATATAATAAAGCAAAAACAACCAACCAGAACAGCAAAAATAATACAAAAATATGAAGATAGTGTAAGAGCCTCTGGGACAACTTCAAGCATATCAGCATCACATTATGAGGGTGCCGGAAGGAGGAGAGAGAGAGCGAGAAATTGAAAACCTACTTGAAAAAATGATGACAGAAAACTTCCCTTACCTGGTGAAGGAAATAGACATACAAGTCCAGGAAGTACAGAGAGTCCCAAACAAGATAAATCCACACCAAGATACATCATAATTAAAATGTAAAAGGTTAAAGACAAAGAAAGAATCTCAAAAGCAGTTAGTTGCATATAAGCAAGTTCCCATAAGACCGTCAAGGGATTTCTCAATAGAAACTTTGCAGGCCAGAAGGGATTGGCAAGAAATATTCAAAGTGATGAAAAGCAAGGACCTACACCCAAGATTACTCTATCCAGCAAACCTATCATTTAGAACCAAAGGACAGATAAAGAGCTTCCCAAACAAGAAGAAGCTAAAGGAATTCATTACCACCAAACCAGTATTACATGAAATGCTAAAGGGTCAAGAAGGAGGAAGGGCGGGGAAGGAAGGGAGGAGGAGAAGGAGGAGGAGAAGGTCAAATGTGAACAATAAAATGGCAATAAATATATATCTATCAACAATTGAATCTAAAAATCAAAATAAACGAACAAGCAGAACAGAAACAGACTCTTAGATACAGAGAACATGCTAATGGTTGCCAGGTGGGAGAGGAGTTGGGAGGATGGGTGCGAAAGGTGAAGGGATTAAGAAGTACAAACTGGTAGTTACACATTAGTCATGGGGACGTAAGGTACAGCATAGAGAATAACTATGTATGGTGTCAACAGGAATGAAATTATCAGGATGATTACTTGGTAAGCTTTATAATGTCGTCACTGGGGAGTACACCTGAAACTAATATAATATTGTATGTCAACTGTAACTGAAAAATAAAAAATGACTGAAAAAATAAAATGTTTATCCATTAAAAAATGTGATCTAAAAAAAAGCCCCAAAATAAAAAAAATAAAACCCTGTTTTTACACCTCTAGGAATGAAAAAGAACAAGATAAGCCCAAAGTTAGCAGAAGAAAGGAATAAAGAATAGGAAATAATCAACAAAGCTAAGAGTTGGGTTTTTGAAATTATCAATAAAACTGACAAACTTTTAGTGGATTAACTAAGATAAAGAAGATGCAAATAAAGTCAGAAATGGAAGAGGAGTCATTACAACTGATTGCACAGAACTTAAGAGGATTATAAGATACTCCCATGAACAATGTACACCAAAGTTAAACTAAGAAACATGGATAAATTCCTACAAATATAACCTACCAAGACGGATAGTGAAGAAAGAGAAACCTGCCTGGCCAAGGAGCTCAGGTGGTTAGAGCATTGACCTGATGCACCAAGGTTGTGGGTTCGATCCCTGGTCAAAGCACATACAAGAAACAGACAAAGGATGCATAAGTGAATGGATCAACAAATTGATGTTTCTCTCTCTCTTCCTGTCTCCCTAACATTAATCAATACATAAAAATATTTTTTAAAAACAAAAGAGAAAACCTGAATAGACTTATAACTAGAAAGCACAATAAATCAATGATCAGAAACCTCCCTGACAACACACACATACACCAGGGCCAGGTCCAATTGGCTTCATAGTATCCTCAAACAACATCACAAAAAGATACAAGAAAAGAAAACTAACTACAGGCCAACAACTCTGATGACTATAGATGCAAAAATCCTAAACAAAGTACTACACTGTTGATGGGAATCTGAAATGGTACAGCTGCTATGTAAAACAGTATGAGGGTTCCTCATAAAATTAAAAATAGAACTACCACATGATTTGGCAATTTCACTTCTGGGTATATATCCTAAAGAATTCAGTGCACTGAAAAGAACTCAATATTACTTCTATGATATTCCAGTCGGATATGCATAACCTGAGTCCAATCATTAGGAAACATTAAACAAACTCAAATTGAGGGATATTGTATAAGATATTGGCCTGCAATCTCCAAAGTTGTCACTATCATAAAAATTAAGAGAAATGGAGAAACTGTTCCAGGTCAAAAGAGACTAAAAAGCCCTGGCTGGTGTGGCTCGGTGGACTGAGCGCCGGCCTGCGGACCAAAAGGCTGCCATTTCGATTCCCAGTCAGGACCCGTGCCCGGGTTGCGGGCTGGGTCCCAGGTTAGAGGCAATGAGAGGCAACCGATGTATCTCTCACACATCAATGTTTCTCTCCCTCTCTTTCCCCCTCTCTTCCCCTCTTTCTAAAAATAAATAAGTGAAATCTTTTTTTAAAGGAAGAGACTAAAGAGACATGACAACTGATTATACTACATGATCCAAGATTATTTTTTCTATAAAAAACATTAATTGAAATAATTAAATCTGATAAGGTCTGTAGGTTAGATACTAGTATTATATCAATGATTACCTATTTTTATAAAATACTGAAAATGATTTGGGGGGAAAAAAGTAGAGAGAAAACGATGAAGCAAATATAGTATTGAGGAATCTGAGTGAAGGGTTTTGGAATTCTTTGTATTATTCTTACAATTTTTCTAAGCCTGAAATTATGTTTTATAAGATTTTAAAAACACACAAAATACTATATGGATAAATATATATGTAGAAGGGATATGAGGAACACAAGATACATGAATTTTATCCCCAATATTTCTAATATTTTGTTTCTCTGAAAAAATAAAAACAGGCTAATATTATTAGTTCTGAATAGAGGATAGCAGCTGTTTTTTACATTATTGTGCAATGAAGAATTTGGCTTGTCTTGATCCTGGAAAGTAACCTCTAAACCACTAGAATTTCCCAAGTGATAGGAGAATCTTTGTTATTCGTGGTGGGCCCCCAGACCAGACTCATACTTTATGCTAATGAGGTGCTCAGGTGGGCCCCTAGATAGTTGATGCTAACAATCTGATTCAGAATGGGAGCAGGTCACCCCAGAAAGACCCATAATGTCATTAGAGGTTTGAGGCTTTGAGCTACATAATATCAGCCCAACCTCCTGGGAGGGCAGGGGAGGTGAACACTGAGTCAAGCAGGGAATGATTTAATCAAAGATGCCTCCATAAAAAAACCCCAATAGCCCTGGCTGGTGTGGCTCAGTGGATTGAGTGCCGGCCTGTGAACTAAAGGGTGGCTGGTTGGATTCCCAGTCAGGGCACATGCCTGGGTTGAGGGCCAGGCCCCCAGTAGGGGGCGCACAAGCGGCAACCACACACTGATGTTTCTCTTCCTCTTTCTCTCCTTCCCTTCCCCTCTCTAAAAATAAAAAAATAAAATCTTTTTAAAAATCCCCAGTAAAAATCCTGGACACTAGAGTTGGAGTGAGCAGCCTCGGTTTCAATGCTCTTTATGTACTGCCATGCTAGAGGCCATGCAGCCCGGAACCTTCCCGGACCTTCCCCTCTGCCTCTCCCCCTTTGGTGGGCTCTGATCTGTTCCCTCCCGCTATAGTAAAACTGTAATCAGAAATGTAGTTGCTTTCCTGAGTTCTGTGAGTCACTTTAGTGAATTACAGAACCTGATGGTGGCTGTGGGACTCCCAGAGACTTGAAGCCATCTGTGTACAGTTAGAAGTGAGGGTGGGCCCTGGGGACCCCTGACCTTGCAGGTGGCATCTGAAGTGAGGACAATCTTTCAAAAGACTGTGCTCTTAACCTTCAGTGTGGACAAATCATTAAAATTTTCTTTTTTTAATTAATATTAGAACACTGAATACAATTTATTCCTCCTTTCTGCTAATATATTTGCTGTTGTGTTTTCATCAACTGTAGAAAAGATTCACTTCTCTTTTTAATGTTTTCCTCTTATCCTATCACCGCACAGAACTACAAGCATTCATTTTGTGTCATCTGTATTAATTAATTGGGTTTTCTTGTCATAGTGGGAGGGGTGTAAGGAAGTGGGTGGGAAACCAGAGGAACTTTCAGATTCACAGCTTGATGCCTGTCCCCCACTGCTGTAGGAATGTGTTGCCTTATGGTGTGGCGGGGGGCTCCCCTGTGAAGCACTGTCTCCTCTGACACTCAAAACCTCCTCTGGTTCAAGAGTTTCTATTGCCAGACCGGAGCTTCTCTGGCTTCTCAAAAGGCTACTTCACAGACCATTGGCACCAACAGACCTAATTCTTGTTTTCGAAGATGATGCACTCTGGACTCCCCTGGGCATTTCCCACTTCTCTCTGTTTCCTCAAGCAGAGCCCCTGAGCACTGGCCAGTCACAGCCCTGTTTACAGTCTTAGGGCGGGGCCTTCTCGCTCTGGGACTGAGTATTTGGAGACTTCGGACACTGGCCCCTCCACATTCAGCATTTTTTTTCTCAGCAAACTGTCAGGATTTCCTCAATGGATTTCCTGCCTAGCTGTGGCTTAGGAAGTACTGACCACTAATTTGGAATATAAGTTTTCTGT
Organism: Desmodus rotundus; assembly: GCF_022682495.2. Taxonomy (NCBI): domain Eukaryota; kingdom Metazoa; phylum Chordata; class Mammalia; order Chiroptera; family Phyllostomidae; genus Desmodus; species Desmodus rotundus. The sequence goes on from NC_071395.1 coordinate 81,178,064, forward strand.
ATCTCGCAATTTTGTTGAAAAACCACTTATGAGTCCTCTCACCTCTATTCTTCTTATTACTCCAAAGATTCAAAAAGTGAAAAAATTCAGAACTAAGGTGCTACTGTGAGTCTACTGGTCCCAGAAGTTCCCTTTCTCTCTCTTGAACCCACTCGGGAAAAGGCTTCACCTCTACAGCTCCCCTGAAACTGCTCGGTCACCGCCCTGAAAACCCAGAGGTCAACTGTCAGACCTGTCCTCACCCATGGACCTGCAACAGCTGACACAATGGATCACTCTTGAAACACTCCCTCCAGGCCACCCACTCTTCCTGCCTCCCTCCTCACCTGCTACTGCTCTTCAGAACCCTGTGCTGGTTCCTCCTTTTCTCCCCAACAATGTCTTTTATCTACATTTATTCCCTGGCTGATCTCATCCAATTCCACAGCTTTAAATCCTTATCTATATGCTAAATATTCTCAAGTTAGTATCTCCAGCCTGGCCCGTTTCATTGAGCTCCAGAATTACTCATCTGACTGTCTACTCCACATCTTCCCTTGTACGTCTAATAAGAAACTCACATTTAATTTGTGAAAGAATAAATGATATTCGCCCAGAAATATGCTCCTCCTACCTCAGTAAATGGCAATTCTATCCTAACAGTTACTGAGCCCAAAACCCCTGGCAGCCATACCTGACTCCTTTCTTTCTGACATCCCGCAACCAATCCTTCAGTCAATTGTGCTAGTTCTTCCTTCCAAATGTATCCAGATTCTGATCACTTACCACTACCTCCACTGCTTCTCCCTGGTCCGAGCCACCACTAGCTCCCACCGAGATCACTTTTACATCCTTCTGACTGGTCTCCCTCCCTACCCATATCACTTTACAGACTATTTTCCATATAGCAGCCAGAATGACCTGTAAAACATTTGTCAGATGATGTCATTCATTTGCTCAACATCCGTCAATGGTCTCCTGCCTCACTGAGTCCTACTGGGCTAGACTACCAGGATTTGAAACTCAGCATCACTATGAACAATCTGTACAACCTCAGGCAGGTTGCTTAATCTTTGAACATCTCAGTTTCCACATCCATAAAATGCATCTACTTTGTGAGGACACAATGAGGATTTATAGACATTAACTCATTAAGAACAAATGTTAACTGGCTGCTATTATTTTGCATAGTTTAGCTCAAGTGGTAAATTCATGAAAAGTCAAATGCAGAGCATGACCCCCAAGATTACAGAATGTAAATTTGACTTGGTTTTACTTGATAAAGCCTTTGTTGCGGGGTGGGGAGGGGACTCTATATGCAGTATCAAATGTCTCCTATGTAAAGGGGCACAGGCGACCTCCCAAAGAAGCACATCTTTGAGGGACAGAGCCTGTCCCAAAGAATGTGCTACCTTTCTGAGGTTCTCTCTGACTATATTCCCCATCTCTACTAACCCCACCCATACTCTTTATTTGCTGTTCTTTGTATTTTTTCTATTCTATATTTTGGTTCTGGCTTTGTTTCCCCACCTGAACTGTCCTTTCCAGCTCTTCCTGAAATAAAGCCTTTCCCAACCCCTTAACTAGAAGTAACGTTTCCTTCTACATTCTTCCACTGGCTGAATACTTCTCTTATACGAATTTATAAACTGCCTCCTCTACATTGAGCCAAAGTTTCTGTATTTTTCTTTTTCTTAAACTTTACATTCCTGCCAACCCCAAGCTCTGTAAACATCTGAGTGGAGTAAGGGTTGAACAACACAATCAGCCTCATTCAAAAAGACTGGAGTTGATCATAACTGTCCTTACACTTTAGAAAAGTAGTTTAAGGCAGAACAAATATGGACAGGAAAAGGTCTAAGAAACAGTCCTTACAGTTACAAAACAGTCATGGGATGTAAGGTACAGCATAGGGAATGTAGTCAGTAATACTGGAGTAGCTATGCGTGGAGCCAGGTGGGTACTGGAGATATCAGGGGGACACTCTGTAAAGGAGACGACTGTCTAACCACCGTGCTGTGCACCTGAAACTACTGCCAAATAATATTGAACGTAAACTGTAATTTAAAAAAAATAGTCCTTAGGTTATCTGGGAGGAATAACTATTATATGTGAACACCCCAAAGCAGACATGCTCTCATGATTTCATACAATCCTCCCTCCTCAAACCTACTAAAAGCTCGGGTACAGAATCCCAAAGGAAACTTACGTAGGAAACCAGCTATCCTATCTCACCAAGTCTGTGATAAAGAGTCTGTGGAGAAAACACTTCTGACACTCCCTACACCTGCAAGCCAAGCTTCCACCTGAAAGAACTACATACCAGACCTCTAGTGTATCATTTTGGCAAAATATAAAACCCCAACAAAGCTGTACTCTCCCTGGGACAATGCATTCTGTCTCAGCAAGGAGGAATTGAAAAGATTTCAAAGACTCTAGTTAAAAACAAATTAACGTCTTAATCCTAGTACAGACTATGTCCTGTTGGGATTTTCCAGGAAAGATTAAACTAGGCTGGAATATTTTGTGTTTTCTTTAACATGAGGAGCTAACAATTAGTATTGAAGATACATCTAGTAACGACAGAGACCAGCCTTGTACAGAAAAAAGAAGGATCTTCACAGGCTTAGATTCATTCAGAAAAGCTAATGCTATTGCTAAAGCTTAAGCAAAGACAAGCGTTAAATCAAATTCAGATATCCCAAGTGACCCCTTCCTAATAGTCATCAATCATGGCATTTCTAAGATAAAGCCCCCAAATTCTTTGCCGCTTCTCCCATCAAAAGTGGGGCTGCCTTCCCTGGGATCATGGTTCTGTGACTGGCTGAGCAACAGAATGTAGTAGAAGTGACGCTGGCAATTTCTAGACTCATCTTAAGAAATGACAGTCTCCATTTCCTATCTTTTGGGATGCTCATTGTTGGAACCCAGCCACCATGCTGAGGGGAAGCCCAAGCAGCTCCTGGAGGACTACAGGTAGAGACACCAAGAACTAGAACCAACCTGCCAGACGTGTGATGGGGCTATCTTGGAAATGGATGCACCATCCCTAGTCTAACTACCCCAGCTACCACCACATAAGCAGGGATGACTGAACTTGCCAAGCTCTACAAATTGTAGTTCCCTAAGCAAAATAAACGACTATTGTTTTAAGCCTCTAAGTTTGGGGATGGTTTGTTACACAATAGATAAATAGAACATTAATTTTTTATGTTCCTTGAAGGAAAAAGTTAATAAAAAATAGCCAGCCAAATGTCCCTTGATTTACCTGATGTTACTTGTGAGAGGCAGGGAAACACAATGGTTAAGGACACAGACTTCGGGGCTAGATGGCCAGGATTTGAATACTGACACTCACTAGTCTCTGTGCTTTTGTTTCTTTATCTGTGAAAGGAAGACAGTAACTTCCTATGCTATTAGGATTAAGGAAGGCTGCTTGAAAGGAGGCTATTTTAAAGAAAAGACGTAGTAGAGAAGAAAAAGTAAAAATATCGTTTAAAAATAATAAGAGCCAGGAATCTTAGAAGCAAAGAAAGGGAAAGCAGGAATGTTGAGACAGGAAGACAGGGAGAGGCCTGGAAGGAGAGGCTGCAAGCAGACCTGGGCACCAAATGAAACTGGGCTCTACAGACAGTGAAGAGCCAGCCAGAAACTGGCTTCTCTGACTTCAGCAGCTCTAAACATTCCAGAAACTTATTCCTGTTCCCAGCAGGAAACAGATTGGGCTGAGCAACAGGGCACTGCCTATAGGAGTACAACCTTCCTCCTAACTACGAGGCCCTCAAACACCCTCAAAACACTGAACAAAGTTTACCTTCAAGTATGCCCATCAGTCCCTCCCTCATACATGGAGGTACCCACCCAACATCTTCTGACCTAATTGCTGATGCCTGACATTCTTTTAAATAAGGAGAGGAAACACTTTCATTCCACATTTAGAGAAAAAAAAATAACAAAAATGCAAAGGTATGGCTAAGATAATACTGAGCTTCACTAAGTTTCAGTCCATTACCCTGCCAAGTATGGCCCAGTCCAGGGTCTCTGGAGGAACTAACTAATGATTTATCGAAGCCTACAGTCCACAGAGAGTAAGTGGATTTAAATTTAATCAATACACATTTACTGAATGACTTAAGAATCAAACCTAAGTATGCCATCTTATCAGACCTTCCTGTGTTCACAGAGGAAGAATTTAAAGATTTTATTTATTCATTTTTCGAGAGAGGGGAAGGGAGGCAGAAAGACAGAGAGAGAAACATTGATTGGTTGTCTCTACTACATGCCCAGACCAGGGAGGGAACCGAACCCACAATCACAGGCACATGCCCTTGACCGGGGATTGAACCAGTGACGTTTTGCTCTACAGGACAATGCCCAACTAACTCAGCCACGTTGGCTAGAGCCACAGAGGGAGAATTTAAAGGCAGGAGAGCATCAGGTCACCATCAACCATCAGGTCATAGAAGACAAAAAGGTAAAAGAACTAAGGTTACAGTAGCAGAAAAACTATACATTTCAGCACTAATTAGAATCATGTTTACTGTTCCAGGAAGACAAACAAGCAATAGAGACTAGTCGTTAAGATCACAGATTCTGAAGCCAGACTGCCGGGATTTAAACCCTAATTTTGCCTTTATGAGTTATGGGACAGTGGGTAAGTGACTTCTCTGTGCCTCGGCACCCTCATCCCTAAAATGAGTAACGGCACCCATTTCCTTGAGTTATTGTGAGAATCAAATGAGTTAATACAACTAAAATGTTTAGAACAGTACCTGGCACATAGTAAATACTCTGTGATTATTACTCTTATTATGGTCTGAGATATCTGGCCTAAATCTATCAACTCAGGAAGCCCTACCATTACATGGAAGTACCTTGTTCTCAGGAGATTCACTAATGGAAGTATTTTTGTAAAGAAGGGACATAAACAAAGAAGGAGTATGTTAGTATAGAAAACTCATGATTATTTGGGGAATGAGACTTTAGGCACTAGACTCCTTATTTCTTTCTCGGTTGGTATTTGTCTGGTTATTAAGTCATTACTTACAACGTAAGGGGTGAGAGGAAGTATCAAAAATAAGAGAAAGTGTATCTGACAACAGCTGACAGTTCAAATGCCTTGGCTGGTGGAGAAAACGGCAACATTTGCTTAGATAACACATTCGGATACTGTCCTGCCTCATATGACCAGGAGCTGAGAAGAGGAACTTGGGACAAGCATTCACAACAAAATCTCACGATCTCAAGAGTCAAAACTTAGAAGTGAGGTTGCTGCACCGTGAGCAGGGTGAACATCAGGCAAGCTTTACTTTTCTAAATCACAACTGGGCTGTGGTTTCTAGGAAGAGCTAATTAGAAATATGACCATAGAGAGTATATCTCAGACAGCCTGAAACCACAAAAATAAAGTTTTTCTGATACAGGAAGAAATGGACAAAGAAAGAGAAATTAATTGGTGGTTGAAAACAAAGAGATTTGTTTTCAGTCTCATTTTATAGAGAATTACATATTTAGCATGTTTACACTGATCAGTTGTCTCTCGTAGAGACCATTCTTATTGATCCACAAAGGAAACAAAAAATTCTGGGCCTCTGAATTCTTAAGGTTGACTTTTGAGAGGTATTCTATTTACCTCTATGTGCCAAGAAGAAAAGATTTAAACATGAGTACGTACTGTGTATCAAACATAAGCAAGGCATTTTATACACATTATCTCAGTTAATCTTCACAGGAAGCCTATGCATACATACGAGTATAAGAAAACTGGAGCAAAGAGAAATAAAGAAATCTCCCCAGAGTACCGACCACTACCTATGAATGATGGAATAACGGCAGGACGATTTTGAATCCAAAGCTCATATATGCTGTACGCTTCGTTATACTGCCCACGCATGAGAGACAGTTGAACCTCTACTTGCCTGAAAGTTAGCGTCTGCCCACAGAAGTAGGTGGGGGCGCTGGAGTAGAGAACACCCGAGGACTCCGAATCATTCCGCAGCGCTATGTTCCGTCGGCTGCTCAGACTGTACCCCTCAAAGCCAGCTGTCCACTCTTTTCAAAAAGCACAGACACGAAAATTATTAGAATCTTTTCAGGACTATCACCAGTACAGACACATTAAATAAAACCTGGAAGTAGAAGAGACTACTCTTAGGGGTCATAAGCAATCTCAATAGAAGAAAAGATTCTTCTATGACAGGGCATTGTGGTTAATCCTACAAATTAAAAAAAAAACTTTTAGCCTATTCTTATACAGTTTTGGCATGGAAGATCAAATAAGTGTTATCGCCTATCTAATAAAATCATGCTTGAGCTTATTCTAACCTGATTAAGAACTAATTAACAAATGAGTCAAAATCTGTTACACAGAAGAGATCAATTTCACAGCCTACAGCTTTCGAGAAAAAGCCTCTATCTAGATATATACGGAAGGTTCGGATCAAATACTGCAGTTGCAATATTTAAAACCTATGGTTTTAGGGGATGCTACTAATCCTATGTGGCACTATTTTAGACTCTGGACATAAGAGCTGTTGAAAATTTCGCAAAACCCACATGACATAACTTGAGCAGGAGGTAAAAGACATGCCCCGTGTTGGTCTCATCAATCAGGGTTTACCCTCAGAAAAAAGGGTTGCCAGCGTGCTGCCTACAGCACAGAATACCAGTGCTCTTACACACAGTTGAGCTCCAGGACTGAGAAGCAGCAGCATACCATGAGGCACCAGTGTGGAGTGGCCCATCTGCGGCACGCTCCAAGGACTCCACTCCTGCCGGCCGTCTCCTCGGGCGCAGACTCTGAACTGATAATCAACATGGGGGTCTATGTGTAATACTATGAACTCAGTTTCAGAGCCTACATATACATCTTCAAAGTGATTTGAAGAACATTTACGGAACTGGAGTCTGTAATCTTGGGCTGTAAAGTCGTCATCCACCTAAGGAGAAAGGCTTTATGTTAGGTAAAAATCAGAGAATAACTTCTCTCGGCATTATTGTTTAAGAACTTTGAATGGGGGAATTTGGGGCCCAGCGTACAAGCCCGTGTGCTGAATATGCTCAATGTAGGCTATTCTCAGGAAAGTCATAGGGAATATTGCACCATTACTTCTCTTCTTTTCTTTACTGAACCACGTGTTTTAAACTTCCCAGTGTGATAGGAAAAAAATCTGCTTTCTTTGATGAAATGGCAGGTTTTCTACAAAAGAATGCCAAAGATAAAACATTTAAAGTTCAAGGATAAGAATCCCAAACTATATCATTCATATAACCAAGAAAGAATTAATATCCAGAGTATATAAAGGACCCCTAAAAATTAATAGATCACCAACCACCTAACAGAAAAACGGGCAAAAGACATGAATAAGCATTCTATAGAAAAAAACATAAGATGCCAAAAATACATTAAAATAGTCAACCAAATTTATAATATGGAAAATGCAACCCAAAACCACAATGAGATACCATATTGGCAAAAATATACAGCGTGACAATGCCAAATATTGGTCAGTATGCAGAGTTGGAGGACCTCAGAACTGCTACTGGTACGATCACTTTGGAAAGAGTTTAGCATTACCTAGTACACACCTATACTCTAAGACATCATAATTAACAGGTAGGTATACACTTCACGAAAAAATCTTACATCTGTGCACAAGAAAACAATAATGCTTATAGCGAAAAAACAGAAACAAACAAACACGAAACTGGAAACTGAGGCCCACCGACAGGCAAAAGAATAAAACTGGAATAAGGGTCCTTGTTTGGAACCAGCAAAAGCATCTCTACTTCTCTATATTACTGAAGAAAATAGTTTCTAGAAGCTGAGCACCGACCTCTGAATGATGCATTTGTCAAAGCGCTGTGACTCATGTGGACATAGTTTTTATCTAAAATATGGTAGCTCACCTACATAACTGATTTAACACATAAAAACCTTAGCAATGTTGAGAGGGAGGGGAAACCATTCTTCAGACCTTTTATTTCAGACATGTTGGTTGAGTGTTAAACAGAAAAATATCAGACACCCAATATTCACTATCATCATTTGACTTTCCTAATAAGCAGAAATGGGAGCAATGCTCAACTCACTAAGAGTTTAAGTTTGGGAAACGATGTTGTGATACAGGGATTTTAAAAAGTGCCTTGAAAACTGTTTATCTCAAACTGGAAGAACTGCCTCAGTTAAAGTTCCCTGTGACTTTATTTTAATTTTAAAGCAAAAGGGATTTTTGTTCATGAAGATTAGAAAATATTCAATGGTAGTTAATAAAAAATAGAACTGAGGCCCCCAGATCTCAAACCCACAATGTTGAAGCCACTCTACAATTCTGAATCACCTACCTTACACCACCGCACAAGGATGCCTCCCGGTTTCTCTATCAGTTCTTCTATCTGTACTGGTGGGCGAGATGCTACCGTTCCATGCTTAAAAATGTGGTCTTTCACTATGTTAAGAACTGAGTCATCCAACTGAGCAGATAAACAAGGCACATCAACCAGTAAAGGCACTTCTGGTAAGCTGAAGAAACAAAACTCATGTGTTTAGGAGGCTTTTAACTGAGTTAAAAATACAAGGAATATTTTGGATCAGTCACATACTAGAAGAATGTGGAAGCTCCCACTAAATAATGGTTAAGGAAGTGGGGGCTTTGCAAGACATTACACGAAGATTCTCTTCCCAAATAAATCTAAGCAAGAAGATAAAAAGCTGGCAGGGTCAGAGTTGTCAGGTTTTATACCAAAAGATCTGTTTTCCTGAGATATGACCCCATTTCAATGTTATGTCCAAATTTTTAAAAACTTGACAATTATCTTACACATTAGAATTGAAGAAAATCTGTAGTAATAACTACCAAAGATTATAATCACAACTATTTCACATTAATAATACTGGTAACGAGCAGTGAAACTTTGAAAAATACATTGTCTATCTCCCTTAATCAGAATCTTTAACAAGGGGTGGAGAACGGGCAGATGGTCTAAATGCTTAAAAGCAAGCCCCAAAGGCACGAACTCTCTTACCTGTCCAACTGAATGTGGGAGGCCTTTTTGGTAAAGCTCCACAGTTTTTCATTCTGTTCTCCTACACCGCCCAGAATGGCGATTTCACCTACAGTCACAAATAACAGATCTAGTACAGTGAAAAACAGTCACACTGTAAGTAACCAACACAACCCGTGTCTGGTTTTCTTGCAAATAATTCTTAAGTGATGCCACAAATTCCCAAAAGGTAAAGAGGTGAAGAAGGGATTAAGAAATACAGATTGGCCGTTAACAAGATAATCGTGGGGATGTAAAGTAGAGCATACAGGGAATACAGTCAGTAATACTGTAATAACTATGTACGGTGCCAGGTGGGTACTAGACTTATGGGGGGAAACACTTTGTAAAGCTTATGACTGTCTAACCACTATGCTGTACACTTTGAAATGAATACAAAATAATACTGAATGTAAACTATAATTGAAAAATAAAATTTAAAGTTCTTTAAAAAAAAATTCCCCCAAAACTAAAAGTAGACACTATTTTAGAAGTGACACTAAGGTGAAGCTCAAGAGGAAAGCAGTCCCTAATGGTGACATCTCGCCAGAAATGTCTATTTGGTTCCATGCAAGGCAATGGGGCCTGTCAATGAAGTTTATGCAAAGCGGAAGACCCAGGGACTCTTCCTATCTCTCCTACAGAAACTTTTATCAACTCCAGCAGAAGCCAGGAGTAATAGGGCGTGGGATCTTATAAAACCAAAAGACACGGTAATGTTTTCCTAAAAGGATATCATATATTAGATCAGAAATTACTCAATAAAAAGAAAATGCTGTATAAAGGTGGTAAAAAAAAAAAAATACTTGACCAACTTTTATGTCCTTCCACAGCCCCGAAGACCACCACCAGAACCCTTTCCCATCTCAATGCCACTTGGAGTGACTCAAGTTCTCTGAGGCCACATAACAGGAGCTTGTCCCTCACCAAAAGGAAAACAGAGACGCACTGAACATTGCCTTAAAATCCTCAAAATTCTATAAATAAGTTTTTATCCCTTGGGAAGGGAAGAGAGGAAAGAGTTTGAAATTTTAAATATTTCTGAAGTATTAAAAAAATTGAAGTATCAGAAGCCATACAAGCATGTACGTGCCTCAAAGGATTTTCTAAACCAAAAACATTTCTCAGTCCTCAGGGTGGTGGGTGTACACTCCTGACCTGTGCTGAACTGCTTCTGGGTTTGTTTCCAAAAGCAAAGCCTCCAGGGAAAGACATTCTGTGGTCCTGCTAAAAAAATTTCCTCAGTCCTGGCTGGTGTGGCTCGGTGGATTGAGCACTGGCCTGAGAATCAAAGGGTCACTGGTTCAATTCCCAGTCAAGGCACATGCCTGGGTTGCAGGCCAGGTCCTCAGTAGGGGGCGTGCGAAAGGCAACCACACACTGATGTTTCTCTCCCTCTCTTTCTTCCTCCCTTCTCCTCTCTCTAAAAATAAATAAAATAAAATTCTTTCTCAGAGGCACTGTGATGGACAAAAGCATATAAGCACTTCTCATTGAAGCGAAGACTAAAATATAATTAGCAAGTAAAGATAATACTGGTACCATATTCTAAGTGGGACCAAAAGGGGGATTGATTTCCACTTGCAGCGACAGACTTGTGAGCCATGCACACTTTTTATCCTATACCACTGATAGCATTCAATCTGCAGAATGGATGGTATTCATTCGCCTTCCCTGGCGAACGAATCTCTTTTCCCCCCAACTGCCCTTTAAATGTTTCATCCCTTAGAGTTCTACCCCCTGCTGCCTCCTTTTCTCAGACTGCAGACTATCTCTTAATGGTTTTACCTATTTCCCTAGATTCAAACTTGATGTCTATGCCATTAACTGCCACACTGACATCTCCAGGTATTCTCTCTCTCTCCTAAGCAGTATACTCACCATTCCCAACTACCTCTTGGCATCGTAAGCACTTCAAAGTCACCACAGCCCAAACCAAAAGCCTAAGTACCCACCAAAACTCACCCCTCCTCTTTCATTTCCTATGTCAGTAAACAGCACAATTTAGTGATACACAAAATCAGGCTGGTTTTGGTCATCCTAAACCCTTTCCTTTCTCCTCCAACCGATTTAATGTATCCAGATACCAATCACCAACACTTATTGATCAGTAAAATCATGAATAATTCTATCTCTGAAAAATCTTTTTTTAAAAAGACTTTATATATTTATTTTTAGAGAAAGAAGAAGGGAGGGGGAAAGAGAGGGAGAGAAACATCAATATGTGGTCACCTTTCACACACCCCCAACTGGGGACCTGGCCTGCAACCCAGGCATGTGCCCTGACTGGGAATCGAACCAGCGACCCTTTGGTTCGCAGGCCAACCAGCACCCAACCCACTGAGCCACACCAGCCAGGACTATCTCCGACAAATTTTAAAACCAGCTCTACCTTATCTTTACCTGTCACTGTCCTCATTATTTACTATCTGGATTACTGCTGCAACTTTCTAATTCTTTTACCTATAGTCTCACAACCTGGAATCTGGCCTCTAGACTAGGCAGTGTCATTTTTTAAAATGCAGATCTGACTGTGTAACTCTGCTGCCTAAAAGATCCCTAATATGCCACTCACTTCACTCGTGATGTCACTTCTGCTTCCAAGCACGCTGTTACCTCCTTTCCTTCCTTGTCTCCTCTGTAGAATTCCTCCTACAGGAAGCTATCGTACACTCTTCCAGAGTTAAGCACTTCCCTTCTGTACTCGCATAAGGTCCCTCAGCAAGTATCCCTCTCTCATATGAGAACCACAAAGTGCAGAATTTTTATTTAATGTACCTGACAAAGTCTCATAGGAACGATGGAAGGAAGGAAGGAAGGAAGGGTGGGAGGGAAAAAGGAAGGCAGGTAGCAAGGCAAGATCTGGGCATGTTTCAACCAAAGTAATTGGCTAAAGACAAAAATATAACAACTACAATTTCAGAAGTAAACACTAATCATATTCCTTAACCTACTAAAAACGATAATGGAATTAAATTCTATAAACCATGAACACTCTGAAAAATTTTTTTCTTGAGGGAGAGGGAGGGAAGGAGAGAGAGAGAGAGAGAGAGAGGGAGGGGAGGAGGGTGTGTGTGTGGGGGGGAGAGATTTGTTGTTCCACTTATTTATGCATTCATTGGCTGATTCTTGTATGTGCCCTGACCTGGGATTGAACTCACAACCCTGGTGAATGGGGACAATGCTCTAACCAACTGAGCCACCCAGCCAGGGCTCTGAAAAATATCTGAGGCCCAAAATGACCTTTAAATTGCTCTTTAACAGAGTATGTGATACTATCATGGAACCTTTTGAGAAATATCATTTACTCCTTATTTTATAAATGATTATAAGTAACATTTTAATTGCACTTACTCTGGGACACCTCACTGTAATATATATCATCCTATATTACAAACTGTCCCAAGGTAGGAACATTCTAAGCACCCCACAGATGGCAGTAAGCCTGCTGGTATCCTGAGAAATCAGCACAGTGTCAACGTGAATTTGCCACATTTAATAGGCTCCCTGGACTCCCACCTTCTTGGACCAAGTCCTCTGCAGTGCTAACTCCATGCTCTATGAGCTTCTGGCAGTCATCTAGTGGTTTAATGGTCTCTTGTTCAATGGTATCCACCTCTTGCAAAAGGGTCACCAATCGCTCATCCAGGAGCTTCCCAAGGGTTCCTTTTAAATCATTAAAATGCTGTTTGAGGACATCTCTTGTCTGTGATGCACTCTCTTTGATCTGAAAAGAAATCATAGAAAAACTCAGAATCAGAATCACTGCAAAAGGCTAATCCACAAGCAACACCTATAATAATTTCAAGGTACTACACAGCCATCATCTTCTATTCACTGAAAAACCTAATGTGATTCATTGACATGGACTTGCAGACTTGCACAGAACCGGCCTTTGGGTGAGACGGAATGGGCTCAAACCCTGGTTCCATCATTCACAAATTTTGTCAGTGTGGTCCAGGTGATTGAGCACCCTATGCCTCAATTTCCTTATTTCTCAAATGAGTATGCTAATGCTTACCTCATGGGGTTTGCCGTTAGGATTCAATAAAAATAACATGTGTTGCACTTAGTAAAACAATCGGCACACTGTTGTTCTGAATAAATAAGCGTTAGAAAGTATTATCTGCACAAAGTAGTTCTTGGCAGTAGTACACTTCAGCAAGAAATAATTTTAAATTAGAAGGGGATTAAAATTTATTTTGCTGAAAAGAAGTAAAGAAATGGTAGATTAGAAAGCCACAATACAAAATAACCCACTCATGGATAAAATGCCCTTATTATGCCAAAAGAAAACTAGGAATGTATTTAAAATCCCAAGTGTCTCATAAGAGGCAGAACATGTTCATGAAAAACACACTTCTGGGACAATGACTTAATCTTTTTTGAGTCATGGTCCTCTTTGCAAATCTCAATGAGAGGTTTACACACCCGCTTCCAAAAAAATGAATAATCCATACCCTGAATAAATTTATTCAATTTCAGAGGTTACAAACTCCCTTATATCCCAACCACGGCTTGCTGGGAGCAGTAATTCTGAAAGTTGGTTTGCAGAAGAATCACACAGGCTGTCTGTTATAACTCAGATTGCAGGGCTCCATCCCAGACCTGCCCAACTCACAAGTGCATCTGTGGGTCTGCAGCTCATCCTGTGAGAAACAGTGCCCTAGGTCCAGAGTCAGATTAAGAACTCTTCTCAGAGATAGGGCAAGAAAATCTTTACATCTTACACATATTTCGAAAAATCAGTTGTCTATACAGACACCAGGTTTTCTTAAGAACACACATAACATACAATTCACTTTCTCTCACTTAAAAAGGAAACTCTAACTATAAGCCAAACACTCCGTTGAATTAAAGCAAACACATACTTTACTTTGCAAACATTATCATACTAGTTTCATATGACGTTATGTTTATTTCCCTAACCCTTTTCCTTCTTTATTTTAACAAGAGCATATGAAGTCCAAGAAAAACCCACCAAGAAAGAATATATCAAAATATGGATAAAAACAACATCTTAACAGTTAATAGGGAAATTTAGAGAACTTTCTATTTATTCTCTAATACTAAATTTGAATGTCAGAATACAAAATTATCTTACAGAAACGTTCACAACCACATAAAAACAAAAGATGCCTCTGCCCAAGGACAACAAATAAATACCAAAAAAGGAACAGTTTGATTGGCTGGGATGGGCAGATTACAGAAACAATATTTTCTCCTTTTAATGGAAGTTACAATGAAAGGTGTATGTGCATTAACAAAATTCCTTAAATCATAGCCGTGGCTGGTGTGGCTCAGTGGATTGAGTGCGAGCCTGCAAGAGACAAGGGGTCGCTGGTTTGATTCCCAGTCAGGGCATATGCCTGGGCTGTCCACCAGGTCCCCAGTAGAGGGCGCATGAGGGGCAATCACACAATGATGTTTCTCTCCCTCTTTTTCTCCCTCCCTTTCCCTCTAAAAATTAAATAAAATCTTTAAAAAGTGGAATAAAATTCCTTAAATCATAAAAGAGAGAAATCCTAATTTAAGTTTAACTCTCTCTGTAAAGTTACTAAAGAACTTCTATAAAATAAACCCAAGTTAAAGTTGCTTTTTTTATTATTTTTCATTTTTTTTAAGGTCTTTATGTATTTATTTTAAGAGAGAGGGGAAGGGAGGGAGAAAGAGAGGGAGAGAAACATCAATGTGTGGTTGCCTCTTGCACGCCCCACATTCGGGACCTGGCCTGCAATCCAGGCATGTGCCCTGACTGGGAATCGAACCAGCAACCCTTTGGTTCAGGATGGCATTCAATCCACTGAGCCACACCAGCCAGGGCTGTTTCTGTTTTTACTTTTTTTAAAAAGGGCCCATACTTGCCCTGGCCAGGTAGCTCAGTTTTTTAGAGCATTGTCCTGATACACCAAGGTTGCAGGTTCGATTCCCAGTCAGGTCACATACAAAAATCAACCCATGAATGCATAAATAAGTGAAACAACAAACTGATCTCTAAATAAATAAAGCCATACTCAAAATGTGCTTGATTTGGTTTATCACTCAGCTGTGAGATCCTTGAGAATAAGGCCCTAACATTCTAGCACTAAGCAAATAAATGTGGTTGAATAAAAAGAGTTAATCGTGTATGCTTTTAAGACCTTAATAAAAGAACCAGGGAGAGAGTGTCTTATGATTTTGATGTATCACCTGAAATACTGTCAGAAATGGAGAAAATCTCAGGGTCCTCCCAGAGCTACTGATTCAGAACCTGAATTTTTAACAAGATCCCCAGGTGACTCAGATCTTCCACATACCAGAAATGAGTGAAGACAACATGCGGGAACGCTGTAATAGAGTTCACACCCCCATCACCAAGAGGAAATTCTGCAGTGAACACTATACCAACCAGGTCCTATCTCACTCTTTAACGGATACAGCACACACAGGAAGTGCATTGGTTAGGTAAAGTCGATTTCCTCTTTAGAAAGAATTCAAAAGCTCCTTCAGCTGTTGCAGGGCCTATGTTTTGTTTTTGTTTCAGAACCTCAGAAAAAAAGGAAGTATGTGAACACAAAGCTGTGAGAAGGCCAGGGCGGGGAGAATCCATTTCCAAATTCACCCCCTGTACTTTCATTGTAATGTGTCCCCTTTTGTTCATAGAACCCCATCCACTGCTGTTTCAAACTTGATACAACTTTGGCAACATTTTATTCTCCCTGAAATACAGCTCATAATCTAAAGCCTTGGTCACCTTCAAACCAATCATGTAACCAAGTGTGTTTGCTTAGTTTTATGAAGCTTTTAAAAAAATGCAGGCTTCACTGCTGAGTAAATTTGTTCCTATTTGATGTGGTATCATGGTCCAGTGTATTCAGGGTTAGCTCACTAAATCTTCACAACAGCTCTGAGAGGTGGGTCTGTATTGTTTATATAGAAGAAAGTGAAGCTAAAAGACATCAAATAACTTCCCCAAGGCTTCCCAGTGCCAGAAACAATCTGACTCCAAGACGGCAGTCTTTCCATGAGCCAGGCTGTTTAGTTCATACAGATCCTATCTGAAAGAGTTCCCGGGTAAACCTGTAAATTATGTATTGACTGAGTCACTTCCTGATGTAACGTGTATTTCTTGTCCTTACAGGAAGAATCCTGTGGTAGTCAACACTCAGCCCCAAATGCTACCTAGCCATTCTAGGGCAAAAACCCAGGATGGCTTGTAGTAGATTTAAGAATACAAATGATACACAACTCAAGGTCTCAAAAAGGAAACTAATATACATTGTTTATCTTCACTGATAATATTCTGAGCCAATTTTCCACTAAAACCTCCACTATAACAGACCATCAAAACTTACTCACAAAAAAATTTTACTTAAAAAAATACTTATTTACAAAGTTTCCACTATAGTTGCTTAATCCCAAAGAAACTGTACTTTTATACAGTTGCTATACCAAGAGAAAGGATAGGATAGGACAGGCCAGGCCAGAAGAGAATAGAATGTGTATTTCAGGAAATTAAGTAACTGGACTCTCTTCCAGCTCCTCTAAAACATGCATCTTCATGACTTCACAGAAGAAAAGAAATTTTTATCTTCCAAGTTGAATCTAAGAATTTATTTTCCCAATGGTTTTGCAAATAGGAAACTAAAACTATTTTAAAATTAGAGACTGGCTTTAAACACCATTAGCTAACATTAGAACATAATGATCAAAAATAAAAGACAAAGATACGAAACACTCAGCTGAAATTGAAGAAGCTAACCAAAATGTTTCTTCTCAGTTCATATGAAATGTACTGCATTAGCTATTTGTCTTTGCACTGACACCAAGACATTAGTCATTAAAAATAATGATAGCAATAACAATACAGGTCTAGTGTATTGTTACTGAATACCTACTGTGTGCTAGCTACTTACATCCACGGTCTTATTTAAACTCTACCACAACCCTACAAAGAAAGCATCTGTAGATGAGTAACTTATGAGTCAGGGAGATCAATTTGCCCACATCATAAAGCTAATAAAGTGGCAGAGAATTTTAATGGTCTGAGTCATGTATGGACTCATAAGAGCTGCTCTGCTGCCTTTCCTTCATACCTCTCTTACGATTAGGCTATTTTTGTAATGCTTATTTAACAACTTTCAGAAAGAAAATCTTAATTATATGATTGGTGGTGTTAATTTTAGTGACCTCCAGTGAACCACAACTCGGTACTCACATGCTTACACAGTCCTCTCCCCTAGAACAGAAGCTGGGCCTGTAACTAGCAATGCAGTCAACATGCACAGCTACAGAGTGGAACTGATACTCTGCCAGTTTCAGGCCTCAGCCTTAAGAAAACCTGGCAACTGAAACTTTTGCACCTTGCAGGGTCCTGAGTCACCATATAAGAAGTATGTCTACCTTTTAGGAGAGAGCAAGGGGAAGGAACAGGAGAGTAGGAAGGATAGGAGGGAGGAAGGGAGGGATGAAAAGAGAGAGACGGCACTGAGGTCCCGCCACGCCAGAATTCCAACTGACTCCTGCTACCACTAAGGCTTCACACAGGTTAACTGAACATTCTATCTTGAACATTCCAGTTTTAGCTGCCATCTAATTGCAGTTACCTGAGTGTTACCAGCACACGTAGGAGAAACGGTCGATTGAGCCTCAATCAATCCCCTGAACGGCAAGCAAATAAAATGATTGCTTTTAAGCCTTTATACTGTGATACAGTTTACGGAGCAACAAATAATCAAATCATATGATAAAACAAATGTTTAATTCTTGATTATTTGCATTAATGAATAGGGTGCATATAATCAAGACCACAAATAATATTTTTAAAATGTCTGCAAAATTATACCCACAACATTCATAAAGGCACTCATTCAGTATTTAATGAGATCTAGTATGTTCCAGGAACTGGACTTATAAAGATAAATAAGGCATGGGCCTGACCTAAAAAAACTGTCACTCCGGTAAGGAGACAGTTGCACGCACGTATAGCTACAATAAAGTGTAGTATTAAGTTCTTGTATGAGTGGGACAGCCACAGACTGCCATCAGAGCTCAAAAAGAGCATTCTGATGGGAAAGGGAGTAGGAGAGAATTAGGGGACATCACTTTGAATAACAATAATATTTGGTTATTTTTAGTTTAATAATTATTACAGTTAATATGAATACTTACGAAGCACTTCATATGTCCCAGGCATTGTGCTAAGCATTTTAAATACATTTCTCATTTTAATTCCCACATCGGCCAAGTAAAGTAGGTACAGTCCTTATCCTCATTATACAGATAAGGAAAGTGAGGATGAGGAGTTAAGTCTCTCAAAGTGTCCTGGCTAACAGAGAAGTACTAACCAAGTAAAATAAGGGATTCATTGATTCCTCCCCATAATAAAAGCCTGTCCTATATATGTTTGGCTTTTTAGGTCATGAATTAGCCATGTTATTTACCAGGTTTATAGTAACAAGAATAGTTCTTTATCAAAACTATACATACATTACAATTTCTATTGAAAAGAGAGCTATACAGAAAAACTGACATTCACACACTTTTTAATGAACACCACTGATCTTAACATTATTGATTCAGGGGGCGTGGGGGAGTGGTGCAGGAAAAATGGAGACAACTGAACTTGAACAACAATTTAAAAAAAGTTAAAAAAATTATTGATTCAGAATACTTGTGTTAATTCATGTATGTATATATCATTCTATATTTCAAGTGAGTTTTGGATTCAACAAGCAGCTTTCAGTGTCATGCTTAAAGATAATTTGTGAAAAGACTCAGGCAAGAAAAGATGACTGAAAAGCCAATGTAAATATGTGCCTTTTGTATACAAATATATGTACAGGTTTTTTCTTGGCTGTTACTTAGTGTTGCTTCTGGAGCTTTGCTTCCTGCATTTTGGTGTACCTGGGTCAGTACATTCCAGCCTACCACCCACCAGTGCTCCACAGGTTCCTATGTAATGGGCTCTGTACACCTCTATGTTAAAAATTAGATGGTACATGGGAAATTTTTCATAATACATGCTTATGATATAATGTTAACCAAAAAAAAAAAATTGCTACAAAGTTGCATATACACTAGTCTCTCAATTTTGCATACTAATGTCTAAAAGGATAACCAAAATGTTAATAGTGCTTTTCTCTAAGTAGTAGAATTATGGGTTATTTTAAAATTATTTCTTCTATTCTTGGTTTTCCCCAGCTCTATATTTAAGCTTTTTTTAGGACACTCTAATAGAGGCATTCTAAGTACTACTACAGTACAAATTATTTCAAAAATATTTCTGCACTGTTTTGAAAATAGGTAACAGAAGGGGAAGTAGGAGATAAAAGGAGCAATAATAGCTTTCTTTTCTTTGCTTAGCTACTAAGACTTCCTGCCCCGGTTCTCTGAAATAACTTGTTTTCCCTGCTGAGTTCTGTATCTGTCCTAGCCTTTAACTAATATGCCATGTGTTTTCAAATCCTGTGGGAAGAAGAATCTACAGAAAACCTGGTCTATTAGGAATACCAAGATTAGGAGTTAAGTCTTAAAGAAATGATCTGAAATCAACTACTAAAAATTGAAAACAAAATACTGTGAAGGATAAATGACCACATTACAGATGTTAAGACACCCTAGGAATGCACTGGCTTGAGATTGTCAATTATTCACTTGAATGTCATTGTATAATTATGTAACAAGCTTATGATATGCCAAACAACGTTTTAATCTTGCGGATAAACCACAGCAATTTATGACAACACACCTGGGGTTCAGATTAAACTGCAGAAATGGGGGGAGAGCGCATGAAGTGGTAACGATAGTGTAAGACAGTGCCTCAGTTTTACTGTGCCTGCACATCATACCCGGCAGTGTCGTTAAAGGGTAGGTTATAATTCAGCAGGTCTGGGCGGGGTCCGGCTCCTGCATTCTTCACCAGCTTTCAGGTGAGGATGCCACCGCCGTGGCCATGAACCACCCTTGTAGTAGCAAGGATCAAAGGGACATCACTGGCTAGAGTTGGGCAAGGTCCTCACCAAACAGTGTCTTGATTAAGTACCAGGATCTGGCCCTTTACTCTGAAAGAGCAGAGACTTATTTTTGTCAATGCCCTGGGAGTCACTGAATAACACCAACTAAAAGGCCCATGAAGGCCAACACATTCATTTTATAAAGTGAAATATAACTGTACGCAGTCTAGAATATCAATAGTTCTCACTGTAGGCACCTCCAATTCCTCAAACTAATCCCCCTTCAATAACGTACAAGGATGAAGCTTCTAGACCTGCAAAGCTGAGGACTAGATCGTGGAGAGTGGCAATGTCATCAAGGCAGTGCCACTCTGTAGGGCATATCTGACTGGCCAGCTGACATCACCTTGTGACATCTGGATCAGCTATCTCTATTAACAAGAAGCAGAAAAACCAACACGTAGAAATAAACAAGTGATGAAAAGCACAATGGGAGTAAAACCTAAAAATGAATACACAAGAATTTAGGTTTTTTCTCATCTGTTTTGATTTTAGCAGTAATAGTCTACTAATCAGCATCTAAGGAAAGAGTAAATCCGTGAAGGCAGTGGTCTATTCCCCTGACCACAGTGTTTCTAGGACCTAGGAGAATCTCTGACCTGCAGTACACACCCAATAAATATTTACTGAGTGAATGAACAAATGAGTATTTATAGAGAGTGGGAGTTAATTTCTTTGGTATTTACACCTAAGCACCAAGGACTCCAGGGAGCTGTAGAGAACTATTCTTAATAATTTCAACATCAGTTAGGCCAGACTAGCTGTAAACACTATCTGATTTCCTGAAGACAACGAACATCTCGCTAGTCTTTTATTCAACCAGTAAGAGTTACAGACTACCCCTGCATTCCTACACAGCACTTCCTTTTCTAAGACAGATGGTAGAGCATGAACTTAACCACAAGAGGAGAAACTGCTGCATGCGAGCAGTTGTTTTTGACAGAATACTTAAAAGATTTTGACTCTTCCTTCTAGACTTTCATAGACATGATTTCTTAACATGAGACAAATTTCATAAGCGTTTTAAAGGGTAAGAAACAAAAGCAAAGGTAAAAAGTATGCCAAGAGGTCTTGAAAAAGTTAAATAATTACCATACTACCCAGCATGTCTAAGTATATACATACTAAAAGAACTGAAAACATCCACATAAAAACTTGTACACGAATAATCTTAGCAACATTATTCATAAGAGCCAAAAGTGAAAATAACCCAGAGTCTATCAATTAATGAATGGATAAATAAAATGTGGTTAGCCACACAATGAATATCGTTCAGCCATAGAAAGGAAAGAAGTACTGATACACACTACCACATATATGAACCTTGAAAACATTATGCTAAGTAAAGTCAGTCGGCCCCAAGGGGCCACATAGTGTATGATGCCATTTATATGAAGTGTCCAGAATAAGCAAATCCAAGTAGAGAATGAAAGTAGTTTAGTAGTTGCCAGGGGCTAGAGGAGTGACAGCTAACGGGTAAGGGATTTCTTTTGGGGGTGATAAAAATGTTCTGTAATTAGATGGTGGTAATGATTGCATATCTTTGTGAATATTCTAAAAACTGACTTGCACGTTTTAAGGCAGAAAAAAAAATTTTTTACAACTCTCACCAGAGGATGTGGCAGAAAAAAAATTTTTTTACAACTCTCACCAGAGGATGTGTTCATTGATTTTAGAGAGCAAGGAAGGGAAGAGAAAAAAAACATCAATGTGAGAAAGAAACATGAATCCAGTACGCTTCCAGTATGCATCCAGACTCACCAGGGATTAAATCTGCAGCCTAAGTGTGCGCCCTGCCTGGGACTCGAACCACAACCTTCTGGTGCGCAGGATGATGCTCCAACCAAGTGTGCCACCCGGCCAGGGCTACAGCACAAATTTTGCAAATTATCTCAATTTTTTTTAAATCATCCTTCAAAAATAAAATCAGCGAGTAAAAAAATATACAAATCCTTCCCCCATGAAAAATCTTTGACTAAAAAGCCATATATTTTATGTAGTTATTCTGAAAATGACTAGGGTCCTAAAAATATCCTAACCACCAAACAAAAGCAGCTGCTTATTTTGATAACATTTTTGTAACACAGGCCTTCCTTAAAATGCAAGTTGACAGAGGGCTTATTCTACAAACCCAAACATACAATCCTCCAGAATTAGCTTTGAGGAGAAACGCCGTGGTAACTGGCACTGGCACAAAACAGATTCCAGTTTACAAAAGAATTGCAGTCCAGTCAGAAGGCAATGTCATCAGAAGGCACACCGTGATGGATGTTCTTAGTGTTTTCTGTCTCAATTCCGAGAGGATGGGCCTCAACAACAAAACAAAACAAAGACCCGTGCTAAACTACACTAAATTATCAGAAAGTATGGCCTGTTTTTAAATGATTGGATATAAAAATCTGAAAGAAGATACGTTTGGAAATTGAATACTAAACCATTCAGGATGGGATCACACACACACAAAACGTCATGCACTCACTATCACACCAGAAATTACTAAGTGCTACTCCCAGGTGCTACACTCACTCATTTAGTGTCAAGGCTCCTGCTTAACTGCTGAGGCAGTTCAACAATGGTCCTGTTCATACATAAGGCTGATGTATGAACTGGCTGAAACATTAGTCATATAATGAGATGCTTTAATCTCCTTTTAAACTACGTCCTAGATTTAGAACCTCTATTTCAAAAGAGCAAAAGGAATAAGGCAGATGTTTTCAAATGGAAATCAAGATAAAGACATTGGAAGGCCTTGAAAAGCATTCACTAAATCAAGAAAACCATATCTAGGTTTTGCTCCTAAACTATAAATGACAAGTAGCCTACCTAAAGGATTTTAAAATATATAAAACCTAACGCATGTTGAGTATCCTTAACGATGAGACCATCCCAAGGCACTGTTCGCAGCACACTGTTCTGCCAGTTGTACATTTTCAGATTCTGTGCAGCACCGAAGGTACTGGGATGACAACACAGATTAATATTAATGTGATGAAATCCTACTCCCTTGAAAAGCACTTACTAAGCGCCTGTGTTTACAGCTGGAGAATTGTCTGTCCTATCACACACTGGGAGTGGGTTATATCTTTTTGTGTATAAGTTCCAGGGGGTAGGGAACCATGTGGCTTTCCTACATCTTTGATAACCATGTCCACGGGGAACAGATAACTGCTATCCCTTGAAAGTATATTTAACTTCTCCTTTCAGTACTCCTCTTTTTAAATCTGTTTTTCCATTTCCCTGCACCTCTGCATTCCATCCCTCAAGTATTTCATTCTCCTTCTTCCGACCTTCCAACACAACTTCACCTTAAATTCTAAACTACCTAGAACGGGGTTACGACCAATGGGTTTTTTTAATGCACTCAAGGTCACATGAGATATTAAGTACTATTCTCAAGCATTAATCCCATTCATTTTAGTGTTGACTCTACTGCTGCCTCTCAATCTCTCTCAGTCGCTCTCTAATCCTCCCCTTCCAATATCCATTTTACCCCCATCTTTACCTGTCCAAAGTCTCCACCCCACGTTCTCCTCGGGCTCTCCAAAATCAGGCTCCATCCCTACCGCAGGGTTTCCCCAAAACCTCCACCTCCCCCAGCTCTCCTTAATCTTCACTACCCTCAGTGACGTCCTCAGGTTTTGCTCCGGTCCCTCGTTCTCCGCAACCTCGGACCCCACCCCCCGGCCCCACCACAACCGCACACAATTTAGGGAACGCCCCCTCACACTCTCCCTGGATCCTCCAACAGTCTCTTCCTCTTCAGAGCCCCCCGCACCTCCCGCACCCATTCCCAGAGCCTGCTTGGTCTCCCTGCACCTTCGGAGCCTCTTCCCTTCTCCCTTCACAGTTTTCGGACACTAACACCCCCCGGAGCCCTCCTGGCCCTCGCCCACCCTCCGGGCAGGCTCCCCGGGGGCCCACAGCGCCCCTCCGGGCGCGGCCGTCCGACCTGCCTCTGCGCCTCCCGCAGCCCCTGTAGCCTCTGGCCCAGCTCCCGCCGGTAGCTCTGCGCTGCCTCCACGTTCTCGCGGGCCTCCTGCAGCAGCAGCTCTGGATTCAGCTCCATCGCCACCTCGGCCGCCGGTCCGGGCGCGGTTCCCCACTGTCCAGGGCGCCGCGGAGCGGCCCGGCGTGGCCCAGCGCAGGCGGAAGCGCCGCCCCGCCCCGCCCCAGGGCGGCCTTGATTGACAGCCGCGCGCGGGCTCCCAGCTCGCCCGGCGTCTCGATCCCGGCACCGCCCGGCGCTCCCGCCCCTAGCAGCGCCTCCCGTTCGGCGTGCGGCGCCCGGTCCGCGGCGTCTCCTCAGGACGAGCATAGGGCAGGGAAAGGTTAGTAACGACTAACACCACCTTACGGAGTGCTTCCCACGTCTTATCTCACTCTGGCCTCCTGGCATCTCGGTTTCTCAGAGGAGGACGCTGGGGCACAGAGTGGGCAATCGACGTTGTCAAACCGTGGGGATTTCAACCCAGGTGACTCTTAAATCCTCATTGTCCCACCTCCCCACTCAACGCGAATCCCAGCCGCGGCTGGTATTATTGAGGTTCCCCTGAACCAGGTACCACACCCAGGTCACCCAGAAGCTCATAGTCTAATGAGGGAGCCAAGACTGGCCTTAAACGTTGACCAGCGGTAGGTACAGCAGTCCCGGCTCAAGTCCAAGACAGATGTTAGCAAACTTTTCCTGCAAGGGCCAGGTAGGGACGTGAGTTTTCTGTTGTAACAGCCTAAATAAATGAGCGTGACCATGTGCAAATAAAACTTTATGGACACAAATTTGAATTTCACATAATTTTCACGTGTCACAAAATATTCTTGCAAATTTTGTCAACTATTTATAAAAAGTAAAAACCATTCTAAGTTCAGGGGCCATACAAAAACGGGAGCCCTGACTGGTGTCGCTCAGTAGGTTGGGCGTCCTCCCGGAAACCCTAAGGTCGCGGGTTTGATTCCTGGTCAGGGCACATACCTGGGCTTTGGGTCCAGTCCTCAGTTGGTCGGGGAGCATAGGAGAGGCAACTGATTGATGTTCCTCTCTCACATCATGTTTTCCTCCCTCTCTTCCTCCCTCCCTTCCCTGCTCTCTAAAAATAAATAAATAAAATATTTTTTAAAAAACCAGGAGGTATGTCAGATTTGGCTCGGGGCCATAGCTTGCTGACCTCTGGCCAAGGATGTTAGAGCTGAAAGTTGCCTCAGCCATGGAACAGAGACAGAACATGATTTAATCAAGATTACGCAAAGAATCTGTACTAGAAGCTAAATCCCAGTGTTCCTGGACCAAACTAAAGTTTTTTTTTACCACATTGCTTTGTGCTAAGTAATTGACACTTAGAGCTAGAAAAGTTTAGAAAAGAGAAGCCCCTCTAGAGAAAATGGAAAATTAGCTTTATCCTGAAGATGCAGTAGCCAGGCGTTTTGTAAATACTTACATTTTGTATTAGCCAATGGATCCCCTTTATTGTCTAAGGAGGCTTGAGTTGAGTTTTGTGTAACTTGCAACTTGACAGTATCCTAAGAGATATAAAATAAAGGAGGGGCACAGACAGAAACTCACAGTGTAAGTGGCCTATGTAAAAGACATAAATGTATACTAAAGATACTTAGGAACATCCTGAATGAATAAAAAGGGCCATTGAAGTAGAATCAGGAAAGACTGACAAAAACAAAATACATTCACTTTTATATATTTTCGGCCTTGGCCCTTATACTCCTCACCTGCAGTTGTCTTCAGCCTGGCTCCCAGACTTCTGCCGTACAGAATTGAGAGAAATGACCGAAGCAGCAGATGGGAAAGGGGAAGCTGGGTATCGGGAGATTCGTATTGAATGAGAAACTGAGGGAGAAACTTCAGAGCACTACTGGGGAATAAGAAAAGGGGAGTGGAGACGAGAATATTACCGAGTTTCTATGATTTTTGAATTGAAGACTATCAGGAGATATGACAATACGGTGTGATTCTGGACTGGATCCGTTTGCTGTAAAGAGCATCATTGAACAACTGATTAAACTCGAATGGGTTCTGAGGATTTGCTGATAGTAAAGTATCAATGTTAAATCCCGTTTTTGATTGTTACATTGTAGATTCATAGAATGTACTTGTATAATGTGGGCAATTTACACTCAAATGATTTATTTGGGGGGAGGGAATTGCACTGTATTTGCAATATGTCTATAAGCTTGAGATTTCCACACCTTTGAGTTTTGAAAATTAAAAAACATAAAGCATTAATATAAAATTTTTAAGAAACATCAAGATTAGGATAATCTCTTAATTCTTTTTCATTGCTGGACAGTATTTCTTTGTCTGAATTACTATTCAAAAACTAGATCCTATGACTTATTTAATTATAGCCAGTTGATATTCAAGAATGTGGGGGAAAGTGTGCAAAAAGGGGAGTCAGAGAGTAAAAGAACTGTCGGTATATGCCCAATGCAGTGAGGGGCTTTCTGAGAAGAAGTCAGAGAGAAGGAGAGAAAGCCATTGCTAACCAGATGACCAAAGTGTTCTGGACTAAATCCGTGTTTACCAGATAAGTCTCTGATGACAACTTGATATTCCAGCTACTGCAGTTTTCCCCGCAATTATATCTGATCATGAATAAATAAAATAGCAAGTTGCTTTGTTTGTTTCTTATCTTATTAGAAGTCTGTGCCCCTGAATCAGCTCACCTCTGGTTACACTTGAAAAGTCAATTTGAAACCTATGTGATGCCACAGAGATTAAACAACAAAACAAAAGAAAAAAACCCAACTCTGTAAAGCCCTGTCTGCTGGCCTGCTGGCTTCTGTCATTGCCACCTCCAGACCAGTCTTCCACTGTGTTCAGTCTTCCTCTGTGTTATCAGCCAGAGCATTTACTGTTTAGGAATTTGTGGTCTAAAGTTAAAAAGAATGTTTTCAAAATGTCAAGCCTGGGGGAGTGATTTCACAAGATTTCCTTCACTTTCCTTTGCATTATTTTTTTGTATTGGGTGGATATATTAGATATATATTTTTTTTGCCTCCCATCAGTTAGTAGCTCAAGGAAATAAAGTGTAATGAGAGTAAGATTAGTGTCTTGGTTTTATGGAAGTTTTCCTTTCAATTTTTTTTTTAAATTTCATGTAGTAAAGCCCTCTAGGGTAGGATCAATTCTATTTAATTAATGTTAGAGAGCACACAGAACATACTGTGTTCAAGAACATTTAATAAATTCTGTTTTCTACTGACTCAATCTGTGCCTAAATTCTCCCAATCCCTTGAACTATTTGCTTATCATCTTCCCTGCTTTCACCAGCAAACCTCTAATGGGGGTGTCCAACCTTTTGGCGTCTCTGGGCCACACTGGAAGAAGAGTTGTCTTGGACCACACATTAAATACACAGACACTAACAAAAACTGGTGAGCAAAAAAAGGGTTTTAAGTAAATTTACGATTTTGTGTTGGGCCGCATTCATAGCCATCCTGGGGCCGCATGTGGCCCACAGGCTGTGGGTTGGACACCCCTGCATCCTATTATACCTGGACTAATGCCGTATGGTTTTTCCTTCTTTACCCCCTCCTCTATCCTCCGAATATTCATTTCACTGAACGAATATTTGAGAATCTACTGTGTGCCAACCATACTTTATCTGCAGACAGACCCGAGTCCTACATCTCTAACATTTTTCTTCCGAAAACATTGTTTTGCAAATGTCACCACCTTTACAAAAACTTTTGATGCCTGTTCATGAAAGCTAAAGCTCCTTAACCTGAGCTCCTTGGCCCTTACTCTTCTCTTCATCTCCCTTTTTTTTTCATTCTTAAAAATAACTTTATTATTTTTAAGATTTTATTCATTGATTTTAGAGAGAGAGAAAGCAACATTGATTCGTTGTTCCACTTATTTTTGCATTCATTGGTTGCTTCTTGTCTGTGCCCTGACCTGGTACCAAACGACCTTGGTGTATTGGGACAACATTCTAACTAACTGAGCTACCTGGACAAGGCCTAAAAATAACTTTATTTATTTTTTTTAATTTTCCAATTACAGTTGGCATGCAATATTATATTAGTTTTAAGTGTACAACATAGTGATTAGACATTTATAGAACTCACCCAGATAAATCTATTACCCATCTGACATCATACCATAATATTGACTATACCATAGTCATTACCATAATATTGACTATATTTCCTATGCTGTACTCTACATCCTCATGCTCCTTTCTTTCTTAAACAGCCCACTGATACTCCTATCTCCGAGACTTTATACCCTTCCCCACTTAGTTTTGTCCTACCTGGGATGCCTTTCCTCACTACTTTTGTTTAGTGAATAATACCTTGATTCATTCAACAGATACTTGGTGACTACAATAGTCCCTTTTTATCCAAAGGGAGTACATTCCAAGACTCCCAGTGAATGCCTAAAAGCATGGGTAATCCTGAACCCTATACAGGGTGGGGCAAAAGTAGGTTTACAGTTGTTCATATGAAAAATAATACAATTAACAAATAATATTACAAGAATAAATAAACTGTGTTTTGCATACTCACAACTGTAAACCTACTTTTGCCCCACCCTGTATGTACTATGCTTGTTTTTCTATATGTACATACCTTTATTTAAAGGAAACACTTCTCTCTGGCATATCCAAATTGCCAGCATCATTACTCTTGTGCTTTGGGGCCATTGTTAAGTAAAATAAGGATTACTTGAACATAAACACTGCAACAGTCAATCTGAGAGCCGAGATGGCTACTAAGTGACTAATGGATGGGCATCCTATGCAGCGTAAATACCCTGGACAAAGAGATGATTCATGTCTCAGGTGGGAGGGAGCAGGTCAATTCAGAAAAGCAAAAGTTTTCTTCACACTACTCAGAACTGTATGCAATTTGAAGTGTATGAATTATTTACTTCTGGGACTTTCCACCTGTGGTTGATTGCTGACAACTGAAACCCCAAAGAATGAAACCATGGATCGGGGTGGAGGGGACTGTAAACTCTAAGAGGATAGGAACTTTTCTCTGTTTTGTTTACAGCTGCTTTGTTCATAGCTGACATGTAGCAGCCACTCAATAGTATTTATGGAATAGATGAATGGATGGATGGATGGATGGATGGATGGATAGCACAACACAGAACAGTGAGGTATGGGACTGAAAACAGATTAAAATCAGAGTTAGATATTCCACATCCACTGCCTTATTCCATGCATTTACGTGCCCCCTCCCCATTGCTTCCACCCAACTGAAGGAAATACAAGCACCCTTGCTCCAAAGAGATTGGAGGAGAAACCAAATGGTCCCAGAGGAAAGACCTCCACCTATTAACATTGAGAAGTTCCCCACTGAAAATGCCAGCTCATCTATTGATCAGACTACAGGAGGGCCTATTGAGGAGTCCTACCCATGCTAAAAACTCTCAATCAGCTTTAACAATTTTTAAAACAGCTTCATGGAGTATAACTGATTTGTAACAAAATACACATATTTAATGTATACAATTTGATGAACATTTTCATGAGTAGATACCTGTGGAACCATCATCACAACCAATATAACAAACATTTCCTTTACTCCCCAAAGTTTCCATGTGATCCATTCCTCTAGAGCTCATCCCTCCTTCAACCCCTGAACCTAGGCAATGGCTAATCTGCTTTGTGTCATTAGGGATTAATTTGTATTTTCTTGAATTTTATGTAAGTGGAGTCATACAGAATACACTCTCTTTTCATCTGGCTTCTTTTACTCAGCATAAAGGTTTGGAGATTCATCCATGTTGTTTTACATATTAATACTTCTTTTCTTTTTAGTGTTGAGTAGTAGTCCATGGATATACCACAATGTGTTTATTCATTTACCTGTTGGTGGGTCATTCCCAGTTTTTTTTACTATTACAAATAAAAGCTGTTATAAGCATTTGCGTATAAGTGTACAAATCTTTATAACTATATTGGGAAGGAGGGAGGAGAGAAAGTATACAGGGTGGTGTTATGAGAGACTTAACTCCTTAACTACTATAACAGAGCGTTATTACCTTCTTTTGTTGAATCAAGAAATAGAGGAATCGATTGTGTAGGCGAGGGTCTGCTGGTAGCTGCAGTCCCAGTAGAAGATAGGAATTTGCCCCCTCCTTCCCAAGACTGCAGGGAACAGGCTTTCAGGGCTTCTGGAGGCAGGAGAGGAAATAAAATTCAACCAGACAACTTGTGAGAGTTCCTTGGAGGAATCGGGAGATGATGAGTATTAGGGGGACCAGTCAGACAGAGAGGATGAGGTGGACTCTGGCCTTGACATCAACCAAGAGGATGAACCATCCAGGGATGGAGAAGCAGAAGAGCCAAGAAGGAAGCACCAAGTAGTCACCAAAGCCTATAAGGAGCCTCTCAAGAGCTTGAGGCCAGGAAAGGTCAGCACCCAGCTGGTAGCTCTCAAGAGGCCTGAGAAGAGAAGGCACTGCTACCACTAGAACACAGGATGATGGCTCTGACAGTCAGATTTCATGCATCAGTCTACAGGTGAACACACACAACAAACATTCCTGCAGGTACAGGAGAGGCAGGGTGAGTCAAGGGGCAAAAAAGGTCCCACTGTGAGAGGCCACCCACCCCCCCCAGAGGTTGCTGCTCAGGGAGGCCAAGATCACAGAGGAGCTCGACTTACTTTCCCTAGAGACATATAAGTGACTTCAGGCTGACAAAAAGAAGCAGGTTCACAAGAAGCAGAAGTGTCCTGGGCTCTTAATTAACTTCATTCAGTGACAGTGCCACTGGTTGGGAGCCAGGCCCTGAAGAAGAGAGTATCGATGTGGAAGGATTAATCCTGCTCCCACGGCTTCTGCATTGACTCCCGTTGGGGGACAGGACCTGTCTCCTCGTCGCTGCTCACGCATCTTCACTTTTACTGATGATGAGACATTTGAGGAATGGTTTCCCCAAGAGCAGCCCCCGAAGGTCCCTGTTTGGGGGGTCTGCCCAGTGACCCATCGCCTAGCTCTATACTGGGATCCTGTTACAGACATACCTACCATGGCACTGTGTCAGCCTCAAGACCATCTGTGAGGTGCAAAAGAAGCACATTACTGCCCACAGACTGCCAATCACCGCCTCAGCCCTGGGCCCTTGGCCCTGGCCTACCACCTCCTTCCTGAGCCCTTCCCTGGCTCAGGGTTTCACACCTTGCACCAGAAAATCATCATCAAATGAAGAGATGTCTAGTCCTGAGAAACCTCTTTCTTGCCTGACTTGGGCTCTCAATGTCTCCTCTTCCTCCAATCTCCCTCCTCCCCCCCTCCCTGTTTCTCCTTTTGTCATCTCTAATCTTTGCCCAGACTTTCTATGTTTCTTTCACCAGCTTTCCCCCTAGTTCCTACTGGTTTTATTTGTGTTTTTTTAATCTAATAAAATTGAAAGATTTCTCTCCCCCAAAATAAATAGCTATAGAAGCATATTACAGTAATATTTAAAAATCAGGCCCTGGCTAGTGACTTAGTGGATTGAGTGCCAGCCTGTGAACCAAAGGGTCACTGGTTCAATTCCCAGGGAGGGCACATGCCTGGGTGGCAGGTCAGGACAGGACCCCAGTAGGGGGCACGTGAGAAGCAAACACACTTTGATGTTTCTCTCTCTCTCTTTCTCCTTCTCTTCCCCTCTTTCTAAAAATAAATAAATAAATAAAATGTTTAAAAAAATAAATCAGGCCCTGGCTGGGTGGTTCAGTTGGTTGGAGCGTCATCTCAAAAGGTTGTGTACACCAAAAGGTTGTGGATTGGATTCCTGGTCAGGGAGCATACCTAGGTAGCAGTGTGACCCCAGTTGGGATGGGTAGGGCAGGCAACAGATGGATGTTTGTCTCTCACATCGAAGTTTCTCTCTTTCTCTCTCTAAAATCAATAAACATATCCTCTACTGAGGATTAAAAAATAAAAATAAAAATCCGGAGGTATTTACAGTGCTAGAAGAGTTTTGAAAGTAGCTGCTCCGGGAAATAGAACTGGGATATGAAATAGAAATCAGCTGTGTTTTGACATTAAGTTTCATAATGTTCTGACATTTTTGACCAAATACAGACATTACTTTGATAAATATAAAAGTTAGTAATTTTGCCCTGGCTGGTGTGGCTCAGTGGATTGAGTGCAGGCCTGCGAACCGAAAGGTTGCTGGTTTGATTCCCACTCAGGGCACACGCCTGGATTGCAGGCCAGGTCCCCAGTGGGGGTCATGCAAGAGGCAACCATACATTGGTGTTTTTCTCCCTCTCTTTCTCCCTCCCTCCCCGCTCTCTAAAAATAGATAAAATATTGTAAAATAAAAAAAGTTAGTAATTTTAAAAAGTAAGGTGTAGCCAGATGAGAAAGATGATAGATAACTCAGGCACACTGTAAATGCTAAATTGCTATACAAATACGAGAGCTCATTTAATTTAAAATTGATAAATGTCATGAGCTCCTAAGTAAGGGATTCATGAAATATTAGCATGTCTAAGAATCAACTCAATACAAATGATTAATAATGCAATGCAGTTTAAATGCTTAGTGATTTAGAAGAATAAAAAGTGCTAGAGAAATACCCTATAGCCCAGCAACCCCACTTCTAGGTGTGCAACCTAGAGAAACCTTGCATGTGTGCAAGGAGACAAGAATGCTCATTAACTCACTGAATGACAGAAAATTAGAGACACTCTAAATGTTCATCACTAAGGAAATGAATAAAAAAATGTTGTGCATAATTGGATGGAATGCTCAGAAATGAAAGGGAACTAATCAGATCTACATATAACTCTTGAAATGAATGATGAGGGAAAAAAAGCAAGTTGCTGAGTGACATTTACAGTATAGCTTTTTATGTCAACAAAAACAAAACCAAAGTTTTTTGTGCGTGCAAATATGTATGTAAAGCATAAAAAGGGCTGCAATGCTATCCACTAAAGAGGTAATATTGGTGGTTATCACTGGGGCCAAGAGGAAAAGACCGAGTTTGGGTGTGAATGTCAAGGATCCTTTCAGCTTTCTTTGTAATTTTTAAATTTATTTCTCCTCCCTTTACTCCTCCTTACACCGTCTTCCTCCTCCTCCTTACACTTCCCCCTCCTACTTCTCTTCCTCATCATTCTCCTCGGGCAGTGTTCTTACACTACATGAGTTATTTAAAAAAAAAAAAAAAGCAAAACAACAACAGTAAATACTTAGTGCAGTGTCCCTTCCTGAAAAAACATTCAGGGCTAATGATTTTCAAAGAAAAAGTAATTACCCAAATTTCAGCGGAGAAATGTGTACCCTTTATGTTGTCAAGGCAATATCAAATACCATCAAATGAACAAAATTGTCAGTATCACTTTGCATTACCCGACCTAACACGGTGGCTTCTTGTTATTATTTGATTTGTCCTTTTACCTGTCTAGTTTCAGTTCTTACCTACTGTGCAGTTAAAACTATGCGGACAAAATAAACATACTCTATTTATGGAACCTCGACTTTGATGTAAAAACAAAGACAAAAGCTTTGAAAATCCGTGAAAACAATGCAAGTGAATTATGGGATTACTATCACCACGAGCCAGTAAACTACTGGTACTCTGCGATAAGAAAACAGGCAAAAACAGCTGAGTCGACGCTGCTCGCGAGGACGAAATCCACAGGACGAAATGCCTAAAAAGTGTAAATGTCGGACACCGAATGGGCGTATTTCGAAGTGGGACTCTTGCCAAAATAACATTTTATTCCGTATGGGAGAAATTTTAAACAACTGTTATTTTGTTTTCTGTATTGTTCAAACTTCTACTTTTAAATAGAGGCCAGCCTGGGGCGTCAAAAGTCTAGGGATTTAATTCTGACACTAACGGGCGTTAGTCAAATTAGGTCTTCATCCGCGATTTAGGCGTGAGAATTTCGAATCTCCAAAGTCCCCGCCAGTTTTAAATTCTACAATATGAGAATTTCGCCTCCTCCTGGTTCGCCAGAGACGTAGTTTGGTCCTCTCGTCTCACCGTCCTTGCAGCCTCCCGAAACAATCCTAAGCTCCGCCCCCTCCGCTCCGGAGGGCGCGAAAACCCAATTGACAAGAAGTCCCTCCGAAGCCTGCCGGTCCGATTTGCGTTCGGCTTGCTGTCCCCGCCGGGGTCCCAGTCCCGAAAGTCAAGCCTAAAGTGCCTGGTCCTGGGGAACCACGCGGCTTACTGGCCGCGACCTAGGGTCCTGGTTGCCCGCCTTTTTTCACCGTCTCTTCCCGCGTTCGACTCGGCTGAGCCGGGCCCAGCCGCCGCGACCGTTCTGGGCGGGTGGGCGGCGGGGAGTCGGAGACGGACCCAGCATTCCAGCTCCTAGTTCCTACGGGAGCCAGCCGCCTCCATGGCCTCCAGGCATGCCAGGCTGGTCCATACAAGGTCCTAGGAGCCGGGATTCCGGGAAGCAGGGAGCATGGTGGGGGTCCTGGCCATGGCGGCGGCGGCGGCAGCTGCTCCCACTGCAGTGAAGGACTACGAGATTGAGGTGAGCTTGAGCATCTCCCTCCCTCTGTTCAGGGTGGGTTAAAGATGATCACGACTTTGGATCCTTGAGGGGAAAGGAGGGACATGGTGAGACCCCACAGTTGTGACATTGTGTGGAACAATAGCTGGAGTGTGTCATTTTTTAAAGTCGTAGTTCCTGACCAACACTGGTATTGTGAGATGTTTGCGGGATCAGGTAAGTTAGGATTTCAGATTAACTCGACCAGTTCCTAGAACCTGAAATGTTGGCGGAACTTGATGTTTTGGACTTGTGAAATGTCATGGGACATTCCAGGGTTAAGTCTCAGTTTGTGATAGGGTATTGTAGAACTTCAGCGTCGAAAAGGATCTTTAAGTTCAACTAGTCCATCCATCTATCTGTTCTAGGAACGCCACTAAGAATGTCACTACAGGAATCAAACAAGGAACTTAAAAACGTTAGTGGTTCTAGGGCCTGATAGAGAGCAGTCAGGAGTCCTCACATGACATACTGTTACTCTCTTGTGTACCATCAGTGAAATGCACTAAATTTCAGTGAAATACTCTAAGCTGTCCTTGAAAAGAGATTCTAATGCCTTGAAGTAGTGGCGTAGCATGTTAGAGTAGACTGTCACTATATTTTTGAGCTTTTTCTTTCTTTTTTCATTTCAAGCACAATTACTCACCATACAAAAGGAAGCACAATTATTCACAATCCAAGAAGTTTAATCCATTCACAAAAATATTCAGCATTGGTTTCTTCTAAGTACAGTGGTAATGTTTTTCAATAATTAAAATTAATTATATTTTAATATTAGCACACAAGTTCTTAGATTTTCACATTTTTAAATGTACAACATGTATTTTTCTAGAGCATAGGGGAGTTATAAAGTGGTGTGAGCCATTGACTCTGCTAGATCAGCTTAACAATAACCCACAACCTTTGGACCAACTTGACTATGCTAGATCAAAGACCTGAAACATTGTAGATGATTAATAAGTATTTAGTTGCATGGGTGACTCATTAAAAAAATTAATTAGTAAATTAGATAAATATATTTCAAACAGGACAAGATTTTTATGAAATACTATTTAGTAACAGTACAGTGGTGGACAATATAATGGGAAAGAAACTAATGATGATATTCATTTCTTTTTTAAAAAAAAATTGATTGATTTTTAAAGAGAGAGGCAGGGTGAGAAAGAGAGAAACATCATTTGTTATTTCACCCATTCATGCATTCATCGGTTGCTTCTTGTATGTGCCCTGACTGCAGATACAACCTACAGCCTTGGTTTTTCCGATGGACGCTAAGCCACCCTGCCAGGGCATTTTTAAACCTTTTCATCTCAAGCTAGCATTGTAAATGAAATATGCATACCAGTGTCCTTGAAGTGAGCCAAGATGTATGTTCATTTATTTAACTGGGGCTCTTTCTTTTAAAAAAGTTTAAAAAATAAACCCCTCAGCTGAGGATATATGTTTTATTGATTTTAGAGAGAGAGAGGAAGGGAGAAAGAGAGAGAGAAAGACATCGATGTGAGAAATGAGAAACATCAATCCGTTGCCTCCCATACAAGCCCCAGACCGGGTATCCAACCTGCAGCCTAGGTAGGTGCCCTGATGGAGAATCCCACCCGGAGAATCCAAACTGCAGCTTTTTGGTGTCTGGGCCGAAGCTTCAACCAGTTGATCCACCTGGCCAGGGCGTAACTGGGGCTGTTTCCTACTTTTTATTTTTATTTTGTAATTTTTATTTTTTAGTTATAGTTTACATTAATATTATTTCATATTAGTTTCAAGTGTAGA
Source organism: Desmodus rotundus (assembly GCF_022682495.2). NCBI lineage: Eukaryota > Metazoa > Chordata > Mammalia > Chiroptera > Phyllostomidae > Desmodus > Desmodus rotundus. The sequence goes on from NC_071395.1 coordinate 81,214,321, forward strand.
GCATAGTAGTTAGACAATAGTATACTTTATGAAGTGATACCCCTGATATTTCCATGCCCACTTGGTACCGTACATAGTTACTACACTGTTACTGACTGCATTCCCTATGCTGTACTTTCTTATTTTTTAGAATCAAGTAACTTTTGTCTAGTCAGTAACTGTTGTTATGTTCATAATTGTTAAATCTAGGGAGTTGCTCAGCTTGTCTCAGTGTGAAGAAGGATTATATAGTTTTTGATTTTTGTGTGATCAGTTTAATCAATTTCTTTTAAAGATTTTATTTATTTATTTTTAGAGAGAAGGGAAGGGAGGGAGAAAGAGAGAGAGAGAAACATCAGTGTGTGGTTGCCTCTCATGTGTCCCTTAGTGGGAATCTGGCCTGCAACCCAGGCATGTGCCCTGACTGGGAATCAAACTAGCAGCCCTTTGGTTCACAGGCCTGCGCTCAATCCACTGAGCTACACCAGCCAGGGCTAATCAGTCTTTTTATTACAGCTTCTGCTTTTGGCACCCTGCTTCTATTTCATGATAATGATATTGTTTAGTATTTTAAGGGTAAGGGCCTTATACACATTATTTTACTTAACATCTACCCTGTGATAAGGTACTAATAAACTCTATTCTACAGGTGGGAGAAGGTTAAAAATTAATTAAAAGTAATTTAAGTTAATTAAAAACGTTAAAAATAATTTGCTTAAGGTCCCGCACTAGTAGATGTCAGAGCCAGCACTAGAACTTAGATCTGCTTCATTCTGGAGTCAGATATTGTGCCACTGATACTGTCTCAGGGTAACAATAATACAGTCCATTGGCATTTTCTTCTAATACGCTTACCATTTAATCTTCACATGAAATTTTAACTTGTCTATAATTTATTTTGTCTCATGTTTATCCAAATGGTGAGAAATTTGTCCCAGTACCATTTACTGCTTCTTTGCCCACTAACTTGAATGCTACTGTTATCATATACCAAGTTCTCAAATATACACTTAAGTCTTTTTCTGGTTTTCTAATCCATTTCATTAAGTTGTTTGCCTTTGTACATTGGTACTATGCATTTAATCATGATAGCTGTGTAATGTGTTTTAATTTAATAGGCATTTAATGTCCCCATTCATTATTTATCTTTTAAATAATTTCCTAGTTATTCTGGCAAATTTATTCTAACAAATGAACCAAGGGAAGTTAAAATCAAAGAAAAGACTGATGGAGCTTTTTGTAACCAATAAGCTTTTTCTATTATGTAAGTTACTAATTTATGACCAACAAAGATACAATTTTTTAGCATTATAGTCATGTTGATATTATGAGGGTAATAAATAATGTAGGAGGTAGGCAGTAACTTTTAATAGCAAATTAAAGCACTGGAAAGTTTTATTCATGGTTAATGTCCTTCATCACAATTTTTACTTGATTAGTAAATTTTGGGATCCTAAGTTTGTTCATTATGTGTCTATTTCTTAGAAATAGAAATTTTGTTTATTTTTAATTAAAAAAGTAAAAGTGGAACAGAATATTTGTAGAGTTCCTACCACATATCAGACTTCACATACTTTTATGTAGCATGTTCATTGCAAATTCTGTGACATGGGTGGTACTGTTCAAAGGCTATAGAATAAACAGAGGTCAACAGAAACTAACACATTTGTACCTAAACATAGTGGCCTTGAAACTTTTTTTAAAAAGATATTTGTTTATTTAATAAATAAACAAGATTTTTTATTTAATAAATAAAAAGATATTTATTTTTAGAGAGTGGGCGGTGAGGGAGAAGGTGAGGGAGAGAAACATCTGCGTGTGAGAGAAACATCGATTGGCTGCCTCTAGCACATGCCCTAACTGGGACCGAACCCACAGCCTAGGCATGTGCCCTGACCAGGAATTGAACCTGTGACCTTCTGCTTTGCAGACTGATGCCCAACCAACTGAGCCACACCAGTCAGGGCTAGACTTTTTATTGAAATATTATTACATATATATATATATATATATATATAGTAAATGTATTACTCGATGTGATGTTCTGCTTTGAATTAGGTTTAACTTCGAAGCTCTTTTTCTTTCTGATAGATCATGTTTGTCACCTTAGGGAGTCTTCCTCTTTTATCTAATTATGTAAAATACTAGATCCATGTTTAAAATGTAGGTTTTGTATTATTTTGCCTGAAATAAACCTTTTTTTTAATTGATAGGCATGCAAAAAGCGAAGGAAAGATGATGACAGATCTTCCTGTGAAACAATTACAAGATATTTATCACCAATAGGGAAGACCGAAGACAGGGTTTTCTCTCAACCAAAATCCAGTAATATTCTGGATTATTTTAGAAAGACTTTACCTGCAAACGAGAAGACTCAATCAGCAAAAGAGTACAAAATAAAGTCATCTGCACCACTGCCTGCTGACGTTGGCAAAGACTGTAAAATACCTTTGGAAATGTTCTCAAATACGGAGTTTAAGAGCAGAAGAAAAAGAGTTAATGTATCTCAACTAAATAACATTAAAACTGAAAATGAATCTCCGATTGAAATTAGTAGTGATGATAGCAAAGAAGACTCTAGTTTAAATCATGATTTTGTGGAGAGTAGCACTTCTGTTTCACTCTACAAGAAACATGTAGAAATACATGCAGAAAGTATTCAAGATATCAAAAACCAGTCAAGCACTATGAGCTCGAAAAAAAGTTCTAAGAAAGTAAATCCTAAACAAGGGACCACAGAAAATGGTTGTAAAAAATTGAGGAAGAGGAAGCTCCGAGAGGTAATAGACCTATCTGAAAGGTTATCCTTGGCAGAAGAACTAAATTTCCTTAAAAAAGATGGTAAAGATAATAAACAGATAATGCCTTCCCTACTTAATGAAATTGGGAGTACTGCAAATAATATAACTGAAACAACCCAGTTAACTGGTAGTACAATAACTGTCTCATATGAGGAATTTTTAAAAAGTCACAAGGAAAATAAAGTGGAACAGATACCAGACTCTACAATGTCAATTTGTATTCCTTGCAAAACTGTTGATGATAGAGTCAAAAGTGGTTGTAAAAGCAATACAGAGATCTGTGAAGTCTCCCAACAGGTACGCTTTAAGACGGTTACCGTTCTTGCACAAGTTCACCCTATTCCCCCCAAAAAGATAGGGAAAATACCCTCAATTTTCTTGAAACAAAAGCAGTTGGAGATGGAAAATAGTCTTTCTGATCCTGAGAATGAACAGACGATTCAGAAAAGAAAATCTAACGTTGTAATACAGGAAGAAGAACTAGAATTGGCAGTATTGGAAGCTGGAAGTTCTGAAGCTGTGAAATCAAAATGTACTCTAGAAGAAAGACAACAATTTATGAAAGCATTTAGGCAGCCGGCATCAGATGCACTTAAAAATGGAGCCAGAAAGTCTTCTGATAAGCAGAAAGAGCTCAATGAGAAATCTTCAAGTGAGGAAGGAAGAGACAATAATTCAAAAAAAATCATGGAAAATCCCAATATCCAAATGGTTTCAAATAATGGCAATTCACAGTCACACAGTAATAAAGAAAGTTTTCCTAAGGAGAGATGTAAAAAGCTGAAGAAAAAGAATAAGAAAGTGTTAGATACTGGTGCTACTCTCGGTGAAAATAGAGAGGGAAATACTCAAAAGAAAGAAACAACTTTGTCCTTTAGAGATAAACAAAATAAAAATAGGCTTAGAATGAGTTTAAGACAAAAGAAAAGAGAAGGTTTCAAAAACAGCCCATTATTTAATAGTGAAAGTCTTATTTGTGAAGATACAGCAAATGATGACCCTCTAAAGATTTTTTCTCTCCGTAACAAGTCTTCAAGAAAAACGAGCACACCAGTTAAGGATAAGGTTATACATCCTGCAGCTGAAGCTGAAGACTGCTTGGTAAATGTTTCTACACCCAAGTCAACCAGAAGATCTGCAAGTGGTAGTAGGACACCTACGACAATCATCATCAGAGATACAGATTCTGGAGATGTACAAGATAGTCCAGTGAAGGCTTCCACTCCCAAAGCAGCCCACTTCACAGAAAAGCATGACTTGTATACAGCAGAACTGATAACAGTATCCTCTGATTCCGAGAGTCCTATTAGGTAAGGTAAAGCTTTGTTTTTGTTCTAAAGTTTTGAGTATTCTGCATATACTGTTAGCTGGGAAGGAAAATACTTTCTGCATTAGTGAGTATTATTTTTTTTCCAGAGCATAACTGCTTTATAAGGAAAAAAACCAGGGATTCAGAAATGTTGATTTTCCACATTTAATAAAGTCAGTCATGATTTCAGAAGAATTCTAGATACATTTTAGATGAGTTCTCTAGATACATTTTAGATGAGTTCTAAACTCATAACAGTTGCTGGATGAAATATGTTTGAAATATGAATTCTGTGCATTTAACAAATGAGATGAAAAATGAATCAATAGAATTTTGTTTCTTGGGCAAACTGGACCATGCACTGGGAGGTCTATATTTGCATACTGATTCTGGCTAATATAAGAGTGGTCGTAGGGGCTAATTTTCTGTAAAGCTTATGATTTCTAAAATAAATAATTTATATTATGAGTTTAATATTGAATTTCACTTACTTTTGAATTAGTAATTTGAAACGAATGTGGTGTTTTTGGGTTTTTTTCTGTTTTAGAACTGTCCTGAAATTGGAGCTGTAGTTGGTTCTTTTCTGTATTTGATTAAAATTGTTACACATGATAGTCATGAAACTTTCTGAATATCTTTTTTTTTCAGAATGAAATTTACCAGAATTAGTACTCCCCAAAAATCTAAGAAGAAATCTAAGAAAAGATCCAAGAAATCTGAAGCAACTGACGGAAATTTTACCTCTCAAACTAAAAAGGTACTTTTTAAATATTAAGGAGTCCTGTAAGTGATATTCTATTCTTTTAAAAATAACAATAACTACTTCTATTGGAAGAAATACACGATATGAAGATTCACATATTTCATAGATTGGTTATATGTTAACTACAACTCTATAATATTTTTTTGCTATTATTCTATTCTTCTAGTTAATTTATTAAGACATCAAGATATCATTGTGAGCCCTGACTGGTGTGGCTCAATGAGTCGGGCATCCTCCTGCAAAGCAAAAGGTCGCTGGTTCGATTCCCTGTCAGGACACATGCCTGGGTTGCAGACGAGGTCCTGAGCTGGGGGCTGGGGCGTGGGAGAGGCAAGCAACTGATGTTTCTCTTCCTCTCTGTCTCCCTCCCTCCCCCTCCGAAAACAAATAAAATCTTTAAAAAAGAGATATATTGTTGTGAGGTGAAAGCAGTTGATAAGGGCAGGGTCTAATTTACTTTTTCTGAGTTTTGTTGGTGAGAGTTACATTGCAATTACTTTCCCTAAGGCTACTTTTAGGTCATGACTGAATGTTTGGTTTATTTCTGTAAATTAGAGGCTAAAAAGCAGGGTCTGTCAAGCATGGTACTATTGACATTTTGGACTGGCTAATTCTTTCTTGAGGAGGATAATCCTGTGCATTATAGGGTGTTTAGCAGTAATCCTGGTCTTTACCCATAAGATGCCAGTAGCATCCCGGCTTTCCTATTTGGGACTCAAAATATCTCCAGACGTTGCCAAAAATTCCCTGGAAGGGAAGAAAAATCACGGTCAGTCGAAAACCACTGCTCTAAAAGGAGAGGTAGGATAATATGTAAGAATAGTTTAGCTTCTTTTGCAAAATAAGCTGCTTGCCTCAATAGAGAATTGGATTCTCTCCAGGGTGAGTAGGTATAGGTATGTGTGTTTTCAAAGAAGCTACCAAGGTGATTCTGATATAATCCTTGGGTGAATACTACTGCTACAGAAAATTGGTATTTCTCTTTTTTTTTTTTTTTAATTATTTTTTGGACTGCTTATCACATTCCTGGTACTATGCTTAGTACTCATATCATTAATCTCATAAAGTAACTATTTAACACTGGTTTATTTTATTTTATTTATATTTAGAGAAAGGGTAAGGGAGGGAGAAAGAGAAACATCAACGTGTGGCTGCCTCTTACGCGCCCCCTACTGGGGGCGTGGCCTGCAACCCAGGCAAGTGCCCTGACTGTGAATCAAACCAGCGACCCTTTGGTTCACATGCTGCTGCTCAATCCACTGAGCCACACCAGCCAGGGCTAACCCTGCTTTACAGATTAATGAACTTGTAGTTAATTGGGTAAGGAAATATGTAATTTCTATGTGTCTCTGAGAGTGACTTTCCCAGAGTCATACAACTGTAAGTAGTTAGAAAGATGGTTCTTAGCCTACTGGAAAGCACTCTAGAGTCTAGCTGATTTCACCACAGCTAAAGGTTGAACGTCTCTGAGGTGAACTTTATCCGGCATATTTTATTCTACCTAATTTAATTCTAAAGGGTAACTTCAACTTTTATTTTAAAAATACCTACCTTGTTTGTGCCATGTTCTGCTTAGGATTGTGATTCACTAACAAAGTTTCCAGCAAGATAAATCTCAAAATTTATTGTTCCAAATTGGAGCCCTTATCTGAATTTACTTAATCAGTTATTTTATCTCACACTATTAATCTGTCAGTGAACCTCTTACCACATGGCCTTGTTTTTCAAAGCCTTAGCCAGGCTTGTTTACTGCCTCTAGGAGAAAATCTTAGTTACTTTCAGGGAGAGATATTTCATATTTTATGAGACTGAGAGTAGACTGGTTTTCCTAAGAGCTCCATATTCCTAACAGCTCTTGCAACAAATATTTACAGAATGGCTTTCATAATGGCTCTGGCTTCATTTTTTCATGCAGTAAATATTTAATGCAAACCTATATGCTCGGTCTTGGGGAGACAGCTCGAAACAAGATGCCCATGACTAAACTGCCATGGAGCTAAAAATCTTACAGCGAATTCAGGCAGATAAACCTGCAATTGAATGTGTGTGATAAGATTTATAGTAAAGTGAATACTGAGTGCTCTGAAAGCATGTAGATGGGATGCCTAACTTCCCAGAGATGATAAACAGGTACCTAAAGGGTAGAAATTGTTCTCTAAACATAGGGAATGGTGTATGTAAAGGCCCTGGAAGCAAGAGAGCATTATTTTAGGGAGTGAGAAGCAGGGTCTGAGTTATTAAGGAATTTGGTCTTCTTTTTAAGTAGGGGGACTAACGTCAGATTTGAGTTTTAGAAAAGTCACTGTCACTGCAGTGTGGAAAATAATCAAAGCAGGTAAGACTTGAAGCGGGGAGTTGACTTAAGAGCTTTTGAAGTTGTCCACTTGAGATGTGGTTGTGTTTTGAATGACAGTAGTGAAAAGTGGGTGGTGGTTATTTAGGGAGGACAATTTAGGAGACTTGATGGACTGAATGTGAAAGAGAGGAAGAAGTGGAGCATAATACCCAGGGTTCTGGCTTGGGCTTTTGAGTGTTGCATTTCACTGAGATAGGAGGACAGCTAGATGTGGAAGGAAGATGAAGAATTTGGATTTGGAAAAACTGGATTCTAGGTACCTGTGGGATATCCAAGTAGAACCATCTACAACACAGGTGGCAAACGCAAGGCCCACGGGCTGAGTCCGGCCCTCCACCTTGTTTCTACCTGGCAGCAGCACTGAGCTCTCGCTTAGCTGTTAAGGAGTCGTTACATTTATACAGTCCTAAAATTACATTTGGCCGTTTGAAGACAACCGGGAGGTTGGGAGGCTGATGTGGCCCCGGTAAAAAATGAGTTTGACACCCCTAATATAATTAGCAGTTGGATCTGTAGTCCTAAATCTCAGCAGAGATTTGAGCCAGAGGGAAAGCTGAAGGAATCATTAGCATATTGATGTAACTGAAACTCTGCAAATGGATGAGATGATACAGGTAGAGTGTATTTGGTGAAAAGAGAAGCTGTCCAAAGACAACACTGGGGAAACTCCACAGTCTTTAAGGATTGAACAGAAGAAAACATGGACAGAGTGCCAGAACTGGTAGAACAGGCTGGAGAATTTGATGTTATGCAAGCATTTCATGGAGGGAGTGGTCAATATTGTCAAATTCAGCAAAGAAGTTTAGTGAGATGTGAATTGCAGTGTCCCTTGATTTTTATCAGTCTTGGTAAGTGTTGAGTAGTGAATGCACAGGTGAGATTATTTGCCTAAGTTTAGACAAGAGGGAGAAGGATAATTAGATTGATGCCGAGTTGGGTTTTTCCGCAGGTAGTCATGGAAGAAGCCAATGAGGCCAAAGGAGGCAAACACATTCTTAAGAGTGGTTGAAGTGCTGTGCTGTGGAACCTAAGCTGCGTGGGGAAGCAGAGCTGATGAATAGGGAGGTAGTAGAGGACTGAGACTCCAGATGTAGTCAGGAGCAACCACATAACAGCTGAGAGCATAGGTGGCTAGGTCAGAAAGGAGGGTGCCAGAAATTATTTTTGAGTTGATAAAATTATGGTTGATTTTAATTTTCTTTTTCCTATAAATATGAACTTTGAAAAATTATCAGAAAAATAACTATTAAAAAAACACAGGTTTCAAGTGATAGCCAAATTACTTGCCAACATATATATTTTTTTCAACATTCACTAAAACATATCTCTTTTTGTGTAACAGTTTGTTTCAGTGATTGAGTTGTTACTTTAAATTTAGGTGGATTATTTTGAATAATAACTGACCATAAAGTTCATTGGCCTGCCAAAAATTTTGCTAGGAGAACAACAAAACTCTGTCACTCTACTACTATAGAAACAAATCCTTAGCGTTCACAACCTTCTTACATATGTTCTAAATATTTATGTCTATTCTTTTTAACAGTTGAAAAATATTTTTAAAGGTTTTAAAAACAGCAAGCATTTATTTAAAAAACAAACAGCAGAAGTATCTAAACTGCATAAGATCGCGTAGCACGTCGATGGCAGAATCAGGTCTGAAGACCAGACTTTGTTCTTATGTGGTGGTCTTTTCCATACCTATTACCTTTCAATCTTTCTCCGAAGGAGTCAGCCTAAAGGTGACTAAAAAGAGAACATATGCCATGAAGATAGTGGGGAAATAACCAACAATTCTAATCTATACCACAGACATCTTTCTGGTGTTTTTCACAAATACAACTATGTCTATCTGGATAAATTTTATGTTAGAAATAATGGCAAACCAAGCATAACCAGACACATTTCAATTTAATTGCCTTGGTAAAATTTGAATAACCATTTCTTTGTCTTTCATTTAACATAATTTATGATTATATTTTTCTACTATACATATTTTAATAGACTTTATTTAAAGAGCAGTTTTAGGTTCACAGCAAAATTAAGCTACAGGTACATTCCTCTTGTACCCCCTGCACCCACACACATGCAGCCACGCCCATTATCAATACCAGAATTGTACACTTGTTACAATTGACGAATCTCTGTTGGCATATTATTACCTGGAATCCATCCATAGTTTACGTTAGGGTTTATTCACTCTCGGTGTGTTCCGGCATGTTCTGTGGGTTTGGACAAGTGTATAATTACATGTGTCCACCAGTACAGTATTATACAGAGCAGCTCCACTGCCTTAAAACTCTTCTGTGCTCTGCCTAGTTCATCCCTCCCTCCCCTGCTTCACCTCTGCAACCACTGAGCTTTTTACTGTCGCCATAGTTTTGCCTTTTGTATTTTTTCTGTTATTCGTATAAAATGTTTGCCAATGATCTAAATTAATATTTCAAATTTTTGTTTAGGCAGGCAATACTTCAAAAAATGTATCAAAAGCAAAACAATTGGTTGAAAAAGCAAAAGCTTTACACATTAGTAGGTCAAAAGCAGCTGAAGAAATAGTGACACCCTTGAGGCGTTCATCTAGACATCAGATTCTTACTGAAAGGAACAAAACGTCAGGCACAGAAGTAAGTATTACAAATATTTATTGGTATAAATTTTATGCTAGTCTGTTGTTTGGGGGTGGGAGAAGGAAACCATTATAAAGTTAAAGGTAGTATTGTTAGGTAGCCTTGAAGTGGCGGGAAGAGTGTTATTTTCATTTAAGTCTTTGGGTCTCTCTTGCCTGTGGAAAGTAGTCTGAATCCTTATTGAGTCATTCAAGATCCTCCATGGCTGAACTAGCTCTTCCCTTTCTTCAGAACACCGCCCTTCCTCACTTATAAACTTTTGGCTCTATTCACACTAAATTATTCATTTGTCCCTAAATGCTGCAATTATTACTTTTTCAGTTTATAGTCTTATAATGGGGAGATGTATGGAGTTGCTAATGTAATTATCTTGTCTATGGCTTCTAGCTCTGTGACCCTTTTGAAAATTTAATGACAATAATTGTATGACATTTGGAACATTTTTTTCTTATTTTGTCTTAGGGGTCTGTAATAATAAATTCAAGTCCTACTTCTTTAAAGCATCCTGAGACAAATCAGAAGAAACTTCAGTGCCTAAATGATGTGCTAGGAAAAAAACCAAACAAGACTCCTAAAAATGTAGCTGGTAATCAAATTTGATAACATTTATGATGAACATTAGAATGTTTTAGAGGAATTATATTTTTCTGAATGTTCTCACATTAATTTAATCACATGTCTTATAAAATATAACTTTTGACTGTATTAAATCTTTTATCTATTTTAGTAAGTAAAGTTATGATGTAGTGAAGAGTTTTGCAAAGGGTAACTGAGTATATTTTAAGTTATTGCATTTGCGTATCTATTTATCCTCAGTTAAGTTAGTGGTTCCCAAACCTGACTATAATCATCAAAATCATCTGGGTAAAATTTTTAAAAGTTAAATCTTTCTTTTCTTCTAGACTTACTAATTAAGAATTTCCAGAGGCGGGTTGTAAGAATCTGTAGTTTAAAAAACAAATTGTTCTCCAAGAGATTCTGGCAATAAAATTGCCAGGTTGAAGGACCAGATCATTACATAGAATTTTTTTTAATTAAAAAAAATTGTAAGGAGTTAATTTTTTTAAAGTTTAGAAAGATAGAGATGTAATTTTAAAAGTAACTGGAGGTAAGTGGAGATGATGAACATTAATACTAACCTAAGTATTTATTTTTCTAAGGAAAAATGAAAGTCGCACCTTTATTTCTTACCCGAAAGGCTCATAAAACAGCTGATCCTATCCTTGGTTTTGATGAAAGCAGGTCAGTCCAATATAAATTTTTAAATGCTAAAATGTTTTATGAATTGTATTTTATATTCATTTACTTTGATAAGAAAGCATGTAAATTATCATTTGAAGTTTTAATAGGTTCATTTTATTTATTTTTATTTTTTAGAAGATTTAATTTATTTTTTTTTTTTAGAAAAAGGAAGGGAGGGAGAAAGAGGGAGAGAAACATTGATGTGCAAAGGATACATTGGTCTGTTGCCTCTCACTCACCCCCAACTGGGGAGCTGGCCGGCAACCCAAGCATGCGCCCTGACTGGGAATCAAACCAGCGACCTTTTGGTTCACAGGCTGGCGCTCAGTCCACTAAGCCACCCCAGCCAGGGCTATAGGTTCATTTTAAAAGATGACAGTATTGACACTGCTACAAATGAATGTGAAGATCTCAGTTTTTAAAAACATTTTGTGGCCATCTCCAGACAAAACAGTTGAAAAATAAACAGGCAAACAAACAAACAAAAAAACAAATAGCTGATTATGAACTTATTCAGTAAATATTTAAATACCAAGCACTGTTTTGGGTACTAGGAATATCATGGGGAACAAAACAAGACACATTCCCTGTCCTTATGAGGCTTACACTCCAGAGGAAAGACAAGCTATGACTACACATTAATTGGGCCAACAAATGAAATATTGCAGTTGTGCTAGAAGGAGAGATAGAAAGTTCTGTTAAAGTTTGTATTAAGTAAATTTGGTCTGTCAAGAAAGGCTTTGCTGAGGAAAGGACCCCTGAACTGGAGGATAAGCAGGAACTCATCGGAGGGAGGAGCAGTGTTCCAGCCAGAGGGAATAGTCTGCTCACGGTCCCTACAACTGCCTGGAGCCCGGCAAATCCAGAAGCCTGGAGGAATGCCAGTGTGGCTGGAGCAGAGAGAGCAGGGGTGAGAGGAGTGAGCTTAAGCTGGAGGGGTGAGTGCCAGTCCAGTCAAAGGGTTTTAAACATGCATATGGATTTTGAAAGTTTAATCTGACTGCTGGATTACTGTAGCTATTGTATGAAGAGTGGAATAGAGGAGGGTTTAGAGTGGTTGCAGGAGTCCAGGTGTGAGGTGGTGGAAATATGGACTCAGATGCTGGGAATGTTGTATGAAAAACTTTAGGAGATAAATTTTAAAGTCCTTGATGATTAATTAATTAGAGTCAGGATAGGGGAGAGGAAGGTGTAAGGATGACACTTAAGTCCTGGTCTATGTAAGTGGACAGCACAATGGAAGAAGACCAAATTTAGGGGCATTGTGTGTTCAGGTTATTTTGTTTGTTTGTTTCAATTTTATTGATGTATAGTTACATGTTGTTCAGTGTACAAATCTTAAGCGTACAGTTTTGATAAGTGCATTATATGGAGATATAATATGTTTAATTTGCTCCAGAAAAGTTACTTTTTCTGTTTTTCCCACCACCACCACAACAAAAGTTTTCCACTGTTCTGATTTTTATTACCATAGATTAGTTTTGTCTCTTTTACAACTTTATATAAACTTTAATTTTATATATATATATATATATATATATATATATATATATATATATATATATATTCTTTTGTGTCTAGTTACTTTTGCTCAGTGTACACACACACGCATATATTTATTTATATCAACTTTATTCAGGTATAATGTACATAAAATAATAGGCACTTGTTTTAAATAAACAACTTGAAATTTAACAGATGTACATATCTGTGCAATCACCACTACAATAAAGATATAGAACATTTTCATCACTCTTAATAATGTTCCCTCATGCCTCTGGCATGTAATCCCTGCCCTCCAACTCCCACTCATTAGGTAGGTGCGTGTTTAACATAAGATTATGTCAAACCATTTTCCCAGGTGGTTTTTCCACTTTACGAAGGAACAAAGTTGAGAGAGCCAGTTGCTACACATTCTTGTCAATACTTGGCATTATCATAGTTTTTAATTTTAGCCATTCTAGTAGCCTACCACTGTACGTCATTGTAGGGTTTTGTTTTTCATCGATTAATTTAATTAACTTCAAAACTTATTGAGGCATAATTACATACAGTCAACTGTATATATTTGAAGACTATAATTTGGTGAGCTTTGTCAGTTGTACACACAGGGAAACCACCACCTCTATAATAAAGATACTCATTTATTTCCATTGCCCCTAAAAGATCCCTTACTCTCTTTTGCAGTCCATTCCTCCTCTGGTCTCAGCTTCAGGCAAACACCAGTCTCTTTTCTGTGTATTAATTTGCATTTTCTAGAGTTGTGTTTATGAAATTCTGTAGTGTATACTGTTTTGTATCTGGCTTCTTTCATTCAGCATGTTAATTTTGAGATTTATTCACGTTGTCAGTAGTGCACTGTTCTTATTTTTCCCGAGTACTATTCCCTTCTATGAGTGTTCTATTGTCTCTGCCACCTATTGCTGGGCTTTTGGGATGTTTCCAGTTTCAAACTACTGTGAGTAAAGTTGCTGTGAACATTCCTGTACACGTCTGCAAGGGTTTTGTGATGATTGTGTGAAATTTATAAGTTGATTTGGGGAAAATTGATATTTTAACAGTATTGACTCTTCTGATCCAAGAACATGGTATATATCTCCATTTAAGTTTTATTAATATTAAATGTAACCTGTAAGTATTTAGTGTTTTTTATGTTATTATAAATGGTACTTTATTTTCCAGTTGTTGATTTCTTTTTTTAAAAATATATTTATTGATTATGCTATTACAGTTGTCCCATTTCCCCCCCTTCACTCAACTCCATCCTGCCCACTCCCTCCCTCCCACATGCCCCCCCCTATAGTTCATGTCCATGGGCCATACTTATAAGTTCTTTGGCTTCTACATTTCCCACACTATTCTTACCCTCCCCCTGTCTATTTTCCACCTATCATTTATGCTATTTATTCTCTGTACCTTTCCCCCCTCACTCCCCCTCCCGCTCCCCTATTGATAACCCTCCATGTGATCTCCATTTCTGTGGTTCTGTTCCTGTTCTAGTTGTTTGCTTAGTTTGCTTTTGTTTTGGTTTTAGGTGTGGTTGTTAATAACTGTGAGTTTGCTGTCATTTTTACTGTTCATATTTTTTATCTTCTTTTTCTTAGATAAGTCCCTTTAACATTTCATATAATAAGGGCTTGGTGTGATGAACTCCTTTAACTTGACCTTATCTGAGAAGCACTTTATCTTCCCTTCCATCCTAAATGATAACTTTGCTGGATACAGTAATCTTGGATGTAGGCCCTTGCCTTTCATGACTTGGAATACTTCTTTCCAGCCCCTTCTTGCCTGTAAGGTCTCTTTTGAGAAATCAGCTGACAGTCTCATGGGAACTCCTTTGTAGGTAACTGCATCCTTTTCTCTTGCTGCTTCTAAGATTCTTTCCTTCAGTGTAATCTTACGTAATGTAATGATGATGTGCCTTGGTGTGTTCCTCCTTGGGTCCAGCTTTGGGACTCTCTGAGCTTCCTGGACTTCCTGGAAGTCTATTTCCTTTGCCAGACTGGGGAAGTTCTCCTTCATTATTTGTTCAAATAAGTTTTCAATTTTTTGTTCTTCCTCTTCTCCTTCTGACACCCCTATAATTCGGATGTTGGAACATTTCAAGATGTCCTGGAGGTTCCTAAGCCTCTCCTCATTTTTTTGAATTCTTGTTTCTTCATTCTTTTCTGGTTGGATGTTTGTTTCTTCCTTCTGGTCCATACCATTGATTTGAGTCCCAGTTTCCTTCGCATCACTATTGGTTCCCTGTACATTTTCCTTGGTTTCTCTTAGCATAGGCTTCATTTTTTCATCTGGTTTTCGACCAAATTCAACCAATTCTGTGAGCGTCTTGATAACCAGTGTTTTGAACTGTGCATCCGATAGGTTGGCTCTCTCTTCCTCGCTTAGTTGTATTTTTTCTAGAGCTTTGAAGTGTTCTGTCATTTGGGCCTTTTTTTTTTTTTTTTTTTGTCTTGGCGCATTTGTTACTTAAAGGGGAGGAGCCTTAGGTGTTCCCCGGGGCGGGGTAATGCTGGTCACTGAGCTGTGATGCTGTACGTGGGGGGAGGGGCCGAGAGGGAACAATGGCGCCCGCTCCACTCTCCACCGGATCTCAGTCTTTCACTCCACTACCCACAATCAAACTGGGCCCCTCTGGTGCTGGCTCCCGAGTGGGTGGGCTTGTGCACGCCCTAGGCCCCTGTGAGTCTCTCAAACGAACTCTCCCGTGAGGCTGGGAGTCTCTCCTGCTGCCGCCCCAACGGGTGTTTTCAATCAGAGGTTTGAGGCTTTATTTCCCTGAGCTGGAGCCCTGGGTTGCGCGGTCTACTTCACTCCCTGCCGTTTGTCCGGTTTATCTGTGCGCAAGTGTGGGCCGCAGTGTGCTACCCGCCGCTCTGCCTGCCCTGTTCTCCGCCACTCTGAGTCCGGCCCTCTCGGTTTATCTGCGCGAATGTGGGGCCGCAGGGTCTGCCAGTGGTCAGACTGCCTGCCCCGCTCGTCCCACACTCCGCCAGTCTCAGTCCTGCCACAGCAATGTGAGTCCTCTCCGCCCTGGCTGCCCCTCTCTGCCCCTCCTACCGGTCTGGATGAATGTTTCTTTTTTATCTACTTGGTGTTGAACTTCCTTGCCGTTCGATTTTCTGTCAGTTCTGGTTGTGCGAGGAGGCGCAGTGTGTCTACCTACGCCGCCATCTTGGTTCTCCCAGTTGTTGATTTCTCATACATAGAAATAATACTGATATATTTTTTTAAAGATTTTACTTATTTTATTTTTAGACAGAGGGGAAGAGAGGGAGAAAGAGAAAGAAAAAAACATCAGTGTGTGGTTGCCTCTCATGTGCCCCCCAACTGGGGACCTGGCCCACAACCCAGCCATGTGCCCTGACTGGGAATGGAACCGATGACCCTTTGCTTCACAGGCCAGCACTCAATCTGCTGAGCCACACCAGCCCGGGCTGGTATATTTTATATTAGCACCTTGTACCCTTCCCCTTACAGTTTATTTTCTGCTATAGGTACATATTATTGTAATTTAGCTACAAGTAGCTCACCCATCTTTTCCTCCTTCCCTCCTATTAACAGTAAAAAAAGGTTCACCTCCCCTTTTCTGAGAGTAATCCCTCCAATTTGGCTTTAGATCTCACCTTTCCCTCATTCTCTAAAAATAGAATTAGAAGTTTTTGTAGCCTCTTTTTAATTATCAACCCAAATTTCTATTTGTAAATAGTATTACAATTCTCCTTCTGTGGCAGGCTTGGGAGGGTGTATAAGCTGTGACACCCCCACCACACTCTTTCCCCCTCGGCCACTCCAGTGTCTGGTCCTCTTCCACCTCCTTACCTGCCTCCTCTGCAGTCAGGATTCCTATGATTAGCAGTATGAAGATAAGCAATAATAAGGGCACTAGTGTTCTTGCGATTATATTGGAAACAATGTTACATTAGAAGTCCTGGTATTAAGTTTTTTGAAATATGACACTGATTTTGTTTTCTGATTGTTACATGTATAAATGCATATTTTTTTTTAAAAGAAAAACAAAAAACAAGAAGGAAAAAACTCCCCACTCTAAAATAGCCTGTTAACATTTTGGTGGATATCCATCTTTTTTTTTTCTATATATACTTATTTAACTTCTTAACACTTAAGACTTGTTTTTATGATAAGCAAAAAAGAATTTGACTAGCTAACATCTTAACTGATTAAATCTTTTCAAATTAAATTAATTAAAAGGTATTTATTTTACAGATAGTTTATTTTTTTTAAGTTTTGATAAAACTTAGCTTTCTTTTTCACATCATTTTCTTAAAAGTCAAGATACCTCTGAAAGATCCCAGGATTGTGACGTGCAGCTGAAAGCAAAGCGTGACTTTCTAATGAGTGGCCTGCCAGATTTGTTGAAACGACAGATTGCAAAGAAATCTGCTGTATTAGATGTGTACAATGCAGTGAGCACCAGTTTCCAGAGAGTTGTTCATGTACAACAAAAAGATGATGGTAAGCTTGTTAATTGTTATTGAATATTTACTTTGAAAATGTCAGGAGTAATATGGAACTATGTAAGTTGGTTTAAGATGAGGCTAAGGTTTAAGTATAATTCTTATGTAGTGATTTTAGTGGGGATTTAAAGTCTCTTCCTGTGCCTTGGACCCATTTTACCGAGGATGGCGACAGTGGGGGGCGGGGGTGTGTGTGCAAAAAGCCAAAGGCAACCTCAGCCTTTATCCCTTATGCCAGGGGCAGCAGGACCACATGTGTGGAACCATAAGTGCATGTTGTTCCCCAGAGAAGCACTGTGATCTAAAAGGAAGGCAATTCCCTTCTGAAATTACAGCCTATGTGTGAGGACATCATTTTAAAGAATTTCTCACAGAAGTTCCAGTCCTGCCCTTTCCAAGCTACTGTTGAATGTTCTAGGGAAATCTGTTTGCCTACTTTCCAGAACAGCATTTGCCGTTTAGTACCATACCTATTTGGGGGAATATTTTCTGGAATAGGGAACAAGTAGCAGTGCTTCATTGCCCTAGTTCACCCTGTTCTCACGTGCACCATGCACAAGAGTGAGCTGTTTGCACAAGCCTCTGCTACAGTGATGTTAGTTTGCCTATAATCTAATTCTGTATGGATTCTCATGCTGTAGCAACCACAGTCTTACCTTACGTATGTGGTTTTTAATTGCTGGTAATATACAAAGCCTTATATCTTTGTTTTTTCATTGTTTCTACCTAAAGTTATTTTTGTCAGCACAAAAACAATTTATTTTTTCCTCAACCGGCTTTGTGGTTTGGTTTAGTGCACTCCTATTGTGAAATGTGCACTATGTTCTTTTCTCTTTCGTTTCCTTTTGGGTTTCTGACCTTGGTACTTTTTGAATTTCGTTCAGTGTCTCATGTGTATGGAAAACTTCCCAATCTGTAATAATATTCTACTTTTCCCTTTTCCGCAACACTGCTGCTGGCCATTCAGTTGATAAAGCCTTTCCTTGTTACTTTTTCCTAGTTCAGCTTTATATAACATTTCCTTATAGTATGTTCAGCTATAGAAGTTAATTATGTTTGTTTTCCCCTGCTTTTGACAAAGCCACTCTCAGAAGCATGTTACTGTAAAAGTTAGTGTCTATTTGTAGATGAACAGATGAGGCTGGCACCGAGAGTGCCTCTCTCTTAGAGCCTTAAGAGTTAGCGAACACTTACTGTCACCTGGCATACTGCCCAGCACTTGTATGCAGTGTGGTTTAATCCCCTTCACAACTCTAGGAGGTTGTCACGCCTACTTTATACCTGAAGAAACTAAGGTTTAGGATCTTGCCCACACTCACCTAGCTAAGTAAGTGGCAGAGTCTGGATTTGAATCCAGGTCTGACTTCAAAGTTTAAACTTTAAACCAGGATGTTAACTGACCCTGAAATTTTTACTGTGAGGTAGCAAGATTGATTTAAAAAGAGAAGAAAATTTGCAGATATTTGCTTATTTTTAACAGTTGGGAGAGAAGACTAGATAATTTTATTAATGGTATGTTCCTGGAGGTGAGGATTTTGTTCCTTATGTTCTCAACTGATACTTTTTGATACTTTTGTGTTAACTATGTAGTTGCGGGAAGTCTTCTCATGTTTATACACTTGACATTTGATAAATGGATAATGTGTGAGTGAAGGTAGTTAAAACAATTTTTCTATCTTTCTTCAGAGTGCCATTTGTGGCATTTGAAACCACCCACTTGTCCTCTTTTAACTAAACTTAAACAACTGGATACTAAAGTAGAGGTGGAAGATCTCTCAAAATGTGTTATTGCCCTTGGTGAATTTTCAACACTGAATTCAAATTTGAAAAGTAATAATTCTGCTGTTGCGGTAAGTATTAGAGAGCTCATCCATTGTGTGGTGTTTCCTTCACATCTTTTAGAAGAAAAAAAAATTGGATATCTACTATTGTAGCCTAAAGTTCATTTTTTCCTAGAGTTCAATTTTAAAAAATAAATCACAGCTGATGTGCATATCTCTTTTAAATATTTCTAGAGCTATAAAAACGTTTTAAGAATTGATAGCCAGTTTCAAAAGATTACATTATATAATACATTTAGATACTTTATAAGTCAGCATTGTAGCCTAGTAAAAATGTGAAGTACAATTAGTTAAAACAGAACAGTAGAACTATGAACTAAGTCCTCCAAAAGCTATGCAAATGCAGTTTTTGCCCTCAAGGTTACGTTTAGTAACATTGCCATCAAGGTTACATTTTGTGACAAAAGCTAATATTGACTTATTATAGACAAAGTAGTTGGTAGCATTGTGCTTACTGTTAATAGATGATGCGGGTCAGTTATTGAGTAGTTTGTTCTTTATTTCAGTTTATGGGAAGAAGGAAAGACTTTACTGAAGAAGTAAGAAATCTTTTGTTGGAGGAAATTAGGTGGTCAAATCCTGAGTTTTCTTTGAGGAAATATTTTCCTTTGCTTCTAAAAAAACGAACTGAGCACCAAGTACTCTCTGAATGTCATTGTAAACAAGGTTAGTGATAATTATTAGTTTTTATGTTAACATTTTTCTTTTGAAAGCACTGAGAGTTAGCCGTTGACTCTTGGAAGTGGTCGTAATGAAGAGAACATTGCTTATGGTTGGCACAGAGAATTTGTTCAACTGAAGCAAAGCATCTCGTGCCATGCATTGTTAGCCCCTACCAGCTTCTAGGGACGCCAACCCTAAGACAGCTATTAATTATTCACTTAAGAAAAGCCTTAAATGAGGAAATTTGAACTTACATAGTTTGTACAAAGGCAATCTAAATAACAAGATATTCAGCTTGCTTTCAGTATGCCACATTTGATTCTTGCCTTTCATTTTATAGTAAGACAGTTGGATATTTTGAAGTAATATTACTAAGATTATTGGGTATTAAATTTTTTTTGATTAGTAAGCACATGCATTTCTTTATTCCCCAAATAGAAATCGTACAGCTAGAGCCCATTGTCAATCTAAAAGAAACCAAAAGGAAACGAGTGGAAACTGAAAACCATAAGTCAAAAAGAAAGAAGCCAAATGAGTATTCAGAAAATCCAAAAACGACAAATGGGAAACCAAAAGAACTTGACAAAAGAAACAATTCCATTGGGATAAAGCTAAATTCTCCCAAAGGTCGATGTTCTAAAACATGCAGGAAGAATCAGACTGCTTTGAAAACCACGTGTAAAGTGGAAACGGAAGCAGTAGGAGATTCTGATGTTCTGATAATAGACGATGACAAAGTATCTATGTCAGAAACATCTTCTATTCCTGGTAAGTTAATTTTTCTCCCTCTGTTCCTAGATTTCTTGTTGTTGTTGTTGTTGTTTTATCTGTTACTTCCCCTCTCTTTTAATACGTGCTCATTGCAAGTTTAAACTGTATATGTATAAAATAAGAAGTGGAAGTCTCACTGATTAGTCTTCTATATAACCAGATTAACAGATTGGTGTTTGGTTTTTGATTTTTCTGTGCTTCTGTAAATACATAGGCTTTTTTAAAAGCCCGGGATCGCCCTGGCCAGTGTGGCTCAGTTGGTTGCAGTGTCATCCTGTAAACCGAAAGGTTAAGGGTTCAATCCGCAGTCAGGGCACATACTTACGTTGTGGGCTTGATCCCTGGTTGGGGTGCATATGGAAGGTGGCCGATTGATGTTTCTCACATGGATGTGTCTTCTAGCCTGCAAAGTTTCTTGTGAGAAATCAGCTGACAGTCTTATGGGAATTCCCCTGTGGTAACTGTCTCCTTTTTTCTGCTGCTTTTAAGATTCTCTCCTTATCTTTAACCTTTGGCCTTTTAATTATGATGTGTCTCAGAGTGGGCCTCTTTGGGTTCAACTTGTTTGGGACTCTCTGTGCTTCCTGGACTTGCATGTATATATATCCTTAAACAAATTAGGAAAGATTTCTTTCACAATTTTTTGAATAGATTTCCAATTTCTTGCTCTTTCTCTTCTTCTAGCACCCCGTGATACAGATGTTGCATTTCTTGAAGTTGTTCCAGAGGCTGCTTATACTGTCCTCATTTTTTTTCTTCTTGATGTTCTGATTGGTTGTTCTTTTCTTCCTTATGTTCCAAATCAGTGATTCGATTCTTGACTTCATTTTACTGTAGTTTCCCTGTAAATTGTTCTTTATTTCAATTATTGTATCCTTCATTTCTGACTGGATCTTTCTTATGCTGCTGAGGTCCTTACTAAGTTCCTTGGGCATCCTCATAACCAGTGTTTTGAACTCTGCATCTGTCAAATTGCTTATCTCCATTTTGTTTAGCTCTTTTTCTAGAGATTTGATCTGTTCTTTCATTTGGGCCCTGTTTCTTTGTCTCCTTGTTTTGTCAACCTCCCCGTGTGTATTCCTATGTATTAGGTAGAGCTGCTCTGACTCCGTGTCTTGGTAGTGTGGCTTAATGTAGTAGGTGTCGTGTAGGGTCTGGTGGCACAGCCTCCCCTATCATGCAAGCTGGGTACTTGACGTGCACCCTTTGTGTGAGCTGAGTACACCCTCCTCTTGTAGTTGGCCCTTGGTTGCTGTTGGCAGGTCAATGGGAGGGATTGACCCAGGCCTGTCACTGCAAGGACTGGTTGTGACCACTGACCACCAACCTCCACCCTCTGTGGAGGGTCAGCCGTGCAGGGTCAGGGCAGTAGTGTTCCCACGTGGTCTGTAGCTATACATTTCATTTTGTTAAGTTTTTTTATTGCTTTGGGAGAGATAGGAAGGGGGAGAGAGAGAGAGACATCAGTGAGAGAGAGGCAGGGAGAGAGAGAAACATCAATGTGAGAGAGAAGCTTCGATTGGTCGTCTCTGCGTGTGAACCGGGAAGCACAGGTGCTGAGCCTGGGGATGGAGCCCACACCTGCGTATGTGCCCTTTCTGAGAATCGGAACTCCAATCTTTTGGTTATGGGGCAACTTGCCAATCAGCTGAGCCCCACCGGCCAGGGCAGTATAGTAAAAATTATTTTTCCTTCTTGAATTATTATTAAAAATTTCAGTGTGTACTTTTAAATCTTACTGTCACGAAACTTGATGGTGGTTTTTGAGGGGGCAATTTGATGTGAAGAATTTTCAGTAAAATATTAAGTTCTGAAATTCTCTTTTTGGCATCTTGTAAATATAAGTACAGTATTTGTACAAATATTTATTGTTACATGAAACTAATGTAAATATTTAAGAATATTTGTTTATGTCAGGAACAAATATTTAATATGTATTTTTTGCTTTAGATTCTGGAACTGAAGACATGCTTTGGACAGAAAAGTATCAACCTCAGAACTCCAGCGAACTCATAGGCAATGAGCTAGCTATAAAAAAGTTGCATAGGTTGGTAAAATTGAGAAATAGTTTATGAATCTAGTTTTTAAAAATTTTATTCTAAAATCTAAAAGTTATAAAGTAATACATTATATGGTAAAATCTTAAAAGAAAAAAGTACTGAAGAATTTTAAGTAAATATACTTCTCTTTGTCCTAGAGATAAACCACTATTAAAGGTTTCTTGTAAAATCGTTCAGAAAATATTTTATGCATAAATTAGTTTCTTCTTTCCTAACAAATGGGGTCATATTATTACTAATTCAAGTCCATAATCTCTTTGTCTACAATTTTCACATCCAAAAATTTCTGAAAACTGAAAGTATATTAACTTTATTACATAAAGTTTATTGTGATCTTTATTGATCTTGCTTATAGGCATTCATACATTTTTAAAAATAGAGATACTAAGTGATTATGGATGTATTGTCACAGACCTCTTTAGGGCTATTACGTAAGTATATGTACCAAATTACCATCCTAATATCTTAAAAATTCTGAATTCTAAAACCCATCTGGCCCAAAGGATTTCATGCAAGGAATTGCAACCCATAATAATAGTTAATACCTTGAGCTTGGCACTGTTCTAAGTACTTGCATTGTTTTCAGCTCGTTTAGTCCTTAGAACAATAGTGTAAGTACTGTTGTCCTTATGTCACAGATAAGGAATGAGGCCTAGAGAGGTTGAGTATTTAAGGTCACACAGCTAGAAAGGGATGGAGCTAGAATTTAAACTCAGGTGGTCTAGCTCCAGACTAGAAGTTAACCTTTCTTATACTTAGCATTGTAAGTTAGACATCTTCCATGTTATCACACAGTCTACCTAAATTCTCTCTAGTTGCTGGGTATTGGTTTCGTATATGGGTATACTTTTCCTTGATTGTTGTACTGTTAGGTTTTTCCTTTTGGAGGTTAATGTAAACCATGTTGCAGCAAATATCCTTGTACATATAGTCCTTCTCCATTCTGTGAATCACTTTATTAACACACATTTTCTTATGACAGTTGGTTGAAAGACTGGAAAAGAAGAGCTGAATTGGAAGAAAGACAAAATTTGAAGGGAAAAAGAGATGAGAAACAAGGTATTTTGAGTCATTTTTTCCCGTTTCAATGAAAAGTTGTAGAATTATATTTGCTAAAAACTTCTGTAAAATGCCTTATTCATATTTTATATTCAGTGTCCTAGTTTTTGCACATTAAATTTTTAGCATTTATGGGTTTGGCGAGGTGGAATTGCTGCTTAAGCAATTATCATTTTATATGCATTTGAATAATTTTTCAGATCTGTCGGATAGAATTGACTTTAAAGGCAGTTCGGATGAAGAAGAGAATCGTCTCTGTAATACTGTCCTTATCACAGGGCCAACGGGCGTGGGAAAAACTGCTGCAGTATATGCTTGTGCTCAGGAGCTCGGGTTCAAGGTTAGTCATAGCTACAGTGGAACAGTGTTAATGTAGTAATTACCCTTGAATTAAAAGAGAATATAAACCATTCTGCCTTTTTAAATATATTTTTTCTGTAGATATTTGAAGTAAACGCTTCTTCTCAGCGCAGTGGAAGACAAATTCTATCTCAACTAAAGGAAGCTACTCAGTCCCATCAAGTAGACAAGCAAGGTGTAAATGCACAAAAACCTTGTTTTTTTAATAGCTACAACATAGGCAAGTCACCAAGTAAGTAAATTATTTGGTCATACCCTTTTGAAAACATGAAATCTAAGGGGAAAAATTTAATAATTAGCATTTTCAAATTTATTTTTATTTTTTAGAACCCTACTCCCCCGCCACTCCCACCCATGACTTTTTTTTAATCCTCAGTAAAAACATAAAAAGGTATGTTTTTATTGATTTCAGAGAGAGAGGAAAGGGGAGAGAGAGAAACATCAGTTGTTTGCCCCCCATACATTCCCCAACCAGGGACTGAACCACAACCTAGGTATGTGCCCTGCCTTGGAATCGAACCTGCAGCCTGTTGTTGCATGGGATGACGCTCCACCCAACACAGCAATCTGGCCAGGGCCCGCCCAAGCTAGCTATTTATTTATTCATTCATTCATTCATTATTTTAAAAAAGATTTTATTTATTCATTCATTTATTTATTTATTTTTAGAGAGAGTGGAAGGGAGGGAGAAACAGTGAGATAAACATCAATGTGTGGTTTCCTCTCATGTGCCCCCTACTGGGGACCTGGCCTGCAACCCAGGCATGTGCCCTGACTGGGAATCGAACCAGCGACCTTTTGGTTTGCAGGCTGTAAACAATCCACGGGGCCACACCAGCCAGGCCATAAATTTTTTTTTTGTAATTGATTTTAGAGAGAGAGGAAGGGGGAGGGATGGATGGAGAGAGGGAGGAAGGAAGAGAGAAACATCAGTTTGTTGTTCCACTCATCCATGCATTCCTTGGTTGATTCTTCCATTTGTACTGACCAGGGATTGAACTGGCAACCTAGAAAATGCTCTAACCCACTGAGCTACCCAGTCACGTCCCTTTTTAATTTTTAACTGGGCTGTTCTAAAGCCAGTCTCAAGACTGTTGTATACTTTTAATCCTAAAATTTACTTTAATAGGTATCTCTAACTGAT
This sequence comes from Desmodus rotundus, assembly GCF_022682495.2. Taxonomy (NCBI): domain Eukaryota; kingdom Metazoa; phylum Chordata; class Mammalia; order Chiroptera; family Phyllostomidae; genus Desmodus; species Desmodus rotundus. The sequence goes on from NC_071395.1 coordinate 81,239,274, forward strand.
AAGGACTGATAAGCATAACCCAAATTTGATAAGTAGACCTAATAAGATTAACTATATACCTTAATTTGATCTAATATATAGTTTAGTTTTCTGTTTTTTCAAATGGTTCAAATCAGAATCCAAATGTGGCCCTACATCTTACATTTGATTACTGTCTCTTAAGTTTTTTTAATCTCTGTGACAATCTTTTACCCTTTTCATATAATCTAGTTCAAGAGAATGGGTCATTTGTCATAAAATTTCTCACATTCTGGATTTGGCTGATTGTATCTTCATGGTATTAACATAGTTCTCTTCCTGTATTTCTTGTAAACTGGCAGTTCGATCTGTTCCTCACTAGGTTCAGGTTTCATTTTGTGGTAGCATACATATAGATGGGTCTTGTGTACTTCCTATAACATCACAGCAGGAGATACACAATGGCTGGTTATCCCACTTTTAGTGATACTAAAATTGACTGACAAGCCCTGGCCGGGTGGCTCAGTTGGTTGGAGTACTGTTCTGTGCACCAAAATTGTTGCAGGTTCGATTCCTGGTCAGGGGTGTGTGTATGTAGGGGTGGCTGATCGATGTTTCTCTTTCCTCTCTTCTTTTCTTTCTATCTCTCTCTCTCTCCCTCTCCCCCTCCCGTCCCCTGCTTTCTATTCCTCTCCCATCTCTCTCCTCTGCCTTCTCTCTCTCAAATCAATAAACATATCCGCAGGCAAAGATAATTGATTGATGATTTGCTTTCAATCTAATCCATCCATTATAAAGTTCCCACATCACTCTCTTACCTGATGGTATTTTGTAGCCATTAATGATCTTTGTCTACTAGACTCAGTATTTCATTAAGGGTTAAATAATGGTGGTTTTGTCATTCACTCAGTGTGTCTCAATTTATTAGTTAGAATTCTAAGAAGCACTATTTCTCATCCACTATTTGGATACTTTGAAATAGTGTGTACAGGAAATGTATGAGAAGTGCTTCATTCTTTCCTTTCACTTCCCAGGTTAGAGTACTGGTCCCTAGTAATCTCTGAAGGTGACCAACGAGCTTTTGTATAGTTTTTTGGGGATATTACTATGAACTCAGGGATTTGTATGCATTTACTGTGTATTAGTTTTTTGTGTTCATTATTCTTTGCTGCTTTTAAGATTTTCTCTATTACTAGTTTTAAGCAATTATGATATGCATTGGCCTAGTTTTCTTCCTGTTTCATGTGCTTGGGAGTTTGCTGGGCTTCTTGGTACATTTATATATTGTAATAATGGTTGCCATTGTATCAATAATTTGCACCTCTATCATACTAAATAATTATTTTTTTAGTGGTTGGAATAATTAATTATAGCTCTAAGGAAGTTTGACGATTGTAATACATTATCATTGTATATATTCAATATATTATGCATTAGATCTCCAGGATTTATTTACTACTCATTGCAGGTTTATACCTTGAAGCATCTGTCCTATTTCCCTACCTCTGTCTCCTTGTAAACCATCATTTTACTCTCTGTTTTATGAATTCGGCTCTTTTAGATTCCTCATATAAGTGACATCACGTAGTGCTTGTTTTGCTGTGACTTCTCATTTAGCACAATGCACTCAAGGTCCACGCATGCTGTCATTAGTGACAGGATGTGCTTTCTCATGGTTGAGTAATATTCCATTGTGTGTGTATCGGATCTGTACCCATTCATCCTTTTATGGGCAGTTAGGTTGCTTCCATATCTTAGCTATCGTGAATGGTATTGCAATAAATATGAGAGTGCGTATATCTTTTTGATACCCTATTTTTGTTTTCTTTGGACATATACCCAGAAGTGGTATTGCTGGATCTTATGGTGCTTTAATTTTTTTTTTTAAGATTTTCTTTTTGGAGAAGGGTCTATTCAAATGTGATTATGAGTATCTTAAAGTAAAAATTGGAATGTATTTTCTAAAAACAATCTGGATTGATGCCAGTCCATGATCAAGCAATCCATGGTCTATGACAAAAGTAGAAAAACAAAGACAAACTAGTGAGTTTTTTAATATATAAATTGAAATCTGCGCAATATAAAGAAATGCTTTTTATTTTAAGATTATACATTTCAGCCCTGGCTGGTGTGGCTCAGTAGATTGAGTGCCAGCTGCAAACCAAACAGTCACTGTGGTTCAGTTCCTAGTCAGGGCACGTGTCTGGGTTGCAGGCCAGGTCCCCAGTAGGGAATGCATGAGAGACAACCACACATTGGTGTTTCTCTCCCTCTCTTCCTCCCTCCTTTCCCTTCTCTCTAAAAATAAATAAATAAAATCTTTAAAAGTAGTACAAATAAAAATTATGCATTTCTTACCCTGTCATGTTAAAATGTCCTATTTTTATGAAATAATGTCTGATAATTTTTTCAAACTCAAAGTTTTTGAACACCTGTAATATGTAAGAGATATGATAAGATCTGTGGAGATGGGGGTTGAAAAAAGAATAGGACACAGTCATGGAAGTGTGCCCATGTGATGGCACGTGAAGAAGATTCCGCTGCAAGGCCATATGATAGTAAATAGGACATGTAAGGACTGAATCAGGGCACTTACATGGAAGAAAAGTACGTGTTCTCGAAAAAAGACCTGGGACCTTAAGCTTCTGGAGGGGGAAGGAATACCCATTTATTTTTAAACTTTGTATCCATTCTTCATAGCATCTCTAGAAAAACATGGTCTGTATTTGCAATATCATTTTATTACAGTGTTAAGCAGAAGTTGGCCAACAAAATTCTGTAATGTCCTCAGTATGTACTGTTAACACTTTTTCTCCAGGCTTTTCTGAGCTCACATAGATGTAAAGAAAGAGAATGGAGGGATTAGGAATATTATTTGCTTCAAGAATGTGTATTTCTTTGAAAAAGAGTGTCTTTTCCAAATAACTGATTTCACCTTCTCTACTGATAGACTAACAATACAGTAATATTTGACTATTGAATATTTGAATGTAAAATAAAAGTTTCTACATCTTTGATTTATAACTGGTAAGAATGGAAATATAAACTGTGGATAACTCCATTTTTGCTCTCTATTTAATTTTTAGAATATTTTTAAGTGTAATTTGTTTTTGGCAGAAAAATTAAATTCCCCTAAGAAAGTTATTACATCACCAAGGAAGCTTCCTCCACCATCACCACAAAGTAGCAGACCAAAGCGAGCACTTCCACCCAAAACTTTGGCAAATTATTTTAAAGTGTCTTCCAAGACAAAAAATAATGAAGAAATAGGAGAACTTCTGGAAAATAATAAAGGTAAGACATTAAATTGACAAAGTAATTCTAATATTTTTAATACTAATGACCCTGATACATAAAAATAGGATCTTATTTCATGAATTCCTATTGCTATTTATTAAACTTCAGCTATGCTGAAGGTCTTTTCACAAAGGAGTTTTGGTATTTTGTTTCAGTTTTGCTAGAGGATTTCAAACTTATTGAGAATAAGCTCAAATAAGTTTGAGCTTATTCTGTGGAAATATCCAGTGTTTTATTAGAAGTTAATTTTATATAAAATATTAATATTTTATTTATGCAGGAATCAAAAATTTTTTTGAACAGAAACAAAGTATTCAGACTAAATCTACAAACACAACTAATTCAAATGTGAAAGACTATGGAGCCGAGGAACCCAACAGGAAAAATGCAACGTGTCTCATTCTTTTTGAGGAGGTAGGCTCATGGAGGTACACATTCCTGATAGCTCATAATGAAAACTTATTCTGAAGATTGCTGTATGTGTTACCATAAATTACTGTAAGGTAACCAAGGAAGTCAGGAATACTTACTTGGATCTATTTGAAATTAAAGCAAGTGAAACTCAGCCATAGAAGAATTTTTCATAAAGATGGTAAATGATACCCAGGGTTATTAATTTTTTTCAATATGAGTCATACTTACTCAGTGATAGGTGACTGCATTTCTTTGGTTTTAATGTTTGATAATTTTTTTACTGTTTCAATGTTGTAAGACGTAAGATTTTAGCATGGGTTGAGTTCATACCATTCATAAATTCATACATTTTGTCTCTGACAGACATATAATATATCTACTAAGTATACATAATGGCTATTCAGTAAGTGCATTGTTACTGAGTACATTTATATTTTAACAAATAATTCTTAGGTTGATGTCATTTTTGAAGAAGATGCCGGCTTTTTGAATGCAATCAAAACATTCATGGCGACAACTAAAAGACCTGTAATCCTTACTACCAGTGGTAGGTAACTGGCTTTACAGCTAACTACTTTCGCTGAAAACATTTCAGAGAAGCTTCTGCTTTTAGTTAGAAATGTTCCTTCGATAGTCTGCTAGTAAATTAAATCCTTTTTCCTAAAATGAGGAGGGCCCTAGATCATTTTTTAAACTAAGAATTATTCAGATTTACCGTTGATTGGCAGCCTCGGGCAATTATAAAGTTAACATAATACCTTGCACCCCAACCAGTGTGTATCGGTTAGGCGTCACTCTCCAAAGTGGAAGGTCACTAGTTTGATTCTGCTCAGGGCATACTCCTGGGTTGCATGTTCAGTCCTTGGTTGGGGCGCATACAAGAGGCAACCAAACGATGTTTCTCTCCCTCTCTTTCTCTCTTCCCTTCCTCTTTTTCTAAAAATAAATAAATAAAATCTTTAAATATGTATATATAAAATACCTTGCAAATAGTGTTGACTTGAAAAATGGGTGCTACTCTGAATCACTTTGTTGAGTGTTGGATATTTAGGTGTCTGACAATAGCCTAGAATATAGGTATAAGGATATGAACTAGCGAGTGAAGAGGTTTTGGAAGGGAAAATAAAAGATTCTTCTCTTGGCTCTTCCTCATACTATAATTAGATCACCATGCCTTATTTATTGGTCAAGATGTTTTATGGAACCCAGCCTGTCTGCAGTTCCTTAATACTGAATTTAGCCATTCCTCAATCCCTGATAATGCCTCCCTGATTATATGGCTTTTCGCAGATTTTAGCTAAAGTAAGCCGTCATCAGATGGACAAAATCAGTCCACCTTCCTAATAATTAGCATTCAAAGCTAAATTTAATAACTTACAATATATTATATATAATACAGTATATTGTAATATTGTTTCCTAGCCCTGGTTGCGTGGCTTGGTTGCAGGTTCAGTTCCCAGTCAGGGCACAGACTTTGGTTGCCTGTTCTATCCATGTTGGGATGTGTATGTGGTTAGGCAGCCTATCAATGTTTCTCCCTCACATCGATGTTTCTCTCTCCCTCTTTCTCTGTCTGTCTGTCTGTCTCTCTCTTTCCCCCAGTCCCCTCTCCCTTCCTATCTCTTTAAAATCAATAAAACATAAACTCTAGTGAGGATTTAAAAAATTTTTTAATTATTCTTTAATATTTTTCACTGCAAATATTTAGTATAATATTTCTGGTATGGATTTCTTTAGGAAAATATGTCTGTGTTAGACTCCACTTACAAATTAATGGCCCATTAGGCAATTAGTGATTGTAATATAAAAATACTGATAGAGCGCACTGGCTGGGTAGCTCAGTTGGTTGGAGTGTTGTCCCTAAACTCCACAGTTGTGGGTTCATTCCCTGGTCAGGGCATGTATGAGAAGCAACTAAGGAATGCATACATAAGTGGAACAACAAATCAATATTTCTTTTTTCTCTCTCCCCCGCCCTCTCTCTAAAAATCAATTTAAAAAAAGAATTTGTTTTTAAAATTTAATTTAAACAATTAAAATACTGATAAAAATCATAGTAATCACAAATTAAATGGTTTACTTAAAAGATCATAGCTGCTTTAGGTCAAGATAGAAATTCCATTTTTATTGTATAGTTTGCATGATAGTTTGTTTTATTACTGATGAAATACAGAATGTTTTTATAGAAAAAGTATAATTAGGAAAAGTGATTTATTGGTCATCATGTGTTAAAAAATTTTTTTCTATAGATCCGACATTTAGTTTAATGTTTGACGGCTGCTTTGAAGAAATTAATTTCAATACTCCTCCAGTGGTAAGTTTTGGATTTTGATAATCATAAATTATGTATCACAGTTATATAAAAACCTGGTTTACTCTGATGGTTATAATTTTAAAAGGTGGTCGCTAAGTATATGTTAAACTTTTTTGAGTTTTAGGAAACTTCTGGTTATTATATTTATATTTTATTTAAAAATAATTACCAACATTCAACTATTCAAATTTTTACTAGATTCTAATATTCATTAAGTTTTTTATAGTAAGAGTGCTTTATTGAGGTTAAATTTACGTAGTTAAAATGCCCTTAAGTATACAATTTGGTAAGTAGTAACATGTAAACCTTCATGTAACCATCACCCAGATCAAAATATAGAACATTTCCATCGCATCCAAAAGTTCCCATGAGCCCTTTTTTACGGATTTGTTACGGATTTTTGTGTCTACATTCATGAAGTATTTTGCTGTGTAGTTTTCAGGCTACATGAGATGGATTGGGACATATTTTTTGTATTTTTCTTGTTATGCATGTTTAACATTTCATAGTGTATTTAGCATTAATATTGTACTAATTTACAGAGAATTTAAACACCCTGCAAAAGTATAAGTTGATTTACCATCCTTCTTTTACGATTTAATTTTCAAGTGCTTTACATTTATATACATTATAAATTCCCAAATAAAATTCTTGGTTTTATTGTTTTAGCCAGTCATATGTGTAATTTAAAGAAATCACAGGGGTAAAAAGTCAACTTTTACATTTACCCATACACTGTAATTTCTGGTGTTCTTCATGCCTTCCCGAAGACCCAGGTTTTCTTTAGTTTTCTCTTCAGATTTAAGCACTTTATCAGCAACTCTTTTAGAGCAGCTCTGTTGGCATTAGATTATATTAGGTTTCATTTAGCTGAAAATGTCTTTATTTTTAACTCATTCTCAAAGGATATTTTCCCTAGATTTAGAAATCTGGGTTCTTCATTTTTCCATGAGTCCTTGAAAGGTGTCATTCCATTATCTTCTGTCATCGTTGTTTCTGGTTATAAGTCAGAAATGTATTCTTTCTTTTTTTTTCAGGGGACTTGGTGGCTTATATGTAATGTCATTTTTTTTTTTTGTGGATGCCTTTAACTTTACTTTTCATATTACCTGTTATGTATCTACATTTTATTTTTTCATATTTTTTCTGCTTGTGGTTCTTAGATATCAATAATCCTTAAATATATGTTGTTTCTCCTACTAGGACATTTAGACTTATTTTTTCAAATTTATTTTATGCCCATTTTGACTCTTTTTTCATCCCGGGAATTTAATTACAGGTATTAGACATTTTACATCTTCTCACACATCACTGAGGCATTCTCTTATCCTCTCCCTAGCTTTCTGATTGCACTTCTGATTTGATCATTTGTATTTTTGTATTGATTTATGTTCAAGTTTATAGATACCTTTTTCCCTGCCACTTCCATTCTTCCATGAGGCCCATCCAGTGAAATTTTTCTTCTGATGTTGTGATTTTTGGTTTTATAATTCCTGTTTGCTTCTTCTTTATAGTTTCTGTTTTTCTCTGAGATTTCCTATTTGTTTGTTCTTTATGACCATGTTTTCCTTCACATAGTTTTACTAGCTGTTTTGTTTAAAATTTTTTTTTATTCATTGCTTTTAGATAAAAAGAGGAAGGTGGGGGAGAAGAGAGAGACATCAATTTGTTGTTTGACTTATTTATGCATTCATTGTTAGTCCTTGTATGTGCTCTGACTGGGGGTTGAACCCTCAGACTTGATGTGTAGGGGGGGGGTGCTCTAACCAACTGAGCTGTCCGCCCAGGGCTACTGGCTGTCTTAAAAGGGGGTGAGGGATTCACCAGGGCCATTTCTTTTCTCCAAGTGTTGATTTCTCTTTGGTTTTCCTCTGCCTTTGATTACTCTCTAGTGCCTTCCGGTAGTAGGGTTTTTTGAGTTGATTATAGAGTTTATAGTTATTATCAATAATAGGGTTTGTCTGATAGTAGGTACTCCCCTTGATACTGAAAGCAGAATTCTATGTTTGTGGGAAGCAAAAGTCCCAGAAGTGTCTGGGCATAATGTGTATGTATATACTAAAGCCAAAGGTTTCCTAGCAGAACATTTTTTAATTGTCTTATTTACTATAAAGTAAAAATGCTAGTAGTCTTATAAAATCTGTGAAATGTAAATAGTTTTATTTGTTTTAGCTTTTCAAGGCAAAAAGCTTTCCATAAACAATGATGGGAAAATAATTGTATATGTTTTGCTGTTTTACATAAAATATTAAAACAATATTAATGTAACACTAAATGAAAAATTTTACTTACTCCATTTACCCCCAACAAATCACTCGTTTTTCAATTTTTTTGCTTCTATTTCTTGTTTACCTACTCATATGCTTTTATTACTGCACTGATACAATTCTCCAACTCTGGTTTTAAAAATTATATAATAACCTTTTCAGTATTATATAGTATTTATAGTGATAGTTTTAATGGTTGCAAAATATTCCGTCAAGGTGTACCATTATTTAATCCTAAGGGATATTCTCAAGGTTTAATAAAATAGTCTCCAGGGTTCAGATTAGAGAATCTCCATAAAAGTTGCCTTGCTCTTTTAGAGATATACAATTAATAAAATAAGTATGTTGCTTTTAATATTTTTCTTTATATTTTTGCAGTTCAGTTTCATTCTCAGGGAATGCTTAAGATGTGAATTTTAGCAAAATTGTTTATACATGTATTATTGGTGTATTTCTGTTAACTCTGCAGTTGACCGTGTCCCTCTCCCTCTCTTCTCAGCTGAATGCTGCCAGCTACCTTCAGATGGTCTGCTTAACTGAGAACGTTAGAACTGACGTGAAAGACGTCGTAACATTGTTAACCGCAAATACGTGTGATATTAGGAAAAGTATCCTTTACTTACAATTTTGGATTAAAAGTGGAGGTGGATTTTTAGAAGAAAGACCATTATCCCTTTGTCGTAAGTTGATCTGTTATAACGGATTTTTCTGTAATGGGACCCTATACTAAAATGTATGCTATATCAAAATATTTAAAAGATTATGAAAATTTTTGAGCATCCAGGTATCATATCACATTAATCTTAAAAATAAACATACATATGTCAGTTTTGTTGTTGAAAAGTTTTATAAACATTAAGTGTGGGTTAATAGAATTAAAGTGAACCTAGAAGAAATTGTTACTTATACATTTATAAATAGTTTCTTATAAACAAATAGAATTCTATTATTTAGCAACTTCCTTTTATCATTATTTAAAAACATTGGTGATTTCTCCATATATAAATTATTTTTATATGATTGCATTGTAAGGTCCCTTTTAGGTTCCTCAGTAGTTTATAATTCTATTTTTCCTAAGAACCTTATCATTTCAGAAATGCTTTGTTTTATGATTGATCTTCAGTCATCATTACCTAATTCAAGTCACAGACATTTACTGAGGACTTTCTCTGTGCCAGGTCCTGTGTTTACATAAGTAAGACATGGTCCCTTCCCTGAAGAAGTCCTAGTTTGTGGTTTCCATGCTCCATTGTCACAGTTCTATAGGTACACGTCCTGCTCGGGGAAGCACACAAATATCTAAACACAGTCAAGGTGAAGTTCTGTAGTATTAATCCCCGATCAGTTTTTTCTTTGATTAGTTCAAAATTTTAATATATTCTTTTTCCATGTAGACTAACATGTAATTCAACATAAGCTGGTAGCTTTCACTATTTCTTGGAAGTAAATATTAAAAATAAGACATGAGCCCTGGCTGGTGTGGCTCAGTGGTTTGGGTGTTGTCCTGTAAACCAGAAAGTCACTGGTTTGATTCCCAGTCAGCGCACAAGCCTGGGTTGTAGGCCAGGTCCCTGGTTGGGGGTGTGTAAAAGGCAACCGATTGATATTTCTCTCCCTTTCTTTCTCCTTCCCTCCCTCCCACTCTCTCTAAAAACAAATAAAATATTTAAAAATAAATTAACTAATTAAAAGATGTTTTAAAGACATGAAAAATAACCTGCTATAGTTAATAAGTATCACCATGCTACTGGATATAAAACACTGTATACTAAGACTTTAGAAGACACAAACCACATATGACATTTTTTTTTTCTTGATGACTTTTTATGTTTCATTTCTTTCTATTAAAAAACACTCATTGGGAATTCAAACAGTAGAGATATATGTAGAGTAAAAAATAAAAGATCTTTCTCACTTCCTAAATGTAGCCACTGTTAGACCTTTATCTATGCATATACAAGTTTTGCTGCCTACCTACTTAGCAAAATTAACCAATACTATATATATTGTTAAACTACACGATTGATTCACTCAAAAATTTATTGTCACTACTTAGGGTTCTGCCATATTTTTTCACAGCGTCATGCTATTCCATAATTGATTGGATATAAGAATTTAATTAACCATCGATTTGGAGACATTTAAGTTATCTTCAGTTTGTCACTAAAGCATGCAGTGAATATCTTTATACATATACCCTTGAGCACGTCTGAGTACTTCTGTTGGAGAGAATTCTAGAAGTGTGGGCCAGCGGCTATACACTTTACATTTGTATGAGTTTATGTTCCCACAAAGAGTATATGATGGCTCTTTTATGTATACCTTTGACAGCCTAGGTTATCAGTCACTTTAATTTGCCAATTTAAAAGGTGAAAAAATGAACATCTTAGTTTGCATTTCCATGATCACTAGGGAACTTGCACGTGGTTTTTAGATATTTGTATTTCCTCTGTGATTTGTGTTTATAGTCTTTGAACAAATTGTTACTTAGTATACATTTATAAACATAGAAACTCTCGGTTTTACTAAGTGTTCTACTATTTCAAAAGCATTGGAAGTCTTGAATTCTTGCACTTTTTTCTGTTGGATTATTTTGTAAGCCCATCATCACCACCTCACTTAACCTCTGTATGCTGGAGATGATGTTTGTATTGCGCGTGTTATGAATTAAGTACATAAATGGGGAATAACAAAACGGGGGTGCAGGATCAAAAGATGCACAAGGATCTTAGTGTTTGTTACAGTTGCTTAAAAATATGATTAGCTAAGATTTTCTTTTATTAACTTTGAAGGAGGAAACAGCAGAAATGTACAACTTAACTGCTCTGAAGATGGCCCTGTTTCCAAAAATAACCCCAAAAATACTAAAAGGAATCCTAGAGGCCTTCCCAAATGTGACACGGGCTGTGTTGATACCTTGTTTGGCCTTAAGAATATTTTTTCTCCATCTGAAGACTTATTTTCATTTTTAAAGGTATTTACAATGTTTAGTTTGGAATGTTAAACTTATATTCCTTCTCATCTTCTCAACACTCCTATCTTTTGAATCTTGAGGTTAACTTAAATTTGCTTATAATTATTATAGGCTTCAGGTTTCTGACTTTACACATTGGACCTGTGACAAATGATGCATAGGTATTGCTCTAAATGCCTATAATAGTATTGAGACTAGAATTTAGAGATATTTCAGATTAAAAATTTAAGAAAAGTATTTGTAGAACAAATGAGCTTCTAATTACTGAATTGGGGTATATACTGAATATAGAGAATTTAATTCTTCAAATTAACAATCTAAAGTAATATTTTAGTTTCATAATACTGTTTTGATTGTTTGAGGGATTGACTGTAGGTTAATAAATTATGAGGGGTAGTGACTTCTAACTTAGAATATGGATGACACTATATTCCTATGGATAGAAAAATGCTTAAACTATGTATCATAACATTTCTTCACTCAAAATTGTTTTTCAGCACAAAATCAGAACAAAAGAAGAATGGCATAAGCTCATCCAGCTTCTTACAGAATTCCAGATGCGGAGTGTAGATTTTTTGTATAGTAACCTCGAGTTCATTCTTCCATTACCTGTTGGCATCGTTCCAGAAACAGAAGAGCTTTGTGGTTCGTCCGTAGGCGTGGACACCAGTGCAACAGCAAAACGTGTGAGCTGCCTTACTAGGAAACATGCTGGAGAGAAGCCACTGAAAAAGTCACAAAAAAAGAAACATAAGAAAAAGATGGTCATTCTTGATGATAGTGACTTATTTGACACCAAATTGGACTTTTCTGAATTTCTTTGCCTGCACCCTGCGTCTTCTTCCTCAAATTCAGAAAAAAGCAAAACCAAAGAAAGCAATTCAGAGACAAAGGAACTAAACAAATGTTTAGAGTCTAATATTCAATCTATTCCTTGTCCTCCTAAAACACCAGCAGAAAAAAAATGTTCTGCCCTTGTTTCTGACTGTCTAAATTCTCTTACTGAGTTCATGGATAACATGTCCTTTTTAGATGCCCTTTTAACTGATGTAGGGGAACAGAAGGAACTTGGTAAAAATGACTTTAGTTGGACAAATGGAAAAGTTAAAAGTGGACTTTGTGATGAGTTTAGTCTTGAAAGCAGTGATGTGTGGACTTCTCAAAGCTCTGGAGAATTAAAGGCAGCTGTGGAAGCTCTCAGTTTCACTAAGTGTTCTTCTACTATTTCAAAAGCGTTGGAAACCTCCCTGAATTCTTGCAAGAAAGTAGGCAAAGATCCAATGAAAGACCTTACTTTTTATGTTTCACAAAAGCGCAACAATGTGTACTTTCGTCAGTCGGCTGCTAATTTAGAGTAAGTCTTACTTTTTATTTATTTTTTTATATTTCAGTAGTAAATGGTAAAGACAATTATTAGGTTCTTCATACTAATTTTGAAATGTCGGGCTGTTATTCATATAAAAATGTAGCTTCTAACAAGAGTTAAGGAGACCTTCCTGAATGCTGGGAAGAAAAAATAATGAGAGACTAGGATGGGTCAGATTTGAGCGACTCTTGCATTTATTTATTTTTATTATTTCTTTATCCTCACTCAAGGACATGCTTATTGATTTGGGGGGAGGAGGGTGGGAGGGAGAGAAACACTGGCCTGCTGCCTCTTGCATGCGCCCTGTCGGGGGCTGAACCTGCAACCTAGGCACGTGCCTGACCAGGCATTGAACCCCCAGCGTTTTGGTTTGCAGGACAAGGCTCCTATCAACTGAGCCGCACTGGCCAGTGCTGGGAGGCTCTTGAATGACAGGGAAAGGGATTTGGATTTGCTGTGGCAGATAGCAGGTAGCCATTAGAGATGCTTCAGTATGGAAGTGATTGATGGGTTGAAAATGATGCAGGCAATTAATTTGGAATCCATTTGATCCAGCCTAGATAAGAAGCAGAGAAAAGGAGACCAGAAGCTGATTGTGTTTGGGATTGTTACATTTTTATCAGGCATTAAAAATAAAAAGTAATCATTACTTTTAATTTACAGCTGTGCTCGGAAGAGGATAGCAGTCATTAAAAGTGTATTTTCTGGCCGATCTCTTTTGAACTTGGGGATTAAACAAGCTAGTATAATTGAATATTTGCCCACTCTTCGAAACATTTGTAGGTCCGAGAAGCTAAAAGAACAAGGAAAAAGTAAAAGAAGGTAAAGTCTATAAATTTTTAGTTAGCAATTTCAAGATCAATATTCTCATGTGATGGAGATATTAATATTAAATTGTTTTGTAATTTTGACAGGTTCCTACACTATCTTGAAGGAATTCACCTTAACATATCAAAAGAGACTGTGAACACTTTGGCAGCAGGCTTCCCTTAATATTCTACAGTAACAGAGCCTTGTACAGATTATCGTGTGGTCCTTAACATACATTTTTATATGATTTTCATGGAAGTTTGTATCTCTTAATGTACATTTAAAACAGACTATTTGTATATATTAGTGTGCAGATATTTAAAATGAAAACATTTGAGTTACAAATTGTATTTATGATGCGGTGGTATTCTTTTTTAAATTTTTTGTATTATCTGGTATAGCTTTGTTGGAGTGTTTTTGTGTGTGAGCGAGCTGTTCCTAGGAGGTAGAGTTCACTAAGATCCTTCTAAAGATGTTTCAGTGATAAACTAACCCATCATTTTCCCCTTTCCTGGGACCTTTAGTCCCCCTCTCTCCAACCAAGTGTAAGGACTCTGTCAAGTTGTAAATATGAATCTCCTAGGTGATTCTTTTGATTCTAAAGTAAGAATCTTTTAAACAAATTGGTATAATCCAGAATACAAATTGCATATGTAATGCTTAAGAAAAATTCCTAACAAATAAATTATGTTTCATTTTTCAAAAAGATCTTCCTGCCCTGGCAGGTGTGGCTCAGTGGACTGAGCGCAGGTCTGATCCAAAAGGCCATAGGTTTGGTTCCAGGTCAGGGCACATGCCTGGGTTGTGGGCAAGGTCCCCAGGTGGGAGCGTGCCAGGAGGCAACCATTTGATGTTTCTCTCCCTCTCCTTCTCCCTCCCTTTCCCTCTTTAGTCTCAAAAAATAAACAAATAAAATCTTTGAAAAAAAGGAAATCTGTTTGAAGATTTTACCTTAAAAAAAAATCTTCCTGATAATTTTATTTTGGTAAAATAAAATAATTTGGTTTCCCCCAGCATATTTTATCATTGAATACTGAATGTTGACCAAGTGAAATCAAGATTATGAATTACAGTTTTCATAAATATTTTAGCAACCATACATGTGATATTTTGTATATTTTGTCAATTCAAATCACTTACCTTGTACATTTTTCTTGTATTTTTATATCATTGGTGTTTGATAAAGATAATGATGTTAATATATCTACTTTGGACAAGTATTTAATGCTATTCATTAAAACTGTAACAAAGAAGGAGTCTACTACAAGATTTCTATATAATAGCCATTTTGTCTTAAGGTTACGTTTTGGGAAAATATGTATTTTTAATTATAAAATTTAAAAATACCACATTTCACTTAAAATCATTTTTACAATTAGGTAATCAAGTGTACCTGAAAAAAGTCCCCTATTTATACTAGCTTAACATTCAGTTACATTATCTGGTGAATTACATTTTTACCTCAAAGGGTAAGGATCTTAATTTTGTATAGTTGAGAAATGTCTACATATATGTGCTTAAAATGTGTATGAAGTTATGTTTTTACTTATTTAACATACTTTTTCTTATATTGATAGTATATTGATTTAATTAAAGGCTAAAGCTAAAAGGCTTTATCCAATATGGATATAGGAATTCCAGATGTAATCATCTGGGTAAATACTGTGTGAGTTTGGATAGAGGGTAAAACTTATAAAGGTTTTTCCTGTATATGAGAACAAGGTACGAGGCTTTTTTTTTTTAAGTATATGGATTTATTTTTTTCCTACTGAATACAAGAGTTCACTACCCATAGAGCACTTACCCATCAATTTGGTCTTTTATTATTAGGAAATTCTGATAATTCTCAATATTTGAGGAACCAAGGTAAAATAACTCCACAAATGTTTTTTTTAGGTTTAACATAATTTGGGGAAGATTTTTTTTCTCAATTCTTAAATGTGATAAATTCCTGGTAGTTTTAGTTTTTTGTGATAAAAATAAGCAAATTTTGATGACTTTTTGATAATTAGCCTCCTAGCTTATAAATGTCTAATACAGTCA
This sequence comes from Desmodus rotundus, assembly GCF_022682495.2. NCBI lineage: Eukaryota > Metazoa > Chordata > Mammalia > Chiroptera > Phyllostomidae > Desmodus > Desmodus rotundus. The sequence goes on from NC_071395.1 coordinate 81,254,717, forward strand.
CTTTCACTAATGGCTATTTCCAGAAATAGGTGGGAGGTGGAATACCACGTGTCTGGCCTGCACAGCTGAATGGTTGCCGAGGCTACTTAACCAAAGTATAAAACAGTAGTTAATGAGGTGATTTGGAAGAAAGGGAGTGATTTCAGACATGTATAGTATGAATATCTACATATCTACATTTCCAAGGTGGAGATACGTACACACCACATCCGTGTATGGAACTGCAGAGGTTTACGCATGCACGGCAACAAAAAATAAGTGCTACTTTCCTCAAAAGATGGGCTGTCAAGTAAGAGTTCCAAGTAGTACAATGAACCTGTTAGACAAGCCTGGTCTGTTCTGGGCTTGATGGATTGAGTTTATGAAAATCGCCCTTTGGAGGCAGTGCATCAAACCACATGCTGTTTACAGAATAAGAAGAGGATTCCACAAGTTGGGTTACCAGCTTAGCTTCACTCCCAGGATGAGCACCGTCCAGAACTCTATTCCCTCCTTCAGCAAATTCAGTATAGATGGTATTTGCTTTTAAGGGAAGATAACTTTCTGTTTTTGACTGGCTAGGAGGTATCCTACTGTTCAACACTTACACCTAGAAGGTATAGAATCTCCTAAGATATTTACAGATTTGGCTATGCCTATTGTGTAAACCATTCACCAACCAAAAGTCTAACTTTAAATACACTCAAACATGTTTTATTCTCCATTAACATGGATGTCAAAACAGTTGGTTTTTATAGCTTTAAAGCTAATAAATATAATAGCATTATATATTAATTATCAGAATTTTAAGGTTCAGGGGGAAATACTACTAATTCATAGAAGGCAACAGCTTGTAATAATGAGTCATACAACTCCTCTATTCTGTGCTGTTCAGTAGACGAGAACATCTGTCGGTAGTGGACTATCTTGTCTGGCGGGAAGACCACCCGAGGCTCTTCCTTCAGGACAGACTCCAAGAGGAACTGCTTCACTAGGTCTTTCCCACTGGTCCGCGTGTCACCGATCATCAGTTCGAAGTGCTTCCCCACCGCGCTGCGGTTCATGCTCAGCACCTGATGCTGGCCCCCCTGGGCAAAAGTCATATTCAGCAAGGCATAGAGCATGGCCTCCACGATATGCAGATGTAACAGGATAGGAAACAGGGTGGAGTTCTGAATTGAAAGTCCTGTTTTTTCCAGAACATAGAAGTCAGCTTTAGGAATCTTTGAAATGACTGAAGAAATCTTTAAAAAACAAAATAAGTGAGTAGAAATAATTCATTAGGTTTTATTATTTAGGTCCCCCGTCTGTCCCACTTCTGTTTATTTATTTATTTATTTATTTATTTAATCTTTATTGTATTTTTCTATATTACCTCTTAGTCCCCTTATACCACCCCCCCCATAAAATTTTAGAACCTACGTAACTTACAGAACTTACACTGCTATTGACAATTTTGAAGTACTTGAAAATCATTTTATGGGGGAGTCAGCACAGCCACATTCTGGCCGTGGTTCTGTCAGACACAAGATGAGCTAAGGCAAACCATAGCTTCTAAAATCTATATGGACTTTAAAATTAGACAAGTCAAAACTTTTTTTATTAACCTTTCAAAAATGTCTTTAGTGGAGCATAGTTAGAGTTATTGGCTCCAAACCAATCACTTCTACAACTGCCTGATCACATGGGGTGCTTGACTGAACCAGTTTTCGCAGGTATAATCACAATAATTACTGCCCATCTCCCAAGCTTTCAAAGACGCAAGACAACAAATAACAGCACTTATAAAATAAGCTTAATGAATATAGTGATGAAATCCTATAATACTTAGAATAATATACTTTACCACTGTGTTTTTCAGTATCTGCTTTTAGCTATATAGAGATTTCTTGAAATAAATTATTCCATTTTTAAAAACTCATTGGTGATGGGAAACATAATTGGAATGGGTGAGTGATAAAGACCAAAAGAAAATCCCTTCTTCCTATTTTATTACATTCCTTTTAGGAGGAGTAGATTCAGCTATACAAGGATCTTCAGCAGGTAGGAATTTGAATGTATAACCGCCTTACCTCTTCTAAATAGACAGATGATCCGTACGTTCCTCTCACCAACTGGCAGCATTCACTCTGCTGCCAGTCCAGCACTGCCAACTTACGATCGAGGTGAGCCCAAGCAATTCTTCGAGTACCAAAAACAATGGATACGATACTATTCACTGCCTGAAACAAAAAGGCTGGTTTAATTACAAGTGTAAACATTCAACAGATATAAAATTTAAACTACAAACTCAGAAAGCCAAATTAGTTTATGTAACAAATAGATTCACAGCTTATGAACTGAGAATTGTTAAAGAAATGCAGGAGTAAGTATCAAAAGGTAGCCAATAGCTGTCCGTCTCAGCACCTAGCTCAAAGTGGGCATTCAAATGTTGCCGGGGACTGTGCCACACACTGGGCAACCCAGGAACATAGCTATACATTGTAAGAAATGCCACAACCCAACACTTACATGTAAAGAAATGGTCAGGGAAGACTGACTCTGACTAGGACTATGAGAATGAGAAGAACGGTAAACGGAAAGTCACTTCACCCAGATGTCTGCATGGTCTGACACCTCGCACTCAGGCAGTGGACTAAGCGTACACGTGGGAAAAGTGCAGAGGGGTCCCCAGATTTCTGCAAAAAGTAACTTGCAGTTTACATTTCAGAAAGATCATGGACAGCTGTGTGGAAGACAGACCAAAGGAGCCTAGACTAGAGGTAGGGATTTGTGTTGAACCCTGTTTCATGACAAATTATTAAGAATCTAAGACAGGGCAAGAAACAGGTCAGAGAAAATGGGAGTAGAGTTGATGTGTGAGACGATCAAAATGCCCAGAATAACTCCAGTTTCCTTTCAATGACTGTCTGGCATCATTAATCAAGATGATCATAGACAGGAGGTAGGTCAGCTTGAGAAGGTTGGGGAAGACAAGTTGTTTTTAACGTATTGAGTTCAGGTTGCCTTCTAAGGAGAGACGTGTAATAGAGAACTGGGTGTATGGATTTAGCTCTGCCGCGGCAGCAGACAGAGTGCCGGGGCGTCACCGCACTCCAGCATGGCTCGTCGGTTTTATGAACAAGTAATTAACGTGCTCTATAGATACACACGCAGAGAAGCAGGAACACTTCATCCTGTGTACTCCTCCCTCTCACAGCTCAGGAATGGGTCAGCATCCACTAAAGGCAGAATAGTTTGGATGCCCAGACATCTACAAAATACAGACCTTTGGTTCTCAAACTTTTGTGTGCATAAGAATTACTGAACCAAGTTGCCCACCGTACTTATGGGCAAAAGAATTTTTCTAAGGGCTTTACTGCATGGTTTTCTCTGTACAAACTGACTTTAGAACCTAGCCCTCTAACTGCTGTTTGACGCTTGTAAGATGCAATTCCATGATAATATGGCTATAAACAGTAGTTTTAGCAATAAATTTGAATGAAAATCCAAACCCTGAAAAATCTTGGTTCAAGTGTGTTCCAGAGCAACTGCAGTGGCTCTGCCAGGAGCCCGCGGACGGCGAGGACGGACCCGCAAGTCCTCTGAAGGCGTCTGCAGCACTCCGGGTATAGCTCTGCTTTTTTTTTTCTGAAAAGAGGATCCAAGGCTTTCATCGGGTTTCAAAAACTATCCATAATCCTCCCAAAACTGAGAACACTGGTCCATAAAAATTGTACTTGTTGTTATAGGATAAGAATCTTTTGTCAATTAAACTTATGTATGTTACATGGCAATTATATCTCAATAAAGCTGGGGGAAAAGAATATTTTATCAAGTATTGCAACACAGAGCCTAAGTTCCTCCAAGGTTTAATGTTTTATGTGCCAAGTAATTCTAATACTTATTTCTAAGACAACACAGAAAAAGATTTGTTTTTCGAATGCTTTGTAAGAGGGGAAGGGGGGGAATAAAATAACTTTAAATCCTGCTGGAAAGACTGGCATAATGTCCTAAAATCATTCTTTGGCCACAACCTGTCTCTGCATCTTAATTTATCACTGCTCCCAACGTGACCGTCACACGCAGCCTGATCGCCCCTCAACATCCCTTTTCAGTGAGTCTTGACAGACCTGCTTCTCTGCATCGCTGCTTTTTCGTCCCAGAATGCCCTTCTCTCCCACCTAGCCTATTTTCTCCCTCAGGGATCCAGGGTGTTTTCAGTAAACTTTCCCCAACAGTCACATTCCACACTTCTCTCCTCTGAGTTGCCAATTTACTATCTGTACATTTCGTTCTTTGTTATTGATCGCATACTACTCTGTACATAATAAGTTATCTATTAACATGTGTGTATCTGGTCCCACCAACTACACTATAAGCTGCCTGAAGAATCCTGTCTTGGTGCCCAGAATAGTGCTTGGCAAAGTAGGTTCTCAAATATGTAGGCAGTATAACAGATGTTAGAAAAAGGGTATATACCTTAAGTCTCTCTCTTTCTATTTCTGGTTTGATAAGCTTTTTCAATAGCCGGTTTTCCTGTGACTTTCTTCTTTTCGCTCCAGTCTCAGGACAAAGGATGGAGTTACAAACTTGAACGGCAGTTTTATACTGGAACAAGGGCACATCCATTAAACTCTCCAGATTCTGAAATGGCCCATACTTTTCTCTGTGCTCTACAATATTGATGGACTTTCTTCCACGAAGCAATTTGAAAGCTTCAAGCTCTTTATTAGATGCTGTATTCAACACGTGCAAGATGGAAGCCTGCTGTTGCGAAGAGAAGAGCTTGTCAAGTGCATTTGCAGACTCCTTTGTATTTTTGTCACACACAGCAACGTTGGGAATAATTTTCTTGGGTGCAGTGGATTTTTTCCGACAGGAATTACGTAGGGCCTGGAACAAGGACGACCTTGATGATACTGGAAAAAATCTCCACCTCCCTAAAAGGAAAATGTAGCAACATGTAAGTTGGGATGCTTCCTTAGTGCTAGCTGCAGCTAGACCAGAACCTTTGCAAAATGACATAGACTTTCCCATAATTTATGAACTAGTAGACCATATTAAGTTCTACTGAAGAATCATTAAAGTTGTTTTAAAACCATCTCTATATAACTAAATAATAGTGTTTTTTGTCTTTTACTCACAAGAGATGTCTTCTGATTTCTGTGGATATGTCCTAAGTTTTACTATGTAGAAATGTTATTTTATGAGGGGGGACCTACCCCCCACCCCCCAAAAAACCATGGAATTATCTCCTGGTGGGCGGGCCACTTATGGTGTGGGCTTCCCCAGCTAGGTGAGTGCTCTAGGAACCTATCTGAATCTGTACCACCTGGTGTTGGGAAAGGCTGTGTTCGGCTTCAGTGAATTTTTTTTGAAGACTCAACCCGTTTGCCCATTTCATGATGGGTGATTTACAAGCACACCTGCACACACCCTCACAATACGCTGAGTGTTCAGCAGTTTTTGACCAAAATGGCATGACCCCAGTATCCCACCCTCCCTATTTACCCTATCTCACCCCAAGCAACTTTTTTGTGTTTCCCCAGGTGAAAAATAGTCCTCAAAGGGAAATGTTTTTGCTCATGTTAAAGAGGTGAAACAAGAAATGGCAGAAACACTTAAAAGGCATCAAAATCTAGAAGTTCAAAAACTGTTTTTGAGCAGTGGGTGGGAGGGGTCTCAATAAGTGTATTGCATCAAACAGAGAGTCCCTTGAAGGTGACTGGAGTTTAAACATGTAAGAATAAATGCACAAATTTTTATATATAAATTCCGTGGGGTTTTTTTTTTGGGGGGGTGCCCCCTCAGGTGCCCATCAGGAAGCATGGATTTAAAATAACAATTTCTCATGTGTAACATAAATTTTTCTAGTAGCCACAGTAATAAAATAAAAAGAAACAGATAAAAATAAAACAATTTTGCCCTAGTCTGGTAGCGCAGTTGCTAGAGCAGCCTCCCCCCATACGCCAACGTTGCGGTTTGATCCCGGGTCAGGGCATGTAAAAGAATCAACCAATGAATGCAAAAATACGTGGAACAACAAGTCGATGTTTCTCTGTATTCTTTCTCTAAGAAAATCAGTAAATAAATATAAAACAATACTTTCAACTGCATAACATTTTTGACATTTTTAACTTTAGAGGGATCTCTTTGTAATTAGTATCTCTTAAGAAAATTTATTTTCACCTGTTTCTTTCTTACCCAGTGGAACCAACTACAATTAAATTTTATGTTTATTATAAATGTTTTAGCTGAGTGGTAGATTTAAGAGCAGTTTTTCTTTCCTTCTGTACACTTTTCAAGATTTCTGCCATAATTATGTTTCTGCAAGCAGAGGGAAACCTATATAAGAAACAACTTTGCAAAACCAGTGGGAAGCCGCTCTGACAACGCGGCCAAGGGTAAGCAAGCGGCCGTTGCAATCGGAACCCTCCGCCTGCCGCCCCGCCCGGGACGCAGCCGCTCGGGGACCCTTAGAGCAGAGGAGCACCGTCGCTCCAGGCTGGGGGACCCCCTAGAGGTGACCTGGACATGGGGCCTCAGAGAGGAAACACTCCAGGACCAAGGCAGGTGGGAAATTAACCCAGTATTCCTGACACCCTACCTCCAGCCACGAGGACACTAGAGACGTTCATTCTCCAAGTCAAATTAGCTCGGTCCCCACAGTCCCTTCTTCCCCCACTGACTTCCGGTTCCTGCGTGCTTCGCCCACAAGTACCCGGCCTTTCGGCGGAAAGATTCCTGCCCAAGCGGCGTTCCGGGGGCTCCCGAGGTGTGTACGCGGGAGCGCCCGGCGGGCCGCGGCTGTGTGCGGTTGTCGGGACCGCGCCAGCTGCGCCTCCGTGTGGGAATCCCGCGTCTGGGGCCGCAGACTCATTCGGCTGCCCCCAGGGAACGTTCTCTCCCGGACCGATCCCTGACAGCGGCTAAGCCGAATCTCGGGGAAGAAGAGGCCAGTTTTACAATGTAGTTTCGCAAGGTTCCTCCTTCGAGGAGACTCCCTGGATCTATTCTAGACACAAAGATTGACGAGCTCCTATGGCGGTCATGTCTGGGGCGCACAGAGCTGAGTCTGGTGGGGGAGCTTAGACATTTAACAAATGATCGTAGTACCAGTTAGAATGAAATAACCGGGAGAGATGCCAGGTGCGTCAGGAGCTCAGCAGGGAAACCGTGTGCAGCCAGAGGGTCAGAGAAAGGCAAGACAGAAGGTGGCGTTGGCACTGGACCTTGACGGTCGGAGCATCGTTCCGTTAGGGAGGGAACGACGGAGGTGAGCCTGGCGCCCAATTTCACTGGGCCTTGAATGCAGGATAGACCGCCACCAGGTGGCCGGAAGCTTCTGAGGTTTTTTGTGGAGACGGGCTGGAGGTGTGTTTCTAGAAAACTGGCCCTACATAGAAGTGCGAGCCTGGATCGGAGGTGAAGAGGCTGGGAACAAGGAGAGGAGCTGGGAAGCTAGTGTACCTTACCAAGGGACAGGCGACCCTAAGGAACTGAACTTGGGAAGTGTAAGGAGAATAGAAAGAAAAAATTCTTTCTAGAAAATGGGGAGACTTGAGCTAGTTTTGTGAAAAACAGGGAAGTCAGGAGGAAGGTGGCTTTTGGAGGGAAAGGTGGTGGGTTTGTGTTGTTATGAGACGGCAATGCCTGGTATTGTATTGTCCAGGAGGCAGTGGAGATGTGAGGGACTGTAAGTATTCATAAGAATTACTCAAGGGAAATCTATGAATCTGGCCAATTTTAGGGGAACTCTGGAATCTAACAAGAAATAAAGCCAACTTTTGGTGCAAATCCTCCAAGTCAATAGGAAGCATTTTCTTTCTTTTAACTCCTGGGTTTATACCACTCAATGAGGTGTTATGAGTTGAATTGTATTTCTCAAAAAAGCTTTGCGGAAGTCCTAGTCCTCTGCACCTCAGAATATGACCTCCTTTGGAAATAAGGTCATTGCAGGTGTAATTAGTTAATATTAAAAATGAGGTCACACCAGAGTGGGGGTGTGGGGCTAGCTAATTCAGTATGACTGGTGTCCTTGTAAGAATTTCCTGTGAAGATGAAGGCAGAGAGTGAAGCGATGCACCTACAAACCAAGGGCGGCCAAGGATCTCAACCTAGGAGGGAGACATGGAACAGACTCACTCTCAGAAGGGACTCACCCTGCTGACACCTTGATTTCAGATTTCCAGCCACCAGGACTGTGAGAAAATGAATTTCTGTTACTTTAATCCACCAAGTTTGTGGTGAGTCGTTACAGCAGCCCTAGGAAACAAATACAGGAGGCCATAAGGAGCCCTGGGGATTGATGCTTTCAGAGAGGGCAGGGCCCAACCAATCACCTGCTACCTGCACAGCCTTAGATGGTTTCTCATCCTCTTGGAGCCTCAGCTTCCTCATTCGTGAAATGGAGATAATGGTACCTGACTCACATTTCTGTTAAGAGTATTTCTTGTTCGGAACTGGATGCCGAGAACCTGACATGTAGTAAGGGTTCAATAAATGCTGGTTCCTCATGAAAGCATTACATCATTGGGGAACCAATGATTAATGAGCTGGAGGGAAACTCCCTCATTCCTCAGGCCATTCATTCGGACTTTGACCAGAGGCTGGAAGTAGTAGGGAAAGAAGCACCCACTGTGCATGATTTACTGTAAACTGGAATCAGTGCGTGGCAAGTGAGAGTCGTCATCTTCCCCAGAAACCAGCTCCTTCTCACTTCCCTGGTTTTCTTGCCCAGATGTGGGTATCCTTGGGTCCTCCCACTCCTCTTGTCATTAAGTCTAACTTGTTATGTACTTTCTGTGTTTTTCAAAGTTTTTTGGCATGACCCAGGACACATAGGTGCACATGTGAAACAACAGCTTCATTAAAAAACACCTATGTCTTTACACATGATGCACCTTGCTATTTTATATTTCCTGATTTAAAAAAAATAAACAACACAGATCCGTTTTTGAACCTGCAAGACGCCAGGTGGAGGTGTCCAGTAGATAGAGGTGTAAGTCCAAAGCTAAGGGAGACAACTGTGCTGGGGTATAATTTGGAAGCCATCAGCACACAGAGATGGCATTTTTGTCCCATGGAAGTGCACGGACTGAGCTGCAGAGAGGGCTGGAATGAAAAAAAGCACAGTGAGTGAAGGACAGAACCAGAGCAGCAGTATTGGGGGCGAGTAGAGGATTCTGATTCCACACTGTCTCACCTCTGCTGCTTGGCATCTGCTGGTCCTTTACTCTCAGATGCTCTCTCCCCAAAACGGTCTGAATTCTGCTCACCTTTTAAGTGCCAACAAGGTACCCCCTGCCCAGCCCCCAGAAGCCTCCCTGACTCCAAGGCCAGAAGCATCCCCCCGACCTTTCTCACAAACACTTCACTCCTATTTCCCTCATAATACATATTATCTGGAACTGTAGGGCTTTTTGTTTTGTTTTGCTTTGCTGACATGTCTTTGTCCCCTTACTCTGTACATTTTTCCCAAGGCGCTCTGGAAGCGACCAACTAGAATATATTTTAAAAATCCATTCCTGGTGCCTCCACATCCCTCCTAGAGACAGAGGAGCTCGGTGGCTGTGCCCCAACTCTGGAACCGGTCTATCCTGTGTTTTAATCCCATGTCCCAACCCCGGCATACTAACAGTGTGAACCGGGGCGACCGATGTCACGTCTCTGAGCCTCTCCACAAGTCCGTGCGGGACGCAGGCCACAGCTCTGTCCCCTATAACACCCAGCACATTGCCTGGCATGTAGGGGGATTCATTAAGTGTTTGTTGGAAAAAATTAATTAATGATCACATGTATAACATCTAACAGGTTAATTTTGGGGAAAAATATTAAAAATTCGTTCTCTATAATTTTATGGCCTTGACATAGGCAAACATTTCTAAAACTTGACATAAAAGCACTAGTTATAAAGGAAAAAAACAGATAAACTGGACCTCATTAAAGTTAAGAACATCTGTTCACTATGTAAAAAACAATAATAATATGAACGGAGCCACTTTAAAATGGAGTCAGAGCAGCCATTGCAGAGGAACTGGTTTGCATGTCCTCGTCCTCAAATCTTTGGGACGTTAAAACAGGGCAAAATGACTTCGGACTGGGCCTACGGCAATATTGTATTCTAAAGGACTGTTTGCGAAGATCACAAGAAAGCAGGTTTTGTGACAAGACTGATGACTCAAAATTGAAGACATTGTTTGGAATTAGTGTGCCTAAGCTTATCTTCACCTTTAGAAATGACTTCCTTCCACTGATGTAATCTTGCCCCTTCCCTTTCTCATAAACACCCCTGGCCTTTGTCTCCTAATTGGAACACTACCTGGGCTTCTGCCTGAATCAGTGCTTCCAGAATAGCTATTCTTTTTGGATCTCAAATAAATGCTGGTCGCTGCTCACTGTGGCCTTTTATTTGCAGGTTAACAATTTAAAGGCACCAGTGAAAGGGCAAGCTACAGAGTGAAAGGAGATATTTGCAATATGTATACCTGACAAAGAACTTGTATCCAGAATATGTACATTAAAAAATGCCTACAAGTGAATAGGAAAAAGGCAGGCAAACCACTGAAAAAATGGGCAGAAGGTTTGAATAGGTACTTCACCTGAAAGAGGGCATTCAAATGATCAATTAGCAGATGAAAGGGTGTTCACCTGTATTAGTCACCAGGGGAATGCAAATTAAAACCCATACTGTGATACCACTACACACCCATGAGAATAGCTAAAGTGCTAAAAATAATACTGAGGCTGAGGGCTGTGCCGCGGGCTGAGGCGAGGCGGGAGCAGCAGGAGCAGCAGGAACTTCCGTGCTGAAGATAGCCAGGCCTTGCGCAAAGCATAGAGAGGTGCTTCTTGGAAAAACTATCAAAGCTTCCTGAATAGTGGGGCCCAGAGCTGACGGCAAAGAGTGTCAACCACTGACAACGTTGAACGGGCTTATAAACTGGTGCAGCAACTCCACATCCAAGCTGGGATCCAGCATCCAGCATATGAAGGTCTCCAAAGCCTGGTCAGAACTCACGAGTTACTGTGAGCAGCTTGCCTGGAACCAAGACAGGCTAGTGAGCAAGCAGTTTGTAGCCATCTAGTACATCCTATCCTCCCTAAACCAAAGACACTTAAAAGTAAGTGGCTGGTACCTCTCCCCAGCCAGAGGGTAAGTAGCTTCAATCACCCTACTCAGGGAGTTAGATAGAAGAAATCCAGTTGGTGCCACTTGCCAACCACACCCAAGGTCAGAGGAAGGGAAGGTAATAAATCTCATTTTGGCTCATCAGCACAAAGCTGATGAATATTCTATTGAGATCCTCCCCTAAGACCTTCCCTAAACTCTCGGCCTTTAAAACCCCTGAAAAGGAAGGTCCTGGAGCCCTCTCTCCCTCCCTCCCAGGAGCACACTAGCGCCTTTCCCTGTCCCCTCTCCTTCTCCACAGACACACATCCCCTAAACCTAGGGGGTCCCCAGAGGCTTGCAACCAGGGGGCAATGGGTGGCAGCTTGCCCCAGGCTAACCCCCTGACCCTGTCCCCAAAGACCCCTTTTTCTGACTTCCTAGCCAAAGTAGCCCAGCCTGGGCTCATTTCTAAGTTCTTTCTTATTTCCCTGTCCCCAGCTCTAATAAGCTTCCCCTTAAAGTCCCCTGGACTCATGCTGTGAAATCTTTCCTACACAAAGTCAAGAACCCACACACTACCGTCTGGCCCTGGGCAGACCCACTCAGGGCCAGGTCCCCTTTCCAGTAACAGAACAGCCCCCTGCTGGGCAGCATCCCAGCCTCTTAAGAACTGAAGCCTTGTGTCATTCTATAAAAATAAACACAGTAAAGTGCAAAAGATAATACCCACAGATGAACACATGCAAGTGTGGACAAGGATGTGAAACTCTCGTACATGCTGATGGCAGTGATACAGAGAAATCGGATCAGATCGCTGGGGAGGAGTAGGAAGGGGCTGTAGGAGGAGGTTGCCCAAAGCAATGGTAAACAGTCTAAGACTGGATTGGCTGAGAAGCTGCATGCCTCAAGAGCACGTGGAATTATGGGCGAGAAATTGGAGATAAAAGAAGCACTCTTGGGCTCTCGGGCTCTCTGACTGTCTGGTTCCGGCCGGCTCTCCGGCTCTTCTTTCTCAAGGATGCCTGGATGATCGGGCCACAGCTGCCTGCATTTCCCAACGGACAGTGCTTCGGACGGGAAGGAACTCCGGGTGCAGCCTAGGATCCGCTGGCCTGGCAAAGGGTGGCAGGGTTGTTCTTTGGGTGTTGTAGAAGCCTGCCATTCTTCCAAAATTGTGTAGCTTTTATATCTTAGATTGTTTTTGTTTGTAAACTGGCCCTACAGAAATAAGATAATTAAAACTAACAGGGGAATGATAAGAGAACTCAGGTGTTAAAGAGGTTAGCCTCTATTGCTAGGCCTAAGTCACTAATTCATGTGGAAAGCTGTTATTCCCAAATTGTGAAGCTTTTGAATAAAGACTCCTTTCCTTTATTTCCTTTGTTTCCTCACCAAACCTTTACCCCTGGAGTTTTGCCTAGAGGGTGGCGACAGGCAGTGGGACCCCAATTGCTGTTCGGTAACAGCAGTGTGGATTGGTAGAATCACTTTGGAACAACATTTGGCAGAATCCACTAAAGCTGAAGGTAAATGTGGCTTAGGACCCAGAAATCCCACCCCTAGGTATGTATTCAACAGAATACAAACATATGTGCACCAACAGACATGTGATGGGTTGAACTATGTGTGTAAAATTGCCCGTATTTGACAATTACTCATTTACAAAGATTGTGATTTCACATGGTAAACCCAGTACTAGAATGTTCACAGCAACACTATTGGTAGGAGTCAAAACCTTGAATATCTGAAATGTCAAAAGATTTGCCATGGCTCAGTGGACTGAGCACCAGCCTGCAAACCAGGGGTTGCTGGTTCGATTCCCAGTCAGGGCACATGCCTGGGTTGCGGGCCAGGTCCCCAGTTGGGGCTGCATGAGAGACAACCACATATGATGTTTCTCTCTCTCTCTCTTTCTCCCTCCCTTCCCCTCTCTCTCTAAAAATAAATAAATAAAATCTTAAAAAACAAAACACAAAAAAGAAATGTCAAAAGACTATGCATAGGAGTAAACTTCAACTGCACCAGCAATGTGGATGAATTTCACATACATAATGGTGAGTGAGAGAAGCCATACACTTACATAAAGTACAGAAAGAGACAACCTAATGTTTAATTTTTATCTCCATAAATTGTTTTCGCTTTGGGGTCTAGTGACCGAACAGGGAATGGGAGCCTTTTGGATGCTAATTTATGCCCCCCTTTTTTTTTTTTGAGCCCTGGATGCTAGTCAAACATGTGTATATGCTTTGTAAAAATTCATCAAATTGTATGCTAACACTGAATGCATTTTCCTTTATATTTGTCATATTTCACTAAAAGTTTACTTAAAAGTTTAATTGTCCAAGTCACTTGAATTAGATATGCATCTAATATATAAGGTTCGAGTATTTACTGACTTCATCTGTGTTGTTTAGTCTTCGTCATTGTCTGCTCAAAGGTAGCCAGGACCCCCACGGAAGAGCTGTCGACCCCTGGCTTAATTATAGGGTGGGGAGCACCTCACTCTTGATTGCTCCTCACGACCAGGGATTCTCTGTCAGGGAAAGAAGACTGGTCCTACTAATCTTAGTCTGGGAGAAGTTTTGGATTTTTTCTTTTATGTTAAATTTTATTATTATTTTTTCTTGCCCCACCCCTCCTTGACAGCGACTGAACTGTCCTCAAGAATCCTGACTTCTGTCCTGAACCAAGTGACTCATTTGGTTGGGCATCGCCTGCAAAGCGGAAGGTCGCCGGTTAGATTCCCGGCCAGGGCACCAACCTGGGCTGTCCGGGCACGCACGATCAATGATTCTTCCCTCTCTTTCTCCCTCCCTTCCTCTCTCTAAAAACTAAATAAAACTTTTTTTTTTAAAAAAAAAGGAATCCTGACCTCTTCTTGTTGGGTGTCAGTGGGCTCAAGGTCTGTGACCCATCACTGTCCCCCAGCTCTGCTCTGCACCACTGGCCTCAGCTTCTCACCTGTCAAATGAGAGCGTTGACAGTCCCTGGTCTCTGGGGATGTTGATGAGGGGAGGCATAGAAGGGCCCTCGAACTACTATTTGTTTAAGATTTTATTTATGTTTAGATAGAGGAGAAGGGAGGGAGAATGAGAGGGAGAAAAACATCAGTGTGACAGCAATCAGCTGCCTCTCGAGTGCCCTCAACCTGGCATGTACCCCAACCGGGGATCGAACCAGCTATCCTTTCCATTGGTGGAATGATGCCAAGCCCACTGAGCCACACCAGTCAGGTCAGGCGCTCAGAGTATTATGTGTGCTTTTAAATGAATAATAACAGCAAAGCCTTACATATCTCGGTGCCTGGCTACTACTGTTCCAATCATCTTTGTATTAACTCATTTAACTCTCACAAAACCTCTCCATGAACTCCAGTTGACAGATGGAGAAATGGAGGTCCAGATTTTTTTTCAGTATTGCATGATTAAAACTGTTAGGTAAATGATCACAATGAAAAAGAGCATTCATAATCTGAGACCCAGAATCAGAACACTTGGGCTCACACTTCGACACTGTTACATGTTATGTATGTGTCTCAGTGTCTTTCTACACGAACAGTTTCCTCTTTGGCAAAATAAAGCTTGGAGTATCATTCTCATAAGGTTGTTGTGGAAATGAAGTTATGTAAATAATAAGTAAAATAAAAATTTTATACATTGAGAGATATTAATTGGGCAGTTGATTATACAGATTGAGATGATGTGTGATTATCTAAAAACAACCTCAAGAAGAAAAGACCTAGGTGCTTTATAAAATAATCCTTGATGTGAACTAATTTAGGTATAACTAAAGGAAAAAGAAGTTTTGGGTTTCTTTCTGAACCCAATTTTAAAACTAGTTCAGCAGGGTAGCACCCCAATGTTCCAATCAGATTTCCCAACAGATGTCACCCTAGTCCCTCCCATTGTAGTCGTGACCAGACCACTGTGCCTGACTTTACTCAGGACGCCAGCTATTGACATGGAATGTAAATACTTAGTTACGTTGTGTTTATTCACAATGTTGTGTTTATTCACAACGTTGTGTTTACTCACTTCTTTTATGGTTCTTCAGATTTCAGAACTGGACTTCTCAACTCTCTAGGTCTCTGTCGGGTTGCGGAATTTTCTTCAGAATGCAAACTCCCGGAAGCCGGCTGCCTGTGTCGTGAGGCTCTCAGCTCCTCAACGCAACTGACGTCTTTTTTTTTATTGCGGCAAAATTCCCATAACATAAAATTCGCCATTTTAGCCATTTTCGAATGTATAATTCAGTAGCATTTAGTACGTTCATCCTCTGCAGCGATCGGCACTCTCTAGTTCCAGAACATTTTCAACACCCTAGAAGGAAACAGGACCCGTCTAGCAGCCACTCTCCAGCCTCCCTCCCCCAAGTGCCCCTGGCCCCCCACCCTGGCAACCACTAATCCGCTTCCCGTCTCTCTCTGTGGATTGCAGTGTCCTGCGCATGCCACATACATGGATGAACCAACATTTTTTTCAGGCCCGGTACTTGCTAGGCACCAAGGGTACAAAGATGAATATGACAATCTGCTCTTAATGAGATCACTGCCAAATGGGAAGAAACAGATATATGTATATATACATACATATATACATATATACATACATATATGAAGCAATCACAATACAATGCAATGATTATTGTAATAGAAATATGAACATTGTGAGAACATCAATGAGGGCAATAAGGGCAAGCTATAAGAAGTACCATTTAAATCTGGGCACGGAGACAGGAGTTTGATAGACCAATGGGGGCTGGGCAAGAGGGGGTGCAGAGGAGGAGGGAGCTGGAGTAGGACAGCCCTGTGCTCAGAGGAGGTAGACAAAGCATGTTACTACCCCAGGGGCTTTGCACTTGCTGTTCCCTTTTCCTGGGAGTCTTCTTTCAGCTAAGTGCCTGGTTGGGTGGAACTCTTCCTTCAGATCTTTGCTTCAGTGTGTGTGTGTGGGGGGGGGTTGGATTTCTGCTTTTCCTCTTAGTTCTTCTGACTGGAAGAAGATTTCTTCTTCCTCTTAGTTCTTAGTTCTTAGTTTTTCAATAGGAAAAAAAATAACCAAATTTAATTATATGTGGATGGGCAGGGGTTCCATAAGAATATGGGGCCCAGGGGCAAATTGGGCAGCTAAGGTTTTGAGCCGTTTTGAGCTAAGGAGAAAGGGGTGGCGTGGTATGGGACTTCAAAGGGGAGGAAGGCAATTCGCATGGACATAGAAAGCAAATGCTTAGTAAACAGATGTTTGCTGGGCCATCTTTAACAACAGGACGCAGAGAGGACTTTGGTCTAATGGGATTTGCCAGGTTCCTCCCTGTCGATCACACCTGGTTCATATTACACCATAGTTACCTGTGATAATATCTCCCTTCCTGGAGCAGGTCCTCTAGGGTTTTTTAGGCAGCTGGGGAAAGATCAAAGGTTCATCTCATTTTCTTAAAAATAACCAGCCTAAAATAATCAATATCCCAAAGAGGCACAGTTTGGGGTGGCAAACCCCACCCCCCTTAAATGTCACCTCTTCAGAGAGGGCTTCCTTGTTCTCCCTATTCAAACAGCATCTCCCACCCTCTCTGTCCCTTTATTCTGTTTGCCTCGGGAGCATTAGTCACTCTGTACCGCAGGGCATGCAGGTATACCTGTTTCTCCCTTCACTTTCTGTCTCCCGCACTTGAAGGTGAGCTGCGCAGAGGGAGGCCTGTGTGTTTTGTTCCCTTTTGTTTATCTGCAGCGCCCCTAACACTGCCTGGCACACAACATGCGCCCCATAAATACTTAAGGAGTGAGTGAACAGGCACTTCGGCAGCATTCCAGGGAGCGGTCTGTGTGGGTTCCGAGCTGGTTCCCGTGGAACACCCAGGACACTGAAAATATAAACAGGCGGGCGACCTTGATCAGATCCTTCCGCTCGGCTGCTGGACTCCGTGCTGTTTCGCAGGCCTGACTGTTACTTCTTTCCTTCAGTAAGGAAGACACTTTTGTCATCCCAAGTCCTCTGACTTCATCATTTATTATTAATTTTTACCCATACTCATCTCTTCGTTATTTAGCAAATATTTCTCTAATCCCCGCCACGCGGCAGGCCGGTGCTAGGAATACAGTGGAGGGTACAACTGACCTGACCCTGCCCTCGCGAAGCTCAGAGGCAGACCGGTGGGCCAGTGAGCAATGCCAGCGGATCGTGATGCTGGAAAATACAGCGTTACAGAGGGAAAATGCTTTGGACACAAAGATCCCCTTTACAGCATTAGGTATGACGGTGAAAAATCCATCATAAGCTATCTATGTCCAACAACACCAAAAGTGACCAAATGGCCCAACAAGGAAATGTCCACAACCCATGTGGCATTGCGTAGCCATTGAAATTACGTCATGAAGCATCTACAATAATATGACACACTGTAACCAAAGTAAAAAGATATAAAATCACATGAAAAATATGGTCCCAACCATACAAAAAGATGTATAAAAAACCAGATGGAGATTTCATGAAAATTGGTGGTGAGACTGTTAAAAGCCCAGCGCTGGGTTGGACTGCACGCCATCGCCATCACTGGGGCTGCGGTTCCGAAACTGAACTCGCCGGGAAGGCTATCCGAGAACCGAATTGTTCGAGGTGGACGACCTTCAAGAACTGAGGTTTGACCGCACTCTTTTTGTAAGTCAGCTTCATACAGTTCACCAACATTGAAAAGAACCCGAGGCGAACTTGGATTTGAATCCCAGCTCAAAAGTATGTATCATTTAGTACACATCATCTCAGTTGGGTAACCTTGGACAAATTTACTAAAACTGTCTTTCAGGGTCTCAGTTGCCTCATCTGTAAACTGGCTATAAAAAGTAGCCTCTACCTCAGAGTTGCAGTTAAGATGAGATGGAATAATGCATGTAAGGGACCTGGCTACCGCGATGCTTGGATAAAGGTAGCCATTATTGTGTTTAATTAGGGTTACTGTGACAGTGTTTAATTAGGGTTTTTTTTAATTCTGAAACTAACAAACAAGATTATTTGAATTTTCAAAGGGGCTGTGGTCTGTTCCCTGGGAATCTTGAGCCGGATCCAGGGCTAGGAATGTTATTGAAGGCTTTCTTCCAGCCCTGCCGCAGCTGGGCTCAGCTGCCCAGAGACAGCAATCCTGAGAGCAGGGCTGGATGCTTGTCCTCTGACTGATCCTGGGAACTTTATTTAGGGAGGACACTCTGTCCCAGGGCCCAGACTGCCCCCTCACCCCTGCAGCTGCTGTGTGGACTGAGTCCACAAGGGAAGCTGCCTCAGCCCACCCTGCCCCTGACCCCAGTGCTCAGAGTCCATCTCAGTTGCAGCCTTCGCACAGGGCTCAGCGCTCCCCCCTTGGGAGCGGCGCCTGGCTCCTGGACACAGAGCTGAGATCTGCTTTGATCAAGTCCCCATGAGCGGGTTGCAGAGTTTCTCTTTGTGGCGATAAAGAAGTTGTGGAAGTAGACGGGGGTGATGGTTACACAACGTTGTGAATGTAATTGATGCCACTGGATTGTACACTTTAAAATGGCCATTTTATGACACAGAAATTATATATATATATACATTTAGTCATAAGGGTATGTTTACTGATTTGAGAGAGAGAGAAAGGGATGGGGGGAGGGAGAGAGAGAGACATCAATTCGAGAGAGCACTACTGATGGGTGCCTCCCATAGTCGCCCTGACTGGGAACTAAACCCACAACCAGGTATCTGCCCTGACTGGGAATAGAACCTGCAACCTTTTTTGGTGTACAGGAGCACTCTCCCCAAATGAGCCACCTGATCAGGGTACCACAATATTTTTAAAAATGAAAAAAAAAAATCCAGAAATGGGAGGACTAAAGGGAGAGCAGACTTGTCCTGTGGGGTTTTGCGACATAACCTGGGGCTGACAGGCACCACACTAGGACACCTGGATTTAGGACTTTGTTCTGCCCCTTATTTGGCTCTGTGATGTTGGTAACTTAACTCCGCTGAGGATACCATGCTGTCCTCACGCAGCTGGCTGTCATGGAACTCAAATGTGATCAAACGGTGTGGAACTCTCTCTAACACACTGGATAAGAAAGAAGGAAAGAAAGAAGACTACCATACGCAAATACAGTAGTACCATTTCTTTTCCTTTGCCCGAAGGATGCCTGAAGTTCCTTCCACCTTGAGGCTTGGGATTAAGGATTGGAAGAAGGAACACTAAAGCAACCTCTCAATCTCTGGCTCCTCGTGGTGAAGGAGGCGCCACATTTTCCCATGGTTGATATCCAGGACTGTGAGACTCAAGTGCCAGAGGGGAGCAACTCAGGGGGACACAGGGACAGTGACCTGGAGGGCTGGGGTGCCCAGGACCCTCTCACAGCTTTGGTTTTGCCCCGGTGTTTAGCAGCTGGGAGTGGTGGCCTTGGCCTGTCCCCTCTTCGTCCCCCTATATCCCCCGCCCCTAGCCTTCATACTTCAGGATGCTTTTCCCACCCTTCTCCTGGGAGATTTATTTCTGTCTCTTTTTTCATCTAAAGCAGCGGAAATGAATCATCTTTCGGCTTGTTTGGTAAACAACCCCATGTCCTCTGACCCTCTGGGCTCTCTCCTTGATTCCCCTGGAGCTGCTCCTGGGCTAGCCCCCCACCTTGTTAAGACCCTCCTGGCTAGTTATTCTGGGTAATGTCCCCCTTTCCTGGGGCCTGGAGCTTGACCCCCTGCACCCTGGGGAAGATGGGAGATGACATACAGCATTCCAAATGATGATCCCACGAGCTGACCAGAGGGGCAGTGGAAGCAGGGACACCACCGTGTTTTGAGGATTTCGTGTGCCAGGTACTGGCACATCTTGATGACCCTACTAGGTGGATCTGGCAATCCTCACTTTGAGGGTGAGGAGTCTGAGGCTCAGAGAAGTGAAGGCACTTGCCCAAGGTCGCACAGCTAGTAAGTGATGGAGCCAAGATTCAAAGCCTGGCCTCCTGGACTCATTCCATTATACTGAGCTGCCCTGTGTGTTTGCACGTGTGTTGACTTGGGGATACAGGCAAGTCAGCTACACCATCAGCTGCCTTAGGACAGAAACCTAACATCTGTGTGCATTAAGCCTCAGGCGTATGACAGATGGGTGTTTACCTCCAGAGGGGACGGTAAATGTGTGCAGTGCGTGTCTTTCTAGAAGCCTATGGGTCACTGAGAATGGTGTCAAAGAGTGACAGGAATATGGATTAATGAAATGCCCACCTCCAAGGCCATCTAGGCCCTGCCCACACCTGCCCACACTTGTCCACACTTCACCAGTAAAACTGTTCAGCGGAGCCCTGGTGGAGTGGCTCAGTTGGTTGGAGCACCAGGGTTGCGATTGGATCCCTGGTCAGGGTACACGCAAGAATCAACCAATGAATGCATTAAGTGGGCGGAGCAACAAATGTGGTGTGTGTCCTAGTCCCTGTGTGTCTCTTTCCCCCTCCCCCTCTCCCCTCCCCTCTCTCCTTCCCTTCCTCTCTCTGAAAATTAGTAAATTTAAAAAAACAAATGTAGGGGTTTCCACATTGGTAAAACCACACTTCCTGGTGAGCACAGTCATGCAACCATTTATTGGACTTCTAAAAGTATGCAGATACTACTTCCAGAAGCTATATGGGATACAGAAAGAAAACTACTGACATCAAAATGTCATTCCCTGGCTGGTGCGCCTCTGTGGACTGAGCTCTGGCTGGGAACCAAGAGGTCACTGGTTTGATTCCGAGTCAGGGCACATGCCTGGGCTGCGGGCCGTCCCCAGTTAGGGGCGTGTGAGAGGCAAACTTTGATGTGTCTCTCCCACATTTATATTTCTCTTCCTTTTTTTGTCCCTCCCTTCCCCTCTCTAAAAAGAAATAAAATCTTTTTTAAAAATGTGGGTGTGTGTTCGAGGGAAAAGGGATTTGCATAAATACACAAATAACGGATGCAAAGTAAATAGAAGGTGTTCGGGACCAGAGGGATGGACAGATTCCATAACGGTGTTCTAGGAAGACCACGAGCTGGAATGATTCCTCGAGACTGGATATCAAGGAGGGCTTCCTGAGGAGGTGGCATTGGAATGTCTCTAAATCTTTAAGTAGCTGTAAAATCAACCTCAGTAGAAAGCTTTAACAGAAGTTAGATTCTGGTTTTCTAAGGAGTCCAGAGACGCAGGCGTACGTCTCTATCTCCCTCTCCAGAGGTGTAAACGGAGGCCCAGCGAAGGTGAACAGGTTGTCCGTAGTTACGCAGCTAGCAAGCGGCGCGCCACGACTCGATTTCAAGCCAGCGTTGCCTCCAGCCGGCGCTCAGGTCCCTCCCCGCCGGGGCCGGCTCGCTGGGAGCGGAGGCCGCGGAGCGGGCGGCGGGCGGGCGGGGACGCGGCGAGGGCGGAGCGGGAAGTCTGGGGGGCGGGGCCGGCGGAGGCGCGGACTGAGCGGGGACGCGGCGGCTCCGTCCGTCTCCACCTGCCCGGGCGAGCGCACGGGCCATGGGCGGCCCGGCTGAGCCCCGCTGAGCCCGCGGGGCCGGCCATGGGCGACCGCGAGCGCAACAAGAAGCGGCTGCTGGAGCTGCTGCGGGCGGCGGGCACGGGCAACGCGCACTGCGCCGACTGCGGGGCCGCGGGTAAGGGCGCGGCGGCGGCGCGGGCAGCCTGGGACGCGGAGCCGGACCCCGGCCCGCCAGACCCCTCCCGTCCCCCCAGACCGGGTCCCGCCCTGGGCCCCCGCTGGACCCGGTGTGACCCTCCGACACCTTCGGGGCCTGGCCCCGCCCACCCGGAGCGTGGATCTCCGACCCGCACCCCACCGCGCTGCTCCTCACTCTGGACCCCCGCACGCCTTCCGGACCCCGGCGCCTCCCCAGCCCGCTCGCCTCCCCCGCCAGACACCCTACCCGCCCGGACCTCAGTCCCTGACGCCACTTCCCACACCCTCGGTCCTCGACATCTCGCACGCCCTGGGGTCCCAGACCGTGCAGCACCCCGGCCCCCGGGCGCCCCTGGTGGGAAATGTCAGATTCGCGAAGGAGTGTCTCCTGACTCAGCCCTGGAGCCGGACTTCCCCACCTGCAGCTCCCGGGACAGGCGCCTAGGTGCCGGGCCCTCCGTCCTTCTTCCCCTCTCGGTTCCCCTCTCGCACCCGCCTCGGCCTCTGGCCCGCATTCCCAGAACTCCTTCCAAGATCTTTATCCTGGTCGCCAACGTGCCGCGGCCGGTGGGATGTTGGTATTCTTAGTTCACCCCAGGTGGGGGACACCAGGAGAGAAGGGTTCCCAGCATGGGCAGAACTGGCCATCGCCCCAGGAGCCAAACGCCGCCTCTCCCAGTGCCCCAGTCCAGCTCTGCTTTCCTCGCCCCGCTCTCCACCAGTCCGGCTCCTGCCCTCTCGCCCCGCAGATCCCGACTGGGCCTCTTACAAGCTGGGCATCTTCATCTGTCTGAACTGCTCCGGTGTGCACCGAAACTTCCCAGACATCAGCAAAGTTAAATCCGTGAGACTTGACTTCTGGGACGACGGTACTGTGGAGGTAGCAAGGGGCACACGTGGAGAGCCTGGGAACAGCAGAGCTGGGGTGGAGGCAGTGGGCAGGGCGCTCCCATTTCACAGGGAAGGAAACTAAGGCCCTGAGAGGGGCACTAACTAGGGAAAGAGAACACAGCCTGTTGGAGCTGTGGCTCAGACAGAGGCCCTGAGTTCAAATCCTAGCTTTATCACTTGTTTATTTACAAGCTGTGAGGCCGAGCTTGTTACTGTAACCGAGTTGTGGACCCTCATTTTCCACATCTGTATTATGGGGATACCACTACCCCCCATCACAGGGCTGCTGTAAGGATTAAATGGAGGCTTGAGTCAGGTACAAAGTAAGTAGTCGGTGAACAGCTGCTGTTCTCATTGGCTGAAGTCCTGAACTGGAGCAGGAGCCTCCCTATTCAAGTATCCTGAGTCTATTCTCTCCCTCCAGTCCCCCTAGCCAGGACCTATGGAGATGGCGGTCACCTTCGGCCCAGATGAAACTACCAGTTTGGCCAGAAAACCTTCAGAGCGCAGGCAGTTCTAAACTCTGCTGGTTGGCTGAGGATGTCAAGGCCCATGGTCTCTGAGTGCCCACTCTGTGCCAGGCACTGTGCTAGGCTATTGGGTTACATGCTTTACTCATTCATTCAACACCTAGTTACTGGATGCCTACTGTGTGCTGGGTATAAGGAGAGAGCAGTGAGCAAGATAAAGTCTCTGCCCACATGAAGCTTACATTCTAGTGTAGAAGGACAGAAAATCGGCAAAAACCGGTGCCTAAACCCAAAGGCTATTTCTTTGTATCTTTTTTTCATTTATATTTTTTCTTGATCACTTTGATCCTTTTTTAAAAGATTTCATTTATTTATTGACAGAGGGGAAGAGAGGGAGGGAAACATCAGTGTGTAGTTGCCTCTCATGCACCCCTCCACTGGGAACCTGGCCAGCAACCCAGGCATGTGCCCTGACTGGGAATTGAACCAGTGACCCTTTGGTTCTCAGGCCAGCACTCAATCCACTGAGCCATACCAGCCGGGGCTTATTCATACCTTTTAACTCCCCTGTTACATTTTCTTCAGTTTCGCAGGTGAGACTCCAAAGAGTCGCTCCCACTCCGTGAACATGTGGCACACCTGGGATGTGAACCCCGCTCTGCTGGGATCCAAAGCCCATGCGAATCCTGTGATACAGCCCAGTGGTCCATGGGGAGGAGGAGAATAGGGTTCACCCTATTAATCTGGTGTTTTTTTCCCACACTGCCCTCACCCCAGATATGCCACTGCTGTCACTGAGTGCTGACTGTTGGTCACAGCCACTCTTGGCACATGCGCCTCTGGGTTTCTCAGATGTCAAGTGCCCCAGTGGTAATCCTGAACTAGAACTCCATGGGGCCGGCATCGACTTCCATCCTTCACCTCCATGTATCACCTTCAGACTTGCAGCGACTGTTACTGGGGGTCCTGGCCATATGTGGAGGGGGTGGGAAGAAGAACATGAGCTTTGGAGTTAGACAGGCCTGGGTTCAAATCCCAACTCTCCACTTACTAGCTGTGTCACCTTGGGTAAGTCACTTACCCTCTCTGAGCCTCAGTTTCCTCATCTCTAAAATGGGGAACATCATATTGAAATGGTTAAGGGGGTCAAGTGAACTAAAGTGTGGGAACTGTAATGTGCTCTGCCTCTGCGAGGCACAGTTGTTACAGCACCTCATCGCTCCAGGCTGGGGCTTTCCAGCAGCCTGGTGGCAGCACGGAGGGAAGTGTCAGACTCCTCTAGGACTGTCTCCTGACTCAGCACAGGAGCCAGTGAAAACCGTGGCCTTCTGGGCAGACCATGGTTTCATTTCACATTTTTCAAGTTCTAATATTACCATCAAGTTGCTGTTGTTTTGCAGTTTATGTCCCACAACGGGAACCTCCGTGTGAAGGCCAAGTATGAAGCCAGAGTCCCTGCTTTCTATTACATCCCCCAGGCCAGCGACTGCCTGTGAGTGTTTGATTTCCTGGTCCCAACCTTTGTCTGTGGTGGTCTTGGCTATGGACCTGATCCAGGAAAGAGTTTGGTACCGTCATGGAGAACACACAAGACCTAGTTTAAGCCCTTCTCCGTCTTCATTGCGTGGACTGCCATTACCACCCTCTGGGACTTAGTTTTCTCTTCTTTTCTTTTCTCTTCTTTCCTTTGCTCACCGAGGACATTTTTTCCATTGTTTTTTAGAGAGAGGAAGGGAGAGAGAAATATTGATGCGAGGGAGAAGCATCGAATGGCTGTCTCCTGTATGCCCGGACTGGGGATGGCATGTGGCTAGATGGGATGATCCTGCAACCTAGGCTTGTGCCCTGACTGGGAATCGAACCCGTAACCTTTTGGTTATGGGATGACGCTCCAGCCAATTGAGCCAAACCAGCTACGGCAGGACTCGGTTGTCATAGCTGTGAAATGGGGCACTTTCTCTATTATCTGTCCAATTTGCCTCTGTCGTTCTACAGGTGGTGGCTAACTTGATAGAGAAGAGAAATGCTGGCGTTTCGGTAAAAACAAATGTATTCCAGCTACTCCCTGCAGAGTGTTATGCTTAGGGCTGTCCCAAAGCAGCTGCCTGGGCCCCAGATCCCGAAATAATAACCATAAGAAAATAGGCTGCTAATATTTCCTGAGCTTTTCCTATATTCCAGGCCCTGTGCTACATAGTTATGTGCATTAGTTTGTTTGATTCTCTCAACTACCCAATGAGGTAAATCCTGCCCTTACCCCCCAGGATACAGGTCAAAAACCTGAGGCTTTACAGAGGCAAAGCTGGAACTGCCCATCTGACTCCGGGGCCTGGGTGACTGAACCAAGGCACTGGGAAAAATCCAATATAATGGGGGTGGGGAAAGGTTGGGGGGGTGGATCTGTGAAGCAGCAGGAGGGGTCAGTTCACCTGGAGGTGAAGGGTCAGTGTGACACTAGTACCTGATGACCCCAGACCTCTGCAGATTGCCTGAGCCTGAACCTCTGTCCCAGGGACTCCCTCTCGGGGTCAGGGCTGCTAGACAGTGCCTGTAGCCCTCTGGGCAGAACGGGGCGTGGCTTGCAGGAAGCAGGCCACATCTCAGCTACCATGTCCTCTGGCCTCAGCAGGATGCTCTTGGACAATGCATACCTGGTGGCCCCGAGTGGTGGCGGAGGCACAGCTTTTGACTCAAAAGACCTCAGTTTTGTTCCCCAAGTTGACCATGACCTAGCTGTGAGAAGGTGGACAAGGTACCAAACCTCTCTGAGGTTGTGGCATCCTCAGATCGAGACAATGATGACATTATCTCGATTTACCTCTGAAATCGAGATAATGATGCCTCTGACATCAGAGCATGGCAGTGGATTAAAGGAGATGATTTATGTAAAAATCTCATAAGCCACGAGAAATGCTAGTTTTAATCTATTTCTCAGTGTCGGCTTCAGAATTCTGCCTCCCTGGCCCAACTGAGGGATGTGCCAGGTTCAACTCCAGAGGGCCTGATCGTCTTTATTTTTCGTATTTTTGAAATGCATTTATTGATTTAGAGAGAGAGCAAGAAGGAGGAAGAGAGAAAAAAAATCAATTTGTTGTTCCACTTATTGATGCACTCATTGGTTGATTCTTGTATGTAGTGCCCTGGCTGGAGAACGAACCTGCAACCTTGGCGTATCAGGACAATGCTCTAACCAACTGAGCCACCCAGCCAGGACCTAGGACCTGATCATCTCGCCTCCCCTTTGCCACTCAGCCCTTTGCTCCAAGGGGAAGGGAACGAGCACTTGGCAAGCACCTACTATGTGCTGGGCTTTGCCCATACTACACAGACTACTTGTCATGATTCCAACAACAGCCCTTTAACCCCTTTTAGCCGAATATTAATGGCCTCCACCCTCCAGTTCTAAAAGTCCTCCAAATTCAGCCCTGGCTGGTGTGGCTCAGTAGATTGAGCGCTGGCCGCTGAATCAAAGGATTATGGGTTCGATTCTCAGTCAGGGCACACGCCTGGGTTGCGGGCCAGGTCCCCAGTGGGGGGCCTGTGAGAGTCAACCATGCACTGATGTTCCTCTCCCTCTCTTTCTTCCTCTCTTCCACTCTGTCTAAAAATAAATAAATAAAATCTTTTAAAAAATTTTTAAATAAAATAAAAATAAAAGTCCTCCACATTCCTGACCTCCGAGGATGGGGACTGGGGCCTCAGCCTCCACTCTCTCTCTCAGCCCTGACCCTGTGGCCCGGGGCTCCATGGTGGGCTTGGAGACACTCCTCGATGTCCTGCGTGAGGACTGTGC
Source organism: Desmodus rotundus (assembly GCF_022682495.2). Classification (NCBI taxonomy): domain Eukaryota; kingdom Metazoa; phylum Chordata; class Mammalia; order Chiroptera; family Phyllostomidae; genus Desmodus; species Desmodus rotundus. The sequence continues at coordinate 81,281,569 of NC_071395.1, forward strand.
ATTATATAGGACTCTTTGTTTTTGTTTGTTTGTTTTGGTTGTCAAATGATCTGTAGTCGAAGTATTTCCCTTTGTGGTTCTTAACCGGCCGGGCACTCCACGGCACTGCTGCTGATGTCACCTCTAACATCACGAGGGGGTGGCCATCTGCATCTCAGCCCGTGGACTGGGCAGCCCCCAGGACCTCTGTAAGGGTTCCAGAGATTTCTCTAGGTAAAGATGGGTGCTGCATCTGTTGGGCAGTGTTGACAACCTTGTCAAAAGTGGTATTTCCACCGTGCTTAATGTTTCTTCTGTCTCGGGTGGTTCTTTGAGGGCTTCGATGATCAGGGCAGAGGCAGGAGGCACTGCCTCAGTCTGGGCCCGTCTGTCCTGAATGGTCAGTTTCACTGTAATCTCAGACCCCTCCCATCACCGGTTCCTTGGGCAATGTCGTCACCAACCTGTTTTGGAGACAGACTCAGGGGGCCGAGCTTGGGGGCCAGGGCAGGTGTGGCACTGACTTCCCCGCCGGTGCACCTAAGGTGTATGACTTTGACCTTGTTGGGGTCGAACTTTGGCAGCATGGTGGAGGCAGCTGGTGTCGGATGAACCCGGATTCAAAACAACCAAAGAAAGTTGCACCTAAGCCTCCTTCAAGCCAAAAGCCAAAGAGCTAGATAGGACTCTTGATTGGAAGTGACAGAAACCCAGTTAAAACCAGCTTAGAAACAGGATGTTATGGGTTCTGGGGATCAGACCGCAGAAAGAACAGAGATGGAGTCACCCTAGGAGGGACAAGCCAGGACAAACACTGTCAGGCCTCTGAGACCTGCCCTGGCTCTCCACCTTGCTTCTTTCCCTCCGCTGGGCTTCTTTCGTGCAGCTGAGAGCCAGGCCACCGCTGGGTCCCAGCTCCAGCTCCCAGCTTGCCTCCAGAGAGGGCTTCTAACTTAAATCTTGCTCCTTTTGGTCCACACAGACCTGGGCAGGGCTCTTGACCAGTCTGGGCCAGTGCTCAGCTCTAGGTCACTCCCTGTGATTGTGGGGCTGAGGTCATATCAACCTTGGAGCATTTACCTCGAAATTTCGAGAGAGTAGCAAACAGTTGAATTAAGTCCATGGTTTTTCTGCAGGGTCATGGAAGACAATACCTGATTGGGCTAACATTAACTACCTACTGTGTGTCGAGCATGGTACTAGGCCCTTTAAATACATTTAAACCTACCCTACGGAGTACTTGGCCTATTTCCCAAGTTCAGAGGATTAAGGAACTTGTTCTGTGTCCCACAATAGATAAACGGTAGAGTGGGACCAGGTCCTGGATGGTTGGACCCCAAGACCACTGCTCTGTCCAGTGTAGCATGCCCAGAGTTCATGGGCAGGCCACAGAAAAAGGCTGCTGGACTCTCCTGGCTGAGGCGAGGAGCGTGCAGGCAGAGGTAGCAGTTGGATGATCCAGAGGAGCCAGTGTCTGTCTCACTGGCCTAGAGGGCCGCGGCTGGGGTGGGGATAGTCCAGTGGCTTTTGTACAGACCACTGGGGGATGTACTTTCAGACACTGGCAAAGTCTGAAGACATTTTTAGGTAGCACTAGAAAGGGAAGGATACTGGTATCCAGGGGGTAGAGGCCAGAGGTGCTGCCAAACATCCTACAAAGCACAGGACGGCCCCACAATAGAGTCACCCAGCCCCAGATGTTAACAGTACCAAGGCTGAGAGCCGCTGGGGAGCCAGAGCAGGCAGGAAGGCCGCTGCTGTGCTGTTCCTACCCTCTGCTACAGGGCCCCTGAGCGCCTCTGTGGTGAGAGCGTGTCGGACCCAGCTGACCAGAGCTTCTCTCTTTTTAGGGTCTTAAAGGAGCAATGGATTCGAGCTAAGTATGAGAGACAGGAATTTATGGCCGATGGGAAAACCATCTCACCCTCAGGTACAGTTCATTTTCATCATCTTCTGAGGTCTGTGTTCCAGTGAGTTCTAGAAAACACCGCGCCTGATTGTTAGGAGCAAGGTCCCACCGAGAGGTAGCTGTTGTTCTCCCTCCAGCCCCAGAGGCCCAGGAGTGGGTTTCTCTGCCTCTGAAGCGACGGCACCTTAGTTGGTGGGGTTTTGTGGGCTGAGTGGACAAGAAGCATATTTGTCTCGGGCCCTTTGCAGGGCCCCATGTGTTTAGAGTCTTAGTATAATTTGCAGGAAGACTCACCCGCCAGGACCACACCCCTGCTCTGGGCTCATGTAGCCCCTGGTGTGGCACAGGCTTGGTAAGGTTCTTGGGCTGGAGTTCAGCCTCTTGTCTGCCTTTGTGCGAGGCACCGCTTCATCGGGGGCCCTGGGCCTGTGGCAGCGTCTGCCCCGCTGCTCTCAGAGTCTAAGCTGACACAGACCCAGAGAGCAAAGGGCACAAAAACCACTCCCTGAGTTCCAGAGGCAGCCAGTGCCCAATTCTCCTACCTACTGGGAACACATGTCTGAAAGTCACTCATTATTCCGGCCCTCTGGAGAGCGTCACTTCAGTGTGAAGTCACCAGTACAGTTCCTCAGTACTTAGCCTACTTAAGCATTTACTGTGTTTTCTTAAGAAATAGCCAAGGAAGAAAAGTTGGGAGGAGTCCAACTGAAATCATAACATGTTGCAAATTTAGCCCCAGATAGGACCCCCATGCCCTGCACCTGAAATAGCTAAATTAGACCCAAGACATTTGAGCAGCAGGTGGGAGGCTATTTTCACTCTGAGACCCTACAAAGCTTGTGAGCTACCTGTTTGTCTCAAGGCTGTGGGTGTTCACTCTTTCTCGCTCCTTGGTGGCAAAGGTAACCGAGAAGGGTTCCTGTGGAAGCGGGGAAAGGACAACGCGCAGTTCCTGAGAAGGAAATTTGTCCTCTTGGCCAGAGAAGGCCTTCTGAAGTACTACACTAAAGAAGAGGTAAGAGGCCAGACCGGTGAGGGGTCTCCTCCCTGGGCACCGGGCTCTCACCCCGCTGAGGTCTGCATTTTAATCAGTAGTGCCTTGCCTTGTGGGTGATCCCAGCTCCTGAGGGTTAGGCACTGCATCCTACTTTTCCTTGGTTATACAATCAACCCAGTCCACTGAAAAACACACCCTCTGTTCACTTAGAATGGGCTTAGACTGGTCATGATGAAGCCTTTGGTGATCACTTGATTTTACTTCATTTCTTCATACATGCAAGGCCTATTTATTGAGCATCTACTACATGCTAGACATTATCGTAGGCACTGGGCGTACAGCAGTGAGCTAAACCAAGCTCCTGTTCTCGTGGAGCCTTCATGCTCGTGGAAGGAGACAGGTGGTCATCAAAAGCTACATCAGTAGATGATATATCAGGTGTCAGTGAGTTCTGAGAAGTAAAACGAAAGGGAGCAGGGTGGGAGGGTGCTGGGAGTGTGGTGGCCGGCGTGCGAACGCACAGTGGTCAGGAAAGGCCTCCCTGATGACATCGGGGCAGAGGACTGAGGAAGTGTGAGTGAGTTATGCAGCTATGTGGGGAAAGGAGGTAGTGGAGCAGCATGTACAGAAGCCCTGAGCGGTTCCTGACCGGCACATCTGCCCGTGTGCTGATTAGAAAAGATGACCCTTCTGAGGGGGCACAGCCCCCAGCGCCCCTGTCTAGACAAGCAGCAGCCTGGATTCCAGTTCTCACGCATACACCCAGAGGGGGCATTTTTGTTCTGTGCACACCTACTCACCGTGTGCTGAGGCCCCGGCCAGAGCTACGAGGGTTTGGCGGGTGTTCAGGGCATCAAATCGGGCAGGGTCACCGGGCAAGGAAAGGGTGGAGGGAGGTGAGCTCCCCCAGTGGAGGACCTTGCAGGCCATGGGAAGACTTGCGATTTTTTTCCGGAAGAGTTTATTGAGACATCAATTCACATACCATACAACTGACCCATTTAAAGTATACAGTTAGTGGCTTTTAGTAACTTACCGAACTGAGCAACTATCACTACAATCTATTTCAGAACATTTTTGTAACCGCAAAAAGAAACCTCACACCAGTTAGCTGCAGTCCTTCACTTCACCCCTTGGTGCTTGGCCACCACTAGTCTACTTTCTGCCCCTGTAGGTTTGCCTCTTCCGAACATGTCATATAAATGGAATCACACAATATGTGGTCTTTTGTAACAGACTCCTTTCATTTAGCCTCATGTTTCTGAGGTTCATTCACCTGGTCGCATGTATCAGCACCTCATGCCGTTCTATCCCACTGCACGCACACCTCACGTTTCATCTATGCGTCCTTCAGTCGGTGGACATTTGGGCCATTTCCACTTTTTGACGAGTACGAGTAATGCTGTCATGAACATTCGTGTACGAGTGTTCGTGTGGACACATCTTTTCATTTTTCTTGGGTACATACCTAGGAGTAGACTTGCTGGGTCATGTGGTAACTATGTTTAATTTTTTGAGGAATTGCCACGCAGTTGTCCAAAGTGACTGCTTCATTTTATATTCCCACCAGCAAGGTATGAGGGTTCCGATTTCTCCACATCTTCATCAACACTTGTTATTATGTCTTTTTAGTGGGTGTAACGTGGTATCTCGTTGTGATTTTGATTTACATTTACTGGATGGCTAATGATATTGAGCATTTTTTTTTCATCTGCTTGTTGGCCATTTCTTCTTTGTAGAAATGTCCATTCAGATCCTTTCCCCCTATTTTAATTAGGTCATTTGTCTTTTTATTATTGAGTTGTAATAGCTCTTTGTTCTAGTTATAAGCCCTTTATTGAATATATGATTTACCAAGGATTTCGGCTTTTGTATTTTACTCTGAGAGGGTAAGGCACAGGCAGGTTTTGAGCAACAAAATGACATAATTTGACTTAAGCTTTTTGAAAGGGGCACTCTGGCCGCTGCTGGGTGAGGTTGGAGCAGGGAGAAGGCGAGAGTGAAAGCAGAAAACCGATGAGGAAGCTACTGCAACAACCCAAGGGAGGAATGACAGGGGAGACCAGGATGGTGACGAACGAGGCGGTTAGAGGTGGTCACATTCTGTGTATATTTTGGAGGTAGAGCCAATAGGATTTACTAGACTGTGTGTGGGGTGTGGAAGTGAGAGGCATCAAGGATGATTCCCAGATTTGTACCCCGTACATTTAGAAGGACAGATTTGCGTTGGACAAGATGGCAAAGACTTAGCTCCCTGAGGGGATGACTAAGAGCCCTTTTCCATTTGAGATGCGTGTTAGTCATCCCAGTGGAGACGCTGAGAGAGAAGATGGATAGCAGAGTCTGAGCTTTGGGGAGAGTGTGGAGCTGGAGTTGGCACCTGGCTCATGGTGTAGCCAGGCGTGGGGCCGGGGTCACCTAGGCAGGGGGTGCCGGTAAAAGATGTCTGAGGACTGGCTATGTTAGTTGTTTGTTGCTGAGTGACAAACCAACGTACAACTTAGAGGCTTAAAGTGTCCATTTGTTATTTCCCACAGACCTGTGGGTCAGGAACTAGGGCAGGCCGTGGCTGCTCCAGCGCCCTCCCTGTGGCATCCGCCAGGGCCCTCGCCCTGCTGCATTTAGCTGGTGGTTGGGCTGGGCTTGGAGGCCCAGGAAGCCTGATTCCACTCATCTGGTGCTTTGGTTGCCCCGTGGGGCCTCTGCCTCCCTGTGTGGATGTTTCTCACTCAGGAGTCCAGCGTGAGCTTCTTTACAGCCTGGCGTCTGTCTTCCCCATAGCAAGTGGGGGTGCTGCAGGCTGCTTATAGACTGGTCCAGGAACTGGCTTCTGTTGGTCAAAGCAAGTCACGCAGCCAGCCCCAGTTCAAGGGGAGGGGATATCGATTCCCCTCTTGGTGGGTAAAGTGGCATGGGCACCCCGGGAAGGAAGGAGTTGGTGAGGGCCATGTTTGGAGATTATTTACCACCCGAGCCCTGGGACTACCCAGTAGTTAGAGGACAGGAAGAGGAGACATTTCCAGCAGAGACAACGTGAAGGAGTGGCCAGCGGAGTAGGAGCAGGACAAGTGCTGAGCACTTCAGTCTTTACCTCACTGTTTCCTGCATGTGGAAGTCATTGAACGTTCCCCTGTTGCTTTCGAGGATAGACCAGTGCAGTGCCAGGAGGTCAGTCCCCCATGGCCGCCGTCTGGGGCCAAGTGAAAGAGCCGGGGGATGAAGAGCATTAATCCTCTGAGCGAGAGCAGGGATTTCTTCTCGGTCTGCAAGTTAGAACACCGGAAACCTTTGCAGGCATGAGGCGGGAAGAGAGAGTAGTGCTGCCAGTTAGGAGGGGCTGCTGAACCCCAGCAGCCGCTGTGAGCTGGTCCCTAAGAGCGGCTCATCCTTGTTTGGGAAAAGTTGATTCGTTTCTCAGTCCTAAGCCAGTTCAGTCTAAAACAGTCTAAAAATAACATGAGTTGCCTTTGTTCTTTTTTCTTTCCCAAAAGGGAAATTTGAAAAAATCCTCACCCAAGGATATGTTTACTGATTTTAGAACGAAAGAGAGGAAGAGAGAGAGAGAGAGAGAGAAATACCGATGTGAGAGAGAAACATCCATCGGTTGCCTTCCATACGCACCCCAACTGCAACTTAGGTCTGTGCCCTGACCCAGGACGGAACCCGCAACCTTTTAGTGTACAGGTCGACACTCCAGCTGACTGGGCCACCCTGCCAGGGCCCAAAAGGGAGATTTTTTAAGTTATGAAAGTAACTCATTTTTATGTAAAAATTTGGGGTAATACAGAAAAGTAAATAAAGTATAAAGAAAGTGAAATTCAGAAGATATCTCAGATAACAAAATATTAATACCCAGAACAGGAAAAAAAAACCCGAAACAACCCTACAAATCAAGAAAGAAAAAACAATCCATTAGAAAAACGGCAAAGGAAATGGCCTAGCAGTTCAGAGAAGAGGAAACCAAAAGGCCTGCTCAGTAGAAGAGGCGCTCAGTGTCTCTGGCAGTCGGGGGACTGCAACTGAAACCACAACGAGGTGCTCTGCACACTCACCGTAATGGCTAAAATTAAAAAGGCTGACCCCTCGGGCTATCGGCAAGGGTGTGGGGAAACTGAAACTCTCACCCATTGCTGGTGGGACCGTAAAATAGTACAACCTCTTTGGAAAACTACGTGGAATTTTTTTTAAAGATTTAATTTATTTATTTTCAGAGAGAAGGGAAGGGAGGGAGAAAGGGAGGGAGAGAAGCTTCGATCCATTGCCTCTCGCATGCCCCCAACTGGGGACCTGGCCCTCAACCCAGGCATGTGCCCTGAGAGGGGATGGAACTGGTGACCTTTTGGTGCACAGGCTGGTACTCAGTCCACTGAGCCACACCAGCCAGGGCACAACTTGGCAACTTTAAAAAAATTTAAATATACACTTAACCATACAACCCAGCCATTCCGCTCCTAAGTACTTACTGGAGAGGAACGAAAGCATGTCCACAAAAGACTTGGCCCTGGCCAGGTGCTCAGTTGGTCAGTGCGTCCCTCGCCACACGGAGGTTGTGGGTCCCGCCCCCATCAGAGCACACACGAGGGTCCATCACCGGTAAGCGGAACAACAAGTCCCTCCCTCCCTCCCTCTCTCTCTTCCTAAACATCAGTAAATGAATATTTTTTAAAAGATTTATACACAGGTGTTCACAGAAGCTTTATTTGTAATAGTCAAAACCTGGAAAGAACCCAAGTGTCCATCCACAGCTGAATGAATAAACAAGTTGTATGTAATATGTCCATCGAATGGAATATTACTCAGCAATAAAAAGGGGCAAACTACTAAAAATGCAGTGATGTGGACTGATCTAAAAATATTACTCTGAGCAGAAGAAGCCCTTATACAAGAGTGTATGCTATGTAGTTTCATGTATGTGACATTCTCCAGCAGGCAAGACTGCTCTGTGCCGACAGAAAGGAGGTGATTGACTGCCTGGGGTGCGGCGGGGCGGATGGGCGTGGTTGCACAGGCCAGGAGGGAGCTCTCCTGGGGCGAGAGTGATGTTCCATGTCTTGATTGTGGAGTTGGTTGCATGGTTATATACGCTTGTCAGAAATCAAGCTTTACTCTTAAAATGAGTACCTCTCATTGTTCATCAATTACACCTCAACATAGTCGATTAAATGAAAGCAGTGAGATCTGATTTCAAACCCACCATATTGGCAAAAATGTTAAAAATTGGCTATGTCAATTGTTGGTGAGGATGGGGGAAAGGGGAATGCTTCAATGTCATTTATGGATATAAAATTTTGAAAAATCCTTGCTTGAGGAGACATTCATTGATCTTAGGGAGGGGGGAGAGAGAGAGAGAGAGAAGCATCGATTGGTTGCCTCCTGTATGCACCCTGACCAGAGACCAAACACCAAGCCTAGGCACATGCCCTGACCAAGAATCGAACCTGTGACCTTTCAGTGCACGGGATGCTGCTCCAACCAGCTGAGCCACACCGGCCAAGGCTATGGATATAAATATTGGCACAACTACTGTGGAGAGCCGTTCAGCAAAATCACTTGGCAGTTTCCAGTAAGTCAAAGGTACATACACTTGTGACCTAGCAATTCCATTCCTAAGTACACACTGTGACCTAGAGACACACTCACGTGTGTGTGCAAGGGACGCGCGCTGGCTGCAGCAAAAAATAAAAAGCAATCTCAATATCTGTCAACGGCAAAAATCGATGACTTCTGGTGTAGTCATTTACAAGAGCAAACTAACTTGGTCTATCTCAACATGAAGAGTGGAGACAACTGTACTTGAACAACAATAAAAAAATATCAGAACAACATGCGTAGAACTAACATACATTGTGTTGAGCGATAAATGCAACATATAGAATGATCCTTAGAGTACGATACCATTCATGTGAATGAAAGCCACATACAACAATACTGAGTATTCGCAGATGTGGGGGGGGGGTGTAGAAGTAGAAGAAGTGAACTAGAAGAACAAACGCCAAACTCATGACAGTGACCGGCTGTGGGGAGTGGAGGACAAGAGAGGGACAGGATGAGGAGTGGTACAGGGAGTTGGCTTTATTAGTAATATCACGTTTCTTTTTAAAATATAGATATTTTTTCATTTTTATTTTTAGAGTGAGGGGGAGGGAGGGAGAAAGGGAGAGAGAGAAACGCCAATCGGTTGCCTCTCTTACAAGCCCCAACCTGGGGCCAAACCTGCAAAGAGGCAGGCGCTCTGACCAGGAAGGGAACCTGCGACCTTTCAGTCTGCGGGACGGAGCCCAGCCGACTGAGCCACACTGGCCAGGGCGGTGTCGTATTTCTTTTCATAAGAGGAACAATACAGACGAAATTAGATGAAGCTTTAAATTTTTTTAGTATTTTTCATATTGAATATTTTAAAAGGAACGCCTTCCAGTAATCTTTCAAGAAAACCATTGTTAAGAGTGTTAGTGTAGGGCCCTGGCCGGGATGCTCCGTTGTGTGGAGAGTCCTGCTGATACACCAAGGTTGCGGGTTCAGTCTCCGGTCAGGGCACGTACAAGAATCAACCAGTGAGTACATCAGTCAGTGGGACAACAGATTGATGTTTCTCTCTCAAATGAAAATTAAAGAAAAAGAGCGTTAGTACAAATCTGTCTATACTTTTTAGGCATATTTATATATATAGGTAGTATATGTACATATATATGTGTGATATATATATGTATGTATATATAATATACACTATGTATGAATGTGTATTACACATACATTAGATGCTGAACATATACATATTTTTTTCTGTGTGTGTGTGTATAATCTTTGTTTTAGTAGGTTCCTACTATACATCCTTTTGGGGACTTGGTATTTTTCATGGATATCATGGACACTTTTCCATATTAGTAATATTGATGTAAATTATTCTTTAAAAATTTTTGTTATATTTCATTGTGTGGATGTAACATGATTTATTTAGTTAATTCATTATCACTAATGGACATGTAAGTAATTTCCTTTTTTACTATTATAAGCAACACGGCAATAAGCATCTTTTGACATACATGTTGGTGCAGTAATACAATTACTTCCTTGGATTCTTAGATGCAAAATTGTGAGTCACAGCAAAATACTTAATGTTTTAATAAATACGGCCAAATTCCCCTCTAGAAAAGACAGCCCAACAGAACTTTCTTCAGTGGTGAAATGTTCTTTGTCTGCCCCATTCCATACCCCAGCCACCAGCCTCAAGGGGCTACTTCAGCACTTGAAATGGGGCTGACTAAGGAACTGAAGTTTTATTTTTACTTAATTTTAATTTTCATAGCCACATGGGTTAATGGCTAACACAGCTGTACAGTGTTTGTATCATTTTTCTCTCTTATTAATTACGAAGGGAAGCACTCTTTTCTCTTCCCTTTCAGCATTAATCAGTGATTGGACTGTGTTTCAGATCCCTGAGGACAGAGAGCACCCCGCATCTGCTTTTATCTGCTTTATTTTGTTTGGCTGCCACTGATGATTTGGTTCGGAAAAAGTGTTGTGGCTAAAAAGCTTGCAAAGTCCGGAGTTAAGGCTTCCCGAGCCCCATTCCAGCTCCGAGAGGCCAATCTGATTAAGCAGGAGTGGCGGGATGGCCGAATACAGGGCAGCAGTACAATATCTGTGTGTCTTCTTTTCAAATATAGATTTTATTTAGTTAGTTTTAGAGAGAGGGGAAGGGAGGGAGAAAGAGAGGGAGAGAAACGTCGATGTGTGAGAGAAATATTGAGCGGTTGCTTCTCGCACGCCCCTGACTGGGGACCTGGCCTGCAACCCAGGCACCTACACTGACTGGGAACCAAGCCGGTGACCTTTCAGTTTGCAGGACAATGCCCAACCCCCTGGGCCACACCGGGTCAGGCATCTGTGTGTCTTGATATCAGAGCAAGAACATTTAAAACCCATGAAAAGTTCTAGACTGGTTTTCTGTCTGCACTAAGACCTTGGTGAAGGTGCTAAGAACTCACCCTGGCATCTTCAGTATCCATTTCCTCTCTTCCAGGGTAAAGGCCCCAAAGCTGTCATCAACATCAAGGACTTGAATGCCACCTTCCAGACGGAGAAGATAGGGAACCCCCATGGGCTGCAGATCACCTACCGGAGAGAGGGCCACATTAGGAACCTGTTTGTGTATCACGAGAGTGGCAAGGTGAGACAAGGGGCCTTGCTTGCTGCGTCAACCCCTGCTCAGCACCCTGGGCTCTGCAGGCCCAGCTCACCTGCCCCTGCCGCTTGAGATGTGCAGCTACCGTTTGCCTAAATCTACTGGTTTAGTAGAAAACTACTGACTTTCTGGTCAGGGATAGAGGCATGAGGAAGGCAGAGCGAGACCAGAGAGAGGAACCTGGCACGTACTATGGGTGTGTCTGTCCAGTGTGCATTCACTAGGGTAGGGGATTTCAAAGCAGATGGCTGTAAGGCTGTGGCAAAGAGGAAAACCTGTACAGAGGAGGAAACAAACAAACAAAACTTCAGGAGCCAGACAAACATGAATGCAGTTTGGATTTGGTCCCAAGGTCACCAGCTTGTGATTGGAAAGGTCTCCAAAGTGAGGGCCTGTCTGGGTCTCCCTGGGATGGCCCCGTTCCCTTAGTGCCTGGGATACAAGAAGGTTCTTAACTCCCAGGATGGGAGAGAGCTCACAGCTCTGAACACCAGGCCTGCATGTCCAGCCTGTGAGAGATGAAGGGTAATTATGTTTCATTCCTTCCAAACCACATCCAAATGAACTTCTCAATCACCAGGTTACATCAAAGTGCAACACTGCAGCTATTTGACCAAGTCTTTCTTCCTCCAAATTCCTTGGGAGAAAGAATCTGATAAGCCCAGTCCAGCCTCTGCATTGGTTCAGCCATGGTGCAGTTGCTGTGGCCAAGAAGGGGCGGGGTAATAGCAGCCCACGTGGCTGCAGCTGTGGGTGCATGGTGGGTGGGCGAGAATGCATGGGGGGAGTTCTCATAGAAGCAGAGCTTGGGCTACAAGAACCTATTACAACATCTAAACTAACCTTCAGGATGAGGAGAATGTTCTAGGTAACAGGTATTTGTGGGGCAAGGGGAGCGAGGTGGGTGAGGCCTAGCATTCCGGGAGGAAGGAGCATGCATTGGGATAGCAAATGGCCTTGTATTGAAGGAGCTCAGAGGACAGAGTAAGTCCTACTAAAGAGCTTAGATTCTCTCATTTGCAAGCAGAAAATCACTCTGGCCCTAGGAGGGGCGGGGCTGTGGGGACCGCCTGGACAGACAAACGGAGGCAGAGCCAGCTAGAGCAGCTGTTCACCTGCTGAGAGGTGGTGGTGGCCACACTGCCAGGGGTGCATTCTCTCCACAGCAGAAGGTCCCAGTCAGCTGTGGCCTAGGTGGCACTCCAGGCAAGGAGCAGCCCCACTGGAGAAGCATCTGCAGGTGCATGTGCCCCCACCTGCAAACCGGTCTTTGACATCAAGTGTGTCCTTCTGACCAGCATCACATCTTCTGAGAGATTGTTAGGAATGCAGAATCTCAGGCTCCACCCCACCCCCACTGAATCCATATCTGCGTTGTAACGAGATCCTCGGGCGGTTCATGCACACAGGAGAAAAGGTCAAGGGCTGTCCTAGGCCACTGCGTAACTCCCATGCAGTTTACCTTGTCCTTTCCCATGACTCTGGGGGTCTCCCTGCCAGTGGCTTCCCACCTGCTTAGGTGGGCCTCCCCCTACCCCTGGGCTCTGGCCTTGGCCCCCCAGATGCCTGTGGTCAGCCCACAGGCCCCTGCGTGTGCATGTGCTGAGTGTGTGTGCCCACATGTAAAGATGCAGCCAGCTTCCTGCCGTCGCTCTCAGTTCCCCCGCTCCATCTGACTGGCTGTGTGTCCTTTGTGCTTGACTCTGCAGGAGATAGTGGACTGGTTCAATGCCCTCCGCGCAGCCCGTCTGCAGTACCTAAAAACGGCCTTTCCTGAGCTCCCAGAGCCCGAGGTGAGCTAAAAGTGGACTCCAGCTTCCGAGTCTCCTCTCTGCCACCTCCTCTCCTTGTCTGCTGACCTCGAAGACACTCAGAGGCCAGGCTAGGTTGGTTTGCAGGCAAGACCTTGAAACTTGGGGTTGGGTACTTCAGAGGGAAACCAAAGGCTTCCTCCTGGGGAGGCTGGGGGGTTGTGGCCTCACACACGACAAGGTGGCCCCCGAAAGGTGGGTGAGGCTCTCCCCTTTGGCGTGCCTGGCATCACCCACCATGTCAAAGGGCTCAGGATTTGGGCATTTCTTCCTGACTCATTCCCCCTCTAAAAGGTACAAATGATTCTCACCATGCTGCTTACAAAGCGCTTTAGAGCCCATTTTATCTCGTCATTCCTTTTGGCTCGCAATCCTGTAGCAGGATTGTTCCCATTTTGCTGATGAGAAACTGAGTCCCAGGAAGGTCAAGTGGATAACAAGCGGTGGTTTCCTGCTCCCCATATTCTCCCTTTGCCCTTTTGGATTCCAGTCTCACGAAGGCAGTGGGACCTTCCCCCTTATAATTCTAGCAGGAACAGCCTGCCTTTCATGGCCCAGGCGGTGCTGAGCCTGAGAACGTCATGTTCATTGTCTTCAGATGGCGGGGGCATCCACGTACATCTCTCAGGCTTGGCTGGGGGAGCTGACAGAGTCGGGCAGAGGATGCTGCCTCTAGCCAGGAGGCCTGGGCTCTTGTGGACACTCTGCTGTTAACTTGCCATGTGAGCAGTTCGGGTCACATCACCTCCCTGCACATCTGTCTCCAGATCTGTAAGGTGGTGGCTGCTCTGGGTCATCCTCAGGGTCCCTTACAGCTTTGAGGCGCTATACTCTGGTGACTGTTTTAGGCCCTACTCTAAGAGGATTTTGTAAGTGATGGGGGTGGAGGGACCATGTTAATCCCAAACTGTTAGGTCCTCCTCAGAAGCCTGAATGCTCCTTCATTCCGAAGTTTGCAGGCAGCCAAGTGCCTGGATGGGGCCCACCGCAGGCCAGTGGTGTTCCGAGACGGCACCTCTGCGAACGCGGTCCCAGCCGGCCTGGGTCAGGGTGCTGCAGTCTGCAGAGTCAGCACCCAGAGCTGGTGAAAGCATGTTCCAGTGGGGAGTGCTGACTGCTGACTGGAGAGGACAGGAGGGCAAAGTGCAGATGCTCAGCTGTGTTTTTGGGGCTGGCTCTCCAACTTGCTGACCCCTGCAGAGGAAATTGGTCTTTGGCCAACATCCTCACTGTCCTCTTGCTTCCCTCATCTGCCATCGTTACCCCTTCTCTACCCCCAGTCTCCTCCCTGCGGGTCTCTCTCCCCCGTCTTTCCTCCACTATGCCTATGTGAGGTCCTGGGCAATTACCCAGGTCTGGTTCAGGCTTAGAGATCCAGATGCCAGAAACCCAGGGAGCCCTGGGGGTGGGGTGCAGTGTTCCTGAGCTAAGGAAGGTATGGACTCTGTAGCCAGAGAAGCCGATGGGTTACCTAGGGCAAGTCACCTTACCTCTCTGAGCCTCGGTTTGCTCATCTGTCACCAAGGCAACAATACGTACCTTCCAGGGCTATTGTGGGAATCGAGTGAGCCAAGGCAGCTAAGGCACAGTAAACAGTGCTCCACCCTCCTGCTTTTCCTTCTTCCAGTTGTTTCCCAAGGCCTAGACTGGTCCTGCCTTGGCTCGGGGTCAGACTGTTGAGCAGTGGGGACTCTTTTTTTCTCCACGTGAAGACGTTCAAGCCTATAGAACTTGCTCTAGGGAAAGGGGAGCGGCAGGCACAGTTTGCATTTTCAGCTTTGGCTCACCACTGTCCCCCTTTCAGACTTCCCACTCCTATTCCCCAGACCTCGCTTCCCCTTTGCTTCTGCCCTGGGCCCAGGGGCCCTGGAGCTCACCCTCTGCTCTCACAAGGCTGGGCTGTCGTTGGCAGCTGTAGGCTTGGCCGGTCCACCCCCTGGAGCACAAGAGGCCGACACCAGTCCATGGAAGCTTCTCTGGGAATAGGACGGTGAGCTGGAAGGGACCCTAGAGGTCAAGTCATCCATGGAAACAGGCTCAGAGAGGCGTAAATTGTGACCAAGGGAATACAGCTAGTTGAGGTCAGAACTGGAGCTAGAACTCCTAGTCCAGAGCTTTCTCTACTTTCCTTCTGCTGTCTCCTCTTGGGGTCCTGGGTCAGCATCCCCACCAATGACCAGGTCTTGGCCAGAGGCCTAATGAGATGCATGTTTATTCATTAGTGTGTGTGGTAGGAGGACCACTAGCGTCTGTCCAGTGTCCACCAGCCCTAGGTGTGAATCCCAGAGCTCCATGCCACCAGCAACGTGACCTTGGGGATATCCTCGACACAATCCCATCCGGTGAGGATGGTAATACCCACCACCTCGCACGGTGGCTGAGAGTTGCTCCCAGAGCCTGGTACACAACAGACCTACAGGAGCCCTGGACAGCCAGAGGGTATCCTCAGCGCCTTGTCTGTGTCCACCTCCTGGGCTTGTCGAAGCATTCCTTAAACTCAGTCCTTAAACCAAGATTCGGCTGTGCTGGGAAACCTGCAAACGTCTGGGTGTTGTCGTCTGCCTCTGTTGAAATATTGAATTGCATCCATACCGCATTCCAAATATAACCCTGTGAACCATGAGTACACATCCTTCCCCATCCCATACTTCCCCTTTTGGGGGTGCTGAGTTCAGTGGGGAGCCCTGAACCCCTGGGGTGTGAGTCAGGGGCTCAGTGTCTGTCTCTCTTCCCCCAGCTCGTGCCCCTCATCACCAGGAACTACCTCAAACAAGGCTTCATGGAAAAGACTGGTCCAAAGGTACATTCAGCTGGTCCCAGGGACACTTCCACGACCCCTGTCCCAGCAGGCGGTAGGGCAGGGTTGGGGAGGTGGGACAATGAGGAAAGGGAAGGAAACTGATGTGTGAGGTCCTGGGGTCCAGGACCCAGTGGTTAGCTGGCCGGCATGGCTGCGGGTCCTCCTCCCTCATTGGCATCCTCCCTCCTTATCCACACCACCACCTGCTTCTTTCCTCCTAACTCCCGGGAAAGCCTAGCAGAAAGGTACTCCTTGGGGATCGGCTTTTGCCTTTTCCAGAACTGTGTGCACTGACCTGGGGTCCCACTGGGACCGTCCACGTGAGTCAGGGGCTAGAGATTAGTCTGCAAAAACACACCTATACCCCCATCTTGGGTGTCCACGTGGGCACGCCCCTCCCCAGCACAAACTCAGTCTCTGCTCTCATTTGCTAAACCCATCCTGGCCCCTCGGGAGCTGCTGTTCCCACTTATCTATGAAGGAAAGAGAGCCTAGATGCTTCTGTGTCTCCCGTGGAGGATGGGGGACGGGGTGGAGGCTCCTGCTGCCCACAGGCATCTCTGACCCAGCCTGGGTATTTGGGGTGGGGGTGAGCTCAAAGTCAGAAGTCTGGCTGGAGAGGGTGCTGTAGTTGTGAGGAGAGGAAGGGGAGGAGGGAGGAAGAGAAGAGGAAGGGAAAAGAGAGGGAGCTCCCTAAAAAAATACCCAAAGCAGCAGCATCCCAGTGCTGTTTTTTTGTTTTTTGTTTTTTGAAGGTGTAACGTGTTGCCAGGATGGTTGTTAAGACTACCGGGAAAGGTGTTAGCAATCAGTGTGAAAGGAAGCCTCGGCTTGAAAACTAGCCAAAGGCTTGCACGCTTTGTCTCCTTCTTTCAGCAGCCAGGGCTCAGCCGTCCAGGGGTTCTCGCTCACAGGCTTTCTTTGCCCTGACCTAGGTTAGGCTTTGGCCAAGGCCAGTGCTCTCAGCATTGCTGAGCAGTAGCCATTTCTGATAGATCCCCAGCTTCCTTTTTCTGAGACTTCTTGTCCACAAAGAAAGAGGAAAGCGCCTCTTCCCACCCACACAGCCGCACCTGAAGGCAGCAGGGTGAAGCTGGCAGAGGTGAGGAGGTGGGCAGGGCCTTCAGAACTCCAGGGCCTCAGGGAGGTGCCCTGGGGTGACTGCTGAGCAGGGACTGGCCTGCTCCCTGGGCTAGTGGAGGCCGGCCCTCTGACCTCTGTGTTCCCCGGCTAGGCCAACCCTGGTACAAGGTTCCCTCTTTTGCAGCAGAGAGAACCTTTCAAGAAGAGGTGGTTTGCCCTGGATCCCCAGGAACGGAGGCTGCTCTATTACAAGCACCCACTGGTAAGAGCCACTGCTGGCCCCTCCCCAGTTCACCCCGAGATGGAGGTGAGGCCTGTGCTGGTCAGGGACTGTGGTGAAGCCACAGGGCAGGAGAGTCCTGGCAGGGGACACAGCTCCGCCTTTGCTTCTCCCTAAGTCGTCTCCTGGCATCAGGCTACGCTCTTCTCTCACCTGCAGGAAGGCCTGTATGTGTATCCAGAATGTAGTTAAATAGGTTGTTTCTTGTCCTCTAGTCTCCAGTTCTAAGCAGAAGGCTGGGAGGTGTAGTGGTTAGGAGTATGGGCTCTAGAACTCAGCTGTCTGTGCCCTGGGTTCATCCCTGCTACTTTTAGTGCTGTGCCCTGGACATAGTACTGAGCTCTCTGTGCCTCAGTTTCCTCCTCTGGAAAATAGGCTTCATAACAATGCCTTCCTGAGAGGTTGCCGTGAGGATTATATGCGTGACTACCTGTAAAGCACTTGAGCTCCTGGTACATAGTGGGTTCTCTTTTATAGTTGCAGCCTTTCAAATTCTGGGTCCCCCCTAGCAGAAGTCCCCAACAGGGACACACCCCCACCGCTGCACCACTTTCTAAAATAGGGCCGAGGGCCTATCACGGCCGCAGGTGCCCCTCTGGCCCAGTGTGGCCGCTGATGGCCACATGTGCTCTATTTTCAGGACGCCTTTGAGCTGGGCCAGGTGTTTCTCGGGAGCAAGGAGCAGGGGTACGAGGTGTATGAAGACCTGCCCAAGGGCATCCGAGGGAACCGCTGGAAAGCGGGCATCACCGTGGTCACCCCGGAGCGCAGATTCGTCTTCACCTGCCCCAGCGAGAGGGAGCAGCAGGAGTGGCTGGAGAGTTTTCGGGATGTGCTCTCCCGTCCCTTGACACCCCTCAACCTCCTCAGTAAGATGCAGGGCCTGGGGGTTGCTCTCTGGGTCAAAGGCAGAGGGCAGGCAGGGGCTTCTTCACCTGGGTTCAGCTCTGAGCCCTGATTCCCAGGTCACGGCTCCTGACTGCGCTTTTCCATTTTCTTCTCTTCCTGGCAAGGGAAAGCCCGGATGGTGTACGTACGTTACGGCCAGAAAGCCCTCTCTGTCCACGCTAAGTCCTTCTTCAGGAGCCCTTCCCCAGTAGCATCTGGAGGAGTGTTCTAACCAGGAGCAGAGCCTGGTTAGATCCCCTTCTGTACTCTGCTGAGTCCGGGGGGCCCAGCAGCCTCTGCCTCTGCCAGCCTCCTTCCCGAAGGCCCTTCTCCTGGGAGAAAAGCCTGGCCTGTTATCATTAGCTCAGGTCACACCCCAGGATTTCGGGTTCCTCCCCACTCACAGAGGGAAGGCTATTTTTAGGGCCCTTTTCTCTGGGTCCTCCCTTCTGTCTGCCCTTCTCCTGCTGCCCCCTTCACTCCAGATATGCCCCAGGTAGGCTTCCCTGTCTGCCAACAGCCCTCTGAATAAATGGGAGACGTTCTGAGCTAGAGCAGGAACCTCCTGGCCCAGGGCCCAGCTTCTGGGGCCCTACGGAGAAGTTCTGTGTTTTGGAAAAGTACAGACTGAGCAAGTGACCCCACATGGCCCCTTGGGAGAAACCCTCGTGCCCTTTGAGTCTGACCAGTGTAAACACAAACTCTCCTCACTTTCCAAAGTCTCAGAGCCAGTGCGCCTCAGAAGCTGTTCCTGAAGCTCATCAGCAGGCGCCTTTCCCCCGGGGCCTGTGTGTCTGAGTCTGTTTCTGGGTCTCTCACTCTCTGCTCTTCTCTTCGCTGTGTGTCCCCTCTGCCTCTCACCGTTTCAGTCCTTTTAAAATTGTGGTTCCCCATCCCCTATTGTCCCCTCCTTCATGGAGGACTACATTGGCACGGCCACCCGCTCACCCCTCTTCTTTTCCCCTTGCAGCTGCATCAACAGACAGTGGCCACAGCAGCAGGTGACCCACTGGCTGAGCAGCGGTCTGGCCACTGGCCATGGGGGAAGGAGTGCTCAGCTCGGCGTGGTTACCCAGCAGGAGTGCCCTGCCATTGGCAGCCATCACTGGCAATCGACTCTGCCAAGGCTAAAGCTTTGGCCTTCACCCACCAGCTCCCCGGGCCTCACCTCTGCCCAGCCCTGAGGGCGGGGGGTCTGGTACAGGAGGTCCTCAAGGCTCAGGACATCCGCAGTGGAGGCGCTGCAATGGAAGGGACCCCACAGCATCACACAAGGGGCGTGCTTGTCCAGCTTCCCCCCCCAGCAAAAAAGTTTAATCTGACTCTAACCATGAGGAAACAGTCAGACAGTCTATGTTAGGGACATTCTGCAAAATAACTGGCCTGGCCTCTTCAACAGCGTCCGTGTTGTGACAGATGAAGTCGTGTGGAGGCTGTCGGAGACTGAAGGGCACTAGGGAGCAACACCATGCAATTTGTGATTCTCAACTGGATCCTGGGTTTTAGACAGAACAGCCCTAAAGGACATAAATTTGAGTGTGGATGTATATTAGCCAATAGTAAGATTGTGATAATTGTGTTGTATTCGTGTAGGAGAATGCCCTTGTTCTTAGGGCGTATGTTTTGAGGTGGTCGGGGTAAAATACAATAAATTTTCTATCCACAACTGACGCTTGAATAGTTCAGCAAAAAATAATGTATATGTACAGAGTATACCCATAGAGAGCGTACATGCATTTTTGTGCTGTACGTACTGCTACATATGGAAGGTGGAATATGACACACACACGGGGAGAAAGAGACAGAGACAGAGAGCTGCTCTGCAGAATATGAGCAGCTGATGGGTGTACAGCAGTGATTTTCAAACCTGTTCATCTCCTGGCACATAAACTAATCACTAAAATTCTGCAGCACACCAAAAAAGTATTTTTTGCCCATCTGACCAAAAAAAGTGGGTATAATTTTGATTCGTTCATACCAGATAGCTATTGTGTTGGCCGTTGTTATTTTTTAATTTGATGATCTAAGGGAAAGAGGTCAGTGCGCCTGACTAAATAGTCAGGTGTTACATGTTTTGGGGTTTGTTTATTTTTTTGGCTTCCAAACTTTTTTAATAACCTAAAATCGATTTATGTGATCAATTTAACACAGTATCTTGGTATAACACGAAAAGGCAAGGCATGCGGAAGGAAAGATGCTGTCCTCGGTCTCTTTGGGACCTAGGCCACGGCATGCTAAAGCCAGCTCGTCTGGCGTTGCATGTTTTTAAACTTCTTTTGGCACATCAGTTGAAAATTGATGATCTAGATGAAGTATAGATGGGTCTTTCTTGTCCTATTCATGCAAACTTCCTATGGATTTGCAAGTGTTCAAATTTACAACTCAGGGGAAAATTTGTTTTAAAAAAACATCCATTTTTCTGCCCTGGCTGGTGTGGCTCAGTGGATTGAGCACTGGCCTGAGAACGGAAAGGTCACTGGTTCAATTCCCAGTCAGGGCACATGTCTGGGTTGCAGGCCAGGTCCCCAGTAGGGGGCGTGTGAGAGGCAACCACACATTGATGTTTCTCTCCCTGTCTTTCTCCCTCCCTTCCCCTCTCTCTAAAAATAAATAAAATCTTTAAAACACACACACACACACACACACACATCTACTTTTCACTACTAAAAAACATTGTTCTCCCTACATGAATCAAAACTGTTCTGGGAGAGTTCCATCTTTGTGCATAATTTAGAAACAATACAAGCCTAGATAATACAAAAAGCCAATGTCCGCATTGATCACCACTCATTCTGGAAGGAAAGAAGGCAGCCAAGAAGACAGCTCCACAGGACCCCAGGGCAGAGAGCTCTTCAACCCACGTGCCGGTCTGGCCACGATCTCCAGCGTGCGGGAAACCAGACTTCCCCATCTCTGTGCCTTGTTTTTTTTCTTTCAAATGAGGAAGTTGTACTAACTATTTGAAGTTCAATGGAAGCAACAAGTATTTTTGAGCACCTCCAAGGTGCCAGGCTCTGTGCCAAGCCCTGGGAGCCGGCAGGAACCCGATGACCAGGTCCCTGCTGTCACCGATTACAGACTGCTGGAGGCAGACCTTGTGCAGGAGGGCAGGACAGTGAGGTGAATGTTCAGAAAGGGGAAGCGCGGGCTGCAGTGGAGCGAGTGGCACTAGGGTTTACCCTATCTGGCGGGGGGTGGGGGGGGGTGGGGGGGGCCTCCTCCTTCTCCAGAAAGTGACGATGAAGTCGAAAGCTTAAAGCTGTTTAGAGGTGAGTCAAAAGGTTTAAGATCAGGAAAACACTCTAGACGAAGGCAAGAAAATGTGTGGAGACTCCAAGCTGGAAAAGAGAACTGGAAGAAATCTTGAACGCCTGAAATGTTACAGAAACCCGTCACCAGGTCTCTGCTTAGGATTCGTTTTCTCTTCGAGTGCTGTGTAGAAAGACATTGGGTGCTCTCTCTTCATTTCGGTGGAGACCTAGAGGGTTGGGAGGTTTGTTTTTTTTAAAAGAGATTCTTTGCTTTTTGTGGTATTTTCCTTCGGATCTCCCAATCAGAGGACAAGCAATACCATCTGGTGTCATTGCTGAGTCTTCCCAACTGCTCAGATAGAGAAGTGGCTGCTTCCTCCTCTGGCTCCTAAAGTAAATGTTTCAGCACTTCCAAGGTATACTAAAGGTCAGTTCACTTGTCTGCATTTTTTTTTTAACCTCTGACCTCTGTTGGCTGTATTCTACTAAACTCTTAGGATGAGAAAATAAAGGCATAGTTCTGCCCTCAAGAGAGAGAAGTAAAGCTACTTGAGAGAAACTGGAATTCCTAGGGTCTCCTCCCAACTGCTCTGAGGGGCAGAGAACAGATACCAGAGACGGAGATGAAGTCCCAATGAAATGGAATGCCTGGGGGAGGCCTGGCTGGATTTCTGCCTTTGGGTTCCCAGAGGGTTCCTCTCTACTCTTACATTAAATCCTCTTCTCCCTTCAACTAGTTAGTACAAGCAAGTTCCTGTTACTTGAGTCAAGCCTGCCTCACAAAGTTCACCAGAAGAGGTGTATCTATGCTGAATCCTGAAAAATGAGTAAAAGACACTTGGGTTGGTGTGGAGGAAAGAAGAGAAGTGTGTACAAAGGCCCATAGATAAGAGAGAACACAGCCTGTTCTGGAAACTTTATTTTATTTATTTCTAGAGAAGGGAAGGGAGGGAGAAATAGAGGGAGAGAAACATCAATGTGTGGTTTTCTCTTGTGCGCCCCCCACTGGGGACCTGACCCATAACCCAGGCGTGTGCCCTAGACTGGGAATCGGACCTGCGACCCTTTGATGCGCAAGCGGGCACTCAATCCATTGAGCCACACCAGCCAGGGATGTTCTGGAAACTTTAAGTAATGGAATGTAGCCAGAGCCCAGGTTGTTGGGGAGAGGAGGAGTAAGAACAGATGAGACTGGAGGGGGTCTGCTTCCGATAATGGTGGAGTAGCTAATTCAGAATGACCATGTCACAGACAACAGAAACTCTGTACAGGCTACAGCAAAACAATTAACTGAAGGCCCTGGCAAACAACCTAAGCAGGAAGAAACTAGAGAGGAGTTGCCACTGGAAAGCAAGGAGTGGCATGGGAGAGGTTCTCATTTTTCAGCGTTCCACGGGGGCCTGCCAGTTGATGAAGCTGTTGAGAAAGAAGGCAATTTAGTGATCTCATGTTCTTTGCCAATGATTTTGGTTCAGTTTGACAAGTTACAATTATTTATTGTACTGTTAATTTCAAGATTTTCTTCAAACTATAGGAATGCTTCCAAAATATTCAAAAATCAAAAGCACAAGACAGTGAGATTATGTTTTTTCTGATATCACACTGTGTATGAATGAGCTGATTTGGAAGCTCCAAAGAAAGGAAACGTTAATTTGTGCCTTAGCTAAACTGTTAGAATCATTTATGTTGAGGCTTGTTCTCCCTCTTGGGAACACACCTATGCTTTTCTTCCCTCTCAGGTTTGCAACTTCTAAACTCTAAGCGACCCCAGGAGACTTACAACCAGGGGAGCAATGGGCTACAGTAGCTCGTCCTGGGCTGAGCCCCTGACCCTGTCTCCAAGGCCCCCTTGCCTCTGACTTTGCATGAGCCAAAGCAGCCCCGCCTGGGCTCACTCCTGTTGCTGCTTCTGTTCTAAACCCTTCCTCGTTCCACTGTCCCCAGCTTTAATAAATGTACTTTCAAAAAAAAAAGGAAGTTGAAACAAAAACACTTAATAATACAAATCAATAATAATAATGTTATATATTTTTCTAACATGAATAAATATGCAGAAAAATTTAATTATTATACTCAATAACAATATATAAGTTGGCCACAAAAACTACAGGAAAATTGTGAAGAACACTTACTGATGTTAAAGTTGCTTTTAGCCCTGGCTGGTGTGGCTCAGTGGATTGAACACTGGCCTGTCAAATGAAAGATCACCAATTCGGATTTCCAGTCAGGGCACATGCCTGGGTTGCGGGCCAGGTCCCTGGTTGGGGGCTTGTGAGAGGCAACCAATCTCTCACACAGTGATGTTTCTCTCCCTCTCTGTCTACCTTCCTTCCCCTCTCTCTAAAAATAAATAAATAAAATCTTTTTTCTTAAAGTTGCTTTTAAATTTAGGTACTATCCCTTTGAAGTAATACTGAGTTCACACTAGAGTTAGCAAATTTATTCAACTTGAACAGGCACAGTTTCAAACCAATAAGCTTTTGCTGCAATGTTAAATCCATTTTTCCCAAAAGATGAAAACGTTTTGTTAATGCAATTGTATATAAAGGAAGATTAATTTTTGATAGTTGATTCAATTATAGGAAAACTTTTGGATTCGTACTCAATCCACTGAGCCATACCAACCAGGACAATTATAGGAAAACTTTTAAGCATATTTGGAACAACTTGGGTACGTGAACCTACTTGTTCAACTCTAAGTTTTATGAAATCTAATTGCAGATCAAGTATTTCCAATGAAAATTTAGCATCCAAGTTGAGGTGTGTTGTAAGTATAAAACATGCACTGGATTTCAAAGACTCAGTAAAACTTTAATGTAAATACCTCATTAATATGTTTTATACTGATTACATAGAGAAATGACAATATTTGTGCCCTGGCTGGTATGGCTCAGTGGATTGAGTGCCAACCTGCAAATCAAAGGGTCGCCTGTTCAATCCCCAGTCAGAGCACATGCCTGGGTTGCAGGCCAGGTCCCCAGTAGGGGGCATGAGAGGCAACCACACATTGATGTTTCTCTCCTTCTTTCTCCCTCCCTTCCCCTCTCTAAAAAAAATAAATAAATAAAATCTTTTAAAAGGTTGACAATGTTTGGATATGTTGGTTAAATACAATATATTTATAATATAAATTAACTTGTTTCTTTTTACTTTTTGAGATATGGGTACTGAAAAATTTTAATTTCATGTATGGTGCACATTACAGGGTGAGGCAAAAGTAGGCTTCCGGTTATGGATACACAAAACTGAATTTATTCTTGTATTATATTTATTAATTATTGTATTATTTTTCACATGAACAGCTGTAGAGCTGCTTTTGCCTGCCCTCTATGTTTCTATAGGATGGCATTTGACTTCAGATCCCACTTTAAGAAGGTTGAAAAAGGAGAGAAAAGCAAATCCAATATTAAAGGAAAGACATAATAGTAAAGCAGAATCAATGAAAGAGAAAACAGACAAATAATGCAGCAAATGAGCAAAGCCATAAGTGGGGTTTTTTTAAGATCAATAAAAATGAGAAACCTCTAGCTAAAAACAAAAGAGAGAGTGAGAGAGAGAGCGCAATTACTGACGTTACTGAAGAGACCGGCAGCTGATCAGGCAGGGCTTTATAAACCATTTAAAGGCGTTTGGACTTGCAGCACTGAAGACATTAAGCAGGGAAGTCATGCAATCAGATTTGAACTTTAGAAAGGCAATGCAGCAATGGAGAGCACAGGCAGAACACAGAGCAGTCGGGAGGCCATCGCAGTAAAGCAAGAACTGCACAGTAATGCACAATTGTGGACCTGTGTCTGCGGCAGCACGCCAGCTCTTCTTTCCCCCGGTCTTTCCTAAACATCCTTCTCCTCTTTAGAAAAGAAAGGAACGCCTCTCACTTGTCCCAAATCTGGTTATAGAGTGCCTTGCTCTGAGGCTTAAAAAGTATTGTGATGCCAAAGACAGAAACAAATTGAAATACCAGTAAAAATTAAGCCTTTAAACAATTTTATTGTTTACATTAAATACTAAAAATGGACTCTTTGTACTGTTACATAAAGTTTAATATTCAACACGTGTGGATTCATATAACTACCACCACAATCAAAACAAAGAACAGATATATCACCTCCAAACCTCCCTTGCATTCTCTATAGCCACAGCTATCCCCTGCCCCCTGCAACCACTGATCTCTTCTCTATCAGTACAGATTTATATTGTTGAGAATGTCGTACAATGGAAATCATTCAATATGCAATCTTCTGAGACTGGCTTCTTTCACTCTGCATGTGATTGCTATTCATCCAAGTCATTGCATGTATCAGGAATTCTTTCATTTCTTTTGCTGTGTAGTAACCCACTGTATGCATATACCATGGTTCGTTTATCCAATGGAATAGTATTCAGCCATGAAAAGGAAGGGATTATTGATACCTGTGACGATATCCAGGATTGGGATGGCTGGGTCACATGGCAGGTATATGTTTAGCTTTATAACAAATGGTCAAACTGGTTTTCAGAGTGGCTGTACCATTTCACATGTCCATTAGCAATGTATGAGAGTTCAGCTACTTTGCATCTTCACCAGCACGCGGCGTTGTCACCATTTTTAACTTTAACAGTTCGAATAGGTGTACCGTGCTTTCTCCATGGTTTTCATTTGCATTTCCCTAGTGGCTCTGATGTTGAATATCTTTCCATGTGCTTCTTTGCCAACCTTATATCTTCTTTGGAGAAGTGATGGTTTATGTCATTGCTCATGTTTTTCATTGGATGAAAAGCCAATGAAATGTATGTTTTCCTATTGTTGATTTTTGAGAGTTCTTTATACTGGACACCAGTCCTTTGACAGACCTAGAAGGTGCAAATATTGACATGGGATGTGCAAATATTCCCCCCAAACCTTTCATTCTCTTAACAGTATCAACGAAGCCTTCTTTAAAAAAAAAAGATTTTATTTATTTATTTTTAGAAAGAGGGGGAGGGATGGGGAAAGAGAGGGAGAGAAACATCAATGTGAGAGAGAAACATCAATGTGAGAGAGAAACCTCAATGGGTTGCCTCTCATACGTGCTCGAACTGGGGACCAAACCCACAACCTAGGTGTGTACACTAACTGGGAATTGAACTGGTGACCTTTGGCTTTGCAGGGCCATGCCTAAACAACTGAGCCACACCCAATTACCAGGACCCAGTGAATCCTTCTTTAATGAAGGCATCAAGGTCAAGGTTTATTACATTCCTTTAATTCCTGCAGATTTGTATTGGTGACAACGTTTGGCATTAAAAATCAGGTGTTTTGGCTTATGTTTGGATGTTTTGAATTCATATATTATAAAGTGGAGTAGAAGTAAGGACGATGTACATTTAACAACTCTTCCTTCCCCCAACAAAATATGCTTTGTCTCTGAGAAAATCCAGTAAGAGCAAAGCATGGGAAGCACTGGTAGATGTTAAGGAAAGTTGCACCTTATTTCATTCAGTGCACAAACTCAAGGAACTTGTCCTCTGTCACCTAACAGCTTTAGAACCCAGTGCCACAGGGATGTGTATTAACACACCTACTTGAGCCCGGATGGTATGGCTAAGTGGGTTGGACATCAGCCCCCAAAGCAAAAGGCTGCAGGTTCGATTCCAGGCCAGTGCACATGCCTTGACTGCAGGTCTGAGACAACTGATTGATGTTTCTCTTCCTCTTTTTCTCCCTCCTTTCTCCTCTCTCTGAGAATAAATAAAATCTTTTTTAAAAAACCTACTTGAATTTAACAATGATGTCAGACTCTCTGACAGAAAATGAATCTGATTTGACAGACTGGTTTGACTATGGGAACTGGCCTTGCCAATTAGGTTAAGTGGCAAATTTTTGCATAATTAAATGAGTTAAATCTGTAGCCCCAGATTTTTATTTTTTTAATGGATTTTATTTATAAATTTGCAGAGAGAAGTGAAGGAAGGGAGAAAAAGAGGAAAAGAAACACGGATGTACAAGAGAAACATAGTTTGGTTGCCTCCCGCATGCCCCCAACTGGGGACCTCCCCTACAACCCAGGCATGTACCCTGGCTGGGAATCAAACCAGTGACCTTTGGATTCACAGGCTGGCACTCAATCCACTGAGCCACACCAGCCAGGGCATGAGGAGTAGCTTCAATGTTCTCACACTCCCCCCACCCCCCAAAGGTAGTTATGTGAGGTGATAGAGGTGTTTGCTAACCTTTTTGTGGTAATCATTTTGCAATACATACAATATCAAATCATCGTGATATATACCGTAAGGTTACACAGTGTTATATGCCAATTATATCTCACACCAAGGAACAAAAACTATTGTTTATCCACAGATAAATGCAGTTGAAAAAGTACTAGCCCATCCGTCTCATAGAGCTATAATCCCAATAACATTTTTACTTTTTGTTGAACGATTTATATACATTTACAATGTATTTCTGTTTTGATTGACACCTAATAACAACTGTAGTGATAATCTGACCTGAAAGAAAAATTTAACAAGAGCCTTTTTGTCATAGGTAAAACAGATTTAAAATGTCAATACGTGTGCACATTTTTGTCTCAGAGAATCGTTGCAAAGTGATAAAAGTGATTAGAACGCGATAAAAGGCTCCCATGCATACATTACCTCAGAACACAGTGCTGGGGGGAAAGTGCAACGGAAATACAAATTCACGAACATGAAAGAATGACACAATTTCTGATGTAAATTAAAAACTCGTTCATGATTTTCATGGCAGGGGCTGACGACTCCTCCCCTTCCTGCATGTTTTTGCCTACAACTTTTAGGAGGTATCCAAGAAAAAAGTTTGAAGATCACTGGTTAATCCACTCTCTCAAAAACCGCGGGTATGTGATGGAGAGGAGGAGAGACAGCTAGAGGGAGTCTTACAGCAGGGGAAATTTTATTTGTTTTAAGACGGAAGATTTGACCATGTGTTTGGTGTCATGCCTGTTTCCCAGAAAAGAGCGGCACAAAGAAGCTGTGAGTGTACTCCAAATGAGGGGACCCTGGAACTGAAGCCAGGCCATACAGCTGACCCTTGAACAGCGTGGGTCTGAACTGTGGGGATCCACTTGTGTGTTTTCCTTCCTGGGAGTCTGCAGCTGCAGAGGGCCAGCTGTGTACATTGATCTAAGCCATTTTGCATAGGAGACTAGAGCATCTGTGGATTTTTGTATCCATGGGGGGTCCTGGAACCAATCCCCCCCCCCGCCCCCGCCCATGGATAATGAGGGACAAGTAAGTTTGGGGAAAGTCAAAAGTTATACGTGGATTTTTTGACTGCCCAGGGGTCGGTGTTCCTAACCCCTGAGTTGTTCAAGGGTCAGGATAGGCTAGGTTATGCTGCCCCACCCACTAAATCTGTTAACTTAACACATCTCAAGTTTATTTTTCTCCTTTAACACTTGCCCTAGTTGGGTTGGCAGGGGGGTTGCTCATCTTTGCCACTAAGAGAGCCTGGCCACCAGATGATGGTGGCCATAGTCAGGGCAGCTGGCAGAAAGAGATACTAAGATACTCACTAGCTTTTAAGCTGTTGGGAAGTTCACAAGTATTATTTCTGTGTGTTTCAAGTGGGTCAGAGAAGTGCCAATCCTACCAGGTGCCTGGAAAGGGCAAGATTTGGAAACTTCGATGAGCAGAGCCAATAGGTAAGTTTTACTGACTACTACCTGTCATTTCCAGTATTGGAAATAGCCACAAATTTGTATTATCTGGTACCTACTTTGAGACCTTGTAAGATAAGGGTAAAATATGAGACATTGTTCATTCATTTCAACAGATCAGAGCAAAATGGGCTCTGGTCTCTGCCAGTTATTGTCGTGTGGGCCTGGAAGTTCCTTCATCTCTTGGGGAATTTGGAGAGGATTTGACGCTCTTCCAGCTCCAACGTTGCTCCAACGTTTGCCGGTTGTAATGCGCTTAGGTAACGCTTTCAGCCAGCAGAGTGCAGTAAGGAGACAGCCGGACAAGCCTTCATGCGCTTTAATAGAGATTTTAAGTCTAGGGTCACTCGACTTTTAATGTTTGACTCATCTGGGGGAGTTTTTTAAAACTACCTGTGGCCCATCTCCTTCCCATACCCTCTGGGAGCGGAGCTCGAACAGTGGTATTTTTAAAGAGCTTCCCAGCTTGGTGCGCTGGGTGTTCTTTAATCCCTTACTGCTCGTTACGGGGCTGGATGGCACCTAGTGGACGCATTCTTTTAAAAAGAATCTGAAATCGAATCCTTTTTCTTCTCCCAAATGTTGTCGGGGATGCATTTTAATGGGGGGGGGCGGTCGGGGACATCAAGCTAGAGGAAATCTCTGGGGCCCCGGAAGATTCCTGACTGTTTGGGCTGAGCTGATCTCCCTGCGCAGGGGGCTGCGGGGAAGCCACCTCCGCATAGGGGGCGCCGCGCGACGGGCGGCGGGTCTTGCGAGTCAGCTTTCTGCAGGACGGCAGAAAGGAAAGAAGCGTGGACGGCTACGAGGAGAGGAAGAGGCAGCGAGAAGAGGGCAGAGGAAGAGCTAGGGAGGAGCCGGAGGAGACGTAGCTGCGGGCGGGCGGTCCCCGGTGTGGCCCTGCTTCCGGGCGGCGGCCCAGTCACCATGGCGGGCCTGGACAGCGGCCTGACCGTTCCCGTGTGGCTGGCGGAGGACGACCTGGGCTGCATCATCTGTCACGGGCTGCTCGCCTGGCCCGTCACGTTGCCCTGCGGCCACAGCTTCTGCCGAGCTTGCTTGAAGCGCATGTGGGGCCCGGGGCCCTCCTGGTCGTGCCCCACCTGCCGCGAGGGCAACGCGCAGCCGCTCCAGCTGCGCAAGAACACGCTGCTGCAGGACCTGGCGAGCAAGTACAGCCGGGCGGTGGGCGAGGCGGAGGGCGCCGCTGGCCTGACCCCGAGCCCCGCCCCCTGCCCCGCCCCCCAGCCCCCGGGCCGCGCTGCGCTGCAGTCGGTAGGGTGGAGACTCGGGCTGGCCCCACCTGTCCCCGCCCCCCGCACTGCCCCTCCCCCTCCGTGGCTCTTCCTCCTTCGTTCTTTCTACTCTTTTCTCCACCCAAAAGTAGAACCTGCCCTTTTGGAAAGTTCAGAAAAGTATGAAGAAGCAGGAAAAAAAAAAATTCAAATCTGAAATTCTATCAACCTCGTTGCTCTACTCCTTGGCATAGTTACACTTCATTCCAGTCTTTCCACTAAGAATTTTTTATTGTGGTAAAATATATATAACAAAATTTGCCATGTCAATCATTTTTAAGTGTATAATTTAGTGGCTTCAGTTATGTTTACAATGTTGTGCAATCACCGCCACTGTTTCCAGAACATTTTCATCACTCCAAACAGAATCTCTGTACCCGCTACGCGGTAACTTTCCATTCTCCCCCGCCTCCGGCGTCTGGTAACTTCTAATCTGCTCACTCCTCTACGAATTTGCCTCCTCTAGGTATTTCATATAAGTGGGATGGTACAACATCTGTCCGTTTGTGTCTAGCTTCTTTCACTTAACATGTTTTCAAGTTTCGTTCGCGTTGTACCCTGTGTCCAAACTTCATTCCTTTCTGTGGCTGAATAATATTCCTTTGTATGTATGTACCACATTTTCTAAAAATCCACTCATACATCCAGGGACATTTGGATGGCTTCCACCTTTTGTTACTGTGGGCGATATGGTAGTGAACATGGGCGAACAAGTATCCAAGTCCCTATTTTCATTTCTTTTGGGTGAACACCTAGGAGTGTATTTGCCGGGTCATAGTGTAATTCTATGTTTAACTTATTTAGGAATAGCCAAACTGTAATCCACAGCAGCTATACCATTTTATATTCCCACCAACGAAGTAGGAGGGGTCGATTTTCCCCAGCTTTCGCTCCTGGGACTTAGGGGGTTTGACTATAATCTTTCGCCCCATATATCTGCAAGTTCCGTTCAGCTTGCAGCCTTTGTGAGCCATGCCCACCGCCTTTCTGGCCTGAGCCCCGAGTCAGGCGAAACAAAGACGAACATCCTGTGCTATTCCTTCCGGCAGCCCCCAGCCAGCTTAGAACAGACATACATGATCATTTGTGAATAAGGTCTGCTCTGCTCCTTCCAGAGCCAGGACCACGGGGGGCCAAGGCTGGGAGTCTTGAATTCTGTCACTGAGTCAGGGAGGGAGTGGGGAAGGGCAAGGAAAAACACTGCAAGCTTTTCTACTGCCAGGTTGCTCTTTTGTTGATTCAGTGTTTTCCAGAGTTTTGACAAAGTTGGTTCTGGCAGTCTCTGCTTGTTTTCCAATGCTTGGGGTGGGGGGGCAGTGAGAGCTTGGAGCTGCCTACCCTATCCTTTTGTTGTTCTCTGGAGTCCTTTTTTGTTTGTTTGTTTTAGTCTTCACCCGAGGATATGCTTATTGATTAGAGAGAGAGAGGAAGGGAGAAACATCTATCGGTTGCCTCTCGTATACACTCTGACCAGGGATGGAACCCGAACCCTAGGCGTGTGCCCTGACTGAGGATCAAACCCGCAACCATCTGGTGCACGGAATGGTGCTCACGGGATGGTGCTCCAACCGACTAAACCACCCAGCCAGGGCTCTGTGCAGTCTTTTTAAACAGAGCTGAGGTTATGTTGTATAGCCAGGTTATGTCTTCTTTAAAAAAAAATGAATAAATAGACTTTATTTTTTAGAGCAGTTCTAGATTTACAGAAAATCGAGCAGATAGTACAGGAAGCCCTTCTATACCCTGCACAGTTTCCCCAATTATTAACACCTTGCATTACTGTGGTACGTTTGTTACAATTGATGAACCAATATTAATACATTGTTGTTAACTGAAATCCATAGTTTACATTAGGGTTCTCTCTTCCTGTTGCACAGTTCTGTGGCTTTCGACAAATGCTGGAGGTCATGTATCTACAATCTGAGTAGTCATACAGTCTTACGGCCCTGAAACCCCCCTATGCCCCTCCTATTTGCACCCCCAACCCTAACTCTGGCAACTGCTAATCTTTTTACTATCACTCTAGTTTTGCCTTTTCCAGAATGCCATGTAGTTGGAATCATACCACATCGAGCCTTTTCACACTGGCTTCTTTCACAAAGCAAAGTTAAGTTTTGCGGCGTAGCTCATTTCTTTTTATTGCTGAATAATATTTTATCCATTCACCTTTTGATGGACATATCGGTTGCTTCCATTTTTGTGCAATTATGAATAAAGCCTGTTCTCTACTTTGAATCATATATAGAGCATTATCCCTCCAGTTCTTAAAACTCTGTTGATATGGTTTATAGTGACTGAATATACTTTGCATTGGCTTCAACATTAAAATGATTGCCTTTGGAGGGTAGGACATTTCTTCTTTTTCATTTTCTGCATTTTCTTAATTTGCCACAATAAGTGTGCATTTCTCTTATGGACAGAAGAAGCAATGCAGTTATTTTTAAAAGTTTTTAATTTGCTCAGGTGCCTGGATAAGGGGTCCACTCCAGAGTTCCAGCTGCTTGAATATTTAGGAGAAGGGCCTGGAGATTTCAGAGCAAACAGTGTTTCCATCACTTTAGAGTCTCCAAGATCTTTCACTGTGAACAGTTAGGCAGATCCCTTTCCATATGGAGGAGAAGGAGCATGGTCACTTTCACTTTTTAAAGGAGTGGGTGGACACAGGATAAGTCAGAGGCAAGAGAGAAAAGATTAAACCTGAGCCAATGCCTTCCACTGCACCACTCACTTTATCAGCTGCCACCTACCCTGCCAAATCTCCAGGCTCATACCCACTTCTTCTCTGACTTCCCCTGTTCATAGTGACCCCTGGGCTTCACTTCACACTTCCATCCCACCGCCTGGGTCCTGATAGATGGACTCTGGTTTCCTATTATGGCCACTGGACGACCATTAAGGGAAATGGGCATGCAAAAGGTCTGGGGAGCCTCCCTCCTTGTCCTCTGAATATTTTTGTCACTTTCTTGCTTGTTCTGTTATCAGTCTTTTCCCTCTGTCTAGAGCTGATTCCTGGGTCCAGCTCTGTGTTCTGCTTTGCTCTTTTAAAGGTGGCGGCACTGAAGAACGTCACAGACGTAGGTGAGGAGTTGGCAAAGCTGGCGGAACAGCTTGTAGACATTGTCAGGATTCTTCAAAGTCAGACAGAGCTGCCAGAATCTGGACCAGACAATAAACTGAACATCTCGGGCACGGTAGGCTCAGATGGGAGAGGAAAGGTTGTTGGAGGGTGGGGTGGGGGCTGGGCAGGGCTAGGGACAGCTTCCAACTGGAGCAACGTGAATATGTTTGCAGTGGAAGGACTCACCAAGTCTCAATCTTTTACCACTCTCTTTACTGCTCAACAGGATGGCTGGAAGTTTGGAATGCTTGAGGTGAGGTAGGAAAGCTTCACGTGGGCCAGACTCCACCTAACCAGCTCTCAGATCTCCTGTTTCCCCTATGTAAACCCTGCAGACAGGCTAGTCCTCGTCGTCACTGACCCTGCGGCCTTTGGCACAGCTGGACCCCACCTTCATTCTCGAAGCTTTCTTTTCCCTCAGCTTCTGCGACACGCATCTTCCAGCCTTCCCCTGTTTCTCTCTGGCTGTCCCTTTTCCGTCTGTTTTGCAGGCTCACCCTCCCCTGCTTAGCAGTGAAATGCTGGGATTCCTCAAGGCTAAGCTGTGGGGCCCTCTCTCCTCCCCACACCATGGCTTTACTTAACGCAAACAGAGCTTCCTGGCCACTGCTCTGAGCTCCCTCCAGTCTGGTGTCTTCCTGCTCATATTTCCCCCTTGGCATCTCAAAGGCCCATCACTTTGGCATGCTCCAAACCGTTCTTTCTCTGGACTTCCCCACCTTCCTGGCACAAGCCAGAAATCTGGGAATCATGTTGCGTCCTCCCTCACCTGCTGAAACATCCCTCCTTTGACACTTCTCTAATGCAAGTTTATGGCCGTTCTCGCCTGAATCACTGTAGGAGCCTCCTAATTGCTCCACTCTCCTCCCTCTAGTCTGCTGTCCTCGTGGTCATCAGACTGACCCTCTTAAACACAAATCTGATCCTGTAACTCATCTGCTTAACATGCTCCAATGACATCTGTGTAGGATTAAGAACCACACCCTCCCCCCACATACACACACAGAATCAGCGAGTCTGTCTTTTCATTTTACCTAGCTCTACCTGGCTCTTTAACTTCTGGCCACACTGGCCCACATCACTCCCTCCGGGGTGTTGTCACACACTTTCCCACTACAGAGCACACTCTTGGGAATGTTCTTCTTTCCCCCTGTCACTCAGTAATGCCTGCTCACCCTTCAGGGCCCACCTAGATCACCACTTTCTTGGAGAATCCTTCACTGATTTCCTTGAACGAGTCAAATCCCTGTATTAGGAACTCTCATGATTTCATGTACCTTACATGGATAGCAGCTGTCACAGCTGCAACTTGGTAATAATCAGTGCCACAATTCATTAGCGTCTGTCCTGCCTCTTCTGCGCAGGACTGTAAGCTGCATGAGAGTGGAGACCTTGATGGCTTTTGTTCTTTGGTTCCCCAGCCTAGCACAGCGCTAGACGCTTCCCACTGAACGAGCAAGCACGTGTGGGATGCACGCAATGTGCCGGGTGGGAGGTCAGTCCGAGAGTCTGCCTTTCAGACCTGGTCTTGCCACTCGCCAGTGTTATGACCTTAGACAAGTCATTTCATCTTTCTGAGTCTCAGGTTCCTATCTGTAAAACGGGAATAATGAGGCCAATTAGTTTGATGTGGGGGTTAAATGGGATTATGTATAAGAAAGTGCTTTAGCCATGTGAAATGTAGAACAATAAAATTAACTATGGCAATTTTTAGTTGAACTTGATGAACTTTAGCTTCTTTTGCAAAATGGAGACAATAAACCTACCTTGGAAGGTCGTTATGCAAATTAGAAGTGAGCAGTGGAAGGTAGGCAGTAACTGGTGCCTATTACTATTATGATTGGTGGAAGAAAGGGGAAATGGCCTATAGGAAGTTGGGCAGGAAAGTCTGGGGCTGTAGGTGGGAACGAGCAGATGGGAGGCTGTGTTGGGGACCAAGAGGACCTGAGGTTAAAGAAAATCAGTGAGCACGTGCCGGGGGCCCCAGAGAGCGGGGCCTCTGCAGATAACAGGCTTACGTTGGCTCTGGAGAAGCTGTATGATGTAACGACAGCAGTCCAGGGAAGATTAGTCTAGCCTATGTAGCTTGTTTCAGTGACTTGCCTATCTGTGTTAGTTATTTTGTAAGGCTGCTATTAAATGGGCCTAAAAAATTTTAACGTTTTTCAGCATTACCTAAGAAATTAATATTTATGCCCTGGCTGGTGTAGCTCAATGGATGGAGCACCAGCCTGTGAAACAAACGGTCGCTGGTTTGATTCCCAGTCGGGGCACATGCCCAGGTTGCAGGCCAGGTCCCCAGTAGGGGGCGTGAGAGACAACCACACATTGATGTTTCTCTCCCTCTCTTTCTCCCTCCCTTCCTCTAAAAATAAATAAATAAAATCTTTAAAAAAAGAAATTAATATTTATTATACAAAGTACTAGAAAATACATAGCAATTGAAAGAAAATAAGTGAAAACCACCCATAACCCCACTGCTCTTTAATATTTTTGCTGCACTGTGTGTTATTCCAGATTGTTTTCAAAGCATGTATTTTGAGGGCCTGATTATGTGTGTGTTTCAGATTTATTTATTTATTTATAGAGAGAGGGGAAAGGAGAGAGAAAAAGAAGGAGAGAAACACTGATCAGTTGCTTCCTGTATGTGCCCCAACTGGGGAGCAGGCCTGCAACCCCGACATTTACCCTGACCAGGAATCGAACCAGCAACCTTTCGGTTTACAGGATAATGCCCAGCCCACTGAGCCACACCAGTCAGGGCCTAATTATGTTTTTGAAAACTTGTTAGGATACAAGTGGAAAATTATAAAATGCTTCCAGAACTGAAATGTACTATTTGATATATTCCTGAGGAGACTTTCATTATTTTCTTAAAAAAAATGTTTCATCAACAGGTGGACCATTCCTTGGCTTCTCCAAAGCTAGTGACTTCCAACACACCTGAGAAAAAAATGAGAGACATTCTGCATGACCTAGAAGATATCCGGGGAAAATTACAGGAAAACTGCCTGGGTAAAGAGCGCCTCGAAGAACAAAGGCAGGGTGAGTTGATTTTATCTGGAGGGGAGGATTAAATACCCAAGTTGGGGGGGAAGTCCCAGTGTTCCATGGCTTTGTTTTTGGGGGACATGATCCCAGAGCTCAGTGGCATTGTCACCGTGGTGTTGTAAATAAGGAAGGAACAGGCCGAGGTATTTCGTGGCTGGCTATGTTTTGGGGAGTGACTGGAGGTGTAATATAACGCAGGCCCTCGAAGCGATAGAAATTCATTTTCTTCTAGGACCTATAAATAAATCTAGAATCGGCTCACTTACCACTCATCCGTGTTACCTATCGGAGGAGATTCAGAAATAGGATACTTTTTATTTTTAACTAGTAAAGGTATTAACAAACATGCAACTTTGTCAGTAGTTCTTGACTGATTCTGTTAAAATGTACTCTCTGGAGAGTTTGTTAATACTAAACAGTAACAGTGTAGACAAGAACCTTTCTGTCCTGACTCTGTAGGTCCTCTGTCGCTCCCCTGGTCGCTAGAGAGAAGCAACGAACGCCCGTCCCGTGGACATCAGCTCTGGTCCCCCTCGGCTCTGCCCCCTGCTCTGGCCACCGCCAGCTTTATACACTTTAGACACATATCTCTTACAGCTTTTTTTTTTTTTTTTAATTTAAATGATCTTGCTCTGCTTAACAAGTCATTCCTTATTTAAGTGGAGAAACATGGTTCCTTGGAAAAATTTTCTTTGGGAAACCAAATAAGCATGGTTTATTAGTTGTTACAGAAATGATCTGAGAAATAAATGCCCTCTTGGCTCCTGTGTACTCCTGAATTTAGGTTCCTTAGTGATTTTATTTATTCCTATAAATTTTAAATTAATTTTAAAATTCAATGTATAGATTTGAACTTAAATTTTTTAAATTAAATTTTAAATTGAAAAATCAGAACAATATAAAAGGACATACAACAAAAGTCTTTCCCACTCTTGTCCAATTCCAGCTATGCCCCTTGTCAGTTAAACATATTTATCAGTTTCTCGAATGTCCATTCAGAATTTATTTATACAAATACAAGCAAATCCAAATTTATACTCTTAGCTCTCTGAATCTTTTTTCACACAGAAGGTAGCATACTGTATATATTGTTCTGCATTTTGCTTTTCTTCTTTACTTACTATAGCTTGATGCATATATGAATCAGGACCTTAAGCATTTTCTCTTTCACATAGCTGCATGGTATTCCAGCTTATGGACATGCCAACATTTGTTTTCCCGATCCTCTGCCGATGGCTGCATGATTGCTGCTGATTGCTTATAATTGCAAACAATGTTGATGTTCAAAACTATACATACATCATTTTATATGGGTGCAGATAAAGTGCCAGGAAGGGTTGCAGAATCATAGGGTAAATTCATTTGTAATTTGATATCTGTTGTCAAATTGCCCTCTTGTTGGGTTGCATCTACGCTCTCACAGGAGAAATGTGTATCCCCAGAGATGCCAACTGAATGGGTTGTCAAACCTTTGTGATTGGTTTTTTTTTTTTTTTGCCAATCCGATGGGTTAAAAAAAGTAATATATGAGTGTACCATACTTTTAATGTGTATTTTTCCACAAATTGTGTTTATATCTTGTGTTGTATCTTTTAAAACTTGACTTTTGGGGACTTTTTATAAATTTGCAAGATTATTAACCTTTTGTCTGTGATACGGATTGCCAGTTTTGTTCCTCAGTCTGTCATTTCCCTCTTCATTCTGCTTGGCATGGACTTTAGACGACCATGTAGACACTTCTCTATTTTTTTAAGTAGTAAATTTTACCAATCTTTTCTCCTATGGGTTTTAGATTTTAAATTTTCGTTAGAAAACTTTACCACCCCAAGTTTAGAAGGGAATTTTCCTGTGTGTATCTGTCATCCTACTTTATATCTTACATTTAAATCTTTGGTTTCACATTCTACCCTTAAATCTTTGGCCCACGTGAAATGTATCCTGGCATGTGTCCTACTGAATTGTAAAGCGTGTTTACATAACTCCACTTTAAAGACACCCCTTTTATCCTGCTTTTATATTTAATGATGTTGGCCTGATTGAAAGTTGCATCTTATTTAATAGGAGAAACATGATTTCTTGGGAAAAAATTATCGATTTCTAAATTATTTAAGTGTGCATTTATTTTTTTTTAAGTTTTAATTGTGGTAACACACACATAACATAAGACCCACCACCTTAACCGTTTCTAAGTATATGGTTCAGTGGTGTTAAGTACATCCATACT
This sequence comes from Desmodus rotundus, assembly GCF_022682495.2. NCBI lineage: Eukaryota > Metazoa > Chordata > Mammalia > Chiroptera > Phyllostomidae > Desmodus > Desmodus rotundus. The sequence continues at coordinate 81,320,095 of NC_071395.1, forward strand.
GCTGTGCGACCACGCTCCAGGTCTTTCCAATTTTGCAAAAATGAAACTCTGTATTGTTTAAACAGTAACTCCCCATCCCCCAGCCCCTAGCAACCACCATTCCACGTTCAGCTTCTGTGAATGTGATTGCTCTACATGCCAGATACGAGTGGGATCATGCAGTTACTGTCTTTTCGTGACTGGCTTGTTTCACTTAGTATAATGTTCTCAAGGGTCACCCGAGTTGTAGGCTGTGTCAGAGTTCCCTTCTTCCTTCAGGCTGACATTCACTGTGTGTGCCTGCTACCCTTTGTTTATCCACTTAACCCACAGTGGGCAGTGGGCTGCTTCCGCCTCTCAGCTGTTGTGAATAAGGCTGCTACGGACATGGGTGTGCAGGTGTCTCTTCAAGATCCTGCCTCCTGTTCTTTTGAATATGTGCCCGGAAGTGGAATCGCGGGATCATATGGCAGCTCTGTTTTTAATTTGTTGAGGAATTAAGTATACTTCAGTATTTTTTTTTAAATTCAACTTATAACATGTAAGTATGCCTGAGCAAGTACAGTATACTTCTTTCTTTGTGATTGTGTTGTTTCGATTATTTGGGCCAGCCCAGCACATTTTTAAAACAAAGAATCTGGATATATTCCTATTTCCTGAAACATCATTCCCTGAAATTTTCACCAGATTGTTTTTAGAACAATAGATTAGCTGTTCTTCGAGTCTCTGCTTTAACAGCTGCCAAGCAATTTGACGGCCTCGTCACAATGGTTTCCTTTGACCTGGTGCAAGCTCACCATGAGCTGCCGTGGAAATCACATTCTATGCAGAACGCATCAGCCTAAACAGACTACGGCTATAGGGACCTGTTCCTGGCAGTGTCGTTTCACACTCCCAAGGGGTCCTGGCTACTACTTTTTAAAAAAGAAAAAGCCTGTAGCCTATTCTCTTCTTTTAATCGAAAAATGAGATTTTTTAGATTCTAGTATACAGAAATTTCTCACTAATTAAATTTATATAATAAACATTTCTGTAAAATCAACTGCTTACTGAAGCATCAATTTTTTTCTTTTACAAAACCTATCATAGCAGTGGGTAAACAACTGAGGTTATATCCAGAGAAATTAATATGTCGTAAAACTTCAACTCTTTAATGGTTACCAGTGTTTTAATAGTTATTCAACATTTATGAGTGTACATCATCTATCATTTTTTTTTAAGACTTTGTTTCTTTATTTTTAGAGTAGGAAGGGAGGGAGAGAGGGAAACATCAATGTGTGGTTGCCTTTTGTGCGCCCCCTACTGGGGACCTGGCCCACAACCCAGGCATGTGCCCTGACTGGGAAGTGAACTGGTGACTCTTTGGTTTGCAGGCCAGTGTTCAATCCCCTGAGCTACACCAGCCAGGGCCTCTATCATTTTTTTTCAAAGTATCTTCAAGAACCAGTTAAGTGTAGCTTATTTTCCCCCATCATTGGGGGGGGGGAAATGGTGATGACTAGCTAAAAACATTTTTTAACACTGCGATTAACAATAAGTAAAAATCCTCTCAATATAAGAACAGTGGTGCCCACCTGAATTTTGATCACGGCTTCTTGAAGGATAGCTCTCGGGCTCCCATCGCCTCACGGCCCACACCCGAGACAGGCTCCTGTGTCTCTTCACAGTCTGACTCTTAGGTGCACTTTAAGCTGCTCTTACTTCAAACTACAAATGGGGGAATATTTCACCTTCACAGTCCCCACTCCAACATTTCCTTTACTTTCTCCTCTTCTACCTAGAACATGGGCACTGGAAGCACACAGGAGCTTTAAGTTAGCAGTTAAACTTTAGTACTTTGGGAGGGAAGTAGAAGGTGTCGGTGAGCTAACTCTCACACCAACTCACGTTTCCTGGTTTTTATAACAGTTTAAAGCATTGACACGGGGTTCGTGGAATCCTGGGTGTCAGGGTACTGTGATCCCCTGGAACTGGAACTGTATTCGTTCATTTATCTGATAAATATACATCAAACACTTCCTATGTACCTGGCGCTAGGCTTGGTTCTCAGAACATAGAGATGAACAAGGAGTCAGCAACGAGTTTAGAGCTTAGTGAGGAAGGAGTGGGGAAGTGCACAGTGAGAGCGTGGGGCTGACACACCTGCGCTGGCTGCCCTGCCTGGACCCGTCCTGACACCAAAACGTGCCACTGCTGAGGAGGGCAAGCCATGTGTCCTGCTCATGATGTTTGCATACCTTCTACTTGCCTTTTTAAAATAGCTTTTTTAAAAAATTTAATCTTTACTGTATTTTTTTCCCATTGCTTTTTTTTTTTAATGGGACTTCCCCCTCCCGATTTTTTTTGATTCCCTAGTTAAAAATCTGGAAAGTCCATCTTCCTCCTCATGCCCACTGACTGACCAGAGCCGCCCTGCATCCTGGCTTGTTCAGTGTAAGTACGTGGTCTGCTTCAAACCTGGGTTGGGCCTGCCAGGGAGAGGAGCTGCGAGAGCATGCGGTGTCCATTTCCCTGCTGCTGGGCCTGCCCGCCCCCGACTAGGTCCCTCCATGTGGGGAGCTGATTACAAAGATAGAGGGGTTAAAGTCTCCCAAATGCCAGGCTAAGCCAGATGCGTGAGCTCCCCGAGCCCAGGCAACCTGTGGGCATCCATGCTGGGGTCACCACATACAGCCAGCTGCCCATTTCCCAACTCGATTAGTTCTGGCCCCTGTCCCAGTCTGGAGTAGTCACTGAGGGCTTGGATCCTGGAGCCAGACCGCTTGGGTTGACTCCCAGCCGCCGCGCTCACTAGCTGTGTGATCTTGGACAAGTTGTGCAAACCTCCCAGAGCCCCGGCTCTGTCATCTGGAAGGTGGACATACTAGTACTTACGTCCCTCGTGGGATTGTCGTGAGGGTTAAATGTGTGCCTAGAGTAGCGATACTTCCGAAGCGTTAGCATTTATTTACTCAATAGGAAGCAGTGTAAAATATACAAAAATGAATAAGCCATGCTCCTTTGTCAGGAAGCTTATGTACAGCTAGAGAGAGGTAAACAGCCATGGTGATACGTCCCCGAACTACAGGTAGAAAATGACGTAGTAGAAAACAGGTAAAACACTAGAGGTGCTGAGAAAAGCAAGAGGTCACTTTTTGCTGGGTGGATTCAGAGAGGGCTTCCCGAAAGAAGAGTAACGGTAAGTGGAGATTAAAGAGCAAGAGGGTATTGTTAGTAGACAACATCAGGGGTACTGACAGGGAATAGCAAGTTGACACACCAAATTAATGCCAGCATGAGTAAAACTGTATCACAGCCAAAGATGCAAAGCTGGTTTTTGGTATTGGAGGACCTTTTAGCGTGGACAATCAGAGATGGCTGGTCATGCTCTTATTTTTTCTTCAGGGTCCATCAGTCCAACCTTCGACCTGAGGAGCCTCTCCTGTAGCCTGGAGGTGTCCGAGGATTGCCGGAAGGTGACGGTGTCTCACTTCCCACAGCCTTATTCCTGGAGCCGTGACAGGTTTACGACCTGCCAGGTCTTCTGTTCCCAAGCCTTCTCTTCCGGGCAGCACTACTGGGAAGTGGACACTCAGCACTGCAGCCACTGGGCGGTGGGCGTGGCTTCCTGGAAGATGAGTCGAGACCAGACCCTGGGGAGGACGGGGGACTCCTCGTGTCTAGAGTGGAAGGGAACGAGCCAGCTCTCTGTGTGGCACATGGTCAAGGAAACCATCCTCGCGTCAGAAAAACCTAAGGTGGTGGGCATCTATCTGGACCTTGACCAGGGGAAGCTTGCCTTCTATTCGGTGGCTGATCAGGAGAAGCTTCTGTGGGAGTGCCCCGTCTCTGCCTCCTCGTCCCTGCACCCTGCCTTCTGGCTGTATGGTTTACATCCCGGAAACTCTCTGACAATAAGGCCAGTAAGGGTATGAAGGTTAAATAAGCACGGTGGTTTCCTGTCCTCTCTCTGTGCCTTCAAGCAGGGTAGCAACTCGACCAGAATCCCACTCCTGATGTTAAGGGGTGTGCAGTAAAGGGTTAATGCTGCAGGTTTGGGATGTTCAGACTCTGCACATTAGAGAAAGGAAGGGCCCTTGATCGGCTCCTGGGAGGCAATCCTGCCTGGTAAGAGTGTCTGTTTACCTGGGGGCCTTAGGCCAGGAGGTATCACTAGCTTGGCCTCCGGAGAGGCTGGAGACCAAGACCAGCCACCTGGTTGGCGAGGCCTGTCTGCCTGACTGCCTTCCTCCACTAAAAGCCCTGGATGCCAGGACCTGGGTGAGTTTCCGAGGTTGACTGACCGTACTCCTCACACGTTGTCACACACTGTTGCTGGGAGAATTAGCACTGTTCCTCTCACTCCACTGGGAGAGGGTTTTGGTGTCTCCTGGCTCCTGCCCTATGTGCCTTTTCTTTTTTTACTGCCGACTTTCACTGTAATAAACTGTAACCAAGTGTATAGAGCTTGCTGAGTTCTGGCGAATCACTGGACCTGAGAGTGGTTTTAGAGCCCCCCGAACACAAGGGGCGTGTCGTGGATCTCTGCGTAATAACGTTTGCACAAACACAGTGACTTCAACAACATGCATTTACTGTCTCAGCTTCAGTGAGTCAGGGGTCAGGGCACAACCTAGCTGAGGCCTCTGCTTCAGAGTCTCACAAGCTGCAATCGGTGTGTGAGCTGGGGCCCCGGTGTCATCTGGGGCTCGAATGGGGGCGGATCTGCCTCCAGACTCCCGGGGTGGTTGGCAACATTCACTTTCTCACGGGGCTTCCGTTTCTGTGGAGCATTGGTTTGATATGATTTTAAATCCATTTGTTGATGACTTAAGTGAGGTTGTCTTAATCCTGTGTATGGCAAAGAAAAAATGTTTTTAGAAAGTTGTTTTGATGTATAAGAATAAAGTCAGTTTGTCAGGATGCCATGGTTTCATCTGTGGTTGTTGATAAGCACTCAGTAGCTCGGCTGCTCAGAGGCCCTGCTGGGGGCTTATTGATAAGAACAAGTGGAGCAGCAACTATGGCAACAGGACACTTAGACTGGGAACACCGGTGCTCGGCCCGTTGGTGCTATTGGCGGGCTTGCTGAAGAAGACGGCTGGCCTTGTGGGATTGGCTGTGTGTCAGAGTCTGCACCAGAGGCTAAGAATATTGCACACAAGGATTCTGGAGCAAATCCCTAAAAATGCAGCATATAGGACGTCTACAGAACAGATTACAAGTGAGAAGCTGGGTATGGTTATAGCAGAACGGGATGTTAAAAAATCAGAAAACCAACTTCAGGGGGGCCGAACAGGAGAGGTGTTCTTCAGGCTGAAAATGGACTAAGTCTGGTGGGAAAATTGACACAGCGAGAGAGCCATGGGAGCCTTTAGTGGGAGAGCCTCCTGCCAGCGATGGAAGTGGCCAATATAATCATCATCAAATGACTTGTGTGTTGATGGGAAACTATGTAATTAAAAGTTCTATTATATAAAAAAATGTTTCCATATTATTGACATCTTATAATCAAGAAAACTGATGCAGAACATACTTAGGAGAATTGTTTAAACTGATGATTATGGTAATAGGCACTCGCGAATTAGTTTTTGTTAAAGCATTCATTTAAATTATTTCAAGATGATATTTTTTTAAATAGAGGTTCTGGGAAGATTTGAGAGTTAATTAGAAAAATTCCTATATATTGCAATGGTCACTGTTTGAAGTGAGTTATAAGAATAAAAAACATTAAATTAGAATTCATTGTACAGTTCAGAAAATTGATTTTGTATTTGAAAGGAAGATTTCTTATTTACAGTTGTAGTTGAAAAAACTTTTTTTTTTTGCCTCATTTAAGGAACTTAGCTTTCTGGCTCTTAACCAAACTACATCAGGGTAGAGAGAGAATTTCTGTAAAAGAAGAGATACTAGGAGTTCCTTAAGTTTATCTGGCATATGGATAGGATTATATGCAAAATGTCTTAGTTGTACGGTAATAAATTCCAAGTGGAATCACTAAGTAATTTTACTAAGTCTCCAATTCTGAGTGTAGCTGAGAATCAAACAGAAGATAAAGCTGTTCAAGGAGAGAAGCAATGGACAAGTTTAAGGTTAAACCAAGATAAAAGTGCATTTCAGATGTCCTCACCTTTTCTTCCTAGCCCGCATCACTGCCACGTCCTGAGTGAAACCTGACGTTTCTTACGTGAGCGATGGCACCGCTGGGGCTTGTGTGGCTGCGTGTGCTTTGCAGTCTCTGTGGCAAAGCAGATTCCTTAAGAATTTTCAGAGCGGGAAAAAGATTCTATTTTTATTTTTTCCCATATATTTCTCCCCTTATAGAGCTGTAAATTAAATGCTAAATAAATATTATCTTTAAAAAAAAGACGATCAATACTGAGAGTTTGCAGGGAATATCTGAGAGTGTCGGTCTGGGCAAGGCAACACTTTGCTGGCCTAAATTAACGTCGGGGCACTAACTCCCACTCTGGTGAAGGTGACTCTCACCAGCAGTGGCAAAAGCCTCTCAGCAGCCTCTGGAAGGAGATCCTCTTGCCCAACACTGGTGCCATCGTTCCCTGGCAACGTGCTCTAGCAACGGGGGCTATTACTTTTGCCCTGGCAGCTCTTGGTTGGCTAAGCCTTCTCTTTCAAGTATCAAGTCCTAGAAAGGTACATCTCAACTAAATTTGGACTTTATTCCTTTTATCTCCCCTTGCTTGGGACAATAGTGTAATGAATCTATCATTGGTTCGGAGTATGTTATTTCCTTATTGTGTTACTAAGAGACATTATCCTGTATGCTATTGGCTTGTGAAATTATTGTAATTCCCACAGCGAAGCTGTGTTAAATAAACTATTGTCAAAGACAAATTCAGTCTCTGAGCGTAATTTGCCGCCAAAACAAAATGGGGATGGGTGGGTCACCAGGGCTATCTTACAGTCTGGCCAGGGCAGGGTTTGTCATTCCATACTTGATTCCTCCTATTTGTTTCTAATGATTTTATTTATTTATTTTGAGAGAGATGGGAAGGGAGAGAGAAAGGGACAGAAACATCAATGTGTGGGCACCTCCAATGCGCCCCTACTGGGGACCTGGCCTGCAACCCAGGCATGTACCCTGACTGGGAATCAAACCAGTGACCCTTTGGTTTGCAGGCCAGTGCTCAATCCACTGAGCCACACCAACCAGGGTATGATTCTTCCTATTTTTTTTTTAATTTTTGAAAAATTCTGGTATTTTTACTTTTTACAAGTTTTATTTTATTTTTAGAGAGGGGAAGAGAGGGAGAAAGAGAGGAAGAGAAACATCACTGTGTAGTTGCCACTTGAGCTCCCCCTACTGGAGACCGGCCTGTAACCCAGGCATGTGCTCTGACTGGGAATTGAACTCACGACCCTTTGGTTTGCAGTCTGGTGCTCAATCCACTGAGCCACACCAGCCAGGGTGTTTCTTCCTATTTCTTAAAATCATTTTATTATATATAACAGAACAGAAACAGAAAACTATACAAAACGTGTGGAGCAGAATGAATTATTATAAGGTAAACACCATCAGGTCAAGAAATAAAAGTTTACCCCCCACCCCAGGGGCTCCTTCATGTAGTCCATCCCAATCACAAAACCCTCCCTCCACCTGAAAGGAATCTTGACTTTATAGTGACCACTTCCTCGCATTTCTTTAAAGTTATGCAACCCTAGCCACCAGAGTTTGTGTCTTGCCTATTCAAAAAAAAAAAAAAAAACAGAAACAAAACAAAAAACAAAAAATGATGTCTTTTTCTTAACAGCTTTGTTGAGATGTGATTTCCATACTATAAAATTTACCTATTTAAAGTGTACAGATAACCCTGGCCAGGTAGCTCAGTTGGTTAGAGCACCTTCCCAATATGCCAAGGTCGTGGGTTCAATCCCCATCAGGGCACACACAAGAGTCAACCAATGAGTGCATAAGAAAGTAGAACAACAAATAGATGTTTCTCTCTCTCTCAAAAAATCAGTAAATAAAAATTTTTTAAAAGTGTACAGATCAATGTTATTTAGCATATTTATAGAGTTGTGAAACCATCACCATCATCTAATTTTAGAACATTTGCATCATCCCCAGAAAGAATGTTCATACTCGTTAGCAGTTGGTATGTCTTTGAAATCTCCTAACCTACATGCCTCCCCCTTCGCTCTCTTTTCCTTACAATTCGGCCGTAGGATGCCAGGCTGCATAGCACCCACAAGGGAGATGTGAAAATTCAGTTCCGTTGCACTGGGTTGGGCTTTGTCGCACAGACCAGCCAGGCAACCTTTGACAGGACATTTAACCTCTTCGCCTTTCTTTCCCCTGTTAATGGTAATAACTATTTTCCTTTCCTTACCTTTTTCAAAGGGTTGCTGAAAGAATTGAATAGGGTTGCTGAGGAAATGGGGAAAATGCCAGGACGATTACAGCCACGGCAACAATGGCAACACTGTGTTTTAGTATCATGCACCTTGGCCTCTAACATCTTGAGATTCACACCTAATTTTGGTACGTATCCTCTAAAAGAGGGACAAGCAGAATTCTTCTGCGTGATGACCTTCTGCATAATTTGCTCTTAATCTCACGACCACCCTGCACAGTGAATCTTACTGTTTCCTTGATAGCACACGAGGAGGTGGAGTCCAGGACAGGGCTGGTGGTTGGGCCAGGGTCAGACAGCGGAGTGTGGCAGAGCCGGGAGCAGGCCCAGTTTTCCCACTCTCAGGTCTGTAACCTTAATACCCTCAGGTGCGGCCTGGCCCCATGCTGAGACCAGGACTTGGCCTTCCACTCTGACCGGACACAGTTAGCTCTAACGTCGGGAGGTGCTCTTCTTTCCTCTGGTTGGTGGTGGTGGCGGTCCTCTCTTAGTACAGTGGTCTAGGGTTAGCTGAGCAGGGACAGGGCTTCTCTGTTTGTGCCTGATGACCATTAAAAGGCTATGTGTGCCCTGGCCAGCTCGCTCTGTTGGGAGAGTTGTCCTGATGCGCCAAGGCTGCGTCAGGGCACGTGCAGGAGACAACCAATGAGTGCATAGATGGGCGGAACCACAAGCAGAGCCATCTCTCTCTCTCTCAAATCAGTGAATACAATGAAAAACAAAACAAAACAAGCTTTTTGAACAAGCTTCTGCGTTCTCACACTTTCTGCATTACGGAGCTTTTGTCTTCTCACCTAGAATCACCATGGTGTTTGCCTTGTAAACGTGCTGAGAATTTAGAGGCCAGAGTTTCAGCCTCTTGAGGTCCTTTGCTTAAATACTCCCTTTCAGGTGCCTCGATAATGGGGCCTCTGTGAGCATGGGGTTTATCAGCTGGTCACGTGATTTCCCCAAACTGGAGCCAAAGCCCAAGAATCACAAAGGTAGAGAATGAAGGTTATCACTTGGGGCTTCCCTGGTTTTGTCTCGAGTTCTCTGTCAGTATATCCCTTTCAGTACACTATGGGAAAATGGCACCCTTCCCTGGAACAAAACATGCAATACCCCAAAGGAGAACTGAGGCTGAAATGGCCCTTCTCAGGTGAAGAAGAAGGGCCTTTCGCTTGGGCCTGCCCTGGGTGGGGAGGAAAGACTTCCCGTGGGGAGCAAAGGCTCTCCCAAAGGGAGGACACCAGGGACTCCGTGGGCAGCTTCTCACCCTACCTGGAGATGTTTCTCTCGAAAGCTTGTGTTTTCTTTCAGGCCTTGTCTCTGTTCAGTGCTTTTTTTCTGGGGGTCAGGGTGTCTGTAGTGAGGGTTACCTGTCTCTCTCCCTCTCTTCCCCTCTGCCTCACACACAGTCACACACACAGTCTCTCTCTCTCTCACACACACACACACACTCACCAGCTGCTGAGGCAGCTACTGGAAAGCACAGTTGTGCCCATATTGGGGTCCAGGGCTTTGGGTTCCTGGAAGAACCACCTGCTAAACAGGAAGCCACAACCCACCACCATTTTTTTTAAAATTGCTCTTAGGGAAAGAGAGAAAGTGAGAGAGAAAGAGAAGCATCAATTTGCTGTTCCACTTTTTTATGCATTCAGTGGTTGCTTCTTGTTTGTGTTCTGACCAGAGGTGGAACCCATACCTTGGTGTATTGGGTAGATGCTCTAATTAACTGAGCTACTCAGCTAAGACAGCCATCACCTTCTTAAGCTCACAGCAAACTCTAAGACAGTTATCTCTATCTGTCCCTTGCTTCTCTTCAAATAACTTTTTTTCTGGAAAAGCTTATTTGAAGACTTTGTTTCCTAGCTAATTATAGAAACAAACCATAACACAGAACTGCAGTGCTCTCCGGAAGATGTCTCTGGCCCTCTCGCTCGGGCGGAGGGAAACGCCCCTTCCCCAGGTGCGCCTGGGACTTTCGACAGGAAAAAGAGACTCACCCTTGGCATGTGCTCAGCTGTCACCACCCGCTGCTGCTGAGCCCTCAACCCCAAGCCCCAAATTCATCCGCACTCGTAATTGCTCAGAACCCTAATCACAGCATGATTTTCTTCTCCTTTTAGAGGACTGCAGAATTGTTCTTTAGTTATATTTAGGTTCATGCTGAAGATTCCCTTTTAATCTGGGATTTGCCTTCCTAATGAGCCACGGGTTTCTGTAGGACAGGCTTTCTCACGCTTCAGCCTTCGTGTGCCACAGTTCCCGTTACATCTGCCTGTCTCCTGTGCCATTTTTTTCCTTAATATTTTTTCCTAAACCAACTCAGTCCCCCTCGCACCCACATTTATTTCAAAAGGAAACTTTAAAATTTTTATGTCAGTGGAAACCAGAATCATGTGTCTTAAACAGAGGGGTAACCCGATATATATGTTTCCAGGAAACAAAACAAGCTGACTAGCTCGATACTGTCGTCTGCCTAAGGCTCTGAACCTGAGGCTTGCTCAGGATCTCTCTCTGAAAAGGAGGTTATCAAGTGTTAAAGACGTTCTAAAGCTTTCACCTCCACTTAATCAGGATGGAAACAATAGAAAAGGGAAACACTTCCTGGCCATAAGAGTCCCTTTCTCTGATGTCCCCACGCCATTTATACTCATCTCTTATTCCACCACTTTAGGACACAGGATTCTAAGAGATGGGTCTGAAACACTGAGGCTGTGTCTTCCTTCCCTGCACAGGGAAATGCTTTCACCTTTGTTTTTCATAGGAAAGCCTCCCCAGGGGAGAAAACTTTGTGGCTTCCATCAGTGACAATCTCCAGGACAGGGCGTCTGGGGGTGACCGTAGGGTCTTTTCTCTGGCCACGTTCTGTGCTGTTGGTCAGCAACTGCTGACTGGATTCTGCTATCTCAAGTCATCTCCAGGCCAGTCCCTCTTCTTCCGTCTGCATCTGCACTGTGGCTCGGACTCTCATCACTTCTCTGCTGGATTATTTTATTTATTTATTTTTTTAAGATTTTACTTATTTATCTTTTTGGCTCTGGCTGGTATAGCTCAGTGGATTAAACACTGGCCTGCAAACCAAAGGGGTGCTGGTTCGATTCCCAGTCAGGGCACATGCCTGGGTTGCTGGCCAGGTCCCCAGTGAGGGGTGCGTGAGAGGCAACCACACGTTGACGTTTCTCTCCTTCTCTTTCTCCCTCCCTTTCTCTCTAAAAATGAACCATTGATTGGTTGCCCCTTGTTCGCCCACAAATGAGGACCTGGCCCACAACCCAGGCATGTGTCCTGACCAGGAATCAAACCAGTGACCCTTTGGATCACAGGCCAGCACTCAACCCACTGAGCCACACCAGCCAGGGCTCTGCTGAATTATTTTAATTTGAGCCTCTCTTACTCCAGTCAGATCCCCCTTCCCATCTAATCTCATTCTGCTAGTGCCAGCTTTCCAAAACAAATCAGATCTTGTTATTCCTCTGCTTAAAACTCCCCAGTGCTCCTCAGTGCCTGCAGCAGAAAGTTCCACTCCTCCCTCTACTCTTACCTACATTTAGCCCGTTTCCTGTCACCCTCCACCCCAGCCACCCTGTTTGGTGTTGTATCATGAACTTTTGCACACCCAGTTCACTTGGCCTGGAGTGTCTTCCCCCTTGTCTGGAGGGCAGGTACCATTGAAAATAGTGCACAACAAGCTTAGACCAGATCAAAGCTGACCCACTAATACACAGTCAGGCCCCTCAGGCTAAAACCATGGTCATTTTCCTAGGCGCTTTCTGGGGGGATATTTGTATGGGGTATGGAATGGTGTTGCGTGGGAGGTCATCTGTGAACACAGCCACGCAGGGAGAGCAGAAGGAATGGGACAGTCACACAAGTCTGGCTGGTTTCAGCTATGGGTGGGGTGGGGACGGAGGAGGAGGTAGAGAGAGATTTAGATTATGAGATGCCGCCTCTTATGGAACGTTTTTGAAAGGGGAGGCTTGGGTGCATAGGCAACAACTCAGAGGATTCTGGGGAGAGTATGGGTGGATCCATGTGGATGGATGCACCCACAACTGCCTTGTCCACAGCTTGCCTCCCACGACGAGCTTGTGTTGTGTGGTGCTACATCCCTAGCACCTGGCACAGAGCCTCACACGTGAAAACAGTAAATATTCGTTCAGTGACTTAACCATGACATCCTACATTAATGTCTCACTTAAAGCATTGCTATTCTTTTAAATATTTCTAATAATTTTACTTAAAAGATGTAATTATTAAATTCACTGATATTTTACAAAAGATGCTTGTACTAAAAATTAATTCATAATCTTTAACATTTTTCTTTGGAATCTCATCTGATATTTATGTACATTCGTTAGCTTTTTAAAATTTTTTATTTATTTATTTTTGGAGAAAGGGGAAAGGAGGGAGAAAGAGGGGGAGAGGAAACATCAATGTGTGGTTGTCTCTCGCACACCCCCTACTGGGGATCTGGTCTGCAATCCAGGCATGTGCCCTGACTGGGAACCAAACCTGTGACTCTTTGGTTCGCAGGCCAGAGCTCAGTCCACTGAGCCACACCAGCCAGGGCCATCCATTAGTTTTTAATTAACCAGGTAACACATATATATGCTTGTAAAAGTTCAAAATTGCCAAGTATAGAAGGTAAAAGTTACATAAGTGAACATATACTTAATTTTTATATAGTTGTAATTGTAGATATGGTTTTATATTTCTATTTTTCACTTATTTTGTAAGTACCTTTCCATATCTTTAGTAGTCACTAGTTGCAATGCCTGTAGAAGTTCCAATTATTTTATGTCATACTTAATTTAGCTATTCCCCTTTAATTGTATGTTCTTTCATTTTTAAACCATTGAGTAAAGTTGCTATAAATAGAACATGTATAAGTATATATATTTCTTCTTTTGAATTATTTGCTTAGAATATATTTTTTAATTGTAGTGATTTCTTTGCAGAGATAAACAGAAATTATATATTTACTATTCTATGGAATTTTTTATTTTGTAGAAATAGCCTGTAGCCTAAACATTTTTGAGAATCACTGGTTGGTTTATAACTCAGCAAAAATTTTAATGTCTCTATGGTGATTAAAAATTACATTAAATGCATTTTTGCCTTTCGGGGTTATTAATTTGCATGGGCAGGCTAATCAATTTCCCTTTGGAAAGGTAATGCAGGTCAGCAAATTAATTCCAAATTTTAAAAAGTAGCTGTTAAGGGTGGTGATATGTGAGCATGAAGTAAGTATTGAGCAATGTGACAAATGTTTTACCTGCATTATTTTATTTAATTTTCAAACAATGCCTATAATATAGCTCCATTTTGCAGATGAAGTTAAAGTTTTTCAAAGGAGTTACGTAATTGCTTAATGTTGCACAGCTAGCAAAGTATTGGAGATGAAACATAGACTCCAGAGCCTATGCTCTTAACCATTCCATAAGGGAATTCAGGCCACTCGGGAGTACGGCCTGAGAGTCTTCTCAATATCAATTACCTCCTAATTGAGGGTATTTGTTTTACAACCTGTATCTGAAAGGAGCTTGAGAAAATGAGAAACAAAACTGTATACAACCTCATCAATAGATGAGAATCTTGTCTGGAAAAATTTCTTTTCAACATAGCTAGCTGTAATCAAATGCCTTTTAATAAGTAATTGTGCTGAGTGATGTACCTTCCAGCCAAATCCAGCAAACAGAATCTGTGTCCTCTAGAGGCTAATCCATGTGACTTATGCAGAGGACATGGATGTTTAAACAATGACCCAAGAACAAGTGCATTAAAAAGCAAGATAAAATAGTTACCCTGTATCAAAGCGCTGAACTTTTCTACTCCGCCAGAGCGGGCTTGGCAGGAAAAGAAAGCCTTCCTGGAAGAACTGGAGGACAAAAGTGAAGAATGGGCAGATGATGGATGTTGCTTTCGGTTTAACTTGAGAGACCAAAGATAGATGGATCTGGCACGTGGGACTGATGCCAACCCAAGTCTAATTTGGCCTCCTTCCCAGGACTGTGTCTAACTCACCAATCAGAGGCCAGACTCTTGTTCCTCCCAATGTCAGTCATTTAATATACATGTATCTTCAACCCAGCTGGCCTGCCCACTGGCCCTGGGTGTTCCACTGGGCTGAGACTCAGAGAGTGGCTGTGTTGCAAGCTCTTCCTTTGACAGGCATAAAGGACAGATGCTCTTATCTCCTGGCAGAAGTACTTTGTTCAGACCTCCCTGCATCCCCTGCGTAGTTGAGGAGGCATTGAAGCCTGCCTGGCGATGACGGAGCCCTTTCCTAGCAGCATCCTAGAGGAAAATTCCATCAGGGCCTTTTAGATACCAATCTGTCCTCTTAGCTTTATCCAATGGACTAGATATACAGAAATCAGTCTGTAATATCCCAACAGTAAATCCCACTGCCAGTGACTCCATTCCGGGCTTATGTTTTGCTGCAGTGTGTGTCATCATGTGGCTCTATTCTTAGGCTCAGAGGTGTGTAGAAATCTCTTCCCTCACATTATATTTACCCAACATTTATGTAATCACTGACCACGCACCAGGCACTCTTTCCTATTATATGTTTTCCTATCACATTAACTTATTTAATCTTTGTAACAATTTCATGAGGTATTATTCTTATTTGGCAGCTGAGGCTACAGAGAAGTTAAGCAATTTGACTGACGATACAGCGCTAGTAATCGACAAAGCTGAGCTTCTTCAGACCTAGGCAGGCCGAACCCAGAGTCCTTGTTCTGAATCATGGAGCCACACTGTCTCCAGGAAAATTTCATAGTGACCCCTGATGGATGTCTGTTATCATATGAGAAAGACATAAAGCTCAAAGAAAGACAGGAGGTTACAGGTTCAGAAATATCAGCAGATGGAGAGGGGCTGTAAAAGAAACTCACGTTACCTGGGAGGCGCACCCTGGCATGTTGGACACCCCCTCCCACTCTAGTGCGTGTTGGCCTCTGTATGTACCAAGCCATTGGCCGTTGCCTGCTGTAAGTGCTTGCTGTTTCCTTTCTGCAGCCCTTGAGTTTTATTTACAAAGGAGTTCACAATACTATCTCTGCAATGCTCAGTCCAAATAAACTCTTTTTTTCTAGTCCCTGGCCTTCCAGACATTTCTGCATGCCAAAGTCTTTGCCCAGCACACATATATAACACCACTAAGGCCTGCTTCTTCTCACACTCGTGGGGAAGCCCCACATAATTAAGGTTGTCATCCGCTGGCAATGCCAATACAAAGCTCCTGGAGTCCAGATTCTCTATAAAATATTGCTTGGAGTGAACAAGGCCCTGAAGAGTTTGCCCCACTGTAAAAGGCCTTTGTCTTTTGTGATTTGATACTTGTGTGATTTTTTTTTAAGTAAAAGCTTTTCACATACATTATTACACGGGATCCTCCAAGGAACTTCCTGAGGTAGAAGGCTAGGAAGAGATTAAAGACTCCATTTGGTGGAGAGGAAACTGAGGCACACAGAGGTGATGCGACTTGCCCAGAGTCACGCACTGGGAATGACAGAGCCAGGGCTCCAACCTAAACTGTACGGCCTTTGGACTTTAGTACCACTGTAGGCTTCGCTTTTCTCACCTACGTTGTAATGGGATTTGAATAGGTAGGCGCTTTGTAAGGGTCATTCCAACTCAAACATTTTATAGTACTAAAATTTGGAGGAATACTTTTCCCTGAAAACCCATGTCATCAAGCCTCCTGAGTTTCACATTTCCATCCATCTTATTTGCATCCATCCTGGAACAGGACTCCGAGATTTCAAATTCTCATCTCCAAACGTCACGCTAGCAGCTGTGCCCAGAGGCGGGGAGGGGAGGCTCTGGGCTCTGCGCTGCGCGAGCCTGACGGCAGGGGCGCTGCCTAAGTCGGAAGGGCGCTGGTGTTCTGCAAGCCCTTGTCCCTCGCGGCGCCCCGTCGACCCCGCCGCCGCCGCCGCCCGCGGAGCCGGAGGAGGCGGAGCTGGCTCTGTCCCGGCTCCGAGTGGGTTTGCAGCGGAGTAGGCGGTGCAGCGGCCCCGGTGGCGGAGGCTCGGGCGCGGCGGCTGGCAGGCTGTGCCGGCCGCGCGGGGAGAGCGCTGCCTTGGGGTGGGCGCTCCCGGCCAGAGGAGTCCACTCCATGCTTGCGGGCCGAGCCCGGCCCCGACGAGCCGCCGACATGAAGAAAGACGTGCGGATCCTGCTGGTGGGAGAACGTGAGTCCGCGCACCGGCGCTGGCGGCGGCCACCGCGGCCCCTGCCGGGCGCCCCTGCTGCCCCGGGCCTCCCCTTCCCCTTCGCCCCACTGTCCTCCATCCGCGCCCCCAGTGCGCCAAGCCCCTTAACTCTGCAGGCGGCCGTCAGCCTCCTACCTCACCTGGGCCCTCCTAATGCCTCCCTCTCCTGTCCCCCAGTCGGCCTCCCAGGCCGTGTCCTCCTTAGTCTCTGCCCGCCCGGCATCATCCTTTCTAAGGTCCTCTCCCTCTTTCCCTCTTCAAATCCTTTCCTCCTGGGCCTCAGCGTCTGTGAGGCCGCCTCCTTTCAGACCCTCTCGCCCTCCGTGGAGATTCCCTTGTCGCTGCAAAGGCAGGTGCCGGAACGGGCACAGTAACCAATGGGATGGCGTGAACCGGCGCCCGGGAAAGCTAGGGGGAGGGGTGCAGGACTGTGGACTTGTGGGCAAGGTCAGGTTTCTGCCTTTTCTTTTCCTTTTTTTTTTTTTTTTTTTGTGCGCTGTCTTCTAAGCATTGGCAGGAAGATATGCAACGTGTTTAGTGATACTTGTACTTTGCATTGGAGTAACTCCTGGTACACTCGATAATTCCTCATTAATTCACTCTCAACTTCAAGTTATAAAAGTACTGAATGAATGAATAATTATCTGGGAAGGGTCCTTCAAGTGAGAGCATTATTGTTACCCTAAAACCTACTTTCCCCCGTCTTTTTAAGCGTTATTTCATAGCTCCTTGATGATTAACTTACAAATAACTAACAGGCACACATGAGACCCAACATACACGCATACCCACGAGACCCCTTAGAGATTTCACCTTTTCAAGATATAATAAAGGAGAAATGCCTTCTGTTCGCTGCCTTGGGGACAGAACGACTTCTTGGTATCACTGTGCAAGTTACATGAGTCCACTGGTAGGACTAAAATAAGAACGTGCGCTGGCAGGACGGGGTTGTTTGTTTTCAAATACATTAGTTAGTACTCTGCCATTGCTGTTTTGAACATTCTATTCTATACCCCGTCCCATTCTGGAGTCGCCCCTCAGGGTTACTGCGATCCACTCCCAAGGAAGAAAGCTAATGCATACTTACCCTCCCGTGGTGTTGTTTGACAGGCGTTGAAATCTCTGTTCACCTGCTGTTTGGAGCAGTCTTCCTTTGGAATCGGGAGTAGAAGTAAACTTAGCCAGTTTGCTTTTTGATTTGCAGTTGTGAATTTTAGTCTTTATTTATAACTATCTTAATCTGTATTTTGCATGGACTTCCTTGACAAAGTTCAGGAAGGTGTAGTTTAACATGATTCATACGGATGCATTTGGAAAAGCAGGGTAGGAAAAGGGAGTAGATGATCTGATTTAAAAACTGGTCTTTAACTGTATCATAAAATGGTTTTATAGTTTAGTAACTTTTTTATATATAAAATCTTCGTTATATATATGTTTCCATTACCATTTAGTCCCCTTACACCCCCTCCCCCCAGTTTAGTAATTTTTAATGTTAATTTTTGAAATTATAAAATGCAACGTTTCATGAGTTTTAAATATAGGAGGCAATTGCATACAATCTTTTTGTCTGTAAAACACCTAATAAAAATGCTATACATGTATAAGATATATTGTCAGCCCTAGGTCATTTAAGTTAAAATGTTAATAGTATTATTTATTTAGAAATACATAAAAGAATTAAACATTTGTTAGAAAAATTACAGGCTGTGTTCTTCAGAAATGAAAACAAATGAGAATTGATAAAAGTTTCCATGCAAGAGTTTTTGATCGGAGGGAGAAACTTGACACCAGAGAAAGCCTTAGGTTTTGAGGAGGACAGTTTTCTTAGAAAGGGTGGTACCAGAAACTTTAGGCCAGCTACCATGTATGCAGTCTCTTCTTATGTTTAAAAATACCAGAAAGAGTTATACTTATCTGAAAGATGTCATTGTAATTGTTGTAATTAGTTATGTTAATGCATGGCACTAGGGGGGGAAATGTTTGAAGCGTTAGTTTTTGGGATTCAATGTAAATATTTGACAGCTGTTAGCCTAACTGTAGCATTTTTAAATGCTAGGTAACTGTAAGCGTGACCAAGGCTATTTTAAATAATGCTGGTCTGCTAACACAGATTTGTCGGAAAACCAGTTCTTTAGGAAAAAGTAGTAATTCAGTTGTAGTTTTAAGATGTTAACTAAGGGGAATGGGAAAAAAACAAAGGAAGAGGGACCCCATCTCTGGTGTTGTTGTAAACCCTATTTCTTCTCTATCACTTCAGCACATTTTATTGCTGTTAGTGTCTATCCCTGAACCAGAGACAGCAGCTTCATTCATCAAAGCCCAAAATAGTTGTGAATGGTTTCAACATTCTGTTGCTAAACTTACACTGTCCTCTGAAGGTGAAATGGGCCTTTTTTTGGCCCACCCAGAATCTGGATTCTGACCCATCCAGGCTTTACTGTTAACTAATTGCTCGATATTTATTTAGTGATTAAATCAGAGAAGTTAGGCTGTCTGTAAATTTTAAGGCGTTTATTTGCAGAGAAAGCCAGCGTGTTTTAAATATCATCTTCACTTCATCTTAATTATTGAGCATATTGAATACCTTGCAGGCCAAAAGAAATTACTATCCTTAAACAAA
This sequence comes from Desmodus rotundus, assembly GCF_022682495.2. NCBI lineage: Eukaryota > Metazoa > Chordata > Mammalia > Chiroptera > Phyllostomidae > Desmodus > Desmodus rotundus. The sequence continues at coordinate 81,339,258 of NC_071395.1, forward strand.
ATAAAATTTTTTGAAAGTGTATTGTTTTAAAAGATTTTATTTATTTATTTTTAGAGAGAGGGGAAGGGAGGGAGAAAGAAAGGGAGAGGAATATCAGTGTGTGGTTGCTTCTCGAATACCCCCTACTGGGGACCTGGTCTGCAACCCAGGCATGTGCCCTGACTGGGAATTGAACCAGCTACCCTTTGGTTTGCACCCCGTGCTCAATCCACTGAGCCACACCAGCCAGGGCCAAAATAAAATTTTAACAATCTTTAAAAATGCTACCACACCAAACTCAGTTCTTCCGGTTGTAGGTTTTTGTGGTCAAATTCGTTGGCCAAAATTTGTATTTAACCAGATTTGCATTAGAATGCTTAACAAATGTCCATGTTACAATAAAATTAGCACGAGCCTTATTACCGACATTAAAAGCTTATAAGATAGTTTTAGTTTAGTGAGGTGTTATTTTTAAATTAAATTGAGATATAGTTTGTTTCCTACTGGTTAGATTCAACAAGTGGAACTGTTATCCTCCTTTTAAATGTGTCTGGTAGCTCTTACCCGATTAGTTTATCAACCGGAACCTTTGCCAAACCAGTTCAAGGTGACCTAGGCTTTTGTAATATCTCCTTAACTGGTCTCCCTGCTTCTAATTTTGTTCTTTCTCCATGTAGTAGTCAGCGTCATCTTTAAAAAGTATCTCAGATCTTGTTACCCATATTTTGTAAAGACTTTATTTATTTATTTTTAGAGGAAGGGGAAGGGAGAGAAAGAGGTGAGGGAGAAACATGGATATGTGAGAGGAACATAAATTGGTTGCTTCTCATTGCCCCCAACTGGGGACCTGGCCTGACACCCAGGCATGTGCCCTGACTGGGAATCGAACTGGTGACCTTTTCGTTCGCAGGCTGGCATTCAGTCCACAGAACCACACCAGCCAGGGCTGTTACCCATTTTTAAAATCCGTCGGTGATGTGTGCTTTCACTTAGAATAAAGTCCAAACTTTAAAAAATACATATATTTTATTGACTATGCTATTACAGTTGTCCCAATTTTTCTCCCTTTGCCCTCCTCTGCCTGGTACCCCCCATTTGCTTCAGCAATTCCCCCACTTAGTTCATGTCCGTGGGTCATGCATATACGTTCTTTGGCTTCTCCGTGGAGGCATACAAAGTCTTTCAAAATCTGGCCCTTGCTTTATTCTTATATTACTCTCTCCTTCACTGCTTTCTTTGCAGGAAGGCCCTGACCCAGGCATCACCACGAGTCTTCTGCATATTTGTGCACTTGGCTGCTGTTGTTGTTGTTGTTTTGTTCTTTGGGCTAGAAAGTAAGCTGAAGGAGGAAAGGGGATTTGCCTTGTCTGTTGCGATAGCCCCAGTGCCTAGAGTAGCCTTGGCACAAAGTAGGCAAATAGTTGCTGAAAGAATGACCAAGTTCAAGCCAGTTCAGTTTTTTTTTTAGACTTTCCTTGTTTTTCAAACCACTCTCCAGTCAGAAAAATTTGATCATTCTCCTTTGTTAAACCCAGTCTGATGTGGTTATTGTTAGAATTTGAAGGGGTAGCACTCATCCTGTCTCTTGCTCTATGTCCTTAGCTTTATTTTCTCTGGGAGATTCCTGTGTTCTGGCAATGAAGCAGACCAGTGACTTACAATGACAGTGTCATGTCTATTCCATGTCTTGGCTGCCAGGAATTATAGTCCTTGCCAAAAAGAGGTCAACTTCTCTTTGAAACACCAGAAATCATCTTAGATTTGAAGGGGTTGGGGAGAGATTCTTCAGGAATAAGCTAGGGATAAGAGGCAGAGAGAGACTTTAGGAATAAGCTAGTAGTTTTTTTTTCTTTTCTTTGTAAACACTTATTTTTATTGATTTTAGAGAGGCAGGAAAGGAGAGAGAGAAACATCTATTTGTTGTTCCACTTATTTATGCATTCACTGATTGATACTTACTTGCATTTGCCCTTACTGGGTATTGAACCCACAACCTTGGTGTACCGTGATGATGCTGTAACCAACTGAGTTGCCCGGCCAGAGCTACTAGTAGTTATTTTAGAAAATAACTTTCTATGGCCCTTTGAAAGCCATATAGCTTTCCATTCTGGTCTTTTCCATTTCAAGATTAAGCAGCTCAATTTCAGTTATACTGTGTTTAGTACCTGGGTGATTTTTCCCACCAAGGATGCATCCTTTCTCATTGTTTTTTTTTTTTTTTTTTTTTGCTCATCTCTTTTTTGCTCCTCTGGCACCAGTGGGGCAGTGGCGTGGATCTGGTGTGAAGGAGAGGGATAAACCACAGTCCTAGTTCTTCTGCAGGACTTCATCTGAATATGGTCAATAAAATTTTCCTTTGGAACAATGCTCAGCCATTTCTCCAAATGCTAAAGTTTTCCATTTAAAGATATAATTCCATGGTCACCCTCCTCCTCCCTGTGTATTTCTAATTCAATAACTTAGGAAGAGCCAACAAGTCTGCTTAATAAGAAGCAAATGAAAATGCGGAGTAGGCCCCGTTGAAGCGCGGTGTTTGTTATAAAGAATAACAGCCAATATGGCTGGTAGGGCGGTAATGGGAACCAGAAAATGTTATTTCCACTTTATGAATATTAGGAATTTGCTGCCATTTAGAACTAGATGTTTCAAAAGATGTGGTGAAAGACAAAGAAGTTTTTAGCCTGGCTACATCTAGATAATTTGTTCTATAGTGATGAATTATGTTTCCCATGGGTGACCTACTTAGAAGCATGGAGGCTCAGGCAGAACTGTGGCATGTCGTGCTGAACTGAATCAGGAGGCCTTCCGTCCTGGGGAATGATCGTCGCCTCCTGCTTCTTTTCTCATAGGTTACTGCACTATTTCTCAGGCAAAGTAGAGGAAATGGAGATCGGATGGCTGGCTAAGAAAGAATAATATTTTTGTTTTTCATATTAATATTTATATTAAATACTGTATACTTTTTGTATACAATTTTAAATTAAATTATTTATTACAAAACAGTATTAGATAAAATATCTATACTATATTTTATAGTAAATGTGAAATTTCACTGGTACAGTAATTAGAGAAGAGCATGGACTTTGTTCCCTTATGAAAATAATTTTAACTTTCTTATCAGTTAAAAATATGTAGTGTTTATGCTCATCTGCTATTTTTAAGGGAACTTTTTGATTATAGGCTTATATAAATATTTTTTAAAATTTAAAACATTTTAAAATACAGAATTTTAAAATTCTAAAATGTTTTGCTTATCTTCAAGGCACTCATTCAGTTCTCAACCAAAATTAGCTTAAAAGTGGCTGGCCTATTTTAATTTTAAACCTGCTTTTTATTATTATCGTTGTTGTTATTACTATTATTATTATATTTTGGTGGTCTCACTCAAGGTTAGGTTAGGTAGGTATAAGAGAAGCAAAAAGCCCTAGATTAGTTTCACTTAGGCATTTCTTAACTAAATCACATCTGTGTGGTACTTTATTTTATTTTTAAAATATTATTTATTTATTTATTTTTAATTTTTTTATTGTTGTTCAAATACAGTTGTCTCCATTTTCTTCCCACCTCAGCCATCACCACCTCCCGCCCTCCATTTCTGTGGTCCTTTATTAGTTAAATTACCTGTCAGCTCACTGTTCTTCCAAAAGGAAACCCGAAGCCATACTGACGAAAACATGCTCATTTTCTCCCCGATTCACTGTACTCTGCCTCTCTTGCTCTAATTTTGAACTTGTTTTTAAAAAAGGAAATTGCTCTTGGATTTTTATGTTGAAAAGATTTATGTTGATTTTTAAAAGGTCTTTTATTATGCAATTACCTCCGAAACTAGATGGAACTGTTTTATTGTAGTGAGTGTAAGCCTCCTCATATTCTCTAATTAATGAGGCAAGATATGAATGGAAAAATAAATTTACACTCTAAAAGGTGGTATTCATATAAATAATTTGAATCCAAACAGCCCCACTCTCGTTCGCACTGTCTTGGGTGTCTGTACAATGGAGCACAAGGAAAGCCCTTCCACAGTTGTGGTCCTCGCGGTACCTCCTGTGCTGCGGAGGCTTTCCCTTCCCGGCTCCGACGCCTGCCCTGCTGGGATAGACCTGGTAGCAGGTTTGTACTTCGGCAGGAGCCCGCTGTGTATGGGCAGCCGGAACTGCCTTGATGAGCTGAGCTGAGAAGAAATTTCAATTCCCCGAGAAAGTTGGTCTTTCCCTTCTGAAAATACCGGTGGGGATGAAGGGGGTCCATGGAAAAAGCAGAAAGGGACTATGGCCAGGAAAAGGTTGTTGTAATGAGTTTTCACAAGAAAGAAGTGGAAGAATTGTGAGGGTTATGGTAAAGGCCGGGACTTGAAGGTATCACAGAACACCCATTGAAGGCCTGAATTTTGCTAAGGGATTCTCAGTGAGTCTGATAAAGGAGAACAAGCCCTAACTTTCTTGGAAACTAGTAGTCCTTTTGATGTTGGTGCTTGACTTAATTTTGATCATTTTGTTTAACATCGTGAACTGTTAAAAGTGGGGTGGCTTTCTTCGGAAACTGGTGAGGGCCTTGGAGTTGTGGGGTATAAGGAAATTTTAGCCAGGCAGTCCTGAAAAGGGGATTATGAGAAGGATCAAGGTCTTAAAGGTTTTAAGGCAGACAGAATTCCTAAGGACCAAGCAAGAGTGAGATTTGTTTTCCTTTTGATTGCCTAGGAGCATCTGAATTACTGCGTATCTAGTTCATTTTTCCCATTCCAACATAGCAGGAAAGGTTAAGAATGTAGAGGTGTATAAGGTATCCAGGAGAGTTCTTCAGAAATGGAAAAGTTTCTGGGAACATCTCTGCTATTGGAAGTTTGGGGGTTTTGGAGATGCTAGGGAAAAAACAGACACCTCTAGGCCAGAAGGCCCAGAAGTTTAAAGGTCGCAGGAATTGTACAGCCATTGGATCTTCTAGAAGGTTTGTTTCAACCACGTGGGAGTTAATACTCCTTACTCAAATGAATGGCGTGAACTACAGGGCCCTGTGGACTTGATCGTAATGCACAGCAGAAGCATCCTCCTGTCTGGTGTTGGGCAGCCAGCTCTGCTGAGTGTGATGTGTCTTCAGTCAGACTCACCATCTTTGCGAGGAACCTTGTTAGGGCTCTCTTCCAAATGTGTTCTTCTTGCTCTGCAGCATTGCTTGCCAAGAAGAAAAAATAGACAGGAGGCCCAAGTTCTAGATTTCCGGATGCTGGATAAAGAGGACAGTGGCAGGACTCATTTTACATAACATAACTTGTGCCTCCATTGTGCAGAATGGTGTGGAATTAGGATGGGCCGCTGTGGGTGTTGAGAGGAGTACTACCTGCGCTAGCTGAAGGTTTGGGGTTGCTGAGTCCCTAAGCAGAGCCATGATGAAAGGAGTTATTTAAGGAAAAAAGTTATGAAATGCTGCATGTAAGTCAACAAGTTTTAGAAATTACTGGACCCCATATTGGCTTGGCGAGTCCCACTTGTTCTTACAGATAGATGAATATTCCTGCCAAATCACTTTCCCATGCACAGTTAGTCAGGTAACAGACACAATTTGGAGACGAGTCTGCTATTTCTAGGCTACTTTCAGGTATGTGATCTAATGCAACGTGTACTTTTCCGTCTGTTATAGGCTGTTTTCTAGGTGTAATACAGAATGGTTTATACTAACCATAGAATATAAGCATTTATACCATGTAGTCCATTTTTTTAAAAAACTGATGAGAAAATCGAGGCCCAGAGAGTGTCAATGACAACTCTGGGTCACACTGTTAATGACCAAACTGGTTCCCAAATCTACATTTTCTGGCCCATTCCAGTGCTCACTTAATTCCTTTAATTCCAACTCATCATCGTCACAACAACATGTGTGTATTTAATGCGTGTCACAAATTGTCCTAAGCATTATACATCTGTCATCTTAATTAATTCTCTTAATCAATTCAGTGAAGCTTTTCAGCATCGTGTTTGAGATGAGCAAATTGAGGCTTGATGTCTTGCCCGAAGAAACACAGCTAGTAAGTGCTGGAACTAAGATTTCAGTCCAATTCTGGCTGATTCCAAAGGATGTTCTTTTTTGTGTGTGTGAAATATTTATTTAAAAGGTATAAAGAATAATACAACAAATGCCCATCACCTGGCTTAAGAAATAAAACATAACTAATAAGGTGAAGCCCCCGCCCCATTGTATTTCCCTCTCTTTCCCTCAAAAGTAGCCAACCACAGAATCTCAAATCCGAGCCCTTCACCACGGAGCCATACAGCTCCATTTACTAAGTGCATTTCTGAGGAGCCAGGGATTTGGCAGTGAACAAGAAGGACATCTTCTCTGCTCTTGGCGCGGCAGGGGGGTGGTGGGGTTCCTGTAGGTGATAGTGAAATACTTGTTCGTTAACCATTCTGGAGACACCCAGAAGCTGGTAGGAAATGTCAGGTTTTCACGAACGAAGGACAGCTAGGGAGTCCTTTAGGCAAGCATGGGTGCCATGCTAGAAGGTTGCCTGGGTATTACACAGGCACATTACTGCCTTGAGAACACACATGCCTTTTCTCTTTTAGAGCTTTTTTATTTCCTGCTATGTTACTGGCCTTCTAGGAGAAGTAGATACTCCCTTCTCCTCTTGTGCTTTCCTGCCTCCACTTCCTTTCTTTAAAAACAGTGATTGAACATAGCACTTGACCCATACCTCTGTGTGGCAGTTTTATCTGTCTCATTTAATACACTTTCCATATTATCCCCACTTAAGACTTGGTCCAAGTAGATGGCACACGTGTCTGAGTGGAACTCACGCTCTTGGATAGAATTTCTATTTCAGTGCTTCTCAGTTTTTTGAGCCATCACTTCCTTTTATAAATACAAACTCCCTTATGCCCTGCATTCTGACAACTTTTGGATACTAACTGGTGTCCTACAATTCAGTTCAATTTTAACATTAATTGTCCTGTGCTAGCATCAGATTTCACAAGTTAAAAGTCAAGGTTTTCAACAAGATTACCCTTACTTTAGACGTCATCTTGCAAAGTGGGGTCCCCAGACTACCCAGTTATTCCTGGCTGACTACAAATTTGGGGCTTCCCATAAGCTGCTCAGGTTTGATAATTCACTAGAATGACTGACAGAGCTCGGGAAAGGTCTATACTTACGATTACACAAATGAACAGCCAGATGAAGTATACAGGGCACCACAGGGCAAGGTCTGAAAGGGTCCTGAGCACACAAGCTTTTGTTCCTGTGGAGTCCCAGGGCACCACCTTCCTGGCTCATCAGTATTCACGGACTAGGAAGGTCCCCTGAGTGTTAATGTCCAGAGTGTTTCTGTGGGGCCTCATTATGTAGGCACGATTGATTGAATCATTGGCAACATGATTGAAATCAATCTAGCACCTCCCCCGCCCTGGACGTTTTGGGGTAAGGCTGGAAGTTCCAACACTGTAATCAGGTGGTTGGCTTTTCTGGCAACCAGCCTCCATCCTGAAGCAATCCAGGCCCTCCCTTACCCACACAGTGAGTCACAGCCGGAGGAAAAACTCAAGTGTGGCTGGAAGAGACTAACAAAAGACATTCCTGTCACTTAGGAAATTCTAAGAGATTTTGAAGCTCTATTCCAGAAACTGGGGATAAAGACCAGGTGTATTCTTTATTATATCACACCCTCCTTTAATGTTATTTGAAATTGCAACATTAATTAATTTTTATTGAAAACAGATTGAACAAAGTAACTTTAGAATTTTTAAAAATTGCCTCAGCAGTTACCTACAATTCACAGCTCTTCAGTTGCTCTTGAGAAAAGCGCTGAAAGGGATAGTTCCAGAGTCTCCGGGAGGTGGAACTCATTTCCCAAACGGCAGTGCTGAAGCCATAGCGATACTCTCGTGTTGGGCAAGGTGACATAGTCCATTCGGTCTGGTTGATGTGATAGAGGTCCTTTTCCTAGTCATAAAATTAAGAAAATTCAATTCATTATCCAAGTGTTTTCAAATATGTGGATATTGTATTAATGTAAATTCATACATGTTAAGTATGCACCTTATGTTCATAACAGTTTGGTATAAGCTATGTGGCATAGGAGTTGTTCAGAGGAAGAAGGGGAGGGATATAGAAGCCCTGGGGTGTCTTTAGGGATGAGGTAGGGTTTGAGATGTCCTTGAGAGATGGTTAAATACTTGGAAAAGTAGAGGGGAACGAGGTAATGGTATTTTAGGTGAAAAAAATACAGGTGAGGAGACAGGATTTGTCATGGCTTGTGTGTACTTAAACACAGCAGTATGGCCTTATTTCAGCAATTCATGCATCTGAGGAATAGTGGGAAATGAGTTTAAATGGATGAGCTGTGTTAAATTATGTATGATTTTCAAAGGCCTGTAGAATAGTTTCACCTTAATGTGGTAGGGAATTGAGAGTCAAGAAAGGCTTTTGATCAGGTGAGTTAGAAAATGAAAACAACATGTAAGAAACATGGATTGGCATTTGTATTGTTGATAGATTAATGAGAAGAGAGATTGGAGAAGAGGGTAGAAAATTAGGAACTGGGCCCTGGCTGGTGTGGCTCAGTGGATTGAGCACCAGCCTGCGAACTAAAGGGTTGCTGGTTCGATTCCCAGTCAGGGCACATGCCTGTGTTGCAGGCCAGGTCCCCTGTGGGGGGCACGCAGGAGGCAACACTGATGTTTCTCTGCCTCTCTCCTTCCCTTCCCCTCTCTCTAAAAAATAAATAACACATTTTTAAAAACCCTATTAAAAAGAAGAAAATTGGGAGGTGTTTTAGTAAAAGTACATGGGGAAAGTGGGAACTCAGAAGGAATGAATATTAAAAAATTTAAAGGAAAATCTGACAGAATGTGAATGCTAAGTAGAGAGGAAGGATTAATTAAGATGGCTACAGTTTTTGAATTTTTGCTTTTTATCCTGATGTGTAGAGAGAATGTTCTTTATTGGTGAAAAATTTGTAAGTCTATTTGAATATAATCTCCATGAGAGTTTAAAAAGCAGGGAAGACCTTGATGAATGGTATCCCCAGCACCTGGAATAGTGCCTGGCGTAGAGAGGGACCGGTACTCAGGGGTGAAGCATGCATTTTACATGAAACCTTTAAGTAAGTTTCAGTTGCCATCTGTAAATTTAGAATACACCAGATTTTACTACCAAAATGACTAAAAATAATACCCTTCTCTAGTAGCAAAAATTATGTTTGTTTTAGAAAGTTGGGAAAATATGGAAAAGCACAAAGAAGAAAGTTACAATCACATTTACTTCAGAGATAATCACTGTTGGTGTGTATATCCTCCCCGGTATTTTTTCTTTGCAAATACATTTCTTTACTAAGTGGGATCGTATTGTACCTGTTGATTTATACCTGCATAAATACCATTTTAAAAATAAATTAAGCCCTGGCTGGTGTGGCTCAGTGGATTGAACACTGGCCTGCGAACTGAAAGGTTGCCAGTTCAATTCCCAGTTGGGGTACGTGTCTGGGTTGCAGGCCAGGTCCCCAGTTGGGGGTGTGCTAGAAGCAACTGATCCATGTATCTCTCGCACATTGATGTTTCTTTCCCTCTTTTTCTCCCTCCCTTCCCCTTTCTCTAAAAGTGAATAAGGAAAATCTTTTAAAAAAATTACAACAATTTGAGCCTCCAAGTAATGACAGTAACAGATTATAAACTGTAGAATAATCCATGAGACCATGCTAAAATGAATCAGAAGGGAAGTTTTTTCTTACAGTAGAATGCAAAGTAATGTAGAAGGTTTGACAGAAATAGAAAATTTTAGGAAAGAGTCATGATGGCTGCTAAAGACAGTAGGCAAAAGTTTGATGAGAAACAGGACATTTACATACTTCTCATAAGATACTTATTAATTACAAAAGGAAAAACAGTAACTTTAAAGTGGAGGAACCTGGCAGGCACCACCTCCTCCTAGTGATGGCAGCCGACGTCACCAGTAATGGGACAAAACTGGCATCATCCGTCTTCTGCTGTGATGCACTGAGAAGGATGCATTATCACTCCTGTGGTATTCTTGCCAAAAATGCAAACCCTGAACTCACTCATGAGTTGACATCATACAAACTGATCCAAGGGATATTCTACAAATTAAATGGCTTGTATTTTTTAAAAATATTAAGGTCATGAAAGGTAAAAAAGACTGAGGAGCTCTTCCAGATTAAAGGAGACTAGAGAGACAAGAGAACGAATGCAATATTTGATCCTGGACAGGAAAAACACCCTGATTTTTCTTGTCTATCAAAGATAATAGTGGGACAGATGTGAGATGCGATAAGGTGTATAGATTAAGTAATAGTGTTGTATGGCTGTTAGTTCCCTAACCTTGACAACGCACGGTGGTTATGTAGGAGAATGACCTTGGCTTTAGGAAACGCATACTAAGGTTCTTAAGGGTAAAGGGTCATCACGTCTGCCGCTTACTCTCAAGTGGTTTAAATTTTTTTAGAGCATTTGTATTTAGAGAGCGTGATAATGCAGATGTGGTTAAATGTTAACATACGTGGAATTTGGTTAGGGGATAGGCCTAACTCCTTTGTACTATTTTTGCAGCTTTTCTGTTAAGTCTGAAATTTTCTCAGAATAAGTTTTTTAAAAATCGAGCCAGAGCTGCTGAATTAGTCTCCAGTGAATCAGTGACTATCCTAACTAACTCGTGGATAACAGTATTTGTGTATGCAGTGCTCGCTGACTTCAGAGGTCGCCATTCTTTTTCCGTGTTTTTTAACTTGTGTTAATATTGTCTAAAGCCTGGCATAAGAAAGAGAAAGGAACACTGGCTTAGCCATCAGGAGGTGGGTTATTCTCTTAGGTGTGCCACTAGCCTTTTAGTGAGATCTTGAGAAAATCACTGTCTCTGGGCCCCAGGTTCTTCATCTGAACACATTTAGCGGGAGCTGGATAAGCTGACATGGATGACTAGGTTCTAGCAGTTCCAGGACGATGGCTTCTAGCTTCACTGGCGTGGTGGGAATGCAGTGACAGTGTTTATTTGCAGCCACGTGGAAAGGGCCCAAGCATTCTCACACAAGTCAGCTGAAGAGAACCGTGGCAATCAGAGCTAGAAGACATCTGGTAAACCATCTAGTCTGGGGCTCCCCCGGCAGCACGCACTTGTTCGCAGCACACCCTTTACGTTTTGACCAGTGCGCTTTCTAGCTGTTCGCTGTTTTTCTAGAGACTTGTGTTTTTTCGTTCACCCATTCTTTCAGTCATTAAAAAAAAGAGTGAGACTTTTCTTAACTTTAAAATCTTCCAGTTCTTTTATGTTTAGACTTTACTTTTGAAAACAGTAATTTGCTATTATGGCGGAGATTAATAGGCAGGTGGACTGATTTCCTCTAGAATAACAAAAGGATTTAGTTGATAAGCAGTTGGATGTCTGTGGTAGTAATTATATGATCAGAAAGGGATGGGAATGGAAATCACATTTCAGAATAAAAATTAAGATTTTTAGCTTGTGCATAAGAAAAATGATAGGTTAGGAAATGTAACAGGAAAGTTTCTTTGCTCTAACTAACCCTTTTGACATGATACCCTAAGAAACAAAGAATGTAAGGATGTACAGAAGTAGGCACTCTGCCCTTCTATTGGTAAGGATGTAAATTGGTTTATTCTTTTTTGGAGGTAATTTAATAATATCTATTAAAAACAAAAGATTGTGCATACCAACTTGAGTTCCATTTCTAGAAATTTATCCTCTGGAAATACTCATTGTAGCATTTTTATAAAAGTGAAAACTTTAACAGTGTTCATTGTTAGATGATATTAATTATGACAGCATACAATGGAATCTTATACAACTATCAAAAAATAATTTAGGAAGCTTTTTAAATGTTAATATAAAATGGATTTATTGCTATTTTTAAAAATTGTGATAAAATACAGAAACCGTAATATTTAACATTTTAACCATTTGTAAGTGTACAGTTCAGTGACATTAAATACATTTACAATTTTATGTAACCATCACCAATTTCTAGATTTAAAACTTTTTTATCATCCGAAATAAAAAACTTTGTATCCATTAAATAATAACTACCCCCCCAACCCAGAGATTGTTACATGGTGATGTGGAACACTGTACCCGAATACATAATTAAGTGATAAAGGAAGATTGCCAAATAGAATGAATACTGTGGTTCCACTGTGGTAAATTACTATAATATGTTAATTTAAATGTAAGGAAAATCCAGGAGACTGTGTATATTAACCTGTTAATGGGGGACATTATGGAAGAACTTTACTTTTAGATCATGAATTTTGGTAATTCCTTGTTAAACAATAAGTATGTATAATTTTTCTAAGCAGAAAAAGATACTTTATTATACTAGAACTTGGTAATTTTGATAGCTCTGATTTGTAGCTAACAGCAGACTTTCTGTGTGGTTGCTGAATTTGAGTTTATGTAGAACCTGAACACTTGATTAAAGTAGTAATTTTTCTTTTCACAGCTAGAGTTGGAAAGACATCGCTGATTATGTCTCTGGTCAGTGAAGAATTCCCAGAAGAGGTAAACATTTTTATTTCTTTCCTATTTTAAAATGTTTTAAATTTATCAAAATTGAGCTAAAATGAAACAATTTTGCCTATTTTGCATGTGTTTCCTTTCTAACAGTTGTGACTTTGAAAAGGCTCATATTATTTTACACCAGCCATCTCTGAAATACAATGTAGGCTTAAGAATCACACTAGATCCAAGTTCACCTCCATCCTTTGCATTTCCTACTTTTGACCTTGGCTATTTGTCAACTCTGTACCTTAGTTGTCTCATCTGCAGAATGGGAGCTGAGAGGGATATTAGAGATTATCTAATCTGTATAATCCTTTTTTTTTGTTCCGGGTAAATTGTTTCTTAAAATAAAATGTTACTCATAAGCCCAGAACAAAACAGATGAGTATTCCTTTAGTTGAAGTTAGGGTGAAAGGTCTGGACCCCCACTTGCCTTTCACCTGACACCCCCTAATCTTTGAGAGAACCACTAGGGTTCTGACACACATTTGAAATCCTTCATTATTGTCTACTTCCATCATTTCACCAATGGAGAAACTAATTCATTCTGTCTTCGCCTACCTCAGAGGATTATGGTGGGTCTCCAGTGGGGTAAGACTACTAATGGGAGAGCCACCGAAGGGAAGGTGGCTTTATTATATTACTGGCAATAGATTTATGTACCGTTTGGAAGTTCCATGATGAGGGATCGCTGCTTATGGCCTTAGGTAAAGTCAGGATGATATTGTGGGGAATGGGACCAAAGCAAATGAGATGAAAATTTGTTTTTTTAATTTTCTTTCTTCACATAGCAGGTGTTATTAGTGCCACAGTTTATATTTACCCTTTTTAAAAACTTGTTTAGGTAGGAGTATCTGTATAATTTCAGTATTCAGAAATATGATGTGATAGTATTTTCAACAGTGGCCATATAACCATTCATTATTTCTTTTACTTTTTTTTCCTCTTAAATAAGATGGTTAAATAACTAACTACTTAATTCATGAAATGAAGTGTATTTTCATGTGTGGTTTATGGAATTAGCAACATTAATTATGATCACTCAGGATGTAATACCTAAAAGTTTTCTATGGTAATTTAACTTAGTTTAGAATTATCATTTTAGCATAGTCCTTTTGGGTATGAATAAGGGATTTTTAAATGAGTAAAATCATCCAGTCTTTCTAAACAATGTAATTATTAAGAATAAGACTTATTATATAGCCAATCAGTTATCTGCTGGAAGGAATTAATTTTGATAATTTGTTTTATTTGAGGATTATTTTAGATTAACATAGTTTCTCATTTGTAGAATATTTTAAGCCTTCAACAAAATAGAATGAAAACAACATATTTTAAAAATCTAATGGTTTTTTAAAAAAGATTTTATTTATTTATTTTTAGAGAGAGGAGGGGAAGGGAGGGGGGAAAAAGGGAAACATCAATGTGTGGTTGCTTCTCACACGCCCCCTACTGGGGACCTGGCCCGAAACCCTTTGGTTCGCAGGCCGGTGCTCAATCCACAGAGCCACACCAGCCAGGGCTAAAAAGCTAATGTTTGAAATGCCAAATTTAGATACTGTTTCAGGCTGCATCAGATCTGAAGTGTCCTTGTATGCACTGTGCCTACACAGGTAGAAATTTGTATTTTTTACAAGTAGTTTATCATACAGCATTAATATATATATTTGCATCTGTGATAAAGCACAAAATAAAGCATTTTTTAACAAATATAAGCATTTAAAAGTACAACGCATACCTGTAATAAGTATGGATGAAAGGAGCTTATATATAGATAAATTTACATAATCTGGTAACAGGTTTGATTGATAATATCCAAAGATTTTTCTTTTCTGTATTTGTTTTCAAATGAAGGTTCCTCCCCGGGCAGAAGAAATCACCATTCCAGCTGATGTCACCCCTGAGAGAGTCCCAACGCACATTGTAGATTACTCAGGTAATGAACGACTTGTTGACCAACCGGGGGTGAAGCTGTAGGGATAATTTAATCATCCTCAAAAAGGTATTTACTGAGCTTTAGAAAATGTTAAAGAGGGGTGGTCCTTTTTCTCTAGCAGTAAATGGTCATTTACTATTCTTGTGTCATTTATATCTTCTTGCTAATCCCCAGCCAGGCGCTCCTCAAGGCTCCATCTTTCAGTTCTGTCCCTAATGTACTAGGTCAGGTTCCGCAATAGGGAAAAGGAAGGAGGAATGGTAAATGACAAGACCTAGGTATGTTTTGAATTGGCATGCTTTGTTATCAGGCTTGCTGTGATAGTTTGGAAAGAGTTCTGAATTTAAAACTTATTGAATTCTAACTTTGTTCTTTAATTTTTCAGCCTGTGTCCCAAATAAAATAATAGTTAAAACAGTTGTAAGCTTGCTTATTACATTGTACAATAATAGAAGCACATCTGTGTTGCTTTAAACAACTTAAAATTTTTCTATACACTACTACTTGCTTTACAATCATTAAATTATTTTGTTGCGGGGCTTTTTATTTTTAAATTACATTTATTGGGGTGACATTGGTTAGTAAGATCACACAGGTTTCAAGTGTACATCTCTACGGTACACAATCCGTATATTGCATTGAGCGCCCAGCACTCAAACTCACATCCTCTTCCATCACCATGTATTTGTCCCCCTTTACCCTTTACTGCTGCCTGGGACTTTGTTCTTTTAAAGGGTCAATTGTAACGTGTACCACTCTGATGGGGGATTTTGGTAATGGGGGTAAGCTATGTGGAGGGAGGAGGTATATGGGAAGTTTTTGTACCCTCTGCTCAATTTTGCTATGAGCCTACATGTTTTTTAAAGTGGGTGTAACTACATTGGTAACACTTCGTTTTGCTAAACCAGTAGTCCGTGTAGCCTAAAACAGAAACATCAGTACTGTGCAGTCCGAAACGTAACGCTTTGAGCACTGAGAGAGTGACTAGGCCTAAAGCGAAGCGTGCTGTCAGTGTACAGTGCAGGCGAATCTAGAAGGCTTAGCGCGAAACAAATGTAAAATAGCTCGATAATTTTTCTGAGAATATATTGGAATTTTATATTTTTGATATTTTGGGTTAAATAAAAGTATTTTTACCTGTTCCTTTTTACTTTTCTTAAGGTGACTACCAGAAAATTAAAAATTCCATATATATGCTTGCATTGCGGTTCTGTTGGAGAGCACTGTATTAGAATCTGGGGGGGGGGGGTTGGATGCTTTCTGTTACAGTCTCATATCTAGCTTTATTTATAGAACTATTCTTTAATACATGTAGCCATATGACTAAATTCACTTCAGTATTGAAATTGGAGCCTTAACCCGCTGATTATTCAACATATGAAAAAATATTAAAAACAACCAATTATTTAGCATAATATAGAGTATAGTTGAAATTGTTTATGATACGAGTTTGTGTAGCTCAAATAACAGGAACATTGGGGGAAACATGTAACATAAGATGATCTAAGTTAATGTGTCAATAATGGCTTTGCTCTTCATTTGTGTGCTGCTTCGTCCTACCCATATCATGCATATCTCGCGCACTGTGGGGTTATGGGTGCATCTCCTCCCTGAGACCAGTGGCCAGAGATACGCTCTGCAGAGGGAATTCTTGACTCCTCATTCTCATGCTCTGGGTTTGCTGCTGGGGCCTGGTTAATGTCACTCATATCTGCTCTCTGGGTCTCCAGCTTGTACTGCCCAGATTCTCCTGTGGCCCTTTAACCTTGTGAATGGACAGACTCTTTGTCTGGGCTTCTGACTTCTCAGCACCCAGTTTTCTAGCTTGGGTTTCTGATCTCTTCTGCCCGACCCTTCTCGACTCTGGTCAGATACCAGCCTAGATTACAACACAATGCCTTCTGCTCTTCCCCGTCTGAGTTATCCTCTTGTAAACCTGTCCGTCAGCGCCAGCCGCTTCCTTATCAATCTTTCCTTCCCCTGGCTTGCCCTCGGCTTTGCCACCTAGTCTGGCCCTACACCAGGACACGAGGAATGAGGGTGTTTGAGGGATGTTAGATGGGCGTTGCGTGGATTTTAGCTTGGCCCTTAGTTTCTGTGGACACGTGGAAAATATTAAACTCTTTTTTACTTTGTCATTTGTAGAAGCAGAACAGAGTGATGAACAACTTCATCAAGAAATATCACAGGTGAGTTAAAAAATAGTTGTAGGGTTTTTGTGGGAAAACAGTGATGAGTCTAAGTCTGCTTTTTTTGTTTTCTCACTTATTTTGTTCTTATTGCTGACTTTGGGTATGTATTTTTGCTGTAAGTCCTTAGGTACTTTTTCCTTTTAGAGACGTGCTAAGTGTTTGCTACTACAAAAATGCTATTAATTTGTTAATTTTTGTTGTAGGCTAATGTCATCTGCATAGTTTATGCTGTTAACAACAAGCATTCTATTGATAAGGTATGAATTGTGACTTTTTTCACTATATTTAGTTAAATTTCAGTGGGGGCACTTTCAAAATTCATCCTTGACTTAGAATTTTAGGGGCTAGAAGCCAGGTACTTTTCAAAGAAGATCCTCATGTGGCTTAGATCTTGTTAATTTTCATTTTAGGTAACAAGTCGATGGATTCCTCTCATAAATGAAAGAACAGACAAAGACAGCAGGTATTTTTTCTCTCTCAAATTTTGTATATGGAAAAATAGCACGCTTATAAAAGAGTTGCAAGTAGTGTAATGAACACCTGTAAACCTTTCACTGAAATCCACCAGTTGCTACCAGTTTGCTGCATTTGCTTTATCTATAGGTCTATCTCCCTGTTTGCATACACCCTCCTTTTCGGGGGAGAAATTATTTGCGGCAGCACAAATGTTTGAGAGCAAAGCACAGAATAGAGCTCTGATACTGCAGTGATTCACAATTTCAGATAGTAAATATTTTGGTATTCTTAAAGTTTTCTTTCTCAAACTGCTGCTTGAAAAGTATGTGCCTTCTCTCTTGAGATGCCCCTTTGATGAGGAATGGCTTTCTCCCTTGTCCTGGGTTGCTCGTAGTGTGGTGCGTGTAAGAGCACAGGACTTTGAGGAAATTGAAAGACCTTTGAGATCTGGTTTGGCTGCTTGTGAGCTTTAAGACTTGATTTCACTGAGCCCATTTCCTCAGCGGTAAGCACAGATGAGGATAATCCTCTTGTGGTTATTTTAAGAACGCACTGAAATAATGCATGTGTAAGTGCTTTATAAGTTCTCTAAAAAGCTCTAGGGGTCTTCATTTAGGAATTTAGACAGGGAGAATTCTTTGAAATTCTTTGGAAGACATATATGTGACAAGGAAAAAGCAGGAGAACACACATTTTGTATTTTTCTGAGTAGGGTGGTAGTTGTAGGTATCTATCTTTGAATTTTAAGTCAAAATGAAAACATTTTTCTTGTAGATTGTATAATTGAACATGTTATTTATGAAGCATTTGAGTCTTTTTAAATGTTAGGAAAGCAACTAATATCTGTGTATTGTATACATCTGGTCCATTACTTGCTTTTTTATTTTTATTATTTTATTTTATTTTTTAAAATTTAATTTTTATTATATATTTTTTCCATTACCATTTAGTCCCCATATACCCCCCACCCCTTACTTGCTTTTTTAGATTTATTTTTTTAGTTGGGCATTTTGGGGCCTTGCAACCCGAAGATCTGGATCTAAATACACGAACATGGTCACTGACCCTTGTCCCCCAAGTCTACATAAGGAGCCTTGTGACTGAGGTGGTATAGTGTGTGCTGTGCCTTGCAGCTCTGATGGCTCCTCTTTGGTTGTAAACTGCATGGTGACATACTGTCAAGGAGAAAAGAACAGGATGACCCTCTAGAGCTACCCTGTCCAGTGCAGTAGCCTCTAGTCAGTTGTGGCAATTTAAAGTTAAATTAAGTGAAATGAAATAAAACTAAAAATTCAGTTTTTTGAATACACTTAGTTGCATTTCAAGTGACTGTAGTAATGGACAGTACACATAAGGAACGTTTCTGTCATCATAGAAGGCTGTGTTAGAGCACCCACCTGCATGCTCTGGTGCCTGCTTGTCTTGCTAATTATTAAAGCTGTTTCCAGGAGGGACTCTTCAGAGAAGGCAGTTTTGCCAGGATCTGTCAAGTACCACTGGATTTTTAAATTTTGGCTTTACTATGACAAGCTTCCTAAAATGCTGTGGTTAGTTTTGTGGTCCTTTCAGTGTCATCTGAAAGTGGCTTTTAGCCCTGGCTGGTGTGGCTCAGTGGATTGAGTGCTGGCCTGTGAACCAAAGGGTCGCTGGTTTGATTCCCAGTCAGGGCACATGCCTGGGTTGTGAGCCAGGTCCCCAGTTGGGGGCGTGTAGAGGCAACCACACACTGATGTTTCTCTCCCTCTCCTTCCCTCTCTCTAAAAATAAATAAATAAAATCTTTAAAAAAATGAAAGTGGCTTTTAACATTTGGAGATCTAATTGAGCTTCCTCAGGTGTGGCTGTATTTTTTCCCTCCCTGAATTATATCAGCATAGTTATTTTTCTTGTGGTTGACTTGACCCAACGTGGTCTGTTTCTTTATTATATGGCCCTTACACTTTTCAATATCTTCCTCCTTTAAGTTTATATTAAAACATTTTTTTAAATTTATTGATTTCAGAGAGAGGGTGGAAAAGAGACAGAGAGAAACATCGATTTGTTGTTCCACTTATTTATGATTTCATTGTTTGATTCTTGTGTGTGCCCTGACTGGGGATTGAACCCGCAACCTTGGCAAATCAGCACAACACTCTAACCAACTGACCTACCTGGCCAAGGCCCTTAAGTTTATATTTGTTACACATTATTCCTAGGACTTCCTTGGGCCATTGTTACAGTGTTTAAAATTGTTTTTTTTATTAACATACAGTTGGACTACAATATTATATTTGTTTTTAAGTATACAGCATGGTGATTAAAAATTTATATACTGGCCCTGGCCAGGTGGCTCAGTTGGTTAGAGCATTGTCCCATACACTAAAAGGTTGCAGGTTCGATCCCTGGTCAGGGCGTGGCATGAGGTAACAGATCGGTGTTTCTGTCTTCCTTCCTGACTCTGTAAAATCAATAAACATAGCCTTGGGTGAGGATTAAAAAAACAATAACGACATAAAAGTTTATACACCTCATGCTGGGATCACCACCCTGAGTGCAGTAACCATCTGTCCCTGCGCAAAGTCGGCACACTGTTACTGACTGTATTCCCTGTGCTGTGCTCTGCATCGCCACGGTTGGTTTATTTTGGAACTGGGAGTTTGCACTTCTTATTCTCGTACTTCCTGTTCTCCTTCACCTTTTCCCCGTATTTTAGTGGTTCTTAATTGGGGGTGCTCATCACTGTCATGTGAGGTACTTTAAGAAAATATAGATGCTTTTGCCCTACCCCTAGAGTTTTAGAATTGGTAGGTTTGGAGTAGGGTTTGGACATGCGTATTTATTTTTAAGCTCCCTAAATTATTCTGAGCACACCTTTGGTTGGAAACCACTACATTTTTGGAAACTCTTCTGTCTCTGTTTGGAATATATATTTGGGTTATATAGTAGGTCAGGGTTTTTTTTAATGTATAACACTGAGAGGGTAAATAAATACTTGTAAGTTTTCCTATTGCAATCTTCCAACAAGATGATTTGCTTTCACTCCAAAATCTCTTGCAGGGGCACAAATAACAGTTCTCCGCTAGACTAGTTCTCTTTGGTTTCCCCATTCAGATTTCTGATAGGCCTGTCAGAAGCAAAATCCTTGTCTGAAACAAAACCCTAATCCCTGCCTGCCCCCCCTCCACAAAAAAAACCCTCTCCATCTTTTCTGTCTCAGGAGATCTACTCATTTTGTCTAGCTAACAACCAGTATATTTTTTGATTTTTGCCTTTGTCTCAACTTCCATATCTAATCTTCTAGCTGTAACATACCATATCATCATGTAAATATTTCACTGAAAAATAATGACTGCATTTTAGAAGGTCCAGCAGATCATGTCATTCCCCCAGTAGTTTCCCATTTTACACTTAAAATAAAACCTACACTCCTTACTACATCTGTAAGTCCTCACGTGTTTGGGTTTTGCTCCTCTCTTCAACCCCATTTCCTACTTCTCTTTTGCTCAGGAGTCTCCGCTCTGGGATTTTTTTTTCTTTGGACCAAGGATGTTTTTCAGTCTGGGGCTTTTGTGCATGCTGTCCGCAGCCCGCTCTTTTCTGGCTCTTCACGTGGCAGATTCCATTTCATTGTTCAGCCGTTGACCCAAATGCCACCTTGTCAGAGAGATGTTTCCCTGATTATCACATGTAATTACCATATTTTGCCCCGTATAATGCACACTTTTATGCCCAAATTTTTGAGGGAAAAATAAGGATGCACATTATACGTGGGGAGTACTAATTCTGTATCTATATGAATGTTTTTCATTCTTTTATTTACTCATGCATTAAAAGTATAACTCTAGAAAGCAATAACTATATCTGTATGCAAAACAATACCCTGGAATATGATAATTGGTTTTGTTTCTAAAAATAAGTAAATAAAAAATTGAATTAAAAAATTAAAAGACTTTTTTACTGAAAGTTTGGGCCAAAAACGTGGGTGCACATTATATGTGGGAGTGCATTATACACAGCAAAATGTGAGTAGTTTCCTTTCATTATTCTATCCCGTACCCCACTATTTATTTTCTTCATAGCACTTACAGAATTGGAAATTGTCTTGTTTATTTGCTTATTGTCCATTTCCTGATTTTTACTACTAGCAAGGGATGGGACTTTGCCTATGTCCTTAATGCCTAGAACAGTACCTGGCTTCTAGTAGGTACTCAGTAAGTATTTGTTAAATATGCTCTCTCGTGGGCTTGAGCTGACTACAAGAGAGGGGTTCGTATTGGGGAGATTGAGTAAAGCTTATTAGTTAGAACGGGTTGTGATGTACATTAAAATATAAATCTAATGGGTTTTGCCTCCCTTATTATTACAATGTGCCCTGTTCGTTTCAGGCTGCCTTTGATACTGGTTGGGAACAAATCTGATCTAGTGGAATATAGTAGCATGGAGACCATCCTTCCTATTATGAACCAGTACACAGAAATAGAAACCTGTGTGGAGGTACGCCTTATTTGATTTTGAAATTTACTGTTGGTGAAGTCTCACTAAATTGAATTTTGGAGTAGAGTGGGAGATGTAGGAGGGAATAAATTTCCTTTGTGAAGTCTTGTAAACCAAATCAGAGAACTTGAAGTTGGCCTCTGAGCTCTTTGTAGACAATCATCTTGTGATATCCACTAAGAAAAAATGCATTGTTCAAGGAATCTTATTACCTTATATTGTTTCTAGCTCTCATAATTGCTTTCAGACTGTAAAATTGTAAACTTTTTTTTTTTAGTGTTCAGCAAAAAACCTGAAGAACATATCAGAGCTCTTTTATTATGCACAGAAAGCTGTTCTTCATCCCACAGGGCCCTTGTACTGCCCAGAGGAGAAAGAGGTAACCCCTTGGCCCCCCAGTGTGTGGTGGTTAGTAGGGGATGAAATGTGTGGGTAGGGACTCGAGTGTGGTAGAGATTTTTTTAGTAACTCTTAAGTATTGTTGTAAGCTTGTGAAATTTATTGCTTATTATATTTACATTTTCTAGGTACTTTTCAGATACTCATGTTAAATATTCAGAAAAGTATTCCAGATCAAATACTGTTTCACGAAATGGCCTTAAAACAAACAGAAGAATTAGCAATAATAACAACTAGAAGTCCAAAGACTTAGCTGGAAGTCTGCCTGCTTTGCTGCTATAAAGTCCACAAACTTAAAAACATACACAAAGGAAAAACTTGTGCAGTTATTTGACATGGGTCCAACATGTAATACAACTCAAATACTCCTTCTGTTTTATAGCTAAGAAACACAGTAGTGCCTTAATGAAATATCTAAAATTTAACAATGTTTTGCCATAGAACTCTTAAAATTAATTAATTTTTAAATTAACATATAACTTACATGCCATAAAATTCACCCTTTTAAAATGTACAGTTCAGTGGTTTTTAGTCTATTCACCCATTTGTGTGTTCATCACTATTATCTAATTCCAGAACATTCCATCATGCCAAAAAGAAACCCTATACCCATTACTTGTCTGTCCTCCCCCCCCCCCCCCCCCCCCAGCCCTTGGCAACTAGTTATCTGCTTTCAGTCTGTATGGACTTGCCTTTTATGGACATTTCCTCCTTGCAGCATTGCCCAGTATGTGGTCTTTGTATCTGGCTCCTTTCACATAGTGCTTTCAGGGCACACCGTGTTGTAGCATGCGCCAGCTCTTCCTTCCTTTCAGAGGCTAAGGACGACTTCATTGTGTGGATGCCTTCCACGTTCTGTTTATCCCCTCGTCTGCTGGTGCACTTTTGGATTGTTTGCACTTTTTGGCTATTGCGAGTAGAATTGCTATAAAGATTAACACACAAGTTTGAACATCTGTTTTTAATTCCTTTGAGTGTGTATTTAGGAATGAGATTGCTAGCTCCCATGGTAATTCTGTGTTTAACTTTTCGAGGAACCACTAAATTGGATGAAGGTTCCAGTTTCGCCACACCTTTGCCAACACCTGTAGTTCGTTCCCCTCCACCCCCTTTTATTTATTATAGTCGTCCTAGTAGGTGTGAGCGGTATCTCACTGTTGTTTTGCTTTGCATTTCCCTGGTGGTTAATGATGATGTTCAGCTTCTCATGTGGTTTTTGGCCATTTGTCTATCTTCTTTGGAGAGTTGTCTAAGTCTTTTGCCTGTTTCTTGAGTTGTCTTTTTGCTTTTGAGTTTTTAAGAAATAAAAATTCAGTGTTTTTCAGGAACAGTTTATACTACCCGTGAGTGGTTGGCTGATTTTGACCTGTGGGCCAAATTTGGCCTGCCATTTGTTTTGTGTATAGCTTATGAGCTAAGAATTCCTTTTTAAATGATTGAAAACTATCAAAAGGAGTGACGTTTTGCGATATGGGAAAATCATATGACATTTAGACTCCATCGTTCATGAATGAAGTTTTGCTGCTCGTTCCTTTCTGTCTGTCTGCAGCTGCCTGCCTGCTGCAAAGACCGAGTGGAGTCGTCGCAGCAGAGCTTGTGTGGCGCTTCCCTCACTTCTCAGGGCTGACGTGACCGTGACCGCTGGACTGTTGAGTGCTGCGTGCGCGCCGCTAGTTGCACTGGCGCAGTTACAACCTGACCGTATTTCGAGTACCAAGGGTATTACTGTACTGTGACGTTTTATTTTATTATCAGGCCTTTACCTGTCCTGCCTAAACAAGATGAAAAAAGCCGATTTTTAGTCGGCAAAGCAGATATATGTTCTAAACTCAAATGACTGTTCCAGCAAAGGAAATTTCCGTCTTTCATACTCCATTTGACTGCGGTTGAGGAGCTTCCGCCCAGCCTTCAGTTGGAACTCACCAGTCCGCAGTGTGATGACATGCTAACAGGCAGAAATCAGGAGAAGAATCTCATGTAATTCTCTGAACACTTTCCAAGCAATGCCTGTGCCCAATAAAAGTTACATGTTTGTGGCTATGTATCAGTATTGGCAGTATGTAACTTTTTCATAGGGAATGTATGTAAAATCTCATTACAGATCAGCATTAACAGATAAACATTTGAAATCAGTTTTTATGATAAGGAACACTAATTTTTGAACCCTAATTTAGCAAAATGTTAACTCTCCAAAAAGATTTTTATTTTTCCAGTTTGTAGACCTATATAGCAAATTTATACTCAGTTACTATTATATTTTTAATTTCATCAATAAGAACTGTGGAAATTTGATTCTCTCTTGCTATGTAAGTACCTCCATGGCATTCTTGATTTTGCCTGTTAATTATTTGCTTTGTGGCCCTTTACAAAATAGTGCTGACCTCTGGTATAAGTAATTAATCTGAGTTATCCCTTAATCTGACCCTGATTTACTTTTCCTTAATCCTGGTTTACTGATCCTTAATTGGAATGCTTCTTTCTAATTTACTCTTAATCCAGAATTTCCCAGATTTGCCTCTTAATAATCACTACGCATACTTGTCAAAAACACAGGTTGCATTCTGATTCAGCCAGGTGCTATACCTTATAATCAAGGAAATTTGGGAAATGGTCTCATAGAGGTTTACCTCTGAGGCCTTAGGCTAATAGTGCTACATTAAATCCCCTCTACTAGTTTGTTCTCGGTTCTTTAATTGCTCCTTTTTTCTAAGATCAATTATTGGTTCTACTAATCACACCCCTGCCCCTCCTCCAGTTCCCTGAATAAAATACCCGCACCTGTTACTCATTTCTTGGGTGAACCTGCCTGAAGTAAACCCTTCGGATCTTTAGAGACTGTCCCTTACACAAGAACAAGTCTTGAGCCTAAGCCCATACCAGAAACTTTTATTTAGACAACAGTAATACCTTGTAACACAGTTTGGCATCATTAGGAAGATCTTATTAAAAATTAAAGCCTAGACCGCAAATATGTTTTCAGTGTGGGTGAACTCTGTAGGACCCATGGAGCCCTCTGCTTACCTAATAATGAAAATACGTGACTTCTGTGTAACATTGTTTACTGTGTGGGAGTTTGGGTGATACATGTGGAAAATGAGTTTATTACTGTAAAAAAATTTTGCAGCTTTTAATGAAATATAATTTTAATACTTTTTAAAAGGAGTCATTTTTTGGAGTTATATTTTCAGGAGGTTCATATTTCACTGTCACACTGAGCCAGTACCTTAGAGCACTTCAGCTTCTGACGAGTTTCCAGCTTTCATGAAAAACATGCCACTTTATTTTTCTTTGAATTACATTTAAAAAAAAATTTTATTGTTATTCAATTACAGTTGTATGCCTTTTCTCCCCTTCCCTCCCCCCCACCCCAGCTGAACCCACCTCCCTCCCCCACCCCTGAATTACATTTTTAATGAAGGTTTTTAGGATATGAGGAATAACCACTTGCACAAAATAAAGCTTTTTTTAAGATTGTTTTTTATATTTTTCTTGCTATTGCTACTTTTTGCAACATTTAGGTTATTATGTAACACTTTTAAAAGGAGAGTAAATAAAATATAACAATGTAATCTTCATTAATCTTGAATATCTAGTATTTGGATCACATTAATAGAAGCAGTATCTTACTATTCTTTATTCTTAAACAATTCACCCATGATTCTAGATGTCATACGTGATAGTCCATTTAGTACTGTTTTATAAAGGAAGCCCTATCCAGTGCTCTCTAAATGTTTGATTTTTTTTCTCAGTTCTTTCTAATCTCTTTATTTCGTAGGTTTTATCTTTTTCTCATTACATCAAATTGCTCTCCCAGAGACCCCATTTAAAACACAAAGGGATTGTCTGTATTTCTGTGGGAAAATAACTGTTTCCTTTCCAATTTTTAAAGGGATTTCTTTTTTGCATTTGAGTTTGATAGCATGGTCAGAACTCATCATTACAGTTTGCTCTGGACGGCCATGGGACTGAGGTTAATAAGTATGCATTTCCTCACCTCGCCATGTACTTTCTGCGATTCGGATGTATCCATCGGAGATCTGCTTCCAGGTTTACACTGTGCAGTGATCTTCCCGAAAGTTTTATTTCTCACAGTTCACAGTAATTACCCTATAGCAATTACACAAATTAGAAGCTTGTGGGCCTTATTTTAAATAGCCAAATATTTGTTCCATCCATTATAAATCCTAAAACAAATGTTAAGAAAGTTGTCAAAATATAGTTCCAGCAGCATTACTTAAAAAGTTGTATAGAGGCACAGAAGGTGAGATGCTTTTTAAATGTTATTCTTATCTGATAATAGGAAGCTAGTAAAAGGGTTTTTTTACATTTAACAACCAGTACTATTTTGCCACCTGTTTGCAAATAAGCACATTTTATATCCCAGCTTTGACGAACACACATGCACGAACGACAGGTTAAAACGCTTCGTTTCATTCCGCTGCCAGAAGGTGGATGGTCAAAAATCAGCAGTTGATTATACCTCAATGAAGCTGAAATTTTTAAAAAATCAAAAGTTGGGAAGGAAAGCCCTCCGTAGTTGTACAAATCCACTGAAATTCTTTTATGAAATGAGGGAGGGCATAAATAAATATTTCTTTATATGACTGGGAGAATGAATCTTCTGTACAGATGAACTGTCCTTGGAAGACGTGTGGCCGTGAAGGGAGAGTTTGACCATTCCAAATATTGGTCCTCATTTACTTAAAAAGGTTTGGGTACAAAAGTAAATGACTTTGCTTCCATTCATTTTTCACGTTGGTTGTATTTGCTGTTACATACGTGACCGTGAGAACAGTCAGAATTATTCTTAACCTTACTTAAAATCATATTCTAAAACCCCAGCCATTCTAATGAAAGCCGTTGTTTCTCTTCTCAATGATTTACAGATGAAGCCGGCCTGTATAAAAGCCCTTACTCGTATATTTAAAATATCCGATCAAGATAACGATGGCACGCTCAACGATGCTGAACTCAACTTCTTTCAGGTAGCCCTCCTCTTTTCCCGACGTTTACATATCTTGGTGTTTTTTTCTTTTATTTTTGGCTGAGAAAAGCTATAAGAATTTATTAGCTTAAACATTGATATGTTGATAAACTTGAGATTTTTTTTAATGTAAAACTATCTTTCACATCAAGCTATTTCTAAGTCTTTGCCTAGGGTACAAAACTGTCTTGTGCATAGGAACTGAGGAGACTCTTCGGTAGCTTTACTTCCTGGTGCACAATGGATATGTTAAGGATGACTTGAAGTCTGAACTCCGAATTGTTTTTCTTTCTGGATTTTGTGTACCATCGCTTCACAAAGAGCCCTGTGTTTTAGAAGTGTGATGGGCAGAGTAGGGACAGTGTCTTTCCTTCCAAGTAGGATGTATTTTTACATAAATAAGACAAGACAGAGACCATCGTAATTTCGAATTTGTGTCTTTTGGTTGCAACTCGTTGATTTACTATTACTTTGTAGATTAATATTTTTATATATTGTGGTTTTAATGCCGATTTTACAACTATTTATTTATGTATGAATTTCTTTATTTTTGCTAGAGAATTTGTTTCAATACTCCCCTGGCTCCTCAGGCTCTGGAAGATGTCAAGAACGTAGTCAGAAAGCACATCAGTGACGGTGTGGCTGAGAGCGGGTTGACACTGAAAGGTGGGTGCGTGGCGATTTTCCCTTGCGAACTTCGTAGTTTCACATTTTGGCATGAGGCGAAGGTCTTTATAGCCTTACTTAGACTGTAAGGAAATGTTAGTATTTACTCATACGCCTAAAATCCAACTTGGAGATGTAGGAGTTGGAAGAGACAGGCTGTTTGGTGGGGACCCTCGTCCTTACTGTCAGCATAAACTAGAGGAAGGGAATTGGTGAGATCTCAGGAATTCAGAGGTTCATCAGAGGAAAAGAGATTTCTGGTACAAAAAATTTATCTTAAAGGTTTTTCAGCTCATAAGTGTCCTTTAAGTAGAAATTTTTAGGGAAGACATTTTGTATATCAGTAAAATTTACCTACCAAGTACAAAATGTTCCCTGTAGAATGTGTGATAGAATCACAATAAAATAAATGAAAACCAGAATATTGTATTATAAAACACAAAGATCTGTAAAACAATTTCCTTTGTTTTTATCGTGTAACTTTGTGAATGTCAGTACATTCCTAGGGATATGTTTTTGGCTCTTCCATCCGGTGTCTTCTCTTGCTGGCCTGGTTGTTACATTAAATGATTCTGAAATCAGCTCTGTTTATATTGAAACACTTGTGATTTTGTTTTGATTTGACCTTCAATATGCAAAACTTGTATGTTTATGAATGTAGCCCTTGCCATTATGTGTTACATGCTTTTCTCCCATGGATTCTGTACCCTTTCTCACATCAACTGTATTTACTAATTCATTTTATTTCAGGTTTTCTATTTTTACACACCCTTTTTATCCAGAGAGGGAGACACGAGACTACTTGGACTGTGCTGCGACGATTTGGTTATGATGATGATCTGGATTTGACACCTGAGTATTTATTCCCCTTGTATGTACCTTTGGCTTGCTAATTGATTTCACCTGCCGAGTATTTTAAAGTTTTATTTAGCACATAGGAAGGCATTAGAGTACTCAGGAATAATTTAGATTTATAGAGAGGTTTATAACAAGGTCTCTCCACCTCAGCTTTATTGACGTTTTGGTCTGGATAGTTCTTTGCTGTAGAGTCAGCCCCGTGCATTATAGGATGTCTGGCACATTCTTAGATGCCAGTAACAGCTCCTCCCCGCTTTGTGACAACAATAAGTGTCCAGCATCTCTAGAAATTCCCAAATGTCCCCTCAGGAGTGAAATCATGCCCGCTGAGTTAGAGCATGGCTCAAACTTCTTCTTTTCTCATGGAGAATAAAAGTATTTTTTAAAATTCATTTATAATTTTGAAATCAAGGAATTTTACAATGTTTTTTTAAATCAAGAGAGGAGAAGTATTGGTATATTGGTTAGCTTTTTTTCTTCATTAGTCTTTCTGCTCCCTAAGGTTTATAGCCTGTTCTTTGTTTTGTTTTGTTTTGTTTTAAGATTTTATTTGTTTATTTTTAGACAGAGGGGAAGGGAGGGAGAAAGAGAGGGAGAGAAATATCACTGTGTGGTTGCCTCTCATGTGCCCTCTACTGGGGACCTATCCTGCAACCCAGGCATGTGCCCTGACTGAGAATTGAACCAGTGACCCTTCGGTTCACAGGCTGGCACTCAATCCACTGAGCCACACTAGCCAGGGCTATAGCCTGTTCTTAGCTCAAGATAAAATAACTATTTTTCCTTAATAATCTGTCTATTTGTGATAATTTTCCTTTAGATAATGCTATTTTAAGTTCTGTTTGTTTAAAAGTGGACCCACAGTTGCCGCAAAACAGGAGACTCCTGTAACAGGGAAGCGCCTGCCCAGTATCTGGCCTTTGAGACTTCAGCATAGCACCTCTAGCCGTGTAGGCATTCAGAAAGGCTTTGTTGTGTTTTTCTTCCCCCATCACTGAGGAAGCAAACTTCTTTCTCGTTGGATGTCTGGTCCATTGATCAGTTCTAAGTTGAAACCTCTCTTGTCAAAGTTATGAAATCTTGGTTTAGGTAATTTTCCAGATTTTTCAATAAATCTTTATTAAATGAATGATTGGATTCGTTCCAGGGCCTTTTTGAAGTTTCCTTTTCTGTGCCATTTATGTGGGTAGATAAATTCTACAAGGAGTTGCTTATTGCTTTAAGTATGGCAGTGAGGAAACACTATTTCTTACGGCTTTGCGGCTTACACTCCTTATCTCTTTCAATTTCTTTATGTTCTCTGCCTTGAATTTTCTGCAGAATAGCCTCTTAGAGCCACCACTTGAAGCTTTCTAGCTTTCTTATTACAGTTTCTACCTCTGTCTGTCCTTCACACTGCTGCTAGATTAAAAAGGTATATAAATACAGATTGGGCCATGGCACTTCCCCTGAAGACAGGATAAAGCCCAAGCTTCTTAACATGGTATACAAGGTCATTCATGATCTGCTCATGCTCACTCCCTGCCTTCATTCTAGAAGTAAATACCGAACTATTTATAGTCCACCAATCATGTTGTTTTCTACTCAAGGCTTTTACCCTTGGTATTTCCACTCTCTCCCTCCCACTTCCCTCAAACTAATGCCTCTTACCTTTCAAGTCTCAGTTCAGGTGACAGTGTCTCTCAGCAGTGCTGACACCTTTCCGCCCCCAGGCTGGAGACGTTCTGGTTACTGGGGGCTGCCCAAGCATTCTTAGCTGACCCAAACTCAGGCTGTGCTCTAATTCTGTTGAGGTAGCGAGGTTATCTGTTTGTGGTTCATCTCGCACTGGAATGTGGTTTTTGAGAGGCAGGAAGCCTGTCTTGTTTTTGCGTCCCTAGTACTTAGCTCAGGGCATTTGACAAATGTTTGCTGAACTAAATTTAGGGTGGGCCAAAAAGGTCAAATCAGGCAGAAATACGTCTTTTTACATCATTTTCAGTTCTTTACAGTGGTGGCATAATTATGACTTACAACTTGTTTTTATATAGGAGGAGCAAACCCATTATGGTTTGATCAGAATTATTTGTAGAATTTTTATTTTAACTTGCCCTTCATCAATTTAAGAAAACCTTACATGTCACCTGGGGATGAGCGTTGCTCTGGCCCTCGAGGATTGCTGTGCCCCTCTCGTGGCTCTGCCTGGGAGAAATCCGAATGGCTCCAGCAGGGACATTTTGTAAATGGCGTTATCCCACAGAAAGACTTGCCGCGGTTTTATGTTCATTTCTTAAATTAAATTTTAATATTTGATTAATGATTTGTTTTACTCTTAAATTTTTTCATCAACAGGCTAAAAATACCTCCTGATTGCACAACTGAATTAAATCATCACGCATATTTGTTTCTCCAAAGTACCTTTGACAAGCATGATTTGGTAAGCTTGTAGCCGCAGTTTTCCTTGATAAAATATTTTTCCGTGAGCATTTAATAACTGTGTTCCCCTAGCTGTGGGGTATTCATGTCACAGAGCCCAAAATTGTGTATACTCTCTTAAGTTAAACTAGCAAAAATGCTTCCTTTTATTTATTTACTTTTACTTTCTCAAGATGAAAAAGTCTGGTTTCTATAGACTCTTCCATAAGTTTTCTTATATACATGTAAGACATTTTCTTGTTAAAATGTAAAATTTCCTGTCATGTGTTAGTTTTTAGAAGAATAACTTTACTAGACTAGGGGGCTTCTGAGTTTGGGAATTATTTTCTTAGATATCTAAACATTATGTGCGCTTCCTTGTGTGTCTGCAGGATAGAGACTGTGCTTTGTCACCCGATGAGCTTAAAGATTTGTTTAAAGTTTTCCCTTACATACCTTGGGGGCCAGATGTGAATAACACAGTTTGTACCAATGAAAAAGGCTGGATAACCTACCAGGGGTTTCTGTCCCAGTGGACGTGAGTATAGAGCTCATCTGTTTCCTCTCAAGTTACCACTAGTTTAAAAATACGGTGCGTTACATGAATCATTTATAAGTTTTTCCGATCTTACAAAGTACTTCAGTTATAATAAGCAGGATTTATGGTGCTGCTATTTCTAAGATGAACTTTAGGTGTTCTAGCAATTTATCAGGAAGGGATCTGTTTGTTTTTGGATGATGTACAGGGAAACAGTTATGAGTCTCACATCAAAAATGAGCTAAATTGTAATACTTTTTTGATTAAGGGAATTGGAAACATCATTGCTACTGCACAGTGGTTACACCTTCAGAATATGGGGAGAGCATATTTTACGTGACACTGAAGACTAACTTAAGGGGGTTTTGTTGTTTGTTTTTACTGTACTGTTAGTGCGGGTTTGTCTACAGTCTGGGTATAGCGTAGTTTCCATTGTGTCCGGGGGTGCTAAGAAAATCCTCCCGTTGTGTATGATGCCGTAATTACGTTAGTCTTGGTGAGACTAACTTTTCGAACACCAGAATCTATTCTTTTTCAAATCATAAAAAGAACTAACTGATTTCACGTACCTTTCTGTTATTTTTGCTCCTTTCAGAAACCTTTTCAGATTTAATTATCATTAAGTTCTCAACTAGCCATTAGTTGCAGTGTACTGTGTTTGGGTTGGCCAAGAAGTCTGTAAGGTTTTTTTCTGTAAATACAAGACATATTTTTCATTTCCACCAATAACCTTATTGATGTGGATATTTTGAGTATGTTGGCTATCTCCCATGTGGTATAACGTTGATTGTTCTCAGTTAGTGTCTCAGTTTGATCGTTATCAATTTCAAGCAGTCTACCCAACCATGGATCATTGTGCAGTGAGAAATCTCCAGCATGAAATTTTGCAAACCACTTTTGACACATTTGATCAGTCACAGCACCTTCTCCATACACTGCACAAAACTTTTGGTTTGCATTTTTACCTTTCTTGAAATAATAAAGCATAATATATTGAAATTGCTTATTTTCTTTCATCTTTAATATTAAAATGCCTACACAGAAATTCACCAATTTGATCATTTTTTTGAAAATGCACACTGATATGACAGCTGTTACAAATACAATCTAACACAATTGTTTTGAATGAAGTTAAAGACAACTATGAATGCTAGTGGGGCCATCTTATGGAAAAAACCTAGAAAACTTTTTGGCCAACCCTACCTTGGGAAGCAGATTATATAAAAAATCCCAGCTCTAGATTTTACCGGCAGCTCACTGCTCATGTACATGGCCTTGCTCTCTCTGGGCAGGTGGAGCAGATACAGGAATCCTTCCACATCTTGGATTCTCCTCCCTTCTCGGTCCTAAGAAGAGCATCATAGGAAAAATCGTGGTTGGGTGAATGGGAAATTAAAGCAGTCTGATAAAACTTCTCTGGGTCTGGTGGTGAAATTATTTGAGCTGTTGGAATTTTTTTTTTCTATAAATGCTCATTGAGGAACTTCTCACTTTTTAAACTCTTCTGTTTCCTAGGCTCACCACCTATTTAGATGTACAGCGGTGCCTGGAGTACTTGGGCTACTTAGGCTATTCAATACTGACTGAGCAAGAGTCTCAAGCTTCAGCCATTACAAGTGAGCATCCAAATACTAATTAGTAAAAAAATGAGAAATATTTTTAAGATTGTACTTCTAGATGTAAAAGAGTGAAAATAAACATATCTTTGCTTGTTGTCCATGTCTACACTCTTCCTTGTTTTCCTTGTGATTAGGTCATTTCTTTCAAGTTGAGATGCTTGATTTTATTGTTTATCAAAAAAGAAAGAGTAGGGGTTTTACTTCAAGTTTACCCCTGAGGTTACTCCTTTGGCCATGGGCATTCAAAGTATGGTTTGTCCTGTTTTAATTTTCTTTGGACATTAAAAACAATGCCAATAACACATGCTCCTGATATTGAACTGATAGTGCATATCTCAGCTTCGTACCATTTTCCCCATTAATCAGTTTTTCACGAATGTTGTAATTCTTGCCAATCGTCCTCCACTTAAAAGAAAACCCATGGGTATGGAAATAACACACTAGGGAACTAATATCTGAAGAGTTTCTTATATCCTAATTGGTGAGGGGGAAATGCTGTATCTTACAGGAAGCGTCAGCATAAGAAGACAACCAATCTTAAATTGACGGAGCAAGTACCATTTACCACTTGCCCAATTAGACATTATTTAATTCAGCATCAAAGAGTAAGGAACTAAATGCTAGCCATCTCGAGGTTTTTCTATGCAACAAAATACTGTGGACATCTTTCTGTATCACTAATTATACTTTTATATATCTTTAATACTAAATAATGCATCATACGGATGCTTAGTTACAGTTGAATCTTGTAAGCTACAGCTTAAGGGCTTTTTATCTCAGGGAGAGATCCCCATTGCTCTGCTGACAAAGCATCGTTTTCTGGCCTGCCTCTTTTACAGATTTACATTTGAAAGGCCAGTGAACCCCAGAGCGCATATCCCTCTGCCATTTACAGATCTGAGAGCGTGCAGATTTGAGAGAGCATCTTGGAGTTTATAACTCGTTATGATACAAACTCAAAGATGCTCTTTTGAGTAACAAACTCAAAGATACACACATACACAAATATAAGGCTGACTATATTTATTAGAATTTGAATTCATTCTTAGGATATCATTTTCCTTATGAAAGTGTACTAATTTTATGATTAAATAAATTTCCTGTGGTTACTAGACGTTCACTTTATAGCCAGCTTTCAGAAATGCATCTTTTCCAGTAAGTGAGGCCTTTCTGTATTATACTTAGTACTTTTTTTAAGTATATTTTATTGATTATGTTATTACAGTTGTCCCATTTTTTTCCTCCTCTTTATCCCTCTCTGCCCAGCACCCCCATTCCCTCTAGCATTCCACCCCCCTTCGTTCATGTCCGTGGGTAACACATACAAGATCTTTAGCTTCTCCATTTCCTAGACTATGCTTAACCTACTCTTGTCTATTCTGTACCTACCATTTATGGTTCTTATTCCCTGTACCTTTTACCCCATCTTCCCCCCTCCCTCCCCACTGATAACCCTCCATGTGATCTCTATTTCTGTGTTTCTGTTCCTGTTCTAGCTGTTTGCTTAGTTTGTTGGGTTTTTTTTTTTTTTTTACATTCAGTAGTTGATAGTTGAGTTTGTTGTCATTTACTGTTCATAGTTTTAATCATCTTCTTTTTCTTAGATAAGTCCCTTTAACATTTCATATAATAAGGGCGCGGTGATGATGAACTCCTTTAATTTGACCTTGTCTGGGAAGCACTTTATCTGCCCTTCCATTCTAAATGATAACTTTGCTGGATACAATAATCTTGGATGTAGGTCCTTGCCTTTCATGTCTTTGAATACTTCTTTCTAGCCCCTTCTTGACTGTAAGGTTTCTTTTGAGAAATCAGTTGATGTCTTATGGGAACTCCTTTGTAGATAACTGTCTCCTTTTCTCTTGCTGCTTTTAAGATTCTCTCATCTTTAATCCTGGGTGACAATTCTGATGTGTCTTGGTGTGTTCCTCCTTGGGTCCAATGTCTTTGGGAATCTCTGGGCTTCCTGGAAGTCTATTTCCTTCGCCAGATTGGGGAAGTTCCCCTTCATTATTTGTTCAAATAAGTTTTCAATTTCTTGCTCTTCTTCTTCTCCTTCTGGCGCCCCTATGATTCAGATGTTGGAATGTGTAAAAGTTGTCCCAGTGGTTCCTAAGCCTCGCCTTATTTGATTGAATGTTTATTTCTTCCTTTTGTTGGAAATAGTTGATTTGAGTCCTGGTTTCCTTCCCTTCACTATTGGTTCCCTGTATATTTTTCTTGATTTCGCTTTGTCTAGCCTTTGCTTCTTCCTTTATTTTGCAGCTGTACTCAATCATTTCTCTGAGCATCCTGATAACCAGTATTTTGAACTCTGCATGTGATAGGTTGGCTGTCTCCTTGTGGCTTAGTTCTTTTTCTGGAGTTTTGATCTGTTCCTTCATTTGAGCCATATTTCTTTGTGTTGGCGCACCTGTTACGTTTTAAGGGGTGGAGCCTTAGGTGTTCTCCAGGGTGGGGCAACCCAGTTCACTGCATCGTGGCGCTATGTGGGGGGCAGTGCTCAGAGAGGAAACGGTGCCACTTGGTTGACTCTCATCATGCTTTCAGTCACTTCCCCTACTACTCACATGCAGATTGTGCCCTTTTGGTGCTGATTGCTGGATGGGTGGGTTTGTGTACGTTCTAGGACCCTGTGGGTCTCTCCAACTGACTCCCCTGTGAAACTGGCAGTATCTCCTACAGCCACAACCCCCACAGGTTTTTACAGCCAGAGGTTCTAAGGCCTTATCTTGCCTGTGCCGGAACCCTGGGTTGCGCAGTCTGTCTTGCTCCCCAGTTGTTCTCAGAATGTAGGACCACCCAGTCCACCAGAGGGGCCTCGCCCACCCGGTCTGCCAGCTGCTGCCTTGCTGTGCGTCCTCTCCACCTCCGCTTCTGGTCTCCGCCCCTCCTACCAGCCTAGATGAATGTTTCTTCTTGAACTCCTTGGTTGTCAGATTTTCACACAGATTTTCTGGCAGTTCTGGTTATTTTTTGTTTTTAAATTGGTTGTCATCCTACTTTTGGTTGTGCAAGGAAGCGAAGCATATCTACCTACACCTCCATTTAGTACTTTATTCCACACACATCTTGACTTTTGTACAGTATGTTTGTTTGTTTATTGATAAAAGTGATAAGTAGTGATACCCTATTATGCAGAAGGTAAAATGGAGGCTCAGTGAGTCTTAGTGGTACATAATTAGGTTCTTCTTTTTTCTTTTTAGTAACAAGAGATAAAAAGATAGACCTTCAGAAAAAGCAGACCCAAAGAAATGTGTTCAGATGTAATGTGATTGGGATGAAAAACTGTGGAAAAAGTGGAGTTCTTCAGGCTCTTCTTGGAAGAAACTTGATGGTAAGAATTCTCAGAAGCTTTTATACTCACAAGTTTACATACTTTTTATAGCCATTAACCTTACTAGCTGATCACTGGAATTCAGTGACCTGTGTATATTATTAGTACAGTCTAAAGAGTAACAATAATCCTACTGAATTGGCTTTATCTTTGTTTTGTTTTGTTTTGCTCTTTTTTATTCAATTTTGGGGGGTGACATTGTTTAATAAAATTATATGGCTTTCCAGTGCACATTTCTGTCATACATCATCTGTGTGTTGTATTACGTGTTCACCATCCTGTCCTTGTTTTTTTGGTGATGTTAGCTATCATTTGCCCTTTTTTTCAGCCAGTGTTTAGGTGAGGATTGAATGCGTACGCGTGTGAAAGCCCTGACAGTGTTTGGCAGGAAGTAAATGTACAGTAAATATTTTGAATTGAACTCTGAAGTCCAATTCTGACTGCTGCTTCGAGTAAGGAGACTGACGTATTTCTAGATGAGTCTCATATCAGATGAAATTACAGTGTAATGAGAAGTGCCAGCAGGTGGCTCTGGAATACAATTTCAATAATAGAGTTTGCTTCCTTTTCAGCTACTGCTTTCAGTCTGTGCTGAACAAATGCATCTTTTGTCTTAGACCTTAAGAACTAAGAAACATAAAGTCAATATTCCCTTTGTACTCATAAATAATACATAGTGTAAGGAAGAATGCCCTCTTATTTATGACAGACCCACAGGTATACATATTGATGACAGCTAGTTCCTGTAATATCTCACTGTAAATAGTGAAAATTTTGGTTGTTTTCAGAGGCAGAAGAAAATTCGTGATGATCATAAATCCTACTATGCGATTAACACTGTTTATGTGTATGGACAAGAGAAATATTTGTTGGTAAGAAATTCTCTGGAATATAAAGATTATTAATTATTTGGTATATTTTAAAAGCCTCTTTGAAAACTAATTAGGTTTAATTTAATGGCTGTACATGGAACTTTTGTGTGATTTTTTTTTTTCACTGAAATTACTTTTAATTCCCTTGATATGTTTGGTGATGACATGGGTATAGCTATAAGTAAAAAATGCATCTATTTGTGTGCTTAATTGTATGTTATACTACAATAAGAAAGTAAAAAAAGAACTTGCTCCTTTTTCTTGTACTTTTTAAAAATTATCCTCTACTCTTAATTAGAAATTAATATGAAAAACTTAGTGCAAGTGCTTGGTAATTTATGTATGATCTGAATCAAATTTTATCTATTTAGCAGGGAAGGAATACAGTTAACAAATGTGTGAGCCTAAAAAAAATGAATGAAAGAAGGGTGTAACTGAAAGGAGACTAGGAAGTGGAGTAGGAAGAGAGCTTATGTTGACCAGTCACAGTGCATTTTGAACCCTAGTCCACCCCTGATTAGCTCTGTTACCTCAAGCAAGTGGCTTACTTCCTCTGCGCCTGAGTTTCTTACTAAGTTAGCTAATATGAGAAGCTCCTAACAGGTGGTAGGTACTAGAAAAAGTTCATTCCCTCTCTTTTTCTTTTTGGAAATAATTCTGCCAGACAGATGATCAGTTGAATTTTATACATATTTTACTCTTTATGATAAAAGTTTTGTCAGTTTCTTATTAAACCTAGTTTATCCCTATTCTCTTCCTACTAGTTCTACCTATTGTGTACTCAGTAAATATTGCTGACTGTTAGCTTTCCTGTTTTTATTCTCACATTATTCTTTGTAAATTGGTATCTCTCATGTCTGAATATGCACGCTATATACTGTTCTGTTTGGGACATGTTGACTCACTTCTGACACTACACTTCCCCTTTCTTCTCCTCTACAGAGAGGCACTACCTTATATAACTCAGCACTGGATTTCATCTTGTTGGATAGTTATCATATCATAGATGACATATTTCTTAGGAAGTTTCATAGTTAATATTGAAAAAGTGCAGGCAGTAAAGTAGAACAGGAAGACCACAGTGCAAAGAGTTCTGTGCTTTGTGTTTTGGATTGGTGGGAAGAAGAAAAGGTGATGTAGAAAGAAAATAGGCTTGGAATCATATCTGTGTTCAATTTTTTGTCTAGTGATTTGTCAGATGTGCTATCTCAGGCAGCTGATTTAATCTTGTTAGTCTGTCTTTCTACCTATAGAATGTAGAGAATGCAGGTAAAAGGCCTGCTAGCATGCTTCAGGCACTCAGTAAACCCCAGCTTCTGTAGACCTTAATCTCCTTTTTAATTCACAAAATCAGAACGTACTTGTTTATCTGCACTTCCCACTTCTAAAATTGGCCTGAAAATTTATGCATAACTAGTATTTTTTTAATTAGGAACAAGTTAAACAAGTAATTAAACATCATGACTTTAATTATACATTGATATTATGATATTTGTTTCTCATTATCTTTTTCTTTTTCAAAGATGCATGATATTTCAGAATCGGAATTTCTAACGGAGGCTGAGATCATTTGTGATGTTGTGTGCTTGGTATATGATGTCAGTAACCCCAAATCCTTTGAATACTGTGCCAGGATTTTTAAGGTTTGTTTCTCTTTTGGTCCTGTAACTTTAACTTTGTATGGAGTTTAATGGAATTGTAATGTGGTGTTTTCTAACCAAGAAAATCATTCATGGAGCTTTTTGAAAACACATATATCTGTGTCCTGTTTCTAGAGGTTCTAGTTTTATTCTGAGGTGGTAAGGTGCTAGACATGTGTGTTTTTAAAAACATTTTCTCCATACGTGATTCTGATGCTCGTTCCTGGTTAAGAAGCTCTGTATTAATGGAAGGACTTCATGGCTGTTAGCAATAATTATGGATTATATATTACCACTTATATCAAGCATACTTATAGAGCAAGGAGAAAAACCAGAGGCTTGAGAAGTTATTAGTCACTTTCGGATAATCAATAAGAATTAATCAGAGTAAAAAACTATATGTTCTGCTTAACAGTAACCCACAACCTTCGGACCAACTAAAGTAAAACACTATGTATTCAAAGGAATTTATTCTAGCATTGTTTTTAGTAGCAAAAAACTGGAAGTAATTCACATGTCTAAGAATAGAAGGATGCTTTACCAAATTAAGATAAAATAATCCACCCTGGCCAGGTAGTTCAGTTGGTTATAGTGTTGTCTTGATACACCAAGGTTATGGGCTTGATCTCAGTCAGGGCACGTACAAGAAGCAACCAATGTATGCATAAATAAGTGAACAAATTGTTGTTTTTCTCTACGTCCCTCTCCTCCTCTCTCCCTCTCCTTCCTCCCTCTTTCTAAAATCAATCAAGAAATTTAAAAAAAAACGATAAAATAATCCAGCAGACTATTAAACAGCTGTTAAAAATAATGGTTTTGAATTCTGAAAACATGGTACATTCAGAATTATGTATTTTTAAATGTTTGTATGCAGCATGACTGCGACTATATAAACATAGTATATAAATGCTTGTGCTTATCAACTAAAGGTAATACAAAAATAGTATGTTTTGACCTGGCTGGTGTGGCTCAGTGGATTGAGTGCTGGCCTGTGAACCAAAAGATCACTGGTTCAATTACCAGTCAGGGCACATGTCTGGGTTGCGGGCCAGGTCCCCAGTAGGGGGCGCACAAGAGGCAACCACACACTGATGTTTCTCTCCCTTTCTTCCTCCCTCTCTAGAAATAAATAAATAAAATCTTTTTTTAAAAAAAGAAAGTAGTATGTTTTAGGGTGGAGGAATTGAGGTGCTTTTTTTTTAGGTGGGTTTCTTTTTATTTCAAAATATTGTATCTTTAAAAAAAATTTTTTTTTAATTTTATTGAATCTGAAGAGCATTATAGGTTTATATTGTTACCGGCATTAGAAAAGTGGCCCCAGTCTTTTGAGACTGACCTGGACCACTGCCAAGCTTTGCCTCTTAGTTCACTTACTCTTTGAAACTGTTGATGCTTTGCTTATCCAGAGAAAAGTTTTGGTACACATTTAATTAAACTGAGTAATTTTTGAACTCGTCGTCAGATGTTGATTTCATTTTTTATTCCATAGCAACACTTTATGGACAGCAGAATACCTTGCTTAATCATAGCTGCAAAGTCAGACCTGCATGAAGTTAAACAAGAATATAGTATTTCACCTACTGATTTCTGCAGGAAACACAAAATGCCTCCACCACAAGCCTTCACTTGCAATACTGCTGACGCACCCAGTAAAGATATCTTTGTTAAATTGACAACAATGGCCATGTACCCGTAAGTACTTGCTCCGTCATCGTTTTCACGTCGCATGGTTCATAACAACATCGCATGCCATTAGTCATGGGGGTGGGATCTTTCTTTGTCACGGAGAAGTTGTTCAGCAACAGAAAGAGACTTTGTAATGAGAAGGTACAAATTCGAGTAAATGCAAGCTTGGTTTGGGTGCCATAATATTATATACACAGAGTATATTTTTGAGCAGGCTGTGACTGTGTTAATAGGATAGTACAATAATACTCAGCCCCTCACCCAGCATTTAAAAAAACCAGTCTTGCTGCAATAAAATGGGGTTGGCACATGTTGCTTTATGCTTATAAGGCATTTATTTCCATGTGAGAAAACATTCATTTTTATATTTTTATGTTGATTAATTGACCTTAAGTGTGTGAAGGATTCTAAAATCTTTTATGAATTTAAATTATGGGTATGTTTGAGTTCAGGATGTAATGTCTATTTTAAGTGCTCTAAAAGGTAGTTGGAATTGGAATTTCTCTATGTCAATGTTTTACATTGTGTCGTGCCGCAAGTTTTGTGTACATTTATTGTATATCTCTACATGCATATGCACAAGCACAGAACTCTGGTCATCTTCGTAGTCAACTAACTGCCTTAACACTGCATGGCTGTTAATGGCCTTCTCAAGTACTACGTATAGATTCTGTTTTGTAGCCAGTTTTTCGGGCAGTGCGTTTCTCAGGACTTTATAGCTCATTCTATTTCTGATTATGCTATTCTCTACGTTATTTTTCTTATGGGAACTACAGTATGAAATAGAGTAATCATACATTGCTATAAACTGAGGTTTCTCAGAAAGTTGTTAATTTGCTACAGATTTTTCAAGTCAAAGTTAACTTTACTGCTGTTTCATTGACTAATTACTACTTTTTTTTTAATGCAGTAAACCTTTGAAATTCTATTTGTGTTGGAAGACAGGCCGTTTCTATTACTATGAGATAAGCACAACCTTCTGTATTATGTGTTTTACCTTTGCTTTAAAACTCTCACATGTGTTACCTGCAGAGAAGGGGTCATTACGGAGACAGACTCTCCTGAGACATGGGCAACACTGGTAGAATAGAGAATTCGAGAAAAATCTGGGTCTTTCTAAAAACCGCTTTGTAAGTTACGTTTTCCTTATGGCTTCTGTGGGATTTTGTTGACATTTTCTTATAGATGAGCAAATCTCCTTTCTTGGCCATAATTGACATTTAGTAATTAGCCAGAAACGCACTGCTTGGTCAGGCTTACTGCCTAACTATATTATGGTGGGTTTTTTTAGTGTATAAATAGTGTATAAATGCACTATTTTAATCTTGTAAATAACTGCAACTGTGTTTTTAGATCTGCATCTTTAAAACATTTTACTGCAATTTGTGTGTGTGTGTGTGTGTGTGTATATATGATAAATGTACATACTTGGGTACTTGTCTATATGGTTAATCCCAAACTCCTTCTCATGAAGCATCTCCCTGTTGCTAAGCATACTTTGCATCCCTCCTTTTGGTGGGTGGAGCCTGTGTATGTTGAAGAGTCAGATTCAATTTATAAAATAACAAGTGGATTCCAGTATGACAGCTGGCAGTGACTTAGTAGCAGTGATCTGTTCATCATCACAAGTCAGGTTTTGAAAAGGAATGTCTTGAGTCTATAAGAGTTTTTTTAATAAATTAATTCTTGTTTTTTTTTATGTTGGGAACTAGGCATTATTGGGATGCTGTTAATCTCCACAACCATGCCACCATGCACTGTGGTCTCATCAGATCTTACAAGCTAAGCCAGTCAGAATGGGCCAGTCCTTTGACTGAGAAGCCTCTAAAAAATGTTCAGGTGTTAAGCAAGTGATGGCATTGATTCATCAGGTGGCGCTCTTCTGAGGGGGTTCTGCACCAGTGCCTCTTCAGGGGTGGTATGATGGCTCTGTACGTCTGAGGGGCTCTGACCACGGGGCAGTCATTGGAGACCCCCTGCTTCGGTTGTTAGGGCGGAGGTGAAGTGGGCTGCCCCACGTGCCTGTGCCAACTAGTGCAACTCCACTCAACCAGAAAGGAGTCAGAAAGCTTCCCCAAATTTCATACCTACAACCAATTGGGCCCATGGTTGATTTTTACATTCTCACCCAGGGTTTCGTGCTATCGTACTTAGCTACTGTATTTTAGTAGCAGATGAAATTAACCCTGTATTTTGTTCAAGACGAAGCCCTTTGATTTCCTTTGGGAACCAGGGTGCTTGATAATTTAAAGACAGTGTTGTTCATATCTCATCAGGGTTGAATATACCCATCCTTTGACTTTTTTTGTGTATTCGTCACTCTTCTCCTTCCTGGTTTTCAGGCATGTGTGTATGCTGAGGGAGGAGGTGGAGGGGATGGTTATTTAAATGTTAGCAAACTGTCCATTTGGTGGGTGGTGTGGCTTACTCACTTGTTCTTTTTATTAATTTAGATGAGGGTGCCATCTATTGCTGTGCATATCTATTCCACTGTAACTCTTGGAATAATAATTCCAGCCCCCCTTGTCTTTAGCTTTCCTGTAGGGAGGGAGGAGGGAGCTATGGATGTTGACTATGTTTTTGTGTATGTGGAATTCTGCACAACTTTAGCATGCCCCACACTATCCCTTTCCTTAGTGTTGCTTATGCCTAAACCTTTTTTTTTAAGTTGGCACACCCTGCCTTGTGCCGTATTTGTAAGTAAGAACTCAACTCCTGTCCTTCTGTGTGTTTTCGCAGCCATGCCCGGTTACGCTGTATGTGCACCTGCAACAGGTGTACATTTTGCATCTGTCAGAACTTCCTCAACTCAGACTTGCTGCAATCTGTAAAGAACAAAATCTTCACTGCAGTTCTTAACAGGTTCTTAACTTTATTTACTGGGTACCAGGCATTCTGTTAAAATACAAGAGAAAACAGTGGATAACGATTTGTTACATAGATACTCACTACAAAGACAACGAGCTCACTGATGCCCAGCTACCTTCCATTAGA
The DNA here is from genome assembly GCF_022682495.2 of Desmodus rotundus. Classification (NCBI taxonomy): domain Eukaryota; kingdom Metazoa; phylum Chordata; class Mammalia; order Chiroptera; family Phyllostomidae; genus Desmodus; species Desmodus rotundus. Next base: position 81,382,793 of record NC_071395.1, read on the forward strand.
ATTTTCACTGTGGTGACAATGTCCCGAATTGGAATCATTCTTAATAATGTCTTTGAATTAATAGATATATTTAGGGGACTGTAAGAGTTTAGGTGATCCTTTTTCATGAAGGGAGGTAGTGTATCTTTTGTATTAGAGGGTAATGTGTATAAGATTAAAATCTTTAGGCTCAGAGTTGTAGAAATAGATTAGGACATTCGTAGTAAGGAAAAGACACGTTGATCCCAAATGTTATACTGTATTTAGTTTACACTCAAGTGATACCACTTATTACAACCATACTAATGTGAACAGTGTCTTGGGTTTGAAAAAATTATCCATTATAAGGACCTGGAATATTTACTTGAAAGAGCATTGTTTCTGGAAATGAGGATAATAACCAACTTTAAGGATTCAAAGGAAATGGAAAAGAAAAAAGATCTGTAATACTAGTTTTTGAGGTCTTTATAATTGAGTCCAAAATATGACATATGCCTAGAAAGTAATATGCTTTGATAAAAGAAAGGAAAAAAATAGGATATATACATTCCCTCAAAGCAATGAACTTGGGAGGTTATATTCTTATTTTGGTAATGCTACCTTAATTCAAATTTATATTTTGGGGGCATTTAAGAGCCTGTGTAATATTAATTTTATATCTAATGTCAGATTTTTTGTGTATCTAAGGATGGATTAGGATTTTGAAATCATTCCAATGTCATCGTCATCTGGGCTTGATTAATATGGTAGGCGTGGCTGTGACACAGCAAGGCCGTGTCTTATGTGAGCCAACAATTGACTTTGAGCGCTTGAGGTTTCGAGCACTAGCAGCTCTGGAATAAGAATGCAGCCAGCTCAGGTGACTGCTTTGAAGGGATTACTGCACCCATGTGGTGGCAAAGTTCTGCCTCTGTCCTTTGAATGGCGTCTCATAAAGCGGTAATACAGATTCTCCCACGACGACTGAAAAACTGCAGGCTAGTTCAAACCAAACAATGTGCAGGAGCTCTGATTTGGAAATGGTAGAGTTGGGTGAGGTTCCAGAATTCTTCTGGCCTAGCTTTCTATTAGAATGCCTTCCTGAGAGAGTGCTGTTTATCTGCCGATGGCTTTCCTCACTGGAGAGGGGTTTTGCTTCTGCTTTTTTTTTTTTTTTTTTTACTAAAATGATTTCCCTATAACTTTCTTTCCTTTAGTTTTAGTTCTGCCCTTTAGAACAACATACGACTATTCTACTCCCTCTTCAACATAGCAATCCTTCAGACATTTGAAGACGGCCATCATGCCTCCCCTAATTTTCTCTTCTCCAGGTAGAACATCCCCATTTCTTTCAGCCTTTTCTTAAATTAGATGGTTTAGTGACTTCATCACTCCTGGTTGTCCTCATCTCAAAGTCCCTTAGGGTTTTTAAAAAATATATTTTGTTTATTTATTTTTAGAGAGAGGGGAAGGGAGGGAGAAAGAGAGGGAGAGAAGCATCGATGTTTGAGAGCAACACCAATCAGCTGCCTTTTGCAGTCCCCCCAGCCAGGGACCTGCCATGCAGCCGAGGCATGTGCCCTAACTGGGAATCAAACCAGTGATCTTCCAGTTTGCAGGCCGGTCAGTGCTCAATCCAGTGAGCCACACCAGCCAGGGCAAAGCCCCTTAGGTTTTTAAGAGTGCCTCTTAAAAGGTGCCACTGCGAACGGAGATCCGGGCTCCAGGTGTGAGGCAGCTAGGACAGGCCTGCCTACTGCATGATTTAACTCTGTAGCAGTCCCAGCTCACTGTGGGTGCACATTCATCTTGGGGTTCATTGAAACCAGATGTTTTTCAATTGAAGTGCTTTTAAGACAGTGTCCCCCTCCTCTCTAAATGTATATTTGCCATTTTTAGTTGACTCTTTGAATCTAATTGCAGATACGTATGTATCTCTATTAAATGTCATATTCTTTTTGATCCATTTGTTCTAATTCAGTCATTTCAAACATTATTTTTGTCATTTGTCCCATTATATATCTCTCTCAGCATTGTGTTACTTGCAAATTTGGTAGATATGTCTTTTTTATGTTTCCAGTAGTTGACTGAAAAATATTGTTGAATTCCCAGATGTTGGAGAGAGAGAGAGAGAGAGAGAGCGAGCTAAAGCAAACCTTATAGCACTCCACTAGCGAACTCTTCCCAGTGATACAGGTTCACAGTTCTTGGGGAAAGATTATTCTGTCACTTCAAAATATTTTATTATCCAGTCCATATTCTATCTTCTGAAAGATTTCATGGAGGGCTTTAAAAAAAAAATCATTGTATAATTTCTACCACATTCCTTCTATCTACCAGCAAAGTAATTTTTTCTAAATAGGAAGCAACTCTTTGGAGTCTTACTCTTGGTGAGCCCACCTTGGCACCTAGTCATTGCTGATCACAAACCATCTATTTTATTTATTCCAGAAACTCTTGATTATCCGGAATTGCAGGTTGATTTATTGTCAGCATCTTAATGACAGTTTTATTCTTAGATCGGTTTAATCAGCTTCCGAGTGAAGTAGGCTGGGTGTGCATTACTGGATGAGCTTGCTCACAGGACATTACTCTGTACAGTGATCCCTGAGGGGAAATCAGTGCATTCTGTCGTATCTATTTATAAACTAGAAATAACTTAATGGTCATGTTGAGATACACCACTGACATCTGGTAGTCAGGCATGGAAGGAATGAAAAAGATGAGGAAGGAAACCAGTGTGCCTTTCAAAGAACTTCCTGATCCCTGTAGCATCCCTGTAGTAATTTATCATAGAAGCCCAGTAGAAATTTGAAGTTGTATACCGGAGTTTCTTCTCGTTTACAAAAGGACGTAGGTAAGGTTGGTGGGGGTGGAGGCCCAAATTAATGCCTACAGGATCTGGATGGATAATGCGAATGAGTGAAGGTGGCCAAGTTCACAAAATAAGAGGTGGGGACTGGGACGGCCCTGTCTAAAAGGGCCCACAACTCAGCTCTGGCCATCTGCTTTGGGGTTTTCTTTTTTCTTTAAACTTTAGTTATATTTTCAGTGATCTCGGTCCCATGCTATCGCCAGGTCTTCTGATTCTGTGAGACTAGAACTCAGAATTTGTGAAATTTCCTGATATTTAAATAATAGCAATTAAATTTTAAAAGTACTAACTAGAACAAACAAAACATGTCCATAGGCCATCAGTTTGCAATCTCAGTTAAGATACAGTTGTGAAAATGGAGGCTTAGAGACACAAAAGTACACCTAAGGGATGAAAATATCTCTTACCCTCCCCTCCTTTTCCATTTTACTCCTTTCTCGTGAAAAAGTTGAAAAACTTGCAGGGTGATAAGGTGAGAGTGGAATCACCTTATCCTAGTATTTCTCAGGTTTTGGCAACGTTTGGTGGTTAGTCACCATTGGTTTACCATGCTAAATATATCTTAATGTTACATAAACAGAAAGGATTGATTGAGTACCAGTCATTTAAGAATTTTTCACTGTAATTCAGTATGGAGGATTCTCTCTCAACACTAGGTCTTAAGTCTTTGGGTTTTAGAAATCTGCCATGCCTAATATTTGATTTAGGGCTGTAAAGAGCAGTTTTTAAAATTTTATTTAAACTGAAAGTTTCATCAGTTGTCTGCAAAGAAATCGATAGACAAATATTGTTACATACATGTTGGTCTCAAATTAGCACGTTGTTTTGTTGCACATGTGAAAACGTCAATAGCTGGACTACAAGTTACTTCCAGAGAGAATACCTGTCTGAGGCCACATTTTCCCTTTATCACACACCCCACCTTGATTTACTGATGTAAATACCTAAGTACCTGCTTTGGATCTGCATTGAGCTGGGCCAAGATTTGAGGATGAAGAAGATCACGGACTTATCTTTATGTACCTTTCTAGATATTATGTTGTTAATTTTTTTTCTTTAAACTTTAATTATATTTTCAGTGATCTTTGCCCCAGGCTAAAAAAGGAAGTACTTATAACCTGACGACCAGAGGATTTCAGCCTATTAATTTATACTGAGGCAGTTTTAATAGATTCATTTCTGAAATCATCCATTTTTTCCTTAGCTATGTGTCTTTGGCCAGAAAAGATTGTCTTTTTTTTTTTCTTAGTTTATTTACCGGCAATACAGATTTTAAGTAGAAAGTAGTAATATTTTTTTCCAATTTAATTGTATATTGATTCCAAAATATGAGAGAAGGTGCACTCTCCCTCTTGAGAGCAGCCAGTGCCATTTCCTTTCCCTTCGTCCCCCACTGCTTTCTCCACAAGCAGGCGTCTCCTAACCTCTAAAGCAATGGGCAGCTGGCAGCTTGTCTCAGACTAATCCCCTGAACCTGTCCCCAAGCCCCCTTTTCTCTTGATTTCCCATGAGCTAAGGCAGCCCAGCCTGGGCTCTCCTGTTGCTTCTTCTATGCTAGGCCATTCCTCGTTTTACTGTCGCGGCTTTAATAGGTGTATCCTCATCTGGACACCTGTGTTGTGGCATCTTCCCTACAGCGGGTCAAGAACCCACACGCTACAGCTGGCCTTAGGCAGACTCACTTAGGGCCAGGCCCCTGTCTGCTAATAAAAAAAAAAAAACAAAGAAAAGAAAAGAAAAGAAAAAAAACTATGAGAGAAGCATTAGACTATGTATCTGACGTGCAACTTTGGTAATTGTGGCCTCCCCCTCCAGATCTGGATAGTTGATGTTTTTCTTTAGAATAATTTATGAATAACTGGAGTTATTTGAATTTAAATACATGTGGAGGATGATTAACGTGGTCAGATGATTTTAATATTTGGCAATGCTTTCATTTCAAATAGGGTAAATCACGTTACTGGGGAAATAGCTTTTGATTATATTTTTATTCTTAATATATTCTTAAATTATCTTTTTGACGTGAAAGTGTTAAAGTGGTTAGGAGTGAGCTTGATTGTTGGTTTGAACTACCCAGGATCTCAGTTTATTAAGTATTTGTTATTCTGACTTCAGAAAACTCTCCTGTTTTCCAGGAAGGTGGTACTGTACTGTAGTGTGCTGTGAACTTTAATCTGTCCCTCCTCCCCCTCCTTTAGGTGTTCATCTGTTTGCCTCTGCCCCTCAGTCATTTTGTTCACTCCTCCCAATCCCTTTGTCAGCTAGTTTTCTGTGTGTAATCCACTCCCCCTAACCTGTGAGTCAATCAGAATTGTTTAGTTTACAGTTTATTATTTTGGTGTGATTTTCTTTGATGTTTATTTTGGTTTTAGGATTTCTTTTGTTCAATTTTATTATTTGCATTAGCCATATAAGTTATTTTGTTCATGTTCATGTTACTTCTTAAGTTCGGTAACTGTGTTTTACTTTCGAAACCCAGGGCATAGTTCACACTGACTATTTACAGAGACCCAGTGGGGTGATGGACCCATTGCATTTTCCACCCTGTTTTTTAGTGTATTTTGTAAGTTGCATGTATGTGACATTGAAGCCATTTGTTATTGACTTACTTAATTTGCCTATATTGCTTTAATAATCACCTAAGCTCTTTTATACAATTTAAAATCACGTTACTTAATATAAGAGCCCCTGCCCCCCCCCTTTTTTTGAAGAAAGAATCCTACTGCTGTCATACCAAAATAAACTGTCTCTTCGTAGGATTGCTTTATGAAAAGGGTAGGTTCCTACAGATCTTAATGTTACAGAGGTTCTGTTTGGGATGTAAGAGTTCCTGGGGTATTATGTTATTGTAAAGTATTGTATGCAAGAAGTCTGTCCTGTGTTGTTTCATATGGGACTTCTGTATTCCTTCTTTGAATTTGGATACATAGTCACAAGTTTAAAATTATACAAGAGATTGTGTTATAGGTTCTCATTAAGTCAGCTGCTGCTGCTTATAATCTAAAATATTGTTGCCATTTGGGTAATATATTAAAGGACACGCAAGGTGGAGTTTGCTTACTCTGATCTTTAAGGGTCAGTAGTTATCATGTAGATACTATGTTTCCCATGGCGTATTTCCCGTGTACCTATGATCGTCTAAACTGCTATTCTTCTAATGCTTGCAAAAGCTCTTTTTTTGACATTGATGCATACCTGTGTCCTTTTCCAAACCATGTTACTATCTAGGCATGCTCAGTTAACAGCTTTCTTACGATTTTTGTGTTGTAATTCATCTTTCTTGGAGACTATATTTTCATTTCTTAACCAATTTTGAGAAATATCTTAATAGAATATTCATGCCTACAAGTCCAATTAGGAAAATTGTCATTATTAAAATTATTATTAGCAGTAAAGACATTTTTATTAGAAATTTAAAAAAATTACTTCACCAGGCAGAAGCATTGAGAGGAATAAAAGCAGAGAGGTTTAAACTTCTTTTCTAAAAAAGTAACTCATTGCCCTGGTCAGGTGGCTCGGCTGGTTGGAGCGTGGTCCTGTGCATCTGAAGGCCATGGGCTCAGTGCCCAGTCAGGGCACATACCTAGGTTGCAAGTTCCATCCCTGGTCAGGGCTTGTACAGGAGGCAGCCCGTCGATGTTTTTCTCTCCCCCCCACCCCTGACCCTCTCCCTTACTCTCGTTCTCTCCCTCTCCCCCTTCCTTTCTCTCTAAAATCAATAAAAACATATCCTCGGGTGAGGATTTTTTAAGTGAGTTATTAAAAATAGAAAACTACAGTTTTGGTGACCTCAGTACAATTTTCAAGTTGAGATGTGTCATTGAAATAGCAAAAAGCTATATATGATATCTGTGAGCCCTAGTAACTTTAGGGTACATATATTACCATTATATAGGCTTTTTCAGAGTATTAAGTTAAAACTCCATACCTGAGGTACACATATGAATAGAATTATAAAATTAGAGGATCATTCATATTAGTGCATTTGTACACTTCTTTGTTCTGTTTGGAAGGATAAAATAAGTGAGAAAAATGGGAAATTCAAATTTATTTCTGATAAGCTATATAGGAGGACTGATAAAAATGGGTCAAACTACTCTTTCTACAGTCTTGGCTTTGTTGCTTTTGAGTATGTTCTACTATACTTTTCTTCTGCATAATAGCCTGCAACCTAAACAAGGTTAATTGATACCTGGATGTCACTGGATTCTCCCCCTTCCTGACGTTCTAATTTTTGCAGACTTGTAGATCTCTTTCGTATAGTTTCCATATTCCAGATATATTATGTCCTGTGACACATTATTTTTAAAGAATTAAAAATGTCCTGGCTGGTGTAGCTTAGTGGATTGAGCGCAGGCCTACGAACCAAAGGGTCACCAGTTCATTTCCCAGTCCGGGCACATGTCTGAGTTTCGGGCCATGTCCCCAGTAGGGGGCGCATGAGAGGCAACTACACATTGATGTTTCCCTCTCTCTCCCCCTCCCCCTCTCTCTAAAAATAAGTAAGTAAAATCTTTTTAAAAAATTAAAAATACTGCATTTGGGAATAGCTAGAATGGGTTTAATGCTGTTGAGCACTTTAGGATTTGATTAAATATTGCAATTGATACTTATTACTGATTAAAAACATTGAACCAATAAAGATTTTGGGTCATGTTCTTATACTCAGTGTAAGTTGCGGAGTTAACCAAAAGCATCTTGTATGACTTCTTTAAGGCATTCTGTGCAAAAGTACGTGGGAGTTTTGGTCACTCTATTATATGCCTGGGGTGACTGTTAACAAGCACAAATTTTTTTTAAATCCTCACCTAAGTGTATGTTCATTGATATGAGAGAGAGAGAGAGAGAGAGAGAGAGAAACGTCAATTATTTGTCTACCGTATGCACCCTGACTGGGGATCAAACCTGCAACCCTTTGGTGCGTGGGAGACACTCCGACGAACTGAGCCATCTGGCCAGGGCACAAACATGATTCTCACTTTAACTCTGTATTGCCTGAATTTTGAAACATTTCCTCTCTCTGCCTTATTAAGTAGCAGCCTCAATAATGCCCAAGTCCAAACTTGGTTATTATTAAGGGTTGATCTGCTCCCACACCTGTGTAAGGGAAAGTCCTTTCATAATATTTTTTGTTTTATTTGTTTTATTTTGTTTTTTAGAGATTTTTATTTATTTTGAGACAGAGGGGAAGGGAAGGAGAAAGAGAGGGAGAGAAACACCAGTGTGTGAGATAAACATTGATTGGCTGCTGCCCCAATCAATGCTACCCCACCCCCCTCCCCCTACACCCCCAAAGGGAACCCAGCCCACAACCCAGGCATGTGCCCTGACTGGGAATCGAACTGGCAGCCTCTCAGTTTGCAGGACAGTGCCCAACCCACTGAGCCACACCAGTCAGGGCCACGTAATAGTTTTTAAAAGAATATAAAATTATATGAATTATTTTGCAGCTGTGTAAGAAATACATAGAAACAGTCTAAAAAGAAATAACCCAAATTTTAATTAGTTGTTTTAGGTGAGTTAGGATGGTAGGTGATTTTTTTCTTCTACTTTTATTCTGCACATATCTTACAATGAGCATATGAGTATTACCTTTTTAACACTTAAAAACTTTAAGAAGAAATAAAAAGTATGGAATAAGATATTATAATTTAATCTAAGATGATATTTTATGTGAGTCATTTTGAAAGGATTATGATTTTGAATTGTGGGAGAATTATTTTTGCTTGAATTTAGAAATGAATTGGGAAGCATATTTATAAACTGTTACTCTGCTTCTACTTGAGACCTAAAATGACAGCAGTGACTCAGTTCCTAGCAGGTATGGAAGACACCTATGACGTCCCTGTTTCTCCGCGGGTGTCTCAGGGAGCCCAGCGGTGGCCACGGTGCCGCCCATCCCAGACGTTTTCTCTTCTGTAAATAAGACCTAGTTAGTGCTGCTTTTAAATGCACCTGGTTAAAGGCATAAATTAGTTCTCTGCGTAGCTTTCCGGTCTAGAAGAGTGGTTTTCCATGTCTGAAAGTGCCTGAAACAACTACTCTGACCTCGATGGCATCATTAAAATATACTTTCTGAGTCAGGAGTTGCCTTAAGTGTTTAGGGATATCTGAGCATGTCTCTGTATTGTTTGTCTTGTATAAATATGAGCTGCTCTTTTGCCTATTGCAGGCTCTACTACACCTTGGGGAATATAATTACTGTCTTGAAACCTAAAAGAAAACTAAGCAATAAAATCGGTCAGAATACATTATTTTTTTGAATGGTAATACTTTCTTAAAATACAACAAAGGGAGCTGTGTGCAGCAGATGTCATATTGAATATATATGAGAAATTATTTTGACTGATGTGATTACAGCTAGCTTTAATCCTAACCCCTTTCTTTCCCTAAGTTAAAAAATAAATGTAAAAACGTTTTAGAAAAACCCTCCGTCAGTGAAAATGTACAAAAGTCACATAGAAAGCAAAGCTTGAAGTAAAAGCTCCGGTGCACCTGTAACCTGCGTCCCACCGCCAGTCCCGCACGTCTCTGTGACCGGGAGCTGGGAGCTTTGAAACTCTCGCTCTGGCTTCCTGGCAGTCTCTGCATTTGGGGTGTTGGACTCAGTTTTTCACGGGTGTGTTTTGTAGTTTTTGGTACTCTGAAATTAGAAGCATCTATAAACTTCACAACTAGTAATTGTCAGCCTCATTTTGAACAAATACTTATGGTCACCACACGTTGGCAGGTACACCTTAGGGTATTGCTTTCGGCGGCTTCCCTTACTTAGTATCTTGGAGTGCTAAGACCAGCCTGGAGGGTTATATAGAAAATGTATATTGCAGCCTTAGGTTGCCTTGCCTAGTATGCAAGGGTTTTAAAGAGTACATATAGATAGATTTTTCTTTAGGTTTTGCAGTTTGCAATAGAATACATTTATTTTAAATATAGAAAGCATGAGATGCATCATATATAGGGTGGCAGCTCAGTTTCCGTGTGGGCTGTTAATTGAGAGACGTTATTTTCAGTCCCCTTCTCTTGTGAGCCCTGCCGTGAACTGCAAACTGTGTGCCTGTGTATAAAAGGTTAAGAGCCCGGGTAGCTGAGTGGGGTGCCGTGCTGTTAGCAGACGACGAAGGCGGTATTACTCACCAGGTGCACGCCGTCAGCTCTGTTGAAGATTCCATCTTCATGGAGTCATCTCATGGTCCGCTTTTTCTTGAAGCCAGGTAACATTGCCCACAAGCAGTGGGTTGGCCTTGTTGCAGTTTTTCCAACTGGAAAAACTAAAATCTAAGCATAAATAAATAAATAAATAAATAAGACATTGCCTGCTGAAATAACTAATTCACATGGTGGAATGAATTTGCATTATCAGTTTGCTTTGTAAAATAATTATGTAAGGAGTGGTTTTTTCTCTAATAGAAACGGGGGAGGATAAGCCATTGGAGTGTGTTGCTTTGCCAGGGTGACGAGCACGGGGCACTCTGGGCCGTTTGATAGTCTTGTTTCTAGGGATGCACAGATTGCACCTCGTGGTAACTAATCTGAGCGTTCACTCCTTGACTGTTACTGAGGCAAAGTAGTTTTACACAATCTGTATTCTTGGCTCTTAACTCTTTTGCATATGTCAGTGTCTTGGTCTTTCGATGATGTCTGACTTTTGCTTCAGATCTGTTTGTTAAACTTAGTTGTCAAATAACCTGAACTACATACACAGTCTCTCTAAGCTCTTAATTCTGTTAAGTTTACTCAGTTGTGTTCACCTAACTAAAACTTCAGTGGTACTTGAATAAAATGTTCCAACCTTTGCTTTAAAGCTCTATCCTCTTCATGGTAAGCTGTCATACTTGAGACTCTCGAGGGTGCTTAGCTGTGTTATTAACTGAGCATGCTCACAAACTCAGTTTGTGATACAGGCTGTCCCTGTTCTTGTCATGCATAATATGGCCTCCTTCTTCTTTTTTTTACGTCATTTACTTTCCAGTCCATCATGTTACATTATGTCCTTTAGTTGTTACCATTGTCACTGCCTGTCTAATACCAGGGTTGGTTTGTTGGTTGGTTGGTTGGTTTTCCTTTCTTTAATTAGCATTAACCAAATTAATGCAAACTGGTAAATCCTACCCAACCCCTTTGGTATTATTTTGGTAAATTTTTATGGGGCTCAATATTTCCAAAGTTGACTTTAAGCATTGCTCTTAGAAAAGTATTGTCACTTGTCACTTAACTGCTTACAAGATAGCTTTCAGTTCTTGGGGACTCAGGAATGCACATTAAGTTCCATGAAGTTGACTCAAAATTGTGAGATCCCCATCTTGCCTTTCACCTTGAACGACCATGCTGGTGTTACAAAGTAGTACGTTGATTTGTCTAAGTCCTCCATTTCCCATGTGAAGAAAATGTATAAAAATTTAGATGTTGTTTACTCCCAAGTAGTAGCTAATTATAAGGACATTTACTTTTATTAATATCTACATTATAAGATAATGATGATCGAAGCAGCGTACATGTGGCTCTATGGATACATATTTTTGGTGAGCAGTGCTGTATGCAATTAGCCTGACAAGTGTGCTAATACTTCCCTGAAAGTAGACTGTTAATACTGGTATTTTCATACTAACCATGTTTTAAACATTAATTATATTTTCTGACTACAGGCACGTGACACAAGCTGACCTCAAGAGCTCCACGTTTTGGCTTCGAGCAAGTTTTGGTGCTACTGTTTTTGCCGTTTTGGGCTTTGCTATGTACAAAGCATTGTTGAAACAGCGGTGATTAAAAAAAATACTGGTCCCTACCAAAAACAAATACTTTTATGTACATTCTGAATGCTTTAAATTCTGCTAGAAATATTGACATATTTATACATGCAGAGTTACTTTATTAATTATTTGTAATTCATGCTAGTTATAACTGCAGTATTGGCTAGCATATGGAAAGAAACAGCTTAACAGCCACACTAAAATGGCTAACTTTCAGAGGCCAAAAGGGAATATTTTGTAAATAATGTACATATTCAGGCAAGATGTGGTCTCCCAAACTGAGTTCTAGAAATGATGTTTCTAGATGTTTCTACACGGTATTGTTAGTGCTCAGTTGCCTCACTCTCCTAGGTTTAAGTCAGCTCAGATTGTGTTTACTCGTGGATCACTTATTTATTTCACACTTACTCAGAATGATCTTTGCCATTTTTTCTCCGTTTTTACAAGCAAACAAGTCAGTGTCAGCTTACCAGCACAGCTTCTCTCAGGCACCGGTGGCAGGCCAGCCCTGCAGCCACCGGGCAGTCTGGACGACTGCGCAGCTGAGCGAGAGGCTCTCCTGGAAGGGGCGGGTGAGCCCCAGGCCCCTAGCAGAGGCGTTACTACGTGATTATGTTGTTTCCTTTGTCGCTGTGTTGAATTTTATAGCCCTTTCAATCAAATGAGAAAAAGATTTGTATATTGCCGATATTTTTAGTTTAAATAAACAGTCACCATTGCTGCTGTTGAATTTCCTCCCGAAGTACGTAAGTCATTCTAGAGTGGCCGTGTCTGTTGTAGTGCATTCCAGTAGCTGCATGTGTCATGAAGTGCGCTGTGTCTGCCTAGGGTAACCGAGAAGCGGCACTTTTTTTAAATGGTAAAGTAAATCTAATGAATATAAACTCTCATGATAAACCTATTTTTTCCATCATTGACCTTTTCAAGTATTTAAATAAATAACCACTGTGTACTGTGATCTTGAGGTTTTTTGTCTTATGAAGTAAATATTTCTGTACAGATGTGGGTGAAATCCTGTGCTTTCTATCTTTCTTTTAAAAAAATGATTTTGTTTATTTATTTTTAGAGAGGGGGAGGGAGAGAGAAATATCAATGTGTGGTTGCCTCTCATGTGGCCCCCACTGGGGACCTGGCCTGAAACCCAGGCGTGTGCCATGACTGGGAATTGAACTGGCGACGGTTTGGTTTACAACCCACACTCAATCCACTGAGCTATGCCAGCCAGGGCTGCTTTCTATCTACTTCACTTGAAAAGTATTTTTTATACAAAAAGATAATGCCCATTAGGAAAGAAGACAAGTATGACTTGTATGTATAAGAGAAAATCTATTTTAAAGTTGTGGGAACATCTATTCTTAGAAAAGGCCAATTGTTTTCCTCTGCACATACCTACGTAATGTGGTTTCTGCTATGATTTACGTGTTCATTTCCTCCTTCAGCATGGACCCTTTGCTATTCCAAGGGATGTTTTCTCATGAGATCGCACTTCTTGAACAGCTACTGACAGCATAACTCACTAACTACAGGCTTATAAGTAACATGAGCCATGTTTACTTGCATACGTCCCTATCCCCCCCCACCCCGTGTTTATTCTAAATTTGAGGGCTCCTCATTGTCATTGTTTTCTGAGAGAATCCCATTTACCAAATAAATTGGTCAGTTACACAGCTTCCAATGACGGTTAATTCTTCCCTGTTTAAACTGAAGTGTTATTTTACATGAGTATTCCTTATTGATTGTTGCATTTGTGAGAAACAGAGGCAAGAAGGTAGTTTGTCAAGGCATGAAACGTGGTGTGTTTACATATTTAGATTTGTCTCTCTTAATCCTTGTATTTGAAGTTTAAGTGTCTGATTCACGAAATACAGCCCAACAGTGCCCTCGCTCTTCCCTGCTCTTGACACATCTCCCTGGCCAGCAGCTCCTCTGCCGACAGTCCAGGCGGGGCAGGTTTGCAGAGGGGATGCTCGCGGGTGTCTCCTCTCTGACCTACAGGCTCCTGCGGATAGTTCTCATTTCATGTGCCCTTTAGAGACTAGGTAATGTGGGGAGATAGGTGCACAGATACAGGAATAGGCTGCTCCTGGCTGTGACATTTACTCAAGAGTATGCAAGCTGTACGAGTAATAAGAAAAACAGGAAAATGGAAGACTGGAAGGCGATCTTTCACTTTGCACCAGCTGCATTCATTATCTTTTAAATGGACAGTTCTGAGGCTGTTTGCTATAATATTTTAATGAATAGTGAGGCAGTCGTGGGAAGAAACATCGCTTTGAAGGTTTGTGGTCCCGTGGCATAATGTTAGAACTTAGCTTTACTTAGCACATCAAAGGTCTGTTGCTTCTTGCCATTCAGATATCTTTCACGTTTGAGAAAACAAAATGAGCAGCAGCCCACATTGTCGGAGCTTATAAATGCTACGGCAGGAGTCGGCTCTGATGTTAGGAGTGTGGGGAGCACATAACCATTCAGAAATGGCCTGTGAAGGAAGGCGTAGGGGGCTATGGGTTTCTCTGTGCACAAGTGTGCATCACCTGTCTGGGGAAGACACCAAAAAAGGAAGGATACTGATGAGCCAGTTCTGAATGGAATGAGAACTTCCTGACCTCAGGGAAGGCAACTGAATAATGAATAGCAGGGGGCAAACGGAGGTAAGTGCTCAAATTCTAGTGGAGCATCATCGATCTTTCCTGAACAGGCCCTCAGAATGGAACTGGTGTTGGCTTTGACGTCCCTTTTGTTTGAATTGTACTATTAACAGTCCGTGTAAAAGTGCCTTTTAAATACACCTGTAACCCTGAAAAATAAGTATGTGACCTAGTTTTCATTAAACATTTACTTGACATCATCCTTTAATTTTTAATATCCATGTGTTTCTAGGAAGCTGATTGGGGGCTAGATACTTTCTGAGAAATACCACATGTCAAGATGCTAAATTTATTTATGTTTACAGTATGAGAATGTCCCACACAGGTAGCCTGAGTCATCCAAAAACCTCGATCCCCAGATTCACAGCCCCAGTAACCCACTTATTAAAACCTCTAAGCTTGCAAGTAATTCTTGTCTTGTAACTCTTATTTATCAGAAGTCTCCCTCTGGGGGAGGAAATGTCCGTTAACCTGTTCGGCCCTCAGCTCTGCCGAGGTCTCACCTGTGAGTACCACAGCAGTGTATCTCAGATGTCTCTGGTTCAAAAACTGTTCCGTCACCTCCCATGGCACGCTCACACTTGTCAGACCATTTGTCCCAGTTATTTGGGGTTCAGAACATATGGGCACCTTACTGGAAGGCGAGATTTTGATATCTTTGGGCAACACGTCCTGACTTTGTAGTGCCATTCTCTTTCCCAGCTGGGTTCTCCAGTGGTAGCGTTTGGTCTGCAGATTTGATCTTCTCCTTTAGCAGAGACCGTTGCAGAAGTCAGACGGTGAAATCGAGAGATTGTCGTCCCTTTTACATGTGAAAGCTGCATATGGATGCGAACACATGACGAATTTGCGGTATTACCTTCATGCATTGAAAAATCCAGATTCCATGGGAACACTTTTTCTTCTTTCCGTGTTTTCCTATTCATAGTTTACACACAAGTCTTTTATAAGCAGATGATCTTTGGGGGTGTTTATTACTGGAATGATATGGCTGTGTATGCTGTGATGTAACTTACAGGTCACAGACTTTTTCTTTTTCTGTTAGGGCCAGGTGGTAAATATTTGAGACCTGAGGCTGCTCGACTCTGTCATAACGAGAAAGGAGCCAGGACGACCTGTAAACAGACGAGTACGGCTCCGTTCCAATAAGACTGTACTTACAGGCACTGAAATTCGAATTTCATATAGTTTTCACTTGTTACAAAACATTTTAATTTTTTTTTTAACCACTTAAAAATGTAGAAACTATTCTTAGTTCACAGGCTGTACAAAAGCAGGCCGTGGCCAGATTTGACCAACCCTTGATGCAACATTTACAATTGGTTAAGAAAATTGACCTGATTGTCTTGGGATTTGAGAAGGTGCACCACCAGGAAGAACTTAAAACTACTGTGGTCGTGTTTTATTTGTAGGCAAACTAAGAGCAGACCTGTAAAAAGTGTTTGCTTTGTTTCACTTTTACTTCTGATGTTGCTCAGCAGAACCTGGTATTCTGGCCCAGCTGGGGCTCACCTGGAGGGCTGCGTGGTGGCGCTCAGACAGGGAAGGGAGCATCAGTTCCACCTCCTCTGAGCACACGTCTGGAGCTGTTCTTTTGGAACTTTATCCGTGTTGGCTTTCCATGTGTCCAGTGATGTAATTGGCTTACTGGGAGGTGAAAGAATCCCATAGGAATGTTTAGTTTGAACTCTGGGTATCTGGGGGAGGTACCCCCCCACACACACAGACGATAGTGTGATGATGCTTCTTCTTTAGATTTGAAAATCAAAACTTCAGAGCTTGAATAGGTCACAAAGATCATCTGTCCAACTCCATACTTCCATAGTATAACTGAGCAAAAAAGTAGAAGGGACTTGTCCGAAGTCACACTGTTAGTCTGTGCCTTAGCCAGGCCCGGCACCCACGAGTCCAGTCAGTGCTGTGTCCACGGTTGGAGCCAGCCTTTAACAACGTGATGTTATGCCATTATAAATTTGCGGTATGTTCAGTTTAAAACGCCAGGAATAAGTGAAAAATAAAGAGATGACAGAAAAACAATAGAGTTTTGAAATTTCTGTTGTTACTAAGGGGTTAAAGTTGGCAAAGCAAATTTTCTGGAAGCCTCTCAGTTGCTCGGGTTCTTCCCTCGTGGTAGCTGTCACCAGGTGACTGATGATGTCTGTTTAGAGGCGTGCAGGCTTGGTGGTTAGGTTTGTTTTGGGGACAGATAATTGACGGAAGTAGGGATGTAACTACTCTTAAAAGCACTCTATGATTTTTGTTTAATTATCCCCAAATTGTTAATTTTGAGAAGAATATGGTTTCATCTTTTATTTATAAATGGAAAAATACCTTGGAACAGGAGCATTAATAGAGGGGAAACCTCCTAATCAGGTTTTGTCACTAACTGAACTGTTTTTATCTCTACTTCTTTAACCTGCCTCTGGATTACTGTAATTCCAGCCTCCTCCATCCCGGCCACTTGTGTGTGCCATTTAGAGCAGAAGTGGCTGAGTGTGTCCTTTTTTTTTTTTAAATTATATTTTATCGATTATGCTATTACAGTTGTCCTGATTTTTCCACCATGGCCCTCCTCCACCCAGCGCCCCCTACTCCCTCAAGCAGTTCCCCCGTCATTGTTCATGTCCGTGGTCGTGCCTATAAGTTCTTTGGCTACTCCATCTCCTATACTGTACTTTACATCCCCATGGCTATTCTGTAATTACCTATTTGTACTTCTTAATCTCCTCACCTCCTCACTCATTCTTCTTCTCACTCCCATCTGGCAACCATCTGGTAACCAACTACTTTTCTCTTGCTGCTTTTAACAGTATCTCTTTATCTTTAACCTTTGGCCTTTTAATTATGGTGTGTTTTGGAGTGAGGCTCCTTGCATCCATCATAATTGAGACTCTCTGTGCTTCCTGGACTTGCATGTCTGTTTCCTTCACTAAATAAGGAAAATTTTCTTTCACTGTTTTTTCATAGAGTTCCAATTTCTTGTCTTTATGTTCTCCTTCTGGTACCCCTGTGATGTGAATGTGGGACCTCTTGAAGTTGTCCCAGAGGCTGTTTATACTATCCTCATTTTTTTTGGACTCTCTTTTCTTCTTGTTCTGATAGGTTGTTTTTTGCTTCCTTATGTTCCAAATCATTGATTTGATTCTCGGCTTCATACACTCTACAGTTATTTCCCTATAAATTGTTCTTTATTTTAATTAGTGTATCCTTCATTTCTGACTGGGTATTTTTTATGCTGTTGAGGTCCTTACTCAGGTTCCTGAGCATCCTTATAACCAGTGTTTTGAACTCTGCCTCTGATAGATTGCTTATATCCATTTCATTTAGCTCTTTCTCTGGAGTTTTAATCTGTTCTTTCATTTGGGCCATGTTTCTTTGTCTCCTTGTTTCGTCAGCCTCCCTATGTTTGTTTCTGTGTATTAGGTAGAACTGCTCTGACTCCATGTCTTGGTAGGGTGGCCTAATGTAGTAGGTGTCCTGTGGGGTCCAGTGGCACAGCCTCCCCTATCACCCTACCTGGGTATCTGGGTGCACCCTTTGTGTGGGCTGAGTACACCCTCCTCTTGTATTTGAGCCTTGGTTGCTGTTGGCAGGTCAATGGGAGGGGGTTACCCAGGCCAGTCAACTGCTGGAACTGGCTGTGACCACTGACCACCAACCTCCACTGTCTGTGGAGAGTCAGCTGTGCAGGGGCAGGGTGGTGGTGCTCTGATGTGGTCAGTAGCTGTCCACTGGGTGCACTGGCCCTGGGATTTCCTGGATGGTGCAGGCCAAGATCAGCCCCCACCTTTGTTTTGTTCAGGGCCACCCTGCCTGAGCTGTAAAGCAATCTGAGATGGCTCCTACTTGTGCTGGGCTTAAAGATTCCCAAGCAAAGCCAAGTTGTGAATCTAATATGGCTGCCGCTAGGGCTCTCTGAAGCCAGCTATTGCTTGTTTGATAGGATTTAGGAGCCAAGACCAGCCTTTCTTATGGAAAAGGAGTTTGGGTGGACCCATAAGTTGGGTGGGGCAGAGCCTCTGGGGATCTGCAAGGTCAAACACTGTTAGCCAGGTTAAGGGAGTCTCAGATATGGCACCAATTTACTGGCTGTGTCGGGGGAGGGTTTAGCAAAGGGACAATGGTCTCTGCTTGCCTTGATGCCAGACACTTCAGTTTCCCCATGTGTACCACTGGCGCCTTTCAAGCTGCTGTCCTGGTGCTGGAGCTCAGAAGGAATGTGCCTGAGTAGGTGAGTCCATGTGTGGGTTCTTTAAGAGGTTCTTTAACTGCTTGGGGCTCCAGAAGTTTTTTCTACCGACTCAACCCCCAGTGGTTTTTGCAGCCAGAAGTTGTGGGGATTTACCTTCCTTGCACTGGAACCCTGGGCTGGGGGGGCCTGGTGTGGGGCTGGGACTCCTCACTCATGAGATATCCCTCCCAAATGTTTATCCACACAGATGTTGAACCAGCCCATTCTTTGTCAGCACCCCTCCTGCCAGTCTGGATGGATGTGGTTTCCTTAATTCCATAGTTGTCAGACTTCATTTAACTCAATTTCGTAGTTGCCAGACTTCTATTCAGTTCGATCTTTGACGTTGCTGAGCGATGGTAGTTCTATATTTTAGTTGTAATTTTGATGTGGCTGTGCGAAGAGACGAGCCATGTCCGCCTTCCTCGCCGTCCTGACCAGAAGCCACTGAGTGTCTTCACACATTCACTTCTTTTTAAGGAATACAGTTTTCAGGCCCCACCCCAGACCTACTGAATCAGAAGCTCTGTGGCTGGTGCCCAGTAGGATCTGTGCTGACAGCCCCCTACCCCGAGATTCTGATGCAGGCTACAGTTTGGGGACCACTGCACCAAACGTTGAGGAAGCTGTAGTAGTTCAATACACGGTCTTTGCCCTCAGGTCACAATCTGTTTGAATAGCTAAGTGAACCATAGTTAAATTTTTTTAAAAGACAACAAATTATGCATAAACGTAATTTTCTTTACAAGAGAACAAACTCTTTACTGTCTTCCCCTCCCCCTACAAAGCTCAAATCTTCCAGTATTAGTGTGTGTGCTGCCGAAGCGAGTTCTAAAATCCCTGTCTTCAGGTGGCCTGCCAGGCCCCGCAGACCTGGCCCAGACCTCTGGGCCTTATCTGCACTCTCCCATATACTGCACTCTAGTCAAAGAAATCTTTCAGTCCAAAGAATGCACCTTGTTCCCTCTGTTGGGCTTTTGTGGATGCCCCCTCCATCTAAACCTCCTCCCAGCTCCTCATCCTTCGGGTCTCAGGAGGACCAAGGCCAGGCTGCCACTGTGCAGGAGCTCGTCTTGGTGTTTAGGGCGCATCTGTCCACTTCATGCCCCTGTTCTCAGCATGGCGCCCCTGCCCTCACCTGTGCTTCATCCAGAGACCATCTTTACTCTCTCCGGAGACTCCATTAAAGGGTTGTAAGTAGGTCTCAGCAAATTGCCCTTTCCCCTGACCCTGAAAAACTGAACCTAGGGTAAGCTGACCAGTCTCTCTCCTGCCAGCCTGTGTCTGCTGGCAGTGGGTGGAGTCTTATCTTGCCCCACCTGTCACACTCCTGCCTAAAGTACCCAGGGGGGTGCAAATCATTCTTGCTTGTGTCTAACTTGATTTTCTTGATCTCTGCAACCCTTTCTTGAGAAGCAGCTCTACTCAGTCACTGTAGCCCTTGTGGAAATACTGGCTACCTGCCCTGAAAACTGAATGAGCTCTTAGTGGAAGTGGGAATTCACTAGGTTGCAGGTGCAGGAGAAGAGCATGGACCTGCGAGCTAAAAGCTAAGTGTGCATCCCACCTTTGCCACATTCATTGTGCAAATTACTTGACTTTTCTGGTTCTGTTTTTCTCTCTGTAAAAAGGTTAGGATCGTTGTGCACAATCACTGAGCTGTATCCCTGGAGGGTCTTAGTTCACCTTCCTCCTTCCCCAGAATAGGAACTCTTCATCCCAGCAAGCACTACAAGGTAGCGAGCTTCCTTCTGCCCCTCCTACACTGGAGCAGAGCTGAACCACTGCATCCGGGCACACTGGAGAGGCAGAGGTGACGGCAGGGTTGATTTTCCTCTCCCTGTATTTGAGAAATGTCTTCATTAAGCTGTCTTGAGTATTGGGGCAATAAAATGTCCCTTGCCCCATTGTCTTGGCAGGCAGCACAAGTAGCTGGATTTCCTACCTGGCTGTTTGACTTCCACTCAACCTATAACAGGTTAGCATACCCTAAGGTTCTGTCCCGTTTCCTTATCCTCTACATAATTTGTCTCCAGGTGAGCTCACTGAACACCTTGGTTTTGTATTTTTAATTTTTAGTTTGAAATAATTTGAAACATTTAAAAAATAATAATGGAATTTGTATAATCTGGGCCTTTCCTATAAATGAGGTCATACAATAATGTGGTCTTTTGCCCTGGCTGGTGTGACTCAGTGAATTGAGTGCTGGCCTGCGAACCAAAAGGCTGCAGGTTCAATCCCCAGTCAGGGCACATGCCTGGGTTTCAGACCAGGTCCCCAGTAGGGGGCGCAGGGGAGAAACACATTGATGTTTCTCTCCCTATCTTTTTCCCTTTCTCCCTTTCTTCCCCTCTCTAAAAATAAATAAAATATTTAAAAATAAATTTTAAAAAATAATGTGGTCTTTTGTTGTGACTGGCTTCTTTCACATAGCATCAAGTCTTCAAAGTTCATACACATCGCAGCATGTATCATTCACTTCCTTTTTTGTTTTTGGCTGAATTATACTCCATTGCATGGATATACCACATTTGGTTTATTCATCAGTTGATGGACAATTGGATTTCTTCTTCTTTTTTTTAAAGAAAGCAAAAATTTTTAAAGATTTTATTTTTAAAGAGTGGGGACAGGAGGGAAAAAGAGAGAAACATCAATGTGTGGTTAGCTCTTGCGCAACCCAGGCATGTGCCCTGACTGAGAATCAAACCGGCGACCCTTTGGTTCTCAGGCCAGCACTCGATCCACTGAGCTACACCAGCCAGGGCTGCTTCTACTTTGTGACTGGTATGAATAATGCTCCTATGAAGTGATATCTCACTGTGATTTTGACTATTACTGATCTTGCCCAGAATAGTTACTTATACTTGCCAAATTTTCTACTTATATAATTTCTTCTACATTTATTAATTGAAATTGTACTGTTAGAGAGAACAATGCCTTTTCCATCATTTATTTTTTCCACTGTTTATGTATATCAACATGGACTCGTGGATATTTACTTTATTATATGGGTCATAATACATTACTGTCATTTATTTTGTTGCTCATCTGTTGTTATCCCCGATTTAGCCACTGGGAGCTCCTTCACCTTGGCTTCTGCGCCTTTCAACATGTCCCCATGTTTTCTGAGTGCCCCTTACTTTCTGGCCCCGTGTTCCGGGCACCTGTGTACTTCCCAGGCATCACACTGTACTTTCCCTATCCCACTCCTGACATCAGCCATTTCTCCAAGGAACGCTGCTTTATTTTATTGGGGGATGCTGTTTAGAAACCAAGATCTTGGCCCTCGGTACAACTCATCGCTACTGGCAGCCCCTGACTTGAGGAGTCAGTGTGCCAGTGATGACCAAATTAGTGTCCCCAGTTTCCTGCCTGTTGCTTCCTCTTGGATATCTGAGGCACCTTAGACAGAGCCTTTGATATCCAGCACTAACTGTGCCTGCCCCGTTTTCCCACTGTAGCGCAGTACACCGCCCTCCGCGTCATTGCTCAAGGCAAAACTCCGGACATCATCTTCCGCTCCGTACCGCGCAGGCAGTCTGTGCATAAGTCCCGTCGACTGTACTTCCAAAACACCTGTCTGCTCGCTTACCTTCACCTCCCCTCCTACCACCGAAGTCCAGGCCACCCCGACTTCCCACCTGCACCAAATGCAAGTCAACGTCCTTGCTGTTGATTTCCCCACTCCCACTCTTTTTCTTCTAAAATCCATTCTTTGCAGCAGCCCTTTCGCCAGGACTGTACTTAAACTCTTCCAGTTGCCTTGCCACAAGTAAAAACCTAGCCCTGCCTCACAGAGCCTTCCTGACTGCTCCCTGCCTGCTTCCCTGTGCAGACTGCTTCTAGACCTAGTGCTTGCCCGCTTCCGAACCCTGGCACTGGCTGTGCTCAGCTTGGAATGCTCTCCCTTTCGATCTTTGCAAAGCTGCCTCATTCTTGCCATTCACATCTCAGTTAATGTCACCTCCACAGAGAGGAACATTTTCAGACTATTTAATCGAAAAAAACCCCCACAAAAACGTCACCCTGAATTCTTAGCATCTCGCCACCTGTGGTTCTTTTTTTCTCTCATGGGTAGTCCTTCATTTGCTGAGTGTCTCTCCCTTACTTGCACAGAAGCGTTCCTGAAAGTGGGGGCTTGTCCGTCTGTTTTTAAGTGAGTTATTTTAATGTGTAACATTGTGTTAGTTTCAGGCATGCGACATCATGAGTCAATGTTTTCATCTATTATGAAATGATCACCACAATGAGTCTAGTTAAACATCTGTCACCACACACAGTTACAATTCTTTTTCTTGTGATGAGAACTTTTAAGATTATGCTTTTAGCAACTTTCAAATATGCAACATAATACCATATTAATTATAGTCACCATGTTGTACATTACATCTCCATGATACATTTATAACTGGAAGTTTGAATCTTTGACCCCCTTTTACCATTTCACTCACCACCCACCCCCTGCCTCTAGTAACTACCACCAGCTTGTTCTCTGTATGGTTTTTTAAAAAGATTTTATTTATTTATTTTTAGAGAGAGGGGAAGGGACAGAGAAAGAAAGGGAGAGAAACATCAATGTGTGGTTGCTTCTCATGCACCTCCCACTGGGGACCTGGCCCACAACGCAGGCATGTGCCCTGACTGGGAATCTAACCAGCCACCCTCTGGTTCACAGGCCAGCACTCAATCCACTGAGTTACACCAGCCAGGGTTGTTTTTTATTTTTTAAAGATTACACATATAAGTGAGATCATGTGGTATTTTCCTTTCTCTGTTTGATTTATTTAACTTAACATAATGCACTTAAGGTCCATCTGTGGTGTTGCAAATGGCATGATTTCACTTTTTATTGCTGAATAATATTCATTATATATATATAATCTTGCATCTTTTTTATCCATTCATCTGCCGGTGGACACCCGGGTTGTTTCACTATCTAGGCCGTTGTAAACAGTGCTGCAGTGAGCGTGGGGGTGCATAAATCTTTGCCAGTTAGTGGTTTCATTTTCTTGGGATAAATACCCAAAAGTGGAATTGCTGGGTCATGTGCTAGTTCCAGTTTTAATTTTTTAAGGAACCTCCTTACTGTTTTCCAAAGTAGCTGCATCATTTACATTCCCACCATCAATGCACAGAGATTCCCTTTTCTCCACAACCTCACCAATATTTGTTATTTCTTGTCTCTTTGATATTAGCCATTCTCACAGGTGGGAGGTGATCTCGTTGTGGTTTGGATTTGCATTTCCCTGATGACGGGCGATGTTGAGCATCTTTTCATGTACCTGTGGGCCATCTCTATGTCTTCTTTGGAAAAATGTTCAGATCTGCCATTTTTATATCAGAGTGTTGGGGATTTTTTGGTTTTTTGCTTTTGAAAAAAATATTTTGGACATTAACCCCTTATTAGATATATGATTTGCAAATATTTCACCCCATTCAGTAGGTTGCCTTTTCATTTTGTTGGTGATTTTTTTTTTAGTTTAATGTAGCCCCACCTGCTTATTTTTGCTTTTGTTGCCTTTGATTTTGGTGTCAGATTGAAAAAATCATCATTAAGACCGATGTCAGGTATCTTAATTATCACTCTCTACTCAGTGCCTAGAATAATACTTGGCATATAGTCAATGCTCAATAGATATTTTTTGATGAACAAACAGGCAAATAAATGAACTTCAGGCTATTTGCCTTAAAACTTCATGGAAGTCAGCACCCCTTACTGGACTGAGCGAGTCTATAAAACTAAAGGGGAACCCAAATATTTCTTTCTGAGATACTTCTGAAAGCTGAGCTACGGCCTCAGCAAAATCAGCCACAGAAGGACAGGGACTGAGGCCATTCGGATCCAGCCATCACAGGCCTCTGAGCTGTTCTTCAAGTCACCTGGTCAGCGAGGCTCTCTGGTCGAAAGTCAGTGGTCTCTCTCCTGCTGCCCCTCGGAGTTCTTTACTGCTTGGTCATTCATTCATGCAAAAACGTGTATACTCCTGGGTATAAAGGGCTGGGCTGCGTGTTGTGAGAAATCAAAGTGAAATAGTTACATGGTGGGGGAGGCTGCTATACTGGAAGATTTTTATCTTCTAAGAGGTAATATGTAGATAAGTGTCTACTACAGGTAGAAAACTAATAGATAAGAACTATAACAGAGAAAATTAAGTACAATGGAAATTCAAGCAAAGGGGAATTTCCTCAAATTGAAGAGCTCCCAAAAAGCTTTATGGAGGCAGCCGTGTTCAGCCTGGACCTTGAACAATTCATCTATAAGTGTTTAGTTCCTTTCCTTTGAAGGAGTTCCAGTGCCCGTGTGCCTCATACTTCTGCGGCTGGAGGTCAGCAGCCACGTCTTTGAAGGAATTGACCTTGCGGCATGGAATGTGCAAATTTGACACACGCTGCTGTAAAACATGTCAAAGCAGCAGCTGGACTTGAAAAACACACTGTGCAATAACCTCAGTGTTCATCTCAGGCAGCTTGAAAGCTGTGCTCACCTGTTAGGAGTAAGTGGCAGCCGAAACAGGTACCAGATTACAAGCCAGATACTGACTGATACAGCAGCTTACATTTGCCATCTAGGATCCTGCAGCGTTTTAGGGTTCACATCTTGGGAGTGAGAGTTACTGTTTCCCGGAAATGAGTTTCAAAGCCCAAAAGCAGCAGCTCTGCCTGCCCAGCAGCCAGTGAGAAAGGCTGAAGAGAATCACGCCACTTACCAGAGAGCGCTTTCTCACGCGGCCGGAATGATGGAGATCCCAGAAACAAGCGGCCCGGGAAGTCGGCCCAGGGAGCTTGCCCCGGGTGTCTCCCGGCTGGTTTCTCTGTGCCAGTGGAGCCGCCTGTCTTGTCTTTAGAGCTGCCTGCTGCACTGCCTGGGCTGAGCTTGTATCTGTGCTAGATCTAACTCTTAAACGTACTTTCTCTTTGGGAGTCATGCATGTTAGGACAGAAAGTGCGTGGCTCTGGAAGGTGGGAGAGATGGGGACAGCTGTAGTTGTTGCTTTGCTGGGTGCTTGTTTAGAGGAGGAATGCACTGTCCCCTTGGCCGCCCAGCCCAGTGTGGTTTCTGGTCTTTACGATGCATTCTATAGGGATTAGTCTTCACCTGCTATGTCCAGGGGACAGTTCAAGTGCTGCTTCCATCGGATGTTAACTAAAGATCTCAAAAACAGGAATGGGCCCAGGCCCAGTAGCTCACTTGGTTAGAGCGTCATCCCAATAGGCCAAGGTCGTCATTCTGATCCTCAGACAGGGCACGTACAAGCATCAACCAAGGAATGCGTAAATAGGTAGAACAACACATCAGTGTGTTTCTCTCTGTCTCTCTCCCTCCCTCCCTCCATTCCCCTCTCTCTCCCTCTCTAAAATCAGTAAATAAAAAAAAAGCTTTTTTAGGAACATAAAGGAAACCTCTAGATTCTGACACTCCAAGCAAGTGTAGGTCTGGGGCATCTACAGACAAGGGTCTGGGTGAGCAGTTCGCATGTGCAGGGGCACGTGGTGGGTGGTACCCATTTCTTTCCTCTCTCTCTGATATTTAAGAGGTGCTTTACCCACTCACCAATATTCATTCCTGAATTCCCAGCCAGCAGGTCGAGTTCCCAATCATTTTGTAAGCAAGATGGCTCTACTAGGGTGCTCTTTCTCAAAAAATAAAATCAAACAAACAAAAAGGCAACAAATCCTTCTGAAAGAGTGTTGTATGGGGTTATGGCAGACAAAGGTAAATGCCTGTCACAAAAAATAACCTATTTTGCTGATTAATGGGTCGTCTTTCCTTGGAGTTCTCAAGGTCCTGGAGTAATAGGAGCCCAGCTCGACTGGCAGTGAGCTGGGGGGACCCTTGCGTGTGCTTCCAGCAGTGAGTAGTTTGGGGTGGGGGCGAGGTAGTGGTCCCGTGGTTAAGCAGTGATCCCTGAGCCCTGCACCGGGCAGCAGAGGTGGGATGTTCCGGTTTGCAGTATGGAGGGTTTGTGTGCTGGTGAGCTCCTGCCTTCCCGGTACAATCTGAGGCCCCGGGGGACTGAGCGGTCCTCAAGCATCTTGACCTCTTGCCAGGACAGAAATGGAGAAATGTTTAGAAGCATCAGGATTTGTCAGGTGTCAACGTTTCCTCCCCCACCCCCTGCCCCATACCCAAGGCCCCTGAAGGAAAGAGCAACTTAGCACCCTCCCAGCAATACTGAAGGATCACCCTCCATCCCCACACCCAGCTGAGCATCGCCCACCTCCGGCCCATATGGGAATCCTGGTCCTTGGAGAAAAGCTGCTGACCGACATACTACCTACCCCCATCCTCCTAGAAAGCAGTTTTGATTAAACTAAGCCCTTTCTTGGTGACCTGTTCTGCCAGCTCCATTTCCCTTCTCTTGCTCCCTTTATTTCTAGAATTCTGAGAGCTACACTGTTCATTGTTCCTACCCATCATTCATCATTGAGGGAGCGATATGGAAACATTCCCATGGTAACAGTTTCATCTCAAAATATCTGAATGCTATTAGCTGCTTTCCCACTGCAGGGAAAAGACTAGGTTCTTGTTTTCCGCCTTCACCCCGCCGAGCGCAGCTGACAGGCCCTCTCCACACTGCAGGGAGGTCTGCCCAGGTCCGGAGCAGACGTGGGAGAGCCTCAAGGGCCAGGTTTGTTTCTCCGCTGACTTCACTTTCCAAACAAAATGGGAACATTTCAAAAACTTAAAAGTATGGGACTCTCCCACTGGCCAGCTGGAAGCCCTGATGACTTCTCTGGAGGAAATCGTCAACTAAGAACACACAAAATGGGCCCACACAGATGGGGTGCAAAGCCCCACCTGCCTCGCTCTCTTCCTGCAGAGCAATGTGGTCTAAGCCAATTCAGATGTACGAGGAGGGACCCCCAAAAACCAGAATTATCTTCTGAAGAGCAGGCCCCTTGTAGTACAGGCTTCCTCCACTAGGTGAGTGTTCTAGGAACCCATCTGGATCAGCGTGCCAGCTGGTGGTGGTGTGAGAGGCTGCTTTGGCTTCAGTGAATTTTTTTGAAGACTCTCTCAATGTGTTTGCCCATTTCATGATGGGTGATTTATGAGCACACCTGCTCACACCACGCTGAGTGTTCAGGAGTTTTTAACCAAAAAACAGCATGACCCCATGCCCCACTCTCCCTATTCACCCAATCTCGCCCCAAGGGACATTTTTTTTTGTTTCCCCATATGAAAAAAGTCCTCAGAGGAAAATGTTTTGCTGATGTGGAAGAGGTGAAACAAAAAATGACAGAAGCACTAAAAGGCATCAGAATCAAGGAATTCAAAAACTGTTTTGACCTGGTGATGTAGCCCAGTGGATTGAGTGTGGGCCTGTGAACCACGGGGTCAGTGGTTCAATTCCCAGTCAGGACACATGCCTGGGCTGTGGACCAGGTCCCCAGTTGGGAGCACTCGAGAGGCAACCACACATTGATATTTCTCTCCCTCTCTCCTTCCCATCTAAAAATAAATAAAATCTTTTTTTTTTTCACTGTTTTGGGCAGTGGAAAAAACGTCTCAGTAGGTGTATTGCAGCAAATGGAGAGTAGGTGACTGAAGTTTAAACATGTAAGAATACATACACAATTTTTAATCATTAAATTCTAGGTTTGGGGGGATCCCTCTTCATATGTGCTGATCCTCATTAGAGAGGCGGGGACAGACAGTGGAACAAGAAAGAATTAGGGTATACTTCATAATCATGACCTGCATTATGGCGGGCAGGGGGCTTCTCATAATGAAATGGGATGATGGGGGGATAGGGCACATTTGTCCTAAACATCTGTTACCTCACAGTTGTGGTGGGTCTGCATTTGGGGAGCAGTTTAGTTGGGTGGTTCTGGTTCAGGGTCTCTGATTAGGGGGGAGCCAAACTGCGAGCCAGGGCTGCCATCTGAAAGCCCAAGCAGGGCCTGAGGACCCCTTCCCGGGGTGGCTCACTCACCCGGCCCGGCAGCTGGAGGCCTCAGCTCCTCGCCGCAGGCGCCTCTACTCACCGGGCTGCTTTGAGTGCGTGACAGCTCACTTCAACCCACAGCAACTGGTCCAAGAGACAGAACGAGGAGGGAGCTGCATTGTCTTTGGTGTCCTGATCTCAGGACACACATGGCTTCTGCCATCTTGTTTCTTAAAAGTGAGTCACTGCCCTGGCTGGTGTGGCTCCGTGGAGTGGGCACCAGCTTGCGAACCGAAAAGTCACCGGTTCAATTCCCAGTCAGGGCACATGCCTGGGTTGCAGGCCAGGTCCCCACCTGGGCACGTGGAAGAGGCAACTGATTGACGTATCTCTTGTACATCAAGGTTTCTCTCCCTCTTTGCCCTCCCTTCCCCTCTCTCTAAAAATAAATAATTACACTCTTTAAAAAAAAAAATTGAGTCACTAAGTCCAGCCCACACTTAAGGGGAGGGAATCAATCTCTGCTCCTTGAAGGAAGGACTATCGGAGGTTCTGTGAACATATTTCAGAACCATCTCATCACAGAGCCCATGAGAAAGCATGAGGCAGTGCTGCGTGTGCTGACATGAAACAATCCCCCAAATATGACAGAGTCTGTGAGAACAGCAAGACGCAGAGCAGTGAGCAAGTTTGGATGGCACTAGTAGTTTTAAAAAATAATGAGGGACACATATATGTGTGTCTATATATCCACACACTTTCTCATATGTTGATTATCTCAGAGGACAGACTACACACTAGCCTTGAGGAGAAGGACCGGGGACAGGTAGGAGAGAGATTTACTTTCTGTGCCTTTTGAATTTTATTTGTGCAAATATTACTCTTCAAAAATAAACTAAAATTTAAAAGTAGATTAAAATAACAGAAATAAATGACATGATTAAAAGAATTCAGAGTGAAAGAACGACCAGCTTGGGGTGGAATTAATTTCAAAAAGCTACTGGGTCAATGATGTTTGAGGATTGATGTGCTTGCTTGTTTCTCTCCTCTGAAGCCAGTTTGCTTTCTTTGAAGGCACGTGTTGAGACAGGAGGCTGTAAGCAAGATGTGGGGGGGGGGAATAGACTCTGAAAGAGGGCACTCGGAAGAGTGTCCTTAAGCCCCCACAGAAAATCTACCCATTTACTGCATTTGTACATATCTGTTGTAATCCTTTCTCTCCTGTTGCTGCAGACAGACTGTCCACAGCCCTGTGACCTTCAGCACGAGATTCCAGCCCCTCCCATCTACATCCTGGAGCAATTCTCTCTCCGTCCCTCTCCCTCCCTACCTCCCGCATCATCAGCTTTTCTCTCTCTCCTGGATCTGTCTATACAAACATGTTGTTATATCTAATGTATGAAAAAAATTACATCCTTGTCCCCATTCCTCTGTTCCCCTTTATAAAAACATGGCTTGAAAAGTCTCCAGTGGTCTCCTATTCTGCCTCTTAAAAACTTGAGATATAATTTAAACACCGTAGAACTCACCTGTTTAAAGTATATAATTCAGTGGCATTTAATATATTCACCACTATATAATTCAAAACCATTTCATCGCCCCCAAAAGAAACCCTATGCATATTAGCGTTCATTGCCCCCAGCCTCTGGCAAACACTGGCTACTTCCTGTCTCTGTGAATTTGTCTGTTCTGATCTTTCATAGATGGAATCTTGCAATCCGCGGCCTTTTCGGTTTGGCTTTTTTCACTTAGCATATTTTCAAGGTACATCAGTGTCATAATGTGCATTAGTACTTCATTCACTTTTATAGTCAATAGTGTTCCATTGCATGGACACACCACATTTTGACTATCTAATCATTAATTGATGGTTTTTTGGGTTGTTTCCACCTCTTGGTTATGATGAATAATGCTTCTGTAAACATTTATATACAAGTTTTTGGGTGGACATATGTTTTACTTGAGTACATATGTACGAGTGGAATGCTAGGTCATGTGGTAACTTATAATTCTGAGTAACTGCCAGACTGTTTGCCAAAGCAGCTGCAACATTTTACATTCCCACCATCCTTTCCCCCTGTTACCACTCATTATTCTCCGTCTTTTTATTGTAGCCACCCCAGTAAGTGTGAAGTGGGATGTCGTTGTGGTTTTGATTTGTTTCCCTAGTGACTAGTGATGTTGAACATCTATTCATGTGCTTACTGGTCATTTGTATGGCCTTGTTGGGGAAATGTCTATTTAAATCCTTTACCCATTTAAAAACTAAGTTACCAAGCCCTGGCTGGGGCCCTGGCTGGTGTGGCTTAGTGGATTGAGTGCTGGCCTGCAAACCAAAGGGTCACCAGTTCAATTCCCATTCAGGGTACATGTCTGTCTGGGTTGCGGGCCAGGTCCCCTGTAGGGGGCGTGCAAGAGGCAACCACACATTGATGTTTCTCCCACCTCCTCTCTTTCCCTTCCCCTCTCTCTAAAAATGAATAAAATCTTAAAAAAATAAAAAAAATAGCCCTGGCTGCTGTGGCTCGGTGGATGCTAGCCTGCAAACCAAGGGGTTGCAGGTTTGATTCCTGGGTTGTCAGCCAGGTCCCCAGCTGGGGGCGCATGGGAGACAACCACACATTGATGTTTTTCTCCCTCTCTTCTTCCCTTCCCCTCTCTAAAATAAATAAATAAAATCTTTACAAATAAAAAAATAAAAATAAATAAAACTAAGTTACCATTTTACTATTAAGTGTAAGGGGTTTGGTATCTATTCCGAGTATTAGATCCTTGTCAGATAAATGATATGCAAGTACTTTCTCCCATTTTGTGAGTTGTGTTTTCATTTTTGGATAGTGACGATTGAAGCACATAAGTTTTTAATTTTAAAGAAATCCAATTTATTTCTTCTTTTGTTGCTCATTTGGTATCATATTGATGAAACCATTGCTTAACCCAAAGTCACCGAGATTTACACCCATGTTTTCTTCTAAGAGTTTTAGCTCTTACATTTAGGTTTTGGTCCATTTTGAGTTATTTTTATGCATTATGTCACCAAGGGGCCAACTACATTGTTCTGTGGGCAGATACTCAGTTGTCCTCACGCCATCTGTTGAAAAGACCATCCGTTTCCAACTGAGCAGTCCTAGCACTCTCGTCAAAAACCAATTGGCCGTAAGTGCAAGGGTCTATTTCTCGATCCTATTCTATCCATCTATCTGTTTATACACACGCCAGTACCGCACAGTCTTATTACTGTAGAGTTGTAATGACTTTTGAAATCTGGGAGTTCTGAGTCCTCCATCTTTGTTCTTTTTTTTTTTTCCCCAAGATTGTTTTGGCTACTCTGGGTTTCTTACATTTCCATATGAATTTTAGGATTAGTTTGTCAGTTCCTGCAAAAGTAGCCAACCGGGATTTTAGTAGGGATTGCGCTGAATGTATAGGTCCATTGCAGGAGTATTTCCAACTCAATAATACTCAGTCTTCTAGTCAGTGAGCATGGGATGTCTTTCCATTTATCTGGGTCTTCTTTAGATTCTTAAAAAATCTTTGTATAATAGTTTTTAGTGTACAAGTCTTTTACCTCATTGGTTTAATTTATTCCTAAGTATTTTATCTTTTTTAATGCTATTGTAAATGGAATTGTTTTCTTTATTTAAAGTTCAGATTATTCACTACTAGTGTCAGAAATACAATTTCCCTTTGTATATAATTCTTGTATCTTGCAACAGTTAGCTCCGATGGTTTACGTTCCTGGGTGTATGCGTGCATTCCTTACGATCTTCTGTGCACAGGTCGTGTCGTCTGTGTGTTGTACAAAGAGAGTTTTACTTCTTTCTTTCCAGCATGGATGCCTTGGGTTTATTTTTCTTTCTTAATTGCCCCGGCTACACTCCCAGTACGACGGTGAACAGAAACGGTGAAAGCAGACATCTTCGGTCCTGGCCTTTCGGGGAGCGTCCCACCCTGTCAGCATGGAGCACAGCGCTCACTGTGGGTTTTCATAGGGTGCTGTTGTCAGACTAAGTGAGGGCCCTTCTATGCCTGGTTTGTTCAGTGTTTTCATCGTGAAGGGTGTTGAGTTTTGTCAAGTGCTTTTTCTGTACCAAGTAAAATGATCATTTGGTTTACATACAGTCTATGAATACAATGTGTTACATTGATTTTTGTGTTGAACCAACCTTTCATTTTGGGGCAAAATCTCACTTGTCATGGTAGGATCTTTGTATAAAAAGTACCCAACATCCTTTTTATATGCAGGGTGGGGCAAAAGTACCATAGGCTTACAGTTGTTCATCTGGAAAATAGTACAATAATTAATAAATAATAAAACACCCTGGATGGTGTGGCTCAGTGGATTGAGCACCAGCCTGCGAACCACAGTGTTGCTGGTTCGATTCCCAGTCAGGGCACATGCCTGGGTTGTGGGCCAGGTCCCCAGTGGGGGTTGTGGGAGAGGCAACCACACATTAATGTCTCTCTCCCTCTCTGTCTCCCTCCTTTCCCCTCTCTCTAAAAAGAAGTAAATAAAATATTTAAAAACATAAATAATAATACAAGAATACACTCTGCATCTCACATACTCACGACTATAAACCTACTTTCGCTCCGCCCTGTGTTGTCGGATTCAGTTTACTAGTATTTTGTTGAGGGTATTTGTGTCCGTAGCATAAGGGATGTCGTTCTCTAGTTGTCTTGTGATGGCTTTGTCTGGTTTTGGTATCAGAGTAATACTGGCCTCGTAGAAGACTTTGGGAAATGTTCTCTCCTCTCCTGGTTTAGGGGGAGACTGTGAAGGACCGGTGTTCCCATTTTACGTGAACCCACTCTGAGCCGGCTCTCTGCCTCCACTGCGGTGCGGAGACTGCTCTCGTCAAGGCCCCCGGTGCCCTGCGCGTTACCAGATTCAGGGGTGTGTTCTCAGCCATCATCTCACACTCGTCAAGAACGTTGGACACGTTGGCTTCCTTCTTGAAACACACTCTTTTCTTGCCTTCCACACTCTTCGGGTTTTCTTTCTGCCTCATTGCCTCCTGTGCTGGATTCTCCTCCTCTGTCAGATCATTTAATAACAGAGGGCTCGAGGGTTGAGTCCTCGATATTTCTTTTTCTATCTTTTCTCAGACTTTTCGTGATTTCATTTCTCTCCTGAATTTATTTATTTTGTTTTTATTTTCTTCATTGACTGTTTTAACCATTTTTTAAAGATTATTTATTTATTTATTTATTTATTTATTTTTAGAGAGGGGAAGGGAGGGAGAAGAGAGAGAAACACTCCTGCGTGGCTGCCTCTCACTCACCCCCCACTGGCGACCTGGCCCACAACCCAGGCATGTGCCCTGACCGGGAATCGTACCAAAGGTTCACAGGCCGGTACTCAATCCACTGAGCCACACCAGTTAGGGCCCTGAGCCACACCCGTCAGGGCCTGCTCTCCTGAATTTAAACACCAACTGTAGTTCTGGCCAGTGTGGTTTCGCTGGTTGGAGCTTCACCCTATACACCAAAAGGTTGGGGGCTTGGTTCCCAGTCAGGGCACATACTTAGGTTTTGGGTTCTAATCCCGGTTGGGGCATGTATAGGAGGCATCAATTCAATTGTTCAATTGTTCAATCAATTCAAACAACAAGCAATTGATTGATGTTTCTCTCACATTGTTGTTTCTCTCTCTCTCTCTCTCTCTCTCTCAAAATCAATAAACATTTTAAAAAATAAACACCAACTATATGCTGAAGACTCCCCGATTTGGAGCCCAGATGCGATCTCTCTCTTTATCTCTGGATGTACTCACGTATGTGCACGGTCCACTGGAGAGCTTCTCAGAAAAAACATGTCCAAATCAAACTCTTGACCTGTCCCACCCAAACCTGCTACTCCCACAATCTTCCCCAGCACTATTAACTGCAGCTTCATCCTTCCAGGTGCTCAGACCAAGAATCCTGAAGTCACCCTGGATTACTGTAATAGGAGTCCAACCAGTCTCCCTGCTTCCCCCTTTGCCTTCCTTCAGAGAACAATGCAGCAACCACCGGTGCTGTTTTAGACGTTGAGTTTTGTCCGATAATTTTCTGCATCTATTTGAGATTATCACTGATTTTTCTTTTTCTTTTTCTCTGTTAATGTGGTAAATTACATTGATTTTTCAGATGTTAAGCCCACTGTGCCTTCCTGGGATGAACCCCATTCGGTCATGGTGTATTACCCTTCTCATATGTGTTAGAGTTGACTTGTGAAAACTTTAAGAACGTGTGAACCTATGTTCATGAAGGATATCAGTGTGTGATTTTTTTCTTGTAATCTCTTTTTCTGATTTCAGTCAGGGTAATGCCGACCTCTTAGAATTAGTTGAGAAGTGTTCCCTCTTCTTAAAATAGCTGAAAAGAAAATGTGTAGAACTGAGGATTACTTTTAATCTATCTTTATAGTTAAAGTAAGTTTCTTTCTTTCTCTCTCTCTCTCTTTTTTTTAATCCTCACCTGAGAACATGCCCATCGACTTTAGAGAGAGAGAAAGGGAGGGAGAAAGAGCAAAAGAAAAGTCAGTGTGAGAGAGAAACATCAATCGGTCCCCTCCTGCATGTGCCCTGGCTGGGGATCAAACCTGCAGCCTAGGACTGTGCTCCAACCAGGGATCGAACTTGCAACCTTCTGGTGTATGAAATGACACTTAACCAACTGAACCACCTGGCCAGAGCTAAAGTAAGCTTCTTGTAGACAGCATATAGGTAGGTTGTGGGTTTTTATCAAGTCCAACAACAGCTCTTTGCTTTAGTCTGCTGGCGCTTTAGGGTTTGTGGTACGTGTCTTTAGCTTACCTGCACCTACCTTCAAGTGGCATTCTATGCCACTTCACTATTACATTATGTAAGGCCCTTACAACTGTATGCTTGCATTTCTCTCCTCCTGGCCTTTGGGCTAGTGTCATATAGTTTACTTTCACATGTTGTAAGCCTCATGACTCATTGTTATTTTTCTTGTTTAAAAAAATTGATTATCTGGCCCTGGCTGGTGTGGCTCAGTGGATTGAGCTCCAGCCTGCGAACCAAAGTGTCGCTGGTTCGATTGAGGGCACATGCCTGGGTTTCGGGCCAGGTCCCAGTAAGGGGCGCATGAGAGCCAACCACACATTGATGTTTCTCTCCCTCTCTCCCACACTTCCCCTCTGTCTAAAAATAATTAAATTAAATCTTGGGGGGGGGAGTTCATAGAAAACTTAAAAAAATAAAATAAAAAATTGATTATCTTTTAAAGATATTTAAATAAGAAAAAAAGACACTTACTTGAGTACCCATCTCTTATTTCTGGTGTTCTTTGTTCATCTGTAGACAGCCAGATTTCTATCTGACACCGTTTCCCTTCTTTAACGTTTCCTACAGTGCAGGCCTGCTGGTGGTGAATTCCTCCGGCTTTTACATGTCTGAAAAGTCTTTATGTCACGTTCAACTCTGGTGTCACAGTTTTTTCTCTTGCAGCATTGTAAAGGTCTTCCTCCACTCCCTGCTGGCTTGCATTATTTCTGTCTACAAATCCACTGTTGTCTTATTTTTGTTTGTATGTATGTAATATTCCCTCAGGCTGCTTTTGTGATTTTTCTCTTTGTCACTGGTTTTAATTCATTTGATAAGGAAGTGCATTTTTCTTTATATTTCTTACATTTGGGGTTCATTGAGGTGCTTGTATCTGTGCATTTACAGTTTTCATCAAATTTAGAATTTTGACCATTATTCCTTCAAATATATTTTCTGCTCCCCGCTTTTGCTTACACGATCTATGCTTGATGTTTTTCCACTGCTCACTGATACTCTATTAATTTATTCTTTTTTTCTTCTTTGTATTTCGTTTTATGTAGCTCCTATTACTGTCTTCAAGTTCACTATTTTTTTCTTTTTTCTTTTGTTAATCTCACCAGTGTTTTGTTTATCTGGGCATTGCATTTTCCATCTCTAGAAATTCAGTTTGGATTTTTTCTATCTTCAAAGCCTCCCG
The DNA here is from genome assembly GCF_022682495.2 of Desmodus rotundus. Lineage (NCBI taxonomy): Eukaryota > Metazoa > Chordata > Mammalia > Chiroptera > Phyllostomidae > Desmodus > Desmodus rotundus. The sequence continues at coordinate 81,419,112 of NC_071395.1, forward strand.
TCTTCTGCCTTCACCCACCTTGAGGCCTTTCTCCACCAAAACAGCCAGTGATTCTGTTCAAATGTAAATGCTATGCCCCAGCTCCGGACCTTCTGGCAGCTTCTCATCTTGTTCGGATTAAAAAACCATAGTTTAAAAATGACTGACGAGACCCTACATGGCTTCATCTGACTTCTTCCATTACCTCCCGGATTTTATCTGCTACCCTCGTTTCTCTCTCTCTCTATTCTGATACCCTTCTGTGGGAGGTGTGCTCCGACCTCAGGGCCTCCACACTTGCCTTAAACTCTTCCAGAAAGGCTGCCTGCTATGCAGCCACGTGCTTTATTCCTCATCCCCTTCAGGGTCTGACATGTCACCTTCTCAATGAGATCTTCCCTTCCACCCCATTTAATACTATGGTCTCTGCTCATACAGGTACTTCCTGCCCTGAGTCCTTGCTTTATGTTTTTCCATAGCTCTTATCACCATCTTACATACTGTACTCTTTCATGTTATTTATTTTGTTCTTATTCTCCCCAACACTGTAAGTGAGCTCTGTGAGGGCAGAATTTTTGTCTGTTTTTTTCCCACTGCTTTACTGTTAGTTCCTAGCGTGGTGCTTGGCACAAGGTAAGCACTCGGGTGTTTGTTGAGGGAATGGCACAACGGGGTGGGTGGGAGAGTGTAATAAAAAGGGGGGAAATGAGCCCATTTTATAGCACCGTTTTCAAAGTCCTTTTTACATATCATTTAATTCTCATAACCAAGACATGTGGTATTATCACCATTCCCATTTTAAGTAAAACAACTGTGGCTAAAGGAGTTTGAATAACCAGTCACAGACCCAACTAAGTAGCAGGAGTGGGACTTGAACCTGTGCCCTCTGCCAGATGCCATGATTGAGGTTAGCACCCAGTTAGCAAAGGCCTTAAGGGACAGACCTTAAGCTCCTTTCAGCTTTGATTTTGCTCATGACCATTTCCCAAGGGAAGGAGCAGAGCTTCGGCAACAGACTTGGTACAAGCAATTCCACATTTCTGAGTTAGAGCATCCCGAGGAACCTCCAGCGTGACACCACCTGCAGATGCCCAGGAGAGCCTGCGAGTTATTTTTAGCCAGAATAGGAAAAGTGCCGAATATCTTCTAGGAGAGCGGGCAGCTGGTGGGCTGCTGAGACAGCTGTGTTTATGTAAGTTGGTGGCGGAGGAGAGCATGAGGGCTAGAAAGGAGGCAGGTGCTGAGTCCACTGTACACTTGCTGATGCTCTGATGTCCAGAGCCTTCTGCTGGGAGGGTTCAAGTCAGGAGCTATTGCTAAGGAGAGAGGTTGTGCAGATAATTTGGAGATTGCAGTGAGCCTGGGAACCACTGCATCCCTCCAGGCAGCGTTTCCAAAGTGGTCCCTTAGAAGATCTGTCCGCTAGTTCTTGGCCTCTTCCCACCCCCTCATCAAGGAGTAAATAAAAAAACAAAAGCTCATTCAAATGGGACAGCTGTAAAGCGTAGCAGTTCACCTGATTCTGGCCATATTTCTCAGATGTGCCAAGAGAAGGCAACCTCTGACGCTCCGTACTACGGAAGTTGTCAAATAGTAGGATCCTGTTTTCTCATAGAGGCAACAGAATAAAGCTTTTAAAGGTGTCAGCTAATGGGCTCTTTTGAGAATCAAGTTAAAACTTTTTCTGGTAGAGATTTTTTTTACATTTAATTATTAAATTTAAAATAGAAACAAAAGTTGCCCTGGCTGGTGTGGCTCAGTGGATTAAGTGCTGGCCTGTGAACCAAAGGGTGCCGGTTTGATTCCTAGTCAGGGCACATGCCTGGGTTGCAGGCCAGGTCTCCAGTAGGGGGTGCTTGAGCGGCAACCATACACTGATGTTTCTCTCCCTCTCTTTCTCCCTCTTTTCCCCTTTCTAAAAATAAATCAATAAAATCTTTTTAAAAATAAAATATAATATAAACAACAGTGAAACAAACAATATAAGGAGCCTTCATGCCCATCACCCAGCTTCAACAATGGTCCACATGGCCATTGTTCCCTTGTCTCATCAGTTCCCCTACCCACTCAAATTATTTTGAAATCTTAGCACATCCTTTCCTGATGCACATCTCTAAAATATAGGGGATCTTTAAAAACTAAACAACCAGCCCTGGCCAGGAGGTTCAGTTGGATAGAGCATTGTCCCGATATGCCAAGGGTGTAGGTTCAATCCCTGGTCAGGGCAAGAACCAACCAATGAATGGATGGACGAGTGGAACTCTCTCTCTCCCCCCCTTCCTTTCTAAAATCAATAAATAAAAATAATTTTAAAATAAATAATTGTAATTTCATCTTCACAGTTTAAAAAAAATAAAGAATTTCTAGTGTTCAGATTTTTCCAATTGTCTAGATACGTTTTTTTTCCACTTCATTTAAATCAGGATCCAAAAGAAAGTTCATCTCTTCCCTCTCTCCTTTGCAATTTCTTGCTGAAGAAACCAGCCATTTGTCTTGTCGAGTTTTCCAGTCTGGATTTTTCTAATCGCATCCTCGGTGATGTTCAACACATTCCTCTATCAATTTGTTTACTTGTTAACTTGTGCCAATTTGCATCCTGGGAATTGGTGGTTAGATCTAGAGACTTCATCAGACTCAGTTTCAAGTCTTGGGCAGAAATAGTCATCTGCGGTGCCGTGTTCTTCCCTCAGAGGCCTTGGGATGTTAGCAGCGTGGAATCATTGCCTGGCCCCATTAATTGACTGATGCCTAAAGAAACAAATGCAGCTGCAAGGTTGTTTCTGAGTAATGCATTGAGAAAAGCATTTGTTGAAAAAATGTATTGTTTGTTTATTTCCCAGTCATGAAGACAGCTCTGGAAATCTGCCCTGGTGGCTGCACCACGGGGCTGATCCCCCGCACTTCAGGAAACTAGTGCTGCTGCGCAGTGTGTCTCCGTCAGCTCTGCCGGGTGTTACGGCTCCTGCTGACCACTAGAGGACACTGTGGTTCCAGGACTTCATGTGGTTTCCTGGCCGGCCTTGCAACTCCAAGGCCTCTGAGAAGGCCAAGGCTTTGGTGTGCATTAAGGCACCAAATGTGTGCCTCTTGTATCGAGGAGAGAGATGACACAGGTCAAACAAAACATCCTGTAGCACTATTTCTCAAGGTAGTTTCTTTGTATTTTCCTTTAAAAATAAACAGAGGCACTACTTCTCCAGTGGTTGGAGGGAAACCACTTTAGCCTCCTGCTATAAAGCTGCAAATTTGGTTACTTGGTGTTAGATTTTAAAAAACTGCAATATATGGGCTTTCTGGAATGTGAATGTATCCAAGCAAGATGCCAAAGTGTATTCATCTCTGAAATAATGTATTCATTTATTCAACACTATGTTCTGCCTATCGGGGGCGTGGGGGAGGAAGGCGAGCGGCCAGGCACTGCCCCATCTTTTTACCTGCATCCTAGCAGGATATGTCATATTAGCCTCCTTTAAACCCAGGCAAACTGAGTCTCACGGAGCCCGAGGGAACTCACTGAAGGTTATCTTGCAGGGTGCAGGTGGAGGTCTGCATGAACAAATGCGTGTGTTTTCCACCAAACCCCCAGACACCACGCTGACGGCACAGTGATGGCAGAGAGAGGAAGCGAGGCGATTACAAAGGCATCCTGTCCTTATGGAAGTCAGGGTGTGACGTGGAAATTTTAACAAATGGACGAATGATGACCAGTCCCCTAGGACGTGGGCACCCTCACAACATATGGTCTGCTGCTGCCGCTGCGATGCTGTCCCTCTGCAGGTGCAGAGGCCACCGGCCACCAGTCATGGCATCCCTGGGGTTCTGCAGGAGAGATGGCTTCACGTGGACTGCCACTTCCCCTCACCCCACCTGCCCCATGGCCAAGGTGTCTAGGGGCATCTGCATGGTTCAGGCTATGACCACCGATCCACCCGGGGTATGTGGCAAACCGAGACAGACACCGCTCCCAATCCGTAGTTTCCTGGAGGAAGACAAAAGCAGACGTGTGTGTTGTCAGGCAAAAGCAACGAGTTCTTGAAAATTCTGTAGCAAATAATTTCGAATGCCCTTCCAGTTACTTACATTTTCTAACCCACTTACCGACACTCCCAGCCTCGTCCCTATTGCCTCAAAGTTCAGCACTGGCAGTCCAGCAGAAAGCTGTAAGAGCCAAGCTGTGAAATTGACTACATGTGGTCAGTTACATGATGGAGAGAGAGTGACAGCTGGCAGCTGGGGGAATGGACCAACGGGCTTCAGCTGGGAAAGAAGATACAGGTGGCAGGTGTCTAAGGAAGCAAAGCTAGGAGTGTCTGGAGAGATCCAATCCTGAACGCCACTTCAGCCTCAGGCAATCGCAGCTTCAAGGTTCTGGGAAGAGACAAGTGTGGGTGGGTGTGCTTCAAGCCACCACTTTCCTCCAAAAGGGCCCTAGGTTATGAATTAGCCATTGGCTGGCATCTTCACTCTGCAATGAGAGGCCCTCCCCTGGCAGACTGTCCCTCTGCAAATACAGTTATGCCCCAGGAGCCATCTGGCAAATGTGACCATTCTTTCAGCATTTCTGGTATTTTCCTGACTTGCAGCCCCTTTTTCCTGGATATAAATTAGTGCAGCAAGCCAGGCCAGCAGAGTGCTTACTGGCACTTCACAGGCTTTCCCTGAGCCCGGTTAACCCCACGGTTCACAGCCTCTGAGGCTGCTCACAGCTAATGGGTGTCTTGGATGTATGCGTTTCTCCTCTCTGCTGTTCGTGTGTATTGTGGAGCATGCAGAGCAGGCATGTGAGCTGCAGACCAGAGCGGCAGCAACCAGATCGAGAGGCCGGGGGAAGTGGGGGCAGGAAAGCTCATTTCCGTTGCAGGACGTCCTTCACGGAGCAGGGGCAGGTTCACTCCATCTTTCTGCGGTGGACTTTGACAGCTCCCCAAGGAGCCACAATGGGCCACCACCACTGTAGGAGAGATCATGCGCTCTGGCCGCACTCAGGAGGATACCCAGCAAACCCAGACCGCCCACGCCAGCCAGCCGCTGGACCCCATTCTGCACAAAGCCATGTTCTTCCCCTGACTCAGCCTGATGGTGTGCAGGGCTGGAGAATTGTGGGTCACCTTGGGGCTATCTGAGACAGCTCCCTATTTGCAGACTGCTTCACTGACTAACTCAGAGAGCAGGAAAAGGCAGGAGATGGAAGGGGAGACACCTGTTAGTCTCTTATCTCCTTGGCCATGTGCTTCACGGACAGGGAGGGCAAGCTGAGCCATCCACCATAAGCCCCCTCACCCCCATGCAGGGAGTACTGGATTGTTCCAAAGGGGTGGGGAGGCAGCAGTCTCGGCAAAGACTCCCAGAATGTCACCATCACCCTAACAACGCGCGGGCAGTTTCTATGCAGACTCGCACAGATTCACACTTTCCTGCGTTAGTACATGCAGTTCCCTCTGTCTGGAACACATGAAGCCTCATCCACCTGGTGAACTCCTACTTGGTCTTTTAAGATGCAGCTCCAACATCAACTTCGTGGACCCCCTCTCTGCTGTATGCTTTGCATACGTCTCTACTCAGTACCCATCATTTTGTCCCTGCAGGTTTTTCAAGCACGTCTCCTCTTAACTTAGAGCTCGTCGAGGGCAGAGACTATGTCTCATTCATCTCTGTGTCTGCAGCTTCGGTCTGTAGGGATGTTTACCAGCAGTGTTTAGGAAGGGAAGACTGGTGATCGTGGAATTTAGAGATGGATCTCCTACTGAAATCTCCTAGGCCCACCTGGTTTCACAAACGACAAAACTACGGTGAGGGAACGGTGCCTTCTTCAGGATCACATGGCTAGGTAGTGACAGAGTGTGGATGAGGACCCAGGTCTGACATCCGGGCCTGTTTCCCCAGTGCAGCCCAAGTGGAAGGGCTGATGGCAAATGAACAGGCTTCTGGGCTGGCAGCAGGAGGGAGAAGAGTTAGAGTGATGGCAGCTGAGTTCCAGATGAGGTTTTTTTTTTTTTTTTTAATTTAAAGGTTTTATTTATTTATTTTTAGAGAGGGGGGGAAGGGTAGGAGGAAGAGAGGGAGAGAAACATCAATGTGTGGTTGCCTCTCATGCGCCCCCCACTGGGAACCCAGCCCGCAACCCAGGCATGTGCCCTGACTGGGAATCAAACCAGTAACCATTGGTTTGCAGGCCCACACTCAATCCACTGAGCCACACCAGCCAGGGCAGCCGATTGAGTTTTAAAGCTGGAAGAGATGTCATGGGCCACGTAGTCCAACCTCTGCATTTAGGGATGAGAACACAGAGGCCCAGAGGATTGAGGTACTTTGCCCAAGGTCACACATCGAGCAGGTGGCAGAATTAGGTCTAATTCCCAGGAGATTTGAGAGCTAACCTCCCACCCCAGAAAGTGATGACCAAGTCCTCCTGACCAGCTATCAGAGGGGCAGGTCCCTGGAGTCCTTGACACTTCCAGGCTTTTCTTTCCCTCTCCTGGTAGCACGGCACTTAGGGTGCGTTCTGCATAAATAATAAAGAATGCTTTCCTTCCGGGGAGCTGGAGGGGGGAGGCCGCGTCTGGGCAGGCAGTGTGACAGATGGTATTTACAATGCGCACTGAGAAGCTCTCACACAGCCTCGCTGGGGCCCTGTGGCTGCGATGGAGGTAACAGATTTGAGTGCCCACTGTCTCACTCCTCTGCTGCGCTCCCAGGCAGCTGCTGCTGCTGCTGCTGCTCCTGCTGCCACATTTCTGTTCGGGGCTGGCTCCCCAGCGCTGGTTCCCTCTTGCCGTACTGGATATGGAGCTCCAGGATGTTTTGCTGCTGCTGCTGCTGCTGCTGTTGTATCCTCAGCATCCAGAAGCCTGCCTCAGGGCCCCAAGGCATTCTTCACCATCACTATCCCCTCACCCAAGCAGTAGGTGTGGGATTAACTGGTGTTCTTCCCCAAAAGAGGCCTAGGAAGTCCTAGGAGGCAAGACGCTGGGCAGACTTCCCAGGAACTCTGACCTGTGGGAGGCCTTCCCCCAGCCTGGAGAAGGATAAATAGAACAGGTTTGGTCACTGAGCGACTACTTTTTGGGAACCTTCAAGGTGCCAGGATCTGTCCTAGGAGTCAAAGACACCACTCTAAGCAAACAAATCCAAGTCCTCGTCCTCGTGGGGTGTCCATGCCAGCGGACTGGCTTATCATGAGCCGGGTGGCAAGTTGCCGGTGGCCCTCCAGACCCTTGCTGGGCCCTCCAGACCCTTGCTGGTTCTTTCATTCCACAGAGCTTATGAACACCCTGGCGCCTGGCGCCCAAGTGGTGAACGGAAGCTAACCATCCCCTCCCCTGGGGACAAGGGTTGCAGACAAACAGACCAATGGCTTTTGCCCTGAAGCCAGACATCCTGCAGTTTCTGACTCGCATCAACCTGCAGCTGGGCAAGTCGCTCCTGGGGGCTCTGATTTAGCCCTGCGGCCACCCAGGGGGAAAGCGACTGCAGGCCGTGGCCAGGGCCAAGGGCACTTACCACAGCAGGGGCCTGTGCCTTTCACTCTTAAAATAAGAAATGTGGGGACAATAGTGGAGAGTCACACCTCTGTGGGCCCGGGGATCTCAGTGGCCCGGTCTGTGACAGGAAGGCAATTGTACCTATTCTGCTTACCTCAGAAGGGCTGGCTTTTTGAAGATGAAATGAAGTGACATACGCGGAAGTGCTTTGAAATCAGGGCAGCAGGCCGACAATTGGAGTCTTATTATGCAGAAGAATCCTCTCTCCGTGAACATGAAATGTGTTTCTTGCAAGGGGCCGAGAGTAATCACTATGTAGTCAGACACCATGGTCAGATCAAGAGACCTGCTCCAGTTTTCATTAGACACTTGCTCAGCCCCCATGGTGTGATGGGTATGGTATAGGTCATCTCCTCTTTTTTTAAATTATATTTTATTGATTATTGCTGTTACAGTTGTCTCAGTTTTTCCCCTTTCTGCCCCCCTCCACCCAGCACTCCCCCCCTCCGTCAGGCAATCCCACACCTTTGTTCACATCCAGGGGTCATGCATGTAAGTGGCCATCTCCTCTTTTTCAAGCCATACCCATTCTGTTCCCGTCGTAGGAAGATAAGACTTCAATCCTGCACGGTCGGGAGAAAAACGTAACTCAGAGGAAAGGGCAGTCTCGCTGGGCTGGGGAATCGGGGAAAGGCTTCGTGCCGGAGCAGCGTTTATTGGAGCCATGCACACGATGGACCGGACGGGTTACTGAGGAGACAGGACCTACCTGTAGCATAACCAAAGGTCGTATGAGTGTTGGAGGCCCAAAGAGAACCCGAAAATGAGACCCCGGGGGCCAGCCAAGCCCTGAGGAGATGGCTGAGAGGGAAGATGAGACCCAGCAAAACAGCTGATAGTTTTCCCAGACACACAGCTAAATCTGGGACCTGGGACAAAAGTGGCCTCTGTACTTGTCCGAGCTTCCCTTTTGGGTGCCCGTGCCTCTCTTTGAATGGGTTTGGTGTCTGGGAACTTAGACATCTTTCAGTAATGATTTAAGTTACTCAGAAAATTAGGGGCCCTGGAGTGACAAAAGAAGAGACGAAAGGGAACGGGTGGGGGGGGGTGGGGGTGCAGAATCCGTTCAGCAGTGTCGTGCCGTTTGATCTCCAAGGTAGTAGTGGGCAATACGGGGAGAATGCCGGGCCTGGGCATGGAGGCTGGTTGGATTCCAAGCGGCAGTCTTGTCTCCTCTGCTGTTTGGACTTGCAGACTTCAAACATGACCGGGGGATTCCTGGAAGACAAAAGAATTCAGGACCGGGGCTTGGATCTCAGTCAAAAATAACTCATGTCCTCATCTCAGGCAGGCAAAGCGACAGCTGGGGGCTGTTGGCAGCCTTCTCGGAAGGCTAGAGCTCCAAGAGAGGACGGGAACCATAAGGGCCAGTTTAGGGTTGTTTAGGGTTCGCTCCAGGGAGAGGAAGGGCCTTAAGGGTGTGGGCCTGGCTGAGGGAGCCATCAGAATGGGACACTGGGTGGAAAAGGCCCCAGAGGGAGAGGTTCTGGTGGAAAAGTCACCGCCTCCTCAGCCCCCAAGGTTTATCCTCTCGCTCAGTGCTGCCACTTGCTTTGAGCCATAATTACAGCTCTTAATGTTTCCTCCCTGGCTTCTCATTAGCTCGCATTGCCCACAAACAAACTCCTCCGTTCCCCTCATCCCCTTCCTTCTCCCAGCGGCTTCTTCTGGCTTCTGGTTCACCAATGGCAGCCTCCACCCCACCCCACCCCAGGTTCAGAACATCAGATCCTAAAAACAAAACGAAAAAACAAAAACTCCCTTCCTCCCTTAGCCCACTGGGCTGTAATTAGAGCATTATCTAATTTTCTCCCAGGAGGCTGGGGCCTGGGTCTTACTGCCTTTGTATTCTCAGCACCTCAGTCAGGGTCTGGCAAATAATGGACACTCGCAATGTGTTAGTTAAATGGCACTCTTGAGCCGCTGCCAACTTAATCTTCCTAAAATGCTGCTCCTGTTAGAAGCTGTCACCGCTTCTCCATTGCCCACCGAGTGAGGTCCAATCTCCTCCGCCTGGCACTCAAGGACTTCTGCGACTCAGTCCTTATCCACCAGGCCATCTCCACGTTCGCTCACCCACTTAGCGGTCCCCTTCACAGGCAGTGGCTTTCCAGTCTCAGCGCCTTTGCTGCAGTGTCCCCTCCACCCAGAAACCCTTCCACACTCTACCCCACAGCTGCTGGTCTTCTAAGGGTCATCTCAGCAGCAGGCTCCTGCACCTCCCAACCACCGGCCTTCGACACTCGGGAGGTTCAACTGCTCCCTCCCAGGCTCTTAGCTTGCTGCGTTGATTCGTTGATTCGGAGCGTCTGACTAAGAACTCTAAAAGAGGTCATGGGTGAGAGCGCCTACATAAGGAAGAGCAGGGTACAAATGCCACTCGGCCCTAGCTTGCTGTCCCCTCCCACTAGACCCAGGATTCTCTGAAGGCAGAGCCCGTGAACCGTCACTGGAAGGCACTACAAGTGCCGGGCTCCTGGCAGCCGTTCAGGGAGAGTGAGTGGGCTCGGTGCCCATTCCCTCCTCTGTCCCCAGCACGGCGCACAGTGACTGGTCCTCGGGTTGTCTTAGCTTGGAGTGGGACCAAAGCCATCAGACAGCCTGGCCCCTTGCATCCCTCAGAGGTTTCAGGTCTTGGGTCCCTGGCCCCATGTCCCACTGCCTGCTGGGGAGAGGGTTGTGTTGCAAGTTCCCTTGGGGCTGAAGGGTGGAACGGGCTGGCTGTCGAGGCTCAGGCAACACTGAGAGCAGAAGGTGCGAGTGTGGCCTCAGGTTCACGGAGGATGTTGGCTATCACAACTGTCTCCATGTCCAGATGGATGGCCTTCTCCCTCCAGCAGGGGCCAGAGAAGGGGACGCTGTTTCCTGAACAGAGGTTTCGGTTAGCAGTTGGGAAGTCTTTCCTAGGAGACTTTTGGAAACGCTGTCTGCCAAGGTGGGGAGCGATGTTCCTAGGGCAGACGGAGGCACAAGGCACCCTTCTAGATGCTTCTTGGATCCTCCCTCTCGCCTTTATTCCCACTGCTGTCGCCCTCATGATCTCTTACTTGGACAACATCTCCCATCTCCCTGTGCTCAGGTCAACCTCTCTGTCTGTCCCATCTGCACTACGGCCCAAGGGATCTTTTAAAACATTACTCTCTTACTCACAATCCTTCCATGGCTCCCCATTGCCCTTGGGGTAAAGTCCAAGCTCTTTTTCTCATGAAACTCTTCTAGCCCTTCCCTCCAGACTGGGCTCTTTATATGGAGCACCTTGCTCAATTTCTAGCCTTCCATAACACCCTACTGCACGAGCCCAGCCTCTGCCTATGCGATTCTTTGCGCCCAGAACGCCCCCTCCAGCTCTCCCACTTGGCCTGGTTCTGGGGGGCACATCCTTTGGGAAGCCCTCTTGGATCCCTTCCCTTGGGTTTCGCTACACCTGGCTTTCCTGGCTGTCAACCCCAGTGAAACAGTTTCAGGAGGGCAGGGTCTGGATCTTACCCACCTCTGTATTCCCCAAGCTCAGCCACTGGCACTTAGTAGGAGTTCCATAAATGTTCAGGGAACTGAACTGAGCCTACAGAGGTCCCCTCTACCAGAGGGGATGACAAAATAGGTAAGTGAGTAACAGCTGTCCCTGGACAGAAGAAGGGGCAGAACCTGAAGGGCAGCTGGCTGGGGTCAGAACCCTGCCAGGGGCTGCCGGACATCTCGGCCGAGGGGCCACATGATCTCTGAGCCCTGCTCCCCCCTCCCCTGGGTCTACCCACTCCCTGCCCAGTTCTCCAGTCCCTGAGGTCTAAGCATAACACAGCCAGCACCCAGGGATCATGCAAGTGACATCAGGAAGGGGTGGGGGCTGGCGAGAGGCTGACCTGGGGCCCCATGCTGCCTCCCAGTCTCCTTGGGCTTCATCCACATAGAAGTCAGCCTCTCTTCTGTCCCCTGAAGGCTGTTTTCAAAATCACACCCTAAGCAGACAGTTGTATTTACAAGGAAACCTTGGCAGAATCTTGTTAGTAGAGTAGAGGTGGGGGGAGGGTGGTGAGAAACAAAAATAGTTGAAATGATCACACTTTCTGAAACCGAGATGAAAATTGGTGTCTGTAGCAAACTCACCGAATTAGAACGACGTTAATTTCCTTTTCGGTGTTTAGGGGAGCGGCCCTCGTCAGTGAGATGGCCTCAGGTCGGAGTGGGGCTGGGGCTGCGTGTTTGCTTTACAGCCGTGAGAGCACTCATTCCAATTCTCATTATTGGATGAGAACCTCGGTTTCCGAAAGGGAGCAGGGGCCACGGGTGAGCGAGTGGGTGGGTGGTGAGAAGAAGAAGGAAGAGGAGCGCAAGGGGACAGCCTGGGTACGCGCCGGGGAAGGACTGTGAGGCAGTAGCAGGAATGCGACCTCCTGCGAGAACCCGCACCTGTCCCAGCCGGCCGCTGGCCCTGGTTCCAGGCAGGGCCTCTGCTTGGGAGAGACGGTCTGTCCTGGAAGGTCTTTCCCGCAGGGAACTAGCACCGTTTTTGTTTGTTTGTTTGTTTGTTTAAAATAGCCCCTAACTTCATTCCTACTTGCTTTAGTGGGGGCATTTCCCTGGGCTGACCTTTGTCAGCCTGGCCACATGCAGCCAGGGCACTGTCATATAGCTCCCGGTGTAGGGGGGGCAAGGTTTGGGGTTTGGGGCCCGGGGCTCCCTGACGTCTCCCATCCCTAAAGCACTGGGCCTACGTGGACCTCGCAGAATCGGAGACTTTAATGAAGACAGAGGGAGGCTGATCGCAATCCCTTCCTCTCGGCGTCCGTCCCCCAGTCCACTTCCAGTTAACCCCGAGGTTGCCAAAGTAGTGAAACCTCCTGCCTCCACGCATCTGCTGCCTCCAACTAACCGTTGCCCCGGTGGCTCTCAGGAGTGGACACTGCATCCCCCTCCGCCCCCCACCCCCGCTCACCCCCGGCCCCGCGCACAGAGACAAATCCGAACCCGGGGTGGAGGCTGGCAGCCAGGGGGCCAGAGGCAGCGCAGCCCCAACCCCGTCCCGGGAGGTGCAGCCACTTGCCTGCCAGCCCCGCCGCAGCCCTCCGCCCTCCCCGGGCCGCCGTGCTCTGACCGATTTGGCCCGGGTGGTGGCGTCTGGGGGCCGGCGGTCCCGCGGAGCAGCCCCGCCCCCGCCTGCGCGCCGCCCGCGAGGAGTCCGTGGGGAGGAGGAGACTCGGGCTCAGAGCGGGGGCCGCGGGAAGCGGGAAGGGAGCGCGGGGAGCCGCGGGGCAGGGACCGGCCCAAGGGCGCCCTCGCCGCAGAGCTGGGTGTGGGGCCCGAGGCGGAGCCGGCGGGCCGCGAGCGCGGAGAAGTTTGGCTGCGGAGGGGCTGGCGTCCCCGGGTCGCGAGGCGGCGGCGTGGGGGCCGGGGCCATGGGGGCGGGCGCGGAGGCGGCGCGGCGCGCGCTGAGTCCTCCGAGCGGCGTGGTCGGCGCGGCGCAAAGTTAGCCTGGCGCCCGGGACCAACGCCGCAGCCACTGGCGGTCCCTGGATCGCGCTTCGGCATGGGCGAGCACCCCAGCCCCGGCCCCGCAGTGGCCGCCTGCGCCGAGGCGGAGCGCATCGAGGAGCTGGAACCCGAGGCCGACGAGCGGCCGCCGGCGGCGCCAGAGGACGTGAGTGCCCCCTCCCCCGCCCGGGCAAACTTTCTGGGGGGCGCTAGGAGGAGAGCTGCCCCAGACTCGCCTCCGCTGGGCAACTTGGAGGCTTCAAGGTGACGCGGGAGCGCCCGGGATTGGCCGGGTCCCCGTGGGCGGGAGGGAGCGGAGGGACCGGTCTCCCCCAAAGCGCGAGCGCCACCCCCTCTCGGGCTCCCGCGGCTTCCCTGCGGGACGCACCGCCCGCCGCTGCGCTGGGGACCCATCGGCCGCTGAAGCCCCTTCCCGGTGGCTGGTGCAGTGCCCGGGACACAGCGTTTTCCCGCAGAGGCGGCCGCGTCACAGCAGCGACTCTCCTCCCCTCCCACTCGCGACCTGCGGGCTCTCGGAGCCCCGGGAAGGGGCGGGCGCCGCAGAGTCCCAGGAGCCCTGCACCGTGGACCGGTCTGACGACCCCTTCCTGGCTCTCGGATTAGCTCCTGCCGGGCACCTGCGCTGTCGCAACACCGATTGAAATTCAAGCTGGCCGGTCTCCCTGGACCCGGCGGGAGGAGGGACAGGAGTGCCGGGAGCTGTTCTGCTCCCAGAAGGGGGCTCCGGAGTCCCAGACGGCGTCGATTCCGGCGACGGCCCCCTGGCGAGGACGGGGAGGGGCTGCCCCAGAGGGCTTCCCTGCCATCTGCTGCTCGAGTTCCCCCCCTCCCCCCGTGGGTCCTGGAAGTCATCTGCGTAGCCGGCACTGGGGAGTCCTGGGAACTGGAGTTTCCCGAGCCCGGCCCTCCCGGGGTTAACCTGCACTTAGAGAGGGAGAATGGGGCAGACCCTCGGCCCTGCCCCGTCGCTCGGTCAGGGCGGGAAGGTGGAAGTGAAGCCTGCCCCCCTCCCCCGCCAGCCCAACCCACCTAATGTGCTCTGGGGGAGCGTAACGTCTTCCCTCCCTGGGGCTCCCGAGTTAAACCTCTCGCTTGGTTGTGGCCCCAAGGCCCTGGTAGAACCTCCTGTCCTCACCTCTTAGACTCAGCATACTGGGGGCGCCCCTGCCTCCCAAACTGCAGGGAACGTGTTAGTGTCTGTGCAGGGCGAGTCTTCCTGAGTTAGGGGTCTCTGGGCCCCCAGCAGGTTGAGACCACCGCCGCAGGTCTGATGGAATGGCACCCCGGCATGCATTCCCTGGCCCCGGAACAGAAGTGGATGTAAGCTTCATAGTTATTAGAGGTTCTTAGAGGCCCTTGGACAGAGCTGGATGCCTTTATTTAGTCATTATTGAGACTCACCCTTGTTCTGCTCATCCCTCTGCCGGGCCTGTCTTGGAAGGAGGGACACTCCCCCCTCCTCCCCCACCTGAGTTCCCTCCCTTTGCTCAGCACAGACTCATCTGGGGAGCTCTTCCCAGGTTCTCCCTGGTCTCTTGTCATGTGTCCCTGACCTGGGGAGTAGCTGGGAGGCTATGTCAGGAGTGGGGTCCACGGAAGCCTTGGTGATAAGTGTGTGTTTCTTTCTTTCTCTCTTCTTCCTCCTCTCCTGCATGGCCTCCCTCTCTACCAGCACTGGAAAGTCCTGTTTGATCAGGTATGTGAGCAGTTAAATCCCCCCCTCTTCCTTCCAGCCCTCCCCGAAATCAGTCTCCCTGCTCTGCACTCCTGAGATGGTGACGTCGAGTGGGGGTGTGGCTTAGTGCATCTCTGAGAGGAACCACACTGGTGCTCTCCAGGTTTCAGCGCGGAGGCTCCCCGGAGACATCCTTCCCTCCCTCCCTCCTCTAAACTCCTCCTCATCAGAGCTGGGTTTATACCAGGTAGAAATGGGACAGTACATACTGAAAGTCGGGGATGGTCTGTCTGTGCCAGGGGGTTGCAGTCAGGCCTGGGGAGGGAGGGGAAAGACTTAGGTTAACATCCCTTCTTCTCTACCTCCGTTCTCAAAGTTCTGTGGCCACCAGTGAAGTCAAATCTCCAGCATCCTTGGGGGGTTACTTGCAATACGGGCTCTTCTGAAAGCTGACTCAAGTTTTTCTGGCAGGAACGTAGGGCAGGGTGTAGGGTACATAGAATGTGATTATTTGCAATACCTAGAGTCTAGGTGTGGGGAATGGAATGGAGTTGGGGGTGCCAGCTTTGGAATCCGAGATGGACATTTGACCTTCAGCCAGGAAGTGGTTCTCTTTGCTTAGTACTCGTGTTGAGTGCCGCTGTGTATTTCCCTCTGCCTCCTTGTTCCATGATGCAGAAGGAAAGGGGGCAAGAGATGTCCCGGGGTGGGGGGCGGATAGTGAGCACCATGGTCCTGGGGTGGCAGTGGTTGTGCCATGAAGTCTGGGCAACTTTAAGAGGCCAGTCTGATCGGGTCAGAGGAACATGTTTTGTTGGGAGGAAGATAAAGCTGGAAAAGTAGCTTGGACCAGACAGACTCTGTCCTGCTGGAGGCAGGGGAAGCCTTTGACTGTTTCGAAGCCGGTGTGTTATGGGATCCGGGCCACGCTTTGGGAAGAAGATTCTGTGTGATAGTGGGGTGGAGGTGACGTGGGCTGCTTGGAGGAGAGACACTAGCTGGGAGCCTGCTGTGGTGCCTGGGCACAGAACCTTGACTTGGGAGATGACAGTAAGAATGGAAAGGAAGAGGGACACGGCGACAGAGAGCTGGAAGACCTGACTAGACTGAACAGGTGAGGCGAACCACGTGCTGTATTTTGTCCTGCATGATGCGCTCCCATGTACAGTGCGCACCCACGCTTTAGTGCTGCCCATGTTTTCCCCTCAAAATTCTGGGCAAAAAAGTGCGCATTATACACAGCAAAATACAGTATATAATTTTGAGATTCTGGATTTAGGAGGAAAAGGAAAAGGCAGTGTTGGGGCGGAGGGGATGGCAAAAATGACAACTCTGGTTACGGACAAGTTCCATTTGAGGAGCCAGCTAAATGCAGACGCCCAGGTGGGGCCAAAGACATGGAGTTGCAGCTTGAAAGACATGGTGGGCCTGGGGTGGGGTGGGGGTGTCATCCGTGTTAACACGGGGTCTGGCTGCGGGTTGGGGAGCGTCCAGTGGCTCCTGTCCCGATGCGTGGCACATCTCTCCTTCTGCTCCTAAGTGCCACCCACTCTCCCTCAGCTCCCAAGAGTACAGCAGCTGCTGGCCTGGTGCTCTGAGGCAGGCAGGAGCCGCTTGCTGCCACCGATACCGACCAGCAAGCTGCCAGCCCTTCACACTTCTTGTCAGATTTAGAATCAGAACCTAGAACACAGTGTATCATTCTGTTTTTCTCTGTCTGCATCTGTTTTTCTCATTTGATGAACTTCCCTTGCTAGTCCTTGGGCGTGTGTTTACATTTTAAAACCAACTATTTGGATGAGTGGAAGAAAACTTCTAGTAGGAAGAATTTGGAACTAGAGGGAGCAGAAAGAATGTGGAAGTACCTAATATTATTAGTGGGTGGCCGCTGCAGTTCAATTTCTGCCACTGGAGGGAGGTCCTGAGTGTCACAAAGACCTTCCCGCTGCCACTGGGAAGGCCCATGCAGAAACCGTTCTGGGCAGGCAAAATCCATTCTAGGAGGGAAAGTCCCCAAACCTTCTCTGAACAAACAATTTTTTTCTCACAAGTTCTGTCTACTCTGCATCCCTTATGTAGCCTTCGAAGCCCATCTTTGTCATCCTCCTTCCTATCGGTGAGGGAGCAGGGCCTGACCCCTGGCAGGTAGCCAGCCCCTCTGTGCTCATCCCGTTGCTCCGTGAAGCCAGCCCTGTGCCATTCCCCTGATAGGGCTAGATGAAGAGTAGGTATGAAGCTTCACAAATGAACACACATTCCTCTGGGCCTGCATGAAGGTAGGATTTGGTGATGTTGAACTTGGTGCTCTTAGGAAAGAACATTGGGCTGGGGGTTGCAGGCAGGCCCTGGACTTCATTTCTCAGAGGTCCACGGGATAGAAGGCTGGCCCCAGTCAGTCCTCCCCTCCGGGATCAAGGGTATACCAGTGGTCGGCTTGTTTCAAACTGGCATCTGCTGGGACCTTTTTCCAGATGTTAGGGATGGAATTGGACCAGCTTCTCCATGTTGTCTAGTTCTGCAGCACATAGAATAGCTTTGACACAGCATGAAGCTAATTGGACCCCAAAGGCTGGAAGCCAGAAGTTTGGCTTATGTGGTCACCCCTTAAAGGGCCAGGATGCTCTTTGTGGAGTTGGGAGGTGAAGGAAACAGGTGACCCCAGTCCCTTGGAAGTTTATCCAGCTGCTCTCCCCGACTCTCTGGGCATTTGTCTGGCCTGTTCCAGCAGGTGTGCAGCATGTCATCCTCACCCCTCCCGTCTTCCGCATGGATCCCAGAAGTTACAGCGGTCAGGAAACCCGGAGATCACAGCTCCTCTCCCGCCCCTCCCCCCTCCCCCTCCCCTCCCCCTCCCCCCTCCCACCATGGTTTTTATTGATTGATTAATTGTAGATAGAGAGGGAGGAAAGTGGGGGAAGAGACATCAATTTTGTTGTTCCACTTACTGATACACTTATCGGTTGTCTCGTTTGTGCCCTGACCGGGGGATTGAACCCACAACCTTGGCGTACGGGGACAACGCTCTCACCAACTGAGCCACCCGGCCAGGGCCCATGTTCCAAGTTTTTGTTTCCAATTTCAAGTTCTGCTTGAAGAAATTGTCGTTTCATACCCTTGGGATCTTAATGGTTTTCCTAAATACTAGATTTTAAAGTTACCGTAAATATTGATCTGTTGTTATAGCATAATATCATGGTCAAGTAATGCCTTATTTTTTTTCTATAGTTGAACCTGTTGGGCTTTTCCTTCACGATTTCTTCTGTTGCTTTGGGCCTGAGACAGTTTTCATCCCTTTTCAGATTTCATAAATATATGTTTCTATTTCCTACTACTTTTTCTATGATTTAGGGGGGGAATTGTCTAACCCTTTCCTCTATCCAGATCTTATTCCTTCCCAGTGACACCAGCAGCACTTATTAAGAAACACGTAATACATTTTATACATTGTTTGAGAAATGTTATCATTTGGTACATTTTTATGGTTGTATATATTACTTTTACATTTTATATGTAAAAATATTTTAGCTTTCTGATGTCATCCACTGATCTTTCCAGTTTTGCTCAGGGCATGTGCCTTTCCGTGACTGCGACTGCTCGTACTCGTTCCGCAGCTTCCCTGCAGCTCCTTTGTCAGGGTTATGCTCTGATAGGGTCCCTTGCAGCCTCTTCCTGAACTCCGGGGAGGTGCCCTCAAGGCTCCAGGGTCAGGTAGTGGGTCAGTGACACAGGTGGGGCCGGAGCCTAGTTAACCCATAAAGGGCTCCTGGGGTTGGAAAACCATTTCCAGGTTCACCCTCCAAAATGCCTTCAAGATCAGCAAATGTTTAGTGAGGTAATGTTTAATGACCTTTTGGGTTTGGAGCAGAGTTCTGTTAATTGACACAGCACAATTGCTTTCAAGTTCAAACAAGCAAGAGGGGAAGGGAAGAATTGAAAATAACTTGACTGTGTCTCCCTTTTTCCCATCCCATGGGGAGCAGGCATTTCCCAGACCCCCCCTCAAAAAAGACCCCCAACTTTGCTGATCTCCCAGAAGGAAAGTGGGCAGGTCTTCACTGTAGTCATTACGTTGTAGCTGTGAAATACGAATGTGTGGCAGCGACCAGAGCACAGTGCTGCTTAGGGGTGTGGCCAGGGGGAGAACCCTGAGTTTGGAGTCAGGCCCGGGTTCAACCTTGCTGATTTCGCGATGACATTAACTCTTGAGCCCCAGTTTCTTCCTCTTTAACGTGGAGGTAATCATCTTCATCTCCAGGGGTGACTGTGGGGATTGAAAGGAAGCAGAAGCTCTCTTCCCAACGTCTGATAAGCAGTGGTCATTTGCCACTTGTCTCTGGACTGGGAGTCAGAATTTGCTGGGAAGAAGCACGGGGGCCACTTCAGAGATCCAGCTCCTCCCAGGAAGGCCGCAGCCTCTCTAATCCAGCTCCTTCCCAGTCCAGGCTCCTGGATAGAGAGCCACTTCTGAGCCTAGAGGATTTTCCCGCTTGCTCTCCCTTGTGTCTCCTCTGCCTGGCCCCCTTCCCTCCAGCCTGGGAGTCTTTCCCTGGCCTGACCCTGAAGCCTACCTCATGTGCAGCCCTTCTGTGGCTTAGGGGGGTTCTGGTTCCTGAAAAGAGGTTCAGGTGAGACTGCTGCATGGATTAGTGAGGAACCACAGAGAAAACCCCTGTCCCAGAGACAGGGGTATTGGCAGCAGCCCCCCAGAGCACACAGCAGCAGAGATGGGTTCCCAGAGAGGGACAAAGCCACAGCCTTGACTGGAGCCCTTGTCTGGGCCCTGTACTTCCAACCCTCTTCCCAGGGCTCTGGGGGCTGTGACTTCCCCCCACCACAAAGCCAGCTTCCCCACCCGAGTGACTCTGTCACTCATTCTGAATTAACGCTTTTTATTCCTGACCACTACCAGAAACACATTTGATAGCAGTTGAACAGTGGGGCCAAGGGCTCTGAGATCACATGCTCTCTGGTTTTGCCTGCCTGCCTGGCTGCCTGACACATCACAGGTACACACGCATTCAAATGAACAAGTCAAACTACAGCCCCTCACGAGTTGTCTTGGATTCAAATCCCCTGCAGGAGCAGACCCTGGCCACGGGGCTGCCTCACTCATGTCGGCCCCTCTGGGGCTGCCGCCACTTCAAGCACCACGGGTTATGAGAAGGCCGGCAGAAGCATCTTGTCCGATGCACTCATCGGTGCAGTCGAGTCAGAGCCGGGACTAGAGCCCAGCCCTGCCCCTGCTCTGGCCTCTGTTCCCCACACCAGACCTTGCAGGTACCCATTCCTTTACTTGGCACCATGAGTGACTCAGGCAGGAGACAGGACACACAGTGGCCCAAATCCCAGTGCACCTCCTAGCAGTACGACCGTGGACAAGCCTCCGCTCCGTTTCCGCATCTGTCAGCTGCCCAGAATAACAGGAGCTGGTGAGAAGGTGTGGTGTCACACTTGCAAAGCACACGTAGTACGTACCTGGTAAGGATGGTGTTATCTTGTTCCTGAAACGTAAAGAAACTAACTGATTTCAAAATAACCTCTGACGTTACTAGTTCTAGGTCTTGAATCAGTGTCCAGACCCCCCATCTGGGGTTCTTCCTCCCCTATTGAGCTGACTTCTTTAGGGCAGGAGATGGAAAACCACATTCCCCTGAACTTCCCAGAGAGAAAGGAGAGAAATTTTGGGCTGCTGCCTGGGGGAGTGTTGATGCCCACTGGCTTGTTCCCCTGCAGACAGAGGGTAAAGGGCAAGAAGGCTGGGCCCAGAGCACGCAGAGCTGTGAACCGCTGGTGGTAACAGCACGCCTCCCCCCCATGCCCCTCCCACCAGCTCTTTTGAAGCAAGGCACAGGTTTGCATAGGAAACATTTCTTTGAGAGAGCAAACATTGAATATGTGCTTTACATATGTGAATATGTGTTTATATATGTGCTTGTATCGTTTTAATTTCAACAGCCGTGTGAGGCGAGTGCTTCTGTCCCCTTCACAAAGGAGGAAACTGAAGCCCAAGGGGGTGGGACTTGCCCAAAGACACAAAGCAAATGAGGACCCTCTGAAGAGAGGGGTTGGGGGGGCTTGTCTGTGAACAAGGCTTCTGGGTGACTTCTGAAACGGCCGGGGACCATGGAAAGGGAAGGAGTTTGGTGACCCTTGTCCTGCCCAGCCTGCTCCTGGTCAGGGATCTGCCTCCCTCTCCCTCCTCCTCCCTGGATTCCCTCAGCACTCTCTCTTTTCTGGGGCACCAGAGACGCCCTTCAGTGCCTTCCAGGAGGAGCAGAAGGGGAAGGGATGGGCAGATGTAAGACCCTCCTCCCTGCTCACACCCACTCCCACCTCTCCCTGCTTGCTACTCCCCTCGGACTCCTGCATTATGGCTGCGACTTGGCTTTGGTCCCCAGGCAGCTGTGACAGCTGTGACCTGTGACAGGGGATGAGTCAGCATGGGCATTATTATGCTTGCTCTTAGGGACCCAAGGGACCTGGCTTTGAGTCACAGCCTGCAGCTGCCAACTCAGAGTCTGTGAACCTACAAGGCCTTCCTGGTAGGGGCCAGGGCAGCTCTGAAGGAGGAGGAGCAGGGTCTTCCAGAAGGTTCCCTCTCCAGTAGAGGGGCTTGGCCTGGTGGACAGAGGTGGCCCCCACCCAGCTTCCTTTGTACCAGGGGATGGCCTGAGATCTCTTCCTTCCCTCAGGGCCAGCTGTTGAGAGAGGGGTAGCTTTCTGGAAACATGCTGATTGTCCAGCTGGTCAGCCTGAATTCAGGTCAGGATGCTTGCTTCT
The DNA here is from genome assembly GCF_022682495.2 of Desmodus rotundus. NCBI lineage: Eukaryota > Metazoa > Chordata > Mammalia > Chiroptera > Phyllostomidae > Desmodus > Desmodus rotundus. Next base: position 81,440,577 of record NC_071395.1, read on the forward strand.
CTGTGGGAGGAAGGGTGTTCTGGCTTCCCCCGTCTGGGAGAGGCCCCTGGAGAGGGCGACAGCTTCCCCACAGACCCCTGACGTGGCAGCGGGAAGAACAGAGATAGCAGAGCTGGGGATCTTGCAATCACCTGAGTTTCACCAGCTGTCAGGGGCCTGGCCGGCCGAGTCCCAGGGGAGCGCAAGGGCCCCCGCATGCTCAGTGTGGGCAGACCCAAGGACTGGAGGGGTCCGAACCTGGCTTTGAGAAAGTGGTCTCTCTTCTTCCTAGGGAGGCTTGAGGTCTTGGGAAATTCACTCCCAGCTCCAACTTGGAGCAGGCCAGACCATGCCTCATTCTACTCACCAGAAGTGCCTTTGGGCAAGTCGTTTATCTCTGTGCGCCTCGGTTTGTGTATCTGTCAAATGGGACTAATCACACTTACTCTAGGATTGGTGCGAGAAGTAATAAAATACTTGTAAAAATCAGTGTTTCCCAAGTCAGGGGAATGGTGGGCAGTGGTTCTCCCTGTGGGGCGAATTATCGTCCTCATCGCTGAGGAAGGAGAACTGGAAGGGAAAGCTGCTACTCCCATAACCTTGCCTCCTGACCTCACAGCTGCAGGCCTGGACCTAATTTACGGGGCTGTAAATATCCATGGTGAATACACTCTGGCTGTTGGGTGGGACAGTTCTGCTGAGCCAGAAACCCCGTGGCAGCATCATTAACTCTGCTCTGCTCAGAGGCCGGGTAATGATGCAAGGAGCCAGCCGGTGAGCCTTGGTGAACGCCCCCCCCCCACCCCCCCACCCCCCCACCCCGCTCTGGGGGGGCGGGGAAGCTGCCTGCACCTTCCCTGTCCCAGCACACATGCCCTGTGGTCATCCCCTAGGGCTCTTTCTGGCCTGGTAGACAGAGAAGAGACAGCGACTGGGGATGGAAACCTTCCTTCTATTCCAGGTCCCAACCTTCCAGACCTGAGAGTTGTTCACCACGAGGGCACCACAGGTGCTGCCTTCGGGGCCCTTGAAAGGGCCCACACCCCTCGCTGAGATCCAGGACCCCTGTGGGTCAGGGAGAGGGGGAGGGGCCTCCTGGGAGAGGGAAGGGGACTCAGTGCTGGGAGCTGGGACCAGATGTGCAGTCATCCTGGAAATGCCGTTTGTGCAGATCATACACACAGGGTGGGCATGAAACAGATTCGCTCCTTCCTTTCTCTTCCGCTTCTCTGCTGCTGGGTAAATTCGGAAGCCTCGGCCTGGCTCGCTGCCCTGCGGCAGGAGGGAGAAGTGGCGCCGCTGTCCTGGGTGCTGAGCCGGCACATCCCAGCTCAGTGGCCTCTGCGGGGGCTTGGCCTTCCCCCCACCCTCTGGACGGGGCCGCAATCCCGACGACTTCTAACTGCTGGAGGACACCAAAGTGTGAGCTGCCTTGGGGGCCTGTGGCCCCCACGAGATGGAGGCAGGAGGCTGGTGTGGAACCACCAGCAAAGGGACCGGGTGTCACAAAAGGGAAAAATATGGCTCAACTATGATGGACACATGCATTTTTTTTCCTAAAAACCGTTCCATGGAGTGTTGCTATGGAAAAATACTGTGGTATTTTTTCCCCAAAGTTTGGGAAATGCTGGCTGAGCAAAACCAGACAGGTTTCTCCATTGGAAAACCTTACAGAGCTCTTGATTTGGTTTTCTGCATCACGCCCTTCCAAGAGGGTTTCCCAAACTTAGGGGGTCCCAGAACCATGATTTTGTGTGCCATCTTGGGCCCGGCGTTCCACAAAACGCACACTGGGGAGCCCTGGACCGGTTGTATTTCGTGCACCTGAGTAGGACAGAGAAACAAGGGAGGGCGAGGTTGGACCAGCTACCCCCAAGGAGGGGCCCAGAGCTGTCGCCGTGCGGACCGCTTCCCTTGCTTTGTGATCTGGAGCCAGTTTCTTCTGCTCTCCGCACTGGTTTTCCCAGCCACAGAGTGAGTATGCCACCCGGCACGCGCTCCGTCCTTAGCAAATGCCTGTTAAGCTAACGAATGAGAGGGTTGAACTGGGGTCTCCCAAACTCCTTAGCCGATGGCAGAGCACAGCCTCTGGGCCTCTGCGCCAGTTACCAGCTGTTCGGGCTTGACCAACTCAGCTCTCTGGCCCGTGTTTCCCCCCCTGCAAGATGGGGCCCATAAGAGCATCCATCTGACAGGGTTGTTTGTGAGGTTTAAATGGGGGGGGGCGGTACAATTGATCATCGAACTAGGGGCCCTTGTGAGAGTGGAGGGGCGCTGTGACGGCCATGCTCACCTGGTAGGTGCGAACCAGGCTGCCCCAGGCAAGCCGGGACGCAGGGCGCGGAGGCTTCGATGGGCTTGTTCCCAGCAGGCCTTCCGCAGACAGAGCTCCTGCTGCGCTGGTCAGCCAGGCAGGACGCAGGCCAGCGCACGCAACAACTCAGAGCGCGGCCGCTCTGGCGGGGGCAGGGTGCTTGGAATCTCCTTTCCCCTCCACTGTGCCTCAGCGGCCCTGTCACAGCCCCTAGGAATCGGCGGAGGGGCTCGAAAACCTGTCTAGGTCAGGGGCAGGGAGAGGGTCCTCCTGGGAGCTGGAACCAGACAGCTAGTCGCCCTGGAAATGCCTTTTGTGCAGATCACACGTAGGGATGGTTCCTTTCAGCTCTCCTGGACCATGGGGTTATGATTTCCTGACCTGCTGCCCCTCCCCCCAGGGTCACCAGGTGACAGCACAGATCTCACCCCCAGCGCCTGCCCCCCAACCAATGTAGAGCCGCTTCATCCTGATTCTGAATGACCCTTTGACTGGTGCAGAACAGATCAGCTGCCCCCACGGGCTGTGCAGGTTGGGCTTCTCTTTCCCCATCCCCCACCTGCACATGCTGTGCCTGTGGGCTCAGGGGTGAGGGGGGCTCCCTTAATCCCCTGGAGAAGAAGGGTTCCTGCCACGTGATCGATGGAGAAATGGAGGCTGTGTGCCAAGTGATCTGCCCAGGGTGACACAGTGCTGGAGGAGGGGTCCCTTCTGCACTCTCCCTGCTCCTTGCCCCAGAGCAGGGGAAAGGGCCCAAGTGGCAACAATACAGAAAGGATTTGGTGGGTTCTTTTCCCAGCCTCGGCCACATGTGCACTAGGAAGGGGTCAGGGTGGAATGTGTGGCTGACCCGGTGTGGGGCCCCAGGCTCGGGTGATACAGAGGATTAAGGGGCCAGAGGGCTGGGTGCTGGTGGGATTAAAGTCCACCTTGGGGCCTCTCCCTATGGAGCCTCTTGCAGCTCTTTTCAAGGCTGAGGCAGGTGGGTGGGAGCTGTGGGGGCAGCCCCTCATTTTGTGTCTCCCTCCCCACCAGTGCCCTTCAGGCTGAATGTGGACTTGGCCTCCCCCTCCCTCCACAGCACTCAGCCCTATTCAGTGCCTAGGAGGCAGCTGCTAGGATGCTCTGACTCCTGGCTCCCCACGGGGCCCCTGCTTGTGGCCCATCCACAGCCTCTCTTCTCCCGCTGCCCTGCCCCACCCCAGACCAGCCCTGGGCGGACTGCTTCCAACCCACCCAGCCAGACCTCATCCCGAAAGCGCCCCACTGCTGAAAATGGGCGAATCCAGGCCACGGGGCTTCCAGGACAGAGAGCTTTGTATCTCCGAAAGCTCCAAGCCACGGTGCTAGTGGGATCTCATCCCCCATTGCTGACCTTGAAGGAAGTGTGTCCCCAAGGGTCAGCCAAGGGTCAGCGTCACAGGGGTGCTCCCAGCTGTGCTGTGACTGAGGCCATCGGAGTGGGGCTGTGGGTGACCCTGGGCCCTGGAGAGCGCTGCCCTGCATTTGCTTCAGCCCACCATGACCCTCGACCTGAGGGGACACTGCCCTGCCTGATAGATGAGGTAATTATGGCTCCAGATGGTTGCCCTAATGGACACAAACTGGGCAGTGGCAGAGACAAGATTGGGATTTTGTCTTGGTCCTTGCAGCCTCTTTCCTAGCTCTCAGCTTCCCTCTAGGACAGTGGGTCCTACCTCCCTGCTATACACACCTTCTCTGGGGCCCACTCTGTGTTTCCTCCGCCCTGGTCTCCCACTCTCTGCCTCTCTCTGCCTCCCACCCGCCCCTGTGCCCCATGCTCACTGTCAGACTCTGCTCTTGTCCTTATTTTCCCAGGTGGTTTGGAAGGTGTCCTGTGTACATTTGTGGAGCCCAGGCAGCTGGCTGCATCCTGCCTCTCTCTCCCCACTAGTCACCCCCCTTCGTCCCTGAGGCCTCATTATTAGGGTAGCGCTGACCCCCATTGTCTGGCCTGTCTGCCTCTGGCACTGAAAGGTAGGGTTTTGGCAGAGAAGGGAGGCTCGGCCTCATTCCAGCTCATTCGCTGCAGTCTGGAGCCTGTATGTGCTTGGGGCAGGACTGGCAGGCCATGGTGGGGGGTGGGGGCTTGGGGAGCCATAGGGCAGCCCCTGTGACTAGGACAACAGCAGGGAGCCTGGGAGGGGGAGCGGGGGAGCAGGTGGTTCTTTGTCTGGAGCTGGAGTGAAGGAGAGGGGCCCTTGCCTGATCTCAGCCCCTCCGCCCCACTGCCCCCACCCCAAGCCTCAAGGCAGCCCCTGAGAGGGGATTGGTATCTCTGCTCCCATCAGATGCAAGGCCAATGGGCTTCCTCCCCCTGGACTGAGGCAGGAGAGACTCCCTGCTGTGCAGGGGGACCACTGCCCTCCAGCAGTGCTCACTGTGGGCTGAGGATGGATTTTCCCAGGACTCAGGGCTGCTTCTTAACCCCCACTCTCATCCCCCATCAGCCCACCCAGATCGAGGGCCATGTGCAACTAGGCCGGGCCAGTGAGTCCCCCAAGGGGGATTGGAGGGGCCCCAGGCGCCAGAATAGGAGGCCCTCCCTGCTGACATGGCCACTCTGTCTCTCCAGGCTTCACATTCCCGTTTGAACAATAAGGTCAGAACTGTTAACTTTTGAGGCTCCTTCCCGCTTTAAAAGCCTCTGTTTAGAGTGGGCCTATGAAACTCCTAGAGCCCCCTCCTCTCCTGGGTCAGCACTCACCAGTTTGATCCTTAATGTTGCTTCTGAGCAGCAGGGCAGCCCAGGGGCTGAAGGTCAGTGGTGACAAGAGGCAGTGGGAAGCGGCCTGGACGTGGCGCCCTGGCGCTGCTGACTGCCAGCCCTGTGCCCGTCTCCTGTGCCTCTATTTCCTCATCTGTAACATGGGGAGAATAATAGGACCTACTTCGTATGGTTGTTATAGGAAGTCAAAGAAATGTGTGGCTCAGTGGTTGAGTGCCGGCCTGTGAATCAAAGGGTTGCTGGTTCGATTCCCAGTCAGGGCACATGCCTGGGCTGCAGGCCAGGTCCCCAGCAGGGGGTGCATGAGAGGCAACCACACACTGATGTTTCTATCCCTCTCTTCCTCCCTCCCTTCCCCTCTGTCTAAAAAATAAATAAAATCTTAAAAAAGTGAAGTGCTTACAACAGTGCTTGGCCCCACGAAAACACAACGCGTATTAAGTGTTTTTATTCTGAAAGGGCCTCGGTGAAGCAAGGGTGGCTGAGTTTTCTGAAACCCTCTACCATGTGAACCACGTAGGTGTCATCCCTGAAACCTGGTGTTTGGGGTGGGGACCCACTCAGAGTTTTACGTAGGCCTCCTTAGCGATGTGCTGTCTTGTTGAGCCCTGGGGGGACCTGGAGTAGCCCCTGCCTTGGGACTCCTGGCTCCTTCTCCCGGATCGCCTTAGAAATGCTGCACACAGAATCAGCCTTCCCCACATAGTCCTCATGGACCTTCTCTAGAAAAGGGGGAAATGTGGGTTTGGTCTTCTGGGCTCCCTTGTCACACACACGGACGTCTCGGCGTCTGATGGCCTTTAAAATCTCAGCACCCCACTGCAGTCCGCGGGATGCAGCGAACTCGAGCAGGGAAGCGCCTGTGAGCAGGAACGCTCCCACAGCCACAGGAGACGGGTGGCGTCTCTGCCTAGCAGGGTGGGGGCGCTGTGGGGGGACATTGAATGGGTTCTCTGAGGAAAGGGGGGCTATGGAAGAGGGACAGAAGAGTTATGGGTTTCTCTAGGAGAGATGAATAAAATCCTTTTCTGACTGAACTGATGAGACTTTGCTTGAAAAATTAGCACCCATCTATTCATCTGAACATCCACTGTTTTTTTTTAATATATTATTTTATTTGCTTTACTTTTAGAGAGAGGAGAAGAGAAGGAGAAAGAGAGGGAGAAAAATGTTGATGTGCGAGAGAGAAATCCATCAGTTGCCTCTCGCACGCCCCCGACTGGGGACCTGACAGGCAACCCAGGCATGTGCCCTGACTGGGAATCGAACAGGCAACCTTTCCGTTCGCAGGCCAGGGCTCAATCCGCTAAGCCACACCAGCCAGGGCTGGACAGCTGTTGGTTATTCACCCAACAAACCTTAACTGGTTGTAAAGTGCTGGTTATGCCGGGCTCTGTGCTAAGCACCGTGGATGCGTTGTGATGCTTCCTTCGAGGAGCCGGCAGTCCAGTGAAGGGTCAAAAGTAGACACTTAGAGAGCAGTGCGGGGTCGGGGCTGGAGGTCCGCACAGGGTGCAGACCGTGACTGAGGGGAGCCCTCCCAGAGCCAGGGACATCCCCGGAGCTGGGGAGGGTGAATCAGGGTCTCCCAGGCAGATGAGGGAGAAGGGAACCCACGTGTGCGCAGGGTGAAAGGGCAATGCCCACAAACAAGCAACACAGAGCACTGTGCCTTTGGAGAGCCCTGCCCTGCCCTGTGCTGCTTGCGGGGCTGTGGGACTGGCACGGCTGTGCTCCCTGCTCCCCAGGCTTCCAACGTTCCCCCTGGAGTCTCCCTGGGCCGGGCCCCAGAAGTCCCTCATCCTCCTTTGCTCGTTGCCTGTTCATTTTGCTTTCCTGTGTCTGGAGTCAGGAGTAAGGGGGGAAAGGAGGGAGTTCAACCTCTCTGAGTCTCAGATTCCTTACCCACTCACCAGACAGGTGGATGAGGTAATCTCAAAGGTCTCCGGGGTCTTCTAGGATTTTTCAGTGATTGTCCAAGCCCTGTTTGGACGTTTCCCCTGGGGGCCTTGGAAGCATCCCAGGCACCGCCTGGGCCTCCATTTGCAGAGGGTCGGGGACAGGAGTTGGTGGGTGGTGGTGGAGGCGGACATCTGTGCCAGTGCTGAGAGGGGGACAGAGCCCCACTGACCCCCCCTGCTGCTTGTCTGTGCTTCTCCCTCAGTGTGACCCTGGGAACACAGGCTACATCAGCACAGGCAAGTTTCGCAGCCTCCTGGAGAGCCACAGCTCCAAGCTGGACCCGCACAAAAGGGAGGTGCTCCTGGCTCTGGCGGACAGCCACGCGGATGGGCAGATCTGCTACCAGGATTTTGTCAACCTGGTGAGTGCTCTGGGGCCCTTGCTGCTGGGAGGGGCCCGTCTGGGGCAAGGGTTGTGGCTTCAAGAACAATTTGGACAATTAAAGGGCTCTGTTGGCCCACAGCATTGAAAAATCTAGGCTTCAGCATGGTATTGCCAAGGACCCAGTTTCTCTTTGTCTCTCGGTTCTGCCTTCTGCAGTGTCCGCCCACACTCTGAGAAGCCCTTGGCAATTCCAGACTCTCCCAGTGTGGCAGCAAAGTGGCTGCAGCTGTTCCAGCCCTCACACCCCCAGGCCTCACCATCAGGAAAAGAGAAGAACTCCTCTTGTGCTAGCTCCCACACAAAGGGTTTCCTCTGTTCCATTGGCCCAGACTGGGTCAGTTGGGATGTGTTCACTAACTCAAACCAAACAGCGCCCACCTCTGGAGCTGAAAGTGGGGTCATTTCCACCAAAACAAAGGGCTGGGAGTGGGAGGTGGGGAGTTATCATTGGCAGGAGAGGACCTGGGGCGTCGATGTGGGAAGGACCAGGCCAGACCTCTCTAGGAACAATGAGGCACGCGGGTTAAGGCCAGAACTCATCAGACCTGCTGGCACATGTCCTGGGTTGTTGGGTGGACGGAGAGAGGAAGCCCGAGGATCCTGCCCATGGTCTGGTGTCTTAGAGTGTCCCACTGGGGTAACCCCCAGTGTTTTTACTGGGGTGAGATTGGAATGGGGTTCAGTGGGGGTAAGCAGGAAGCATTTCACCTGCCATGGAATGGCTGGGATGTCAGTAGAAGCTACATGAAACAACAGGATGAATACGAGGCTGGAGTCTGCACTTGGTGTCCCGATTGAAAGGGAGACAGTCACCTCTCCTGTCACCCATGGGTGGGGGGGGCAAAGGTGAAATGACTGCTGGGAAGTCCACTGGTGTCAGTACCACTCACACCTGTCACTGTGCCAGCCGAACTCTCTGACGTGGATGCCCAGATTTTGGACTTACTTTAATTGCCTCTTGGCTGAGGGCCTCCCTTTGCCCAGAGATTAACAGGAGTTCAGGGAGCAGCGGTGGATTCTGCTGCTGTTCAGAGGACCCAGGAAGCAGACCTTCCGGAGGGCAGAGGACAGAGCTGACTATGGGCGTGGGGGGAGGCAGTCAGGATCCACAGGGCGGGCAGTGGAGGTGAGCCAGGTGCCTTAGAGCCCAGCAGTGCCACCAAAGACCAGGCCACGGGTTTGAGCCTGCACAGGCTCATGCTCACAGCCCAGCACAAACACGTGTGCTCCACACCCGGCAGTCCCAGAGCAGAGTGAGGGCGTGGCTGGGCCCGTGAGGTGCTTGTCTCCAGCAAGCGGTTCCTGGGGTCCTCATTCAGAACCCCCACAGGGCGTTGCCAGGATTGTCTTCCAGCTCAGACCACATCACGTCGCAGCCGGGTGGCCGGGGTCGCCGTGTGTGGGCACGCAGCTTGTGTGCTGCGCACGGGTGCCTGGCAGAGAGGTGACTGGGACTGAGGTCCGGCACGAGCTTTGTTCACTGAGGCCTGGAATGGGTGTGGCCACCTGGAAGGAGAGGATCCCTTATCTCATTGGCACAGGAGTGCCAATTACATGGATTCCAGAGTCAGGCAGATCTGGATTTGAATCCTGACTCTGTGGCTTACTAACTGTGGGTCCTTGAGAAAGTACTCTCTCCAAGCTCAGGTACCCATCCTCACAACGTGGGGATAATACTGTGCACCAGATAACTGAGATGACCCCCTCCTTTGCTGCTGTTGACACATTGGTCTGTCCTCGTAAGCTCCGTGAGGCCCAAGGCCATGGTTACTACCACGCCCAACACAGGCCTAGGCACATCATGGGTGCAGGTGAGTGGGGAGCTTGTGTCCTCACTGTGCTCCTCCTGTTCTCCTGCTGAGCCCGTCCCACCACTGGACGTTGGTGTGGCTATGGGTGTGTGAGTGTGTGCAATGCACGCCCCTGTGCATATGCACACTCAGAGATTGAGAGAGAGGCTGGTAGGAGTGGCTACAAAATCCTTCCCAATATGACCCCGTCTTGGGCTTGCAGTGTACGAGGAGCCCAAGCCATGCCTGGATTTACAGGACTCCCGAGCCACTGAAAGGAACCAGGCCCGAGTTTTGTAGATGCAGAGGGGGTGAGAATAGGGAATCTTTGGAAGGGGTTCATCTGGGAAAGGCTCTTGGGGCTTTAAGGCAGATTTTAAAGATGAGACACAGCAGAACCCCAGAGGGAGAAGGGCACTGCAGACAAAGAGAGGCGCCTTCCACTGGCCTGGGCTGAAGGCAGGTCCACCCCAGCTGCTGCCTTCCCACAACAGGGCTTCAAACCCCTGTGCCTTGGCCTGGCCCGGTTCACCTGGCCAGCCCTCTCTGGACACCTGCCTCCACATGCAGCCTCATGTCCACTGCTGGGTCCACGGTCCCAGAAATATGTTGCTAATCCCCACCCTAGCTACGTGGAACAGCCACCCGGCAGTACTGTGTGCTCTGGAGCTGGGAGGACCATGCCTCTAGGACATCCTTCCATAATCAAGGTCTCGGAGGGCGGGTGGGAGGCTGGGAGTCAGCAAGGCTGCCTCTGTTCTCTGCGAGCCAGGTGGACTGCTGGACCAGGCAGGCAGCCAGGGCTCTCCGGAGTCAGGCATCCTCAAGGTGCCAAGGGCAGGGTCAGTCCTTAGGCCACTCCTGAAGGGCTCCCTTGAAGGCCCTCAGGAGTGGGGACCTTCCACAGGCACAACTTTGGGTTCTGGTTCTGAGGAAGTCAGCAAGGGCTTCCCACCTCTTACCAAGCTAGTGTTTATGAGGATACCAAGTCCTACAGTTCTCACTCAGATTTCACCTCCTCCAGGAAGCCCTCCCTGACCACCTTGAGACTAGGCTGGGCTTCCTCCTATGTGCTCCTGCAGCAGCCTTGACTCTGAAGAGGTGATTGCTGGTTACTTATCTGTCTCAATCCCACTGTCTCCCCTGTGTCTGGCAACATGCTTGATACTTAGTAGTTGCTCAGAAAGTTGTGATGGATGGATGAGAGATGCGTGGATGGAAGGAAGGTTTAGTGAATATATGAACACAGGCTCAGGAGCCTTATTAAGTTTGAACTTGATGGGTTCTTAAAACTCTCTGTGCCTTGGTTTCCACATGTAGTAGAAGGGATATTCATAGTCCTTGTATAAACTAGTTGTACCAAATGAACCAACACGTGAAGTGCTTGGGACAATCCCGGGCCCATAAGAGCTCAGTGAATATTGCTTCTTGTGAAGTATGGCAGAAGAATGAGAAAGGTGAGATTAGGCCTGGTTGGTCTAAGGATTGTGCTGGCTGGGAAAAGGGTTGGGGCTCCCCTGAGACCCTGGTTCTAACCCTGTCCCCCACCCTGTTTCCTCTGCAGATGAGCAACAAGCGGTCCAACAGCTTCCGCCAGGCCATCCTGCAGGGGAACCGCAGGCTCTGCAGTAAGGCGCTGCTGGAGGAGAAAGGGCTGAACCTCTCCCAGCGACTGATCCGCCACGTGGCCTATGAGACCCTGCCCCGGGAGATTGACCGGAAGTGGTACTACGACAGTTACACCTGCTGCCCCCCGCCCTGGTTCATGATCACGGTCACACTGCTGGAGGCAAGGACGAGGGTGGGGAAGGGGCTGCTCAGCCTTGGCAGAGCGGGGACCAGGAGGCTGGCTGAGATCACGAGAGGAGGGCAGCGTCTTCTCCACCTAAAGGCGGTGGTTGAGGAGCCAACAACAGCTGGCGTTGCAGTGCTGTGAGGTTGCTACCTCCCGCCGTGTTCGCTGCAGCAAAACCCCCTCACGACCTCCCCACCCGAACAACCACAACAAAAGCAGTGCAGCAGGTTCACTGATTCAGTCAGGCCAACCCATTAAAGCCCGTTTATTCCAGTTCCTCCCCGAGTGGGTCGTGTGGGCCAGTCATTTGCTCCCCTGGGCCTCCGTCCTCCACCTGTGAAGCATGAATAAGCAGGCCTGCGCCCCTTCTCCCATAGACCTCCTCCTGAGCCAGGGAATGGAATGCATCTCTCTCTCTCTCTCTCTCTCTCTCTCTCTCTCTCTCACACACACACACACACACACACACACACACACACACACGGGAGGGCGTGCCTATGAACAGGTAAAGGTGGCCTTAGCATATTTCGAAAGAACGTTCTCCCCTTAGGGGATCATCCAGACCCATTGGTATTCTAAAAGCCACCTGCTTCTGCAACAGGACCCAAAGGTGCCTCTTTCTGAATCAGTGCCCGTGTGTGAGGAACTCTGAATTCTTTTGGCTGTTCAATCTAAGAACCTGTGGGGCCCCCAACCCCAGCTCCTGAACGGATGCTCTGCGTCCCTATGGCGTGTTATAATCTCCGCTGTTTCTCTTCCAGAGCCACAGGCCTAATTACCACCCCTGCACATGTTCCTGTAAAGTTCCCAAACGGCAGGATCCTTAAGCCTCATGGCATTCTCCTTCTTCTCCTTCTTCTTCTCCTTCTTCTTCTCCTTCTCCTTCTTCTCCTTCTTCTCCTTCTTCTCCTTCTTCTCCTTCTTCTCCTTCTTCTTCTCCTTCTTCTTCTCCTTCTTCCCACTAAAGCAGAATAGCTGGTCTGCAGGCCAGAGCGCCTCTGCTGTTAGGCTTCACCCAGGCACACAGTGAAGTTGCGATTTTTCCAAGATATTCTTGGATTCCTTCTGCAAATGCTTACTGTGTTGGTCTATTTATTAACTCCTATCTGAGGACCAATAATAAGGAGCTGCCTTGGAAGCTGTATTTGTTGCCAGGCCACCCGCATTCTGTTAGGTGGACAAGACGGTTCCCTGGAGAGCCCAGGAGAGCCCAGCAGCTGGGAGGCCTGAGCCAGTCCAGGCTCAGCCCAGGCAGTCCTAACTCGACACTGATTACAGCTGCCTTCATGGATCGCATGCCTGGCACCCGGCCGTCTTCGTGCGTTTAATCTCTTTCAAACCTCATGACCGCCCTGGAAGTGCGGGCATTCATATTCCCATTTCCAAATCAGGAAATCGAGAACCAGAGAATTCAAATAATTTGTCCAAGGTTATCCAGAGAAGCCAGATTCTGTGTCCAGATTGGTTTCAAATTTCCATAACGCTCAGCTATGTAAACTCAAACCACCAGTCTAGAAGAAAATGTTGAAATAACTATTTCAAAGTCCTTGCACAAAAGCTTAGGGCTTTTGTTTTACATACAATTCTAGAAACCTGGTTTTCGGATTCCATAACAGAGAGAAAATAGAAGGGATTCACTACTAGCCAGCAATAAGAAGCAAGAACCTGGCCCTGGCTGGTGTAGCTCAGTGGATTGAGTGCTGGCCTGCGAACCAAAGGGTTGCTGGTTTGACTCCCAGTCAGGGCACATGCCTGGGTTATGGGGCCAGGTCCCCAGTAGGGGGCGCGCGAGAGGCAACCATACATTGATGTTTCTCTTTCTCCCTCCCTTCTCCTCTAAAAAAAATAAATCTTATGGACCGTTGGTGGGAGTATTAAAACGGTGCAGCCCCTATGGGAAATAGCATGGCGGTTACTCAGAACAGTAAACGTAGAATTACCACATGATCCAGCAGTTCCACCTCCGTGTATGTTCCCCACATAACTGAAAGCAGGGACTCTAAGGGAGATGTGTACACCCATGTTCATAAAGGAATTACTCACAGTTGTTAAAATGTGGAAGCAACCCAAGAACTCATCAGCAGAAGAATGATAGGCAAAATGTGGTTTATATATACAATTCATCCTTAAAAAAGGAAGGACATTTTGGCCTAATCCACAGCATGGATGAACCTTGATGACGTTATGCTAAGTGAAATAAGCCAGTTGAGGTACCTAGAGTAGCCAAATTCATAGGCAGAAAGGAGAATGCCAGAGGCTGGGGAAAGGAGAATGGGAAGCTAATGTTTAACGGGCGCAGACATTCCGTTTTGCAGGATGGAAAGACTTCCGTGGGTGGAGGGGGTGCTGGTTGCCAAACAGTGTAAATGTACTTAACACCACTGAGCTGTACACTCAAAACTGATTCAGTTGGTAAATTGTGTGCTGTATGTATTTTACCCATGAGTTGCCTTATCCCTCAAATGGGTGTGTGAATTATTATTGGAATTAAAGTTTAAAATCCTCCAAGCCCTTCCTGCTTAGCAGCAAGGAAGTGTGGCAGAGATCATGGGACCATTCTGTGGACATTTCTAACACAAAATAATCAACACAAGTGGGTAGAGGTGGTTGAAGCCAGGCTGAGTGCTGGCCACAGGGTTGTCCCTCATTCTCTGAGAAGAAGATAACTTCCAGGAAGGATTCTGGATGTTAACAAGAGAGGGGTTCCTGTGCAGTTTTGCACTTAGTAATAGGCCATCTACGTCCTGTGCTTTCATCCAGGTTGCCTTTTTCCTCTACAATGGAGTGTTGCTGGATCAATTTGTGCTGCAGGTAACCCATCCACGCTACCTGCAGAACTCGCTGGTTTACCACCCACAGCTCCGAGCGCAGGCGTGGCGCTACTTGACGTATATCTTCATGCATGCGGGGTGAGTACCCATCTTCTTCTGGTCTGTCAACAGTTCCTAGGGAGCCCGCATCCCGCAACACAAAAAGTTGTTGGTTCGATCCCCAGTCAGGGCACATGCCTGGGTTGTGGGTTCATCCCCAGTCAGGGCCCATATGACAAGCAACTGATCGGTGTTTCTCTCCCTCTCTTTTCCCCTTCTTTCCATTCTCTCTAAAAATAAATAAGCAAAATCTTTGTTTTAAAGAAGAGTCCCTATGGAAAAATAAGTGGCCCAGATAACCTGGTTTGAATTATATATTTTAGTTTATCTCCCTGGACACAGGATTTGAAGTGGCTTCTTGAACCCATCTAATACCAGCATATGAGTTATTGAGAGTATATGGGAAAGGGAAAGTAGAGGGAGGAAAATGCGTAAACACCACAGTAAAATCGGCACAAACACCCATAGCACGTGAGTCTATGTACTTGCTAGAGGTGGATTATAAGTTTCTTCTGAGCTTCCTAGTGGCCAAAGCAAAGAGGAAATGTGGTCAGCTACCAAGTTCATTGTCCATAAACTGTATGTGTGTGTGTGTGTGAGTGCTCCCATCAGTGAAAGAAAGGAAAGACTTATTGAAACAGCCTTCTTCCCAAGTGCTCTCCCTGTATGATGAGAGTCTTCTTGAGGAGTTTTGGCAACATGTACAGTTTTGATTACAGAGCTGTGTGGCCTCTTTTAGGTCTGGAGTGCTGTCAGTTCTCACTGGGGCCCCTTCCCCATGATGATAAGGCCAGGGGACTCCCCAGGCCCAGTTCCGTGAAGGGTGCTATCTGGTCTGGAAACCATTTTTACACAGTAGAAGTGCTGAGCTGGAAAAGCGGAGTCCCTGGACATGAGACCTCTATGGTGTCTTTTACGGCCTCTCCAGGGGGAGAAACAAAGGAGCTCACTGTTAGTCTGGAAGCCCTGGGGTTGGAAATGGGAAGAGGATCCCTCTGGCCCTCGAGGCTCCATCATTTCCTGTTCCTCCGCAGAAAGGCCTGCAGTGGCAAGAGGGAACCGCACTGTGAGACTGCCTTCCTGCTGAGCCTCTAAAGCAGCACCAACACTGACCCTAAGGGGATGCACCTGCCAGCGGGGGCGGGCTTGGGTGAGGAGACATTCTGACAGTTGCCGATGGATGTCTCCATTCTGAGCCACAGGGAACAGTTGGCACGGGCTGTTTGCCTTGCCTTCTGTGTCCCAGGCTGTGATCTCACAGGGCTAAGGAGCAGAGTCAGGGAGGCATGTCCTATATCATTCTTCTCATGAGTCAAGATCTAGCAACAACAGGAACCGGGGACTTTCCTGCCCAGGCTGCCCAAGACCGAGGCTGCACGTGGGCTGGAACTACCTGCCTTGTTTGCAGGACTGCCCTCTGGCCTTCCCTGATCCCTTTGGGGTAAGGAAGGAGGATGGACAATGTCTCCAAGGCCTCCTCGTCCATTATCTGCTTTTGCCAGCTAAAAGCCCGGAGTGGCTCTGCGCCCAGGGAGAGCCTGGGAGGACTCTCCAGGCCTGTGACTTTGATGGAGGGCTCTTGACTGCTGCTGCAGAAAACAGGAGAGAAGCACAGCTGGCCAGCACCTAGGGAAAGTCCAGCAGGGTGACCTGGTGCTCAGGGACACACTCTGGGCTGGTGAATTTGGAAGTCACTGTGGTAGAGAAGAAACATTTCTGATTGTGAGGCAGGAGCCCTGGGTTCCTCTCCTCTGGCCTCTTCTCCACTCAAGTTCTAGGCTGTAATCCAAGGAGATGGGACCAGAAAACCTCTGAAGTCTCTCTGTCTGTGAGCCTGATGCTACCACCCAGCCCTTTTCAGTAAATGTGTCTGAGATTTCTAATCTAGAATCCTTTTGCTGGCCCAGTCGGGGGTGGGGTGGGAGCGAGACGATTCCAGGCATGGTGGGAATTCGGGACAGAGCCTGATCTGAGACACGACCTACCTCCCAGGCACCCTCCTGGGGAAGCAGGTGCCCATGCGCCCTGCCTGTAAATGGGTCAGTTGGCTTCCAGACCAAGCCCTGCAGACCAGGCCAGCATCCGTGGGGACCCCTTGTTGCATGTCTGTTACTCGGTAACTTAAGCATCCCCAGGGAGCTGTCCAGCTGCTCTAGGCTCAGTTTATATGAGCTAATGGATGTTAAAGTACTTTGTAAACTCGAAAGCACACATCAGTGTAATAATAGTGATGTTACGATATTCTCTAGTAACCTATGCACTCAGCTGGACACCACTTAGCAACAAGATCTGGTCACGTGATGGTGTGAAAAGGAAGGCATTCTCAGGGTGAAAAAACCCAGCCCTGAGAGTTTAGGGGTAGAACGGGTCCCTTCTCACACCAGGAGGGAGAAGCCTCCCCCATCAGATTTTAAATGAAATATTTAAATATATAAGTATATATAAAAACAACTGGATTATTAAGCTCTAAGAGAGATATCTAATGCTTGCTTACACTTGTTTTGGAAACAGTTTTCTCTTTAAATATAAGTAGCTGTTACAAATACAGTAGCAAGCCAACATGCCCTTGTGACCGGGTGAATGGAGCAGAGGCCTGGGCTGTGGTAGCCTGCCACTAACCAGCTGTGTGACTCCAAGCCAGTTAGTGTCCCTCTCTGGGCCTTGGCTTTTCATGTGTCAGCTGATGGAGTCGCTGGATCCTGACCACGGTTAGCCTCTCCCACTGTGGCAAGTGCAGACCCTGCCAGTTACCACCCAGGCCCGGCACGTGTTCTTGCCCAGGTGGTGGGAAAGGTATGGAAAGAACACTCTTCCCAAGGTGATCTGTCTGTCTTGTAATTCCTGCCCCCCATCCCAGACCATGAGCTCCTCAAAGGCAGGTATAGGGTCTTGTTTGCTGCTGGGTCTCCAGCATCTCAGCACACAGTGTTTGCTGCATAAATGAATGGATGCATAGATGAATGAATGGAGTGTGGCCTCTCTGCACAGGGTAGAACACCTGGGACTCAACGTGGTGCTGCAGCTGCTGGTGGGGGTGCCCTTGGAGATGGTGCACGGCGCAACCCGCATTGGGCTTGTCTACGTGGCCGGTGTTGTGGCAGGTAGGTGGGAGGGCCCTCCTCTACAGGAGAAAACTCCCCAGGGGGGCTGGGAATCCTCATGGGGTCAGGCAAGCCCCAGGCTTTCAGGGGACCCAGGACCCTCATCACCAAAGCTCCTGAATACTAGGCTTGTTCTCCAGGCAAATCTCCCCCCGTCCCTGGAGAGGAGAGCGCAGGATTTGGAGCAGGCAGACTGAATGGGCTGGACGTTCAGTCTTTCTACCACCATGTTGTAGCTATGTGAACTCGGGGAAACTCCTTCACCTCTCCTGGCCCCATTAAGCCTTGAGAGAGAGCTAATAAGATCTGCCTGCAGGGTGTTGGGATGGTGAGGTGAGCTGACAAATGGAGTAACGGTGTTATATAAACTGTGTGAGGGCAGAGTGAGGTCCCTGTAGAGACACCCAGGCTGTGGGTGAAGCCTGGTGCCTCCCTGGCCAGGCCAGTACCTGTACCCAGAGGGAGGTCTTGCCTCTGCCCACCTGGCCACCGTCCCCTTGATTGACTCACTGCTGACAGGAGAGAGTCTGGCCTAAAAGGTAGTAAGCACTCATGCCAGCCCGAGGAGGCTGGGGCCCCCAGCTGACTCAGCTCTCCTGGCAGGTGATCACGGCCTTGAGCTCAGGGGCAGCCTGACTTGCCCTCCCCAGTGCGAGGTGAGGCAGGCTGGGTGAGCTGGGGAGAGCAGAGCAGGTTTGTGCAGGAAAAGTCCGCACCAGCCGGGCTTCTGCACACAGGAATCTCTCGTGATGTTCCAACTTTATTGCTGGGTGGGTTTTTTTTTTTTTTTGAACAAGGTTTGCCGCCTCAGCTCTTCACCTTGACAGCTGTGCCCAAGGGAGCTTTGTGTGTATGTTTAAGTAAGATCTTAATCCTTTCTGAGTAGCATTAAAGTTGTCATCAGCAGAGTGGGACACCATCAGCCTTGTAAACAACCAGCAGGCGTGGTCCCCAGGAATAACTGATGTGGCTTCAGGAATCAAAAGGGGAAGGGCCTCACCCCCGCCACGCAGGGCTGGTCTGCTAATTCCCAACGCCTCGGCCTGGACATTGGTCCAGTGCCGTCTCCTTCGCTGCTCTACGTGCTGAGGTGAAAAGCTTGGCCACCTTGGACAGCACCCACACGAGCCTGTCCCAGAATCCAGCACCTTCCACGTCCTGGAACAAAGGTCTAATGAGCATCTCTGTGTGCCAGACTGACTCAGCCGCCCAAACCCTTCCTCCCCACCCCACCCCCCGGGTCTTGACATCTGGAGATTTATAGCCACATTTTCCAAACCTAGACACTGGGAGACCCAGATGGTTAATGGTGAGGAACAGGAAAGACACGCATAACGCTTGCTGTTGGTAGTCAATTAGATGGGAATACCAATAAGCCAGAAGACAGAAATAAGATTCAAAATGACTCAGGCCCCACCAAAACCAGACGGCACAGCAGGAGACAGTGCAGGTATCACTTCCCAGTGGCACCAGCGCAGGGTGGAGCGGTGCGCAGGGCGGCTGGCCAGCTAACTGCAACAGTGTCAGGCTGTGTCACAAAGCCCCGGATGCGCACAGTACTGCGTGAGTCATTGCGCAGACGCAAGGGCACTCTCGTCACAACAGAGCATGCTGTCTCCAAGATTGAGTTAACTGACCCGCCTGCACCCCTTCCTCCCTCTCTGCTCCAAAAGGGGACCCATTCACAGACAGCTAGAGACCCTGGCTGCATAGCCAGTGATCACATGCCTGCCCTGTGCAGGCCCTATTTTATTTAACCCTCACAGAAAATCCATGAGGCAGGTACGGTTACTCTTCACTTTTTACAGCTACAGAAACCGAGGCTTAGGGAGCCCGAGAAGACAGTTGGAAGTGGCGGAGCTGGGCTCACACCCAGGCTGTCTAACCCCAAAGGCTGTGCTCTAAACCACTGCCCTGTGACGAGAACCAAAAGGCAGGCATTTCCCTTTGTGCAGATACTTTAATTGCCAGAAACCCAGGCCTCCCTGGATTTCTGGCCATTGATAGGCATCAGGCTCTGTTCTTTAATTCCTGCTGGAAGAAAATATTCCGAATCCAAGGCCATCACATTTTGTGACAGTGAGAGCTCACCACTGCTGAGCACGTCCAGGACTCCAGGCATGTGACAGAGGGTCTGCCTGTGCCCTCTGCTGCATTCAGCATGGCCATCCAAAGAGGCGGGTGCTGTCACCCCCATTTTACAGGCACATCAGGACAGTGACATGACTTGTCCGATTTGCTCAGCTAAGAAGTGCTAGACCTGGGGTGGAAGCTCTTGCTCCGCCCGTGCTCTTGACCAGTGCTGGGAGGCCAATGTGCATTTCACTGCTGGCTAACACTTAGCTGGCTAACCATTTAACCCCTTTAAAACCAGCATCTTAAATGTTCCACCAAGCTTTTATTTTGTAGATTATATCAATTATAAGTTACGTGTGCATCCCCAGAGCCTAACACAGGGTTTGGCACATACTAAGCACAAATATGTGTGGAGTAAATGAAAGAGGACATAGACAAATAAAGTTACATTGCTTAAAGGGAGATGCTTTGCCAATTTTTATTTGGATTTTTTTTTAATGGCCAAGGGAGATGTTGGAGAACACCTGCTTTAAATTTTCCAGGCTAAAATGATCGCAGCTGTGCATTATGGCAAAGTCACGAGCTTATCTGTGTGCAGGCATGGACCCAGAATTTGTGGGTGGGGGGCGGATTCATAGCCCGGACCAGACTTTGGTCTGCTGCTGGGCAGAGGTGTGGTGTGTCGCTCTGCCTCGCTACTCTCACTCCATCCTGTGCCACCCTGGAATTACTGACCTCCATGGAATTCATACTGGCCTTACTGAACTGTTATCTGTTAGGTGGGATCCCACCTGGCCCAGGCTTCCTGCCCGAGATGGCCTTTGTTACTGTATGGATATGCATACATGCCCGTGTTTGAATTGGATCTCCGCCAGTCCCTCTAGTCCAGGGCTAATCTGCAGTCACTTGAGGAAAGTTTGTGCCACAAAGATAGGGTAGGTGGGTCCAGATTGTCACCTTCAAGATGCCAGAACCAATGTCTGAGCCTCAGACCTAGATCTGAGGCCAAGACTCAAATTATTGAATTTCTAATCTGAAAGGAGCCTCAAAGGAACCTCCAGGCGGTGGCAAACTTCGCTTCCCAGACCCCACCCCCATTCAGCCAGAGCTGCTCTCTGTGCTCCGCTCCACGGGGTGGGATCTACGTAAGGTTTCCACTGAAAAAGGGTTTCACTTCTCAAAAGTTGGAAAGCCTGGGACCTCCTCATTTTACAGATGGGAAAACTGAAGCCCAAAGAATTCAGGGGCCATGCCTACAGTCACACAAACTAGCCAGCCACGCCCCCACTCCATACTTCTTCCAGGATCCCAGGCTGACCCCTGACCCTGGGGTCAGAACTCCCATCCATGGGTAGGGTGAGGGAGAGGTCAGTGTGTGGAGGCTGATGCCTCTTCCCCTGGTGGATGGACCACACTGGGGAAGCTGAGGGAGCAGGATCTGGGCCCTTTTGTAGGGACCTGTGCTGAGGGAAGAGGCCAGGCCGGGGAGGCTCTCTGTGTCCCAACGGTAATTAATGAGGAGCAAGCTGAGGAGTAAGCAGCTTGGGCAGCCAGCCCTCCCTGCCCTGCAATGCAGCCTCTCAGCCAGCACCCAGGAGAGCGTGGGAATCCTTTGTCATGCAGATCCTGCTGCCTGTCTATTTGCCACCCTGGGATTTTTTCCCCCTCTTCTATATGGTTGACCCCGTGGTTAGGCAGTTAAAAAAAAAGTTATCTGACAATAGATCAATACTTAATTAAAGCCTGAGGGAAGACATGAAAGGGGAGAAGAAAGATTTATAGTTGCCCTGGGAGGGCAGAAGGACTTGGGAGTTCTCAGTGGATAGTTTGTTTTTTCCTGGGAAATCACATCCCCCTTGAGACCAAGAATCTGTTGCGGGGATCTCTTCTTTGAAGGATCTCAGTGAGCCAAGGAGCCTTGGGAGAGGTGGGGTGGGTATGTGGGAAAAGGCGGATGATGTTACAGGGCTCGCCATGCCCAGAGTGTCAGGTGTTCTGGTTCCTTAGGAGGCAAGTAGTGGGCCCTGCACTCCTGTGGAACTTGCCCAATTTGGCCTTCTGCCTGGCCCTCCTCTCTCCACCCAGACAGCTGCTAATTGGCTCCTGAGCCTGCAGGCATTTTCCAGCGGAGATTTCTGCACACTTCCCCAGGCCAGCCACCTCTCCTCCTCTGGGCCCTGGGCTCTACCTCCCAGTTATTTTTAGTCTCCCATGTCCTTCCCTGGAAGCCAAAGCATTGATCACACTTAAATGAGACCAAAACAATACATTTCCCATCTCTTCTCTGCCCAGCTTTCCTCCTAGGACAAAAGTTTGTCATCCCCTGGACCAAGAGTCTATACCTTTCTTTCCCCCAGAGGGTATGACATCATCTCTCTCCTTCTCTTCCTGGGGACTTTTCAAGGACCTTTTTTTCCTCCAGAGAAGCCCCATTTGCTCTGGAAATCCCGTTGGCCTTCTGTGATCGCGCTCAGTGGGGGAAAAGTTGGAGGGGCTCTCAGCTGTTTCTAGATGCTGCGGAGCAGAGAGAGTGATGGCGGGGACTGGGGTGGGGGGCTGGTTGACTTCTGTGCTGGTTGGGGGATTAGCTGCTATCAAGGCCGAGAGCACAGGCTGTGACCAGCAGACTTGGACTCAGATCCAGGTTCCAGATCTTCCTACCAGGTGACTCTGGGCTCAGTCTCTTCATCTCTGCTTGACCAGTGTCTGGCACGCAGTGCCCCGTCAGTGGCCCCTGTTTCTGCAGCCACTACTGTCATTTTTGTCACTGCCCCAGAACCCTGAAATGGCACATTGGAAGGCAGAGATTGGGTTGAGAGGCAGACGCTCACTTTCCTCTGTTGAGTCTTTGTTTCCGGTCTATAAGAGGAGAAGTTTGAATCAAATGGTTCTTTCAAGCCATAAATTAATCCTCTAGGGAGCTCCAAGGGGACATAGGATCAAGGTAGGGAGAGACGGAGCCTTTTGCTCTGGTGTCTTACCCCCAAGGCTGTGGCATCTGAGGGCTTGAGGCGGGGTGGGGAGCTGCCTCCAGCGTTCTTGAATTCTCGCTCTCTCCCTGCCCCAGGATCCTTGGCGGTGTCTGTGGCTGACATGACTGCGCCGGTCGTGGGCTCCTCTGGAGGGGTGTATGCGCTCGTCTCTGCCCACCTGGCCAACATTGTGATGGTGAGCACCTCCTGCCCCAGCATGCCTTTTGTGGGCTCCCCTCAGCTGTCTCTAGGCCCAGGCACTAATGGGCTAGAGCTGGGTTTTGGATCCTCATCGGCATCCCCCTGCCCCCAGGCCCAGCAAATGCCGGGCAGACCTGGCTGGTAGCAAAGTCCACAGACACTCCTCACTGTCTGCAAGCCCATTGCAAACGGGGCGCCTCCATATGTGATTCATATTTTCTCCAGTCTTGGCCCTGCCTAGGAATTGCCCTGTCTCCATATCCCACCTATTTGCCATTCAGTGACTTTTAAAAGGGTTAAAATTTGTAACCACTAGCATGCATCATCATAATTGTAATTGGCAGTTTGTCATAGATTGTTGAAAATAAAGGGAATTCAGAGGTCATTGCATCAAAATTCTCAGATGAAAAAGAAGGCTCTGAAAAAAGGAAAAAACTCATGGACATGGACAACAGTGTGGTGATTGCTGGGGGGAGGGGGGTATAAGGGGACTAAATGGTAATGAAAAAAATAGAGTAAAGAGTAAATCAAGAAAAAAAATTGTTTTGAAAAGGATACTGGAATTGGGGGGTGGTGGGGGGAGAAAAAGGCAGCTCTGAGACATTAAGTGATTTGTCGAAAGTCACAGCTTGTGGCAAAATCAGGACTTGAAGCCACATCTCCTGCAAACCACTCGGGTGCTGTTCTCCTACATCAGCCGTCACAGTGGTGGAACAGCGCCTCTCCACTTCTCCCGCTCCTCTGTGTCTTTTCCTGAAAGGCCATATAGTGAGTGGTTAAGAGCACGGGCTATGGAGCCAGTCAGCCTAGATCTGAATCCCAGCCACTCACTTCCTAAAGAGTGCCCTTGGGCAAATGACTTCCCTGCCCTGTGTCTTAGTCTCTACAGCTGCGAAATGGGATGATAGTGAGCATGGAGATAAAGTGGAAGTAACCACTCGGTGTAAGTGTTGACTTAAATCCTGATCCTTGCGGAAGCGACCACAGTAGACTCCAAATAGCGATGGGGTCTTCCAGGCAAGAAGTTAGAATCAATCTGATAGTTTCCGAGGAGGCCAAGGAGACTGCTTCCTTGTTTTGGAAGCAGTCTGAAGTTTAGAGGACGGAGGAGGAGTCACTGGCAGCGCATGGCTGACCCTGGCTAACTCTCCTGCTGGCCTGGGAGCCTCCAGGCAGGTCCCAGACCTGGCTCATCTGTTTCCCCAGTGCCTGGGATAGGATGGACACATGGTAAGTAATGTCACTAATTGTGGGGAGTGAGGAAGGAAGGAAGGAATGAACAATGTCCAGAAAAGTCGTAGCTTCTCTTTGGGGTCCTTCTGCACTTGCCTCCCTCCTCATCACTATGTCCACCACGTGGCAGATGTGTGAGTACTCATTGGTTTTGTGTGTTTTGGGAGTTCCCAGATTTTCCCATTTCACCTGTGTTGTCACTCTCACCTGCCCCATTCCTCAACTCCACCCCTTTTCTTTTCACCAAAGTCCCCCTTGCACACTGAGGGGCAGGGTGGAGAGAGGAAAGACAGGAAGAGAGATGGGAAGAGAGGGCCTCACAGACACACACTGACTACGCTTGCGACTTGCCTGCATTTTGGCAACTTCCAGTGAGCGCTTGGAGAGCTATGGCAGGCTTGGGAAAGCCTGTGTGAGTGTGCGTGTGCGTCTGTGTGCCTTTATTCGTGTGTGTTTACACACGCGTGCGTGCGCACACACACGGCTTGGTCTGCTGAGAACCTGGGAGCACGGTGCCGCCTCACACGGCCCTCATAAATGGGTCATTCTGTATCAGTGCCACCGCTTTCCCCAGACACAGCTTTTCCTCTGAATTCCGCCTCCTCCACTCCCCCTCCCCCTGCCCCAGTTCCTTCTGTAGGGGAAGGAAAAGCGAACCACCCCTCTCCTTTCCCGCCCAAGACGCGTCTGTGAGTAAAGGGATGAACAAGCCCAACGTGGAGAACGTGGGAAAGAAGCAGCAAACAGGAGTTCCTAAGGATGCCCGGTTTCTACCCCCTTCCCCACGTCCTGGGAAACAGCCCTGATGCCCCAGGAGTTCCCGTGGCGAGGGCAGACCACCCCCAGAACCCAGGGGCAGGGCGCGGGGTTGAGGAGGGAGGTGTGAAGGCAGTTTTGTTCCAGTTTACGCTTCTTTCTGGCCAGCAGCCCATGCCTGTGGCGGCGGTGACGCGCAGCACCACCGGCAGCCCGGTGCCCTTCCCGAAGGGCACGGCTCTCCCTGCCAACGGGGAGCTCCGTAGTCCCCAGAGCGTGACGTGCGGTGCCTCTCCCCGGAAAGTTGTGTGGTGCTCATTTGACAGTGAAAAAAAATCTCATTTTCTCATTTCAAAAGGTTGGTTTCCTTTCATCAAGAGGCCACCTTCACCCACATTAGCTCAGTGCCCAGCGGATCAGAGGTGCACTGGGCCCAACCATATGGAATTGCCATTTCTGTGGGTCAGAGGCACTGCAGCGTTGCCATTTCCCTGTGGTTCAACCAGATAAATATATTCCTGATTTTAACTCCAAAATGAAGGTTGGCCTGTGTCTGCGTACACAGTAAAACCACTCGTCAGAACAGAAAGGAGAAACGGCACGGGTCCGACAGACAGACAACCTGGATCTGAGTGTGGGCATCACCGTTTCAGAGGCTGTGAGTTCCTCACCCTTCGGGGCCTCGTCCTCCCACCCGTAATCCCTCCTTCACAAGGTAGTTGTGAGGAAGACGTGAAAAAATGGGTGAGAAGATGCTTCCCTGGGGCAAACCGCCCTGTAGCTGGGAGATCCTGTGTGTGTGTGTGTGCGTATATATTTGTACATGTACAATGTTTTTAAATCCCCACCCAAGGCTATGTTGATTATTGATTTTTAGAGAGAGGAAGGAGGGGAGAGAGGGAGAAACATCGATGTAAGAGAGATGCATCCATTGGTTGCCTCCCGTACGCACCCCCACTGGCGGTCGAACCCGAAGCCTTTCGGTGTGCGGGGGACACTGCTCCAACCAACTGAGCCACCTGGCCAGGGCTGTATACATATCATTTTTATCTTTATAAATTCGGCCTGATATCCATACATGGGGAAATCAGAAAATGAGTCCTCTTTGCTTTAGATACATAATAGAAAAATGTTTGACACTTGGGTTCTCAGGGCTGTCTGTTTAAATGAGAGATTCTGCCTCCAATCAAAGCATGCCTTATTTTTTGTGAAAACACTTTGTGTTTCAAAAAGCTTGCCATTTACACCCAGAGATCAAACTTAGAAACTATTTCGACAAAAGATCTGGATGACATAGAAGACCTACAGTCAAGACTTCTTAAACACTGGAAGCATAACGATACCCATACTTAAATAACCTATTAATTGCATTTTGCTGGGGCCCCTGGAGCAGATTTCCATGTCTAAATGTGCAAGATGTGTACTCGCACTTCGCTCCATGTGAGACACGTTTTCCTTAGATGTTTGAGGTCTGAGTTCTCACAAATCCCACCATATTGTGAAAGCACAAGGGAAGGTTGCGAAGTGGCACAAAAACCCTTATGTCATAAGGTTCGCTTTATTAGGTAAAAATCCTTTTGTGGGACAAGTAATCACTCCCTAATGTGTGTGTCATGCTTTTCCCTGTCCTCTGTCGGGTTTTCTTGAAGTCATTTAACAAAAAAACTGTTTCTAGGCCTGGCCGGTGTGCCTCGGTTGGTTGGAGCATTGTCCTGCAGACCAGAAGGTCTCGGCTTCAATTCCCCGTCAGGGCACATGCCGGGGTCACGGGTTCCATCCCCGGTCAGGGCGTGTGTGAGAGGCAATCAATCCATGTTGTTCTCTCACATCAAGGTTTCTCTCCCTCTCTCTCTCCCTTCCTTCCCCTCCCTCTAAAATCAATAACAGATTAAAAAAAACAAAAACAAAACCACAGTTTTTACCCAGAATATCTAAGGCTGTGTTGAAAGGAAGCTCCCTGCCTGGGTTTCAGCCTCTGAGCTCTGAACTGGTAGATGCCCGAGGGACTGGCTTACTGCCTTGTTTGGCCTGGGCGAGTTACCATCGCACCCTGCAAGGCTCCGGGAGAGAGTGAAATTAAAAGGCCTGCAAAAGGTTTGCATTCCCCTGGGGCCTGCGAGCTTCTCAACATTTATAGCAGCAGCAGTGCTGGCTGTGTGAGATTTTTTTCTTCTCTCCTGTTGTTTAACGGCACTCATTTTATTAGCGGGAATAATGGGTTGGGGAAATGAGGCAGCTGGTGGGAAGGGGTGACTTTCTAGCTTAACCCCTCAGCTGCTGGGAGATTGGGCATTTATTAACATTTGCTCTGTTTGGGGGGCAGCTGGCGCAGACAGCAGGGACAGACAGAACATGACCCTGTCCCACAAATGTGGGCAGACAGAGCCCTGGATTGGAAATCCTTTCAGTCTCGCCATTAACTCACTATGTATGACCTTGAACTAGTCCTCCTGGACCCTCAGTTTCTTCTTCCTTAAATGGCTCGGGAGAGAGGGTGTGATTGGACCAGCTTGGCAAACTCCAGTGCCTTCAGGGGCCAGGCCGGTGTTGTACATAAAGCTGGCCTGTGGCAAAGCTAAAGTGCCCTGGCTCCGTCCAAGGTCACTGAGGTTCAGAAGTTTAAAAGCTGTTGTGCAGGGCAAACTCACTGTCTTTGCCTCAGATCGAGATGCTGGCGTCAAGCATTTACATGGCGTTTGCCGTGTGCCAGGCAGTGTTCTTGGTACTTTATGTGTGTTAACCCATTCGCCCGGCACAACAACCCCGTGAGGTGGGAACTGAGCCACGCACTATTGTCATTTCAAATTCACCAATGGGGACACTGGAGCAAAAGGAGGTCTGAGCCACCCCACCAGTGGTCCTTCTAGACCAAGCATATGGACCGAACTTTCTAAGGCAGATCCCAGAGAGGGGCGAGATGGGGCATCAGACGGAGAGAGCGGCCAATACAGCCTAGGCTTATTTTGCTTGATGTTATCACTTGGTGAAAGATACACTGTTCAGGTAAGATTTCAGAGGGTTTTCATGAGGAAAAGGGATACTAGAACTGTTCTGTATCACTTTTTAACTGTGGGAAGTATACATAAGATATACCATCTCGACGAGTTTTAAGTACACATTCTGTATCGGTAAGTGCAGTCACACCGCTGTGCAGCATCGGCACCACCTTCAGTGCTCATGCAGTGACGTCTGCAGTGTGTATCAGAGTCGTCTCCTTTTTAAGGCTGAACAGTAATATTCCGTTTGTATGGACATACCACCTTTTGTTTCTCCGTTTATCTGTTGGGGGACACCTGTTGCAAATAATACTGCTATGAATATGGTGTCACGTCTCGGGGAATTGAGACCCCAAGAAGTCTCAATTGTGGATCTCACAGAGAGGCAAAGCCTGGCTGGACGACAGCAGGAAGAACTTTTCATGATCAGAGCCCCTTCACAGGGCTGCCTCAGGGGGTGGTGAGCTCCCTGTCACAGGGACTGGAGGGCCATTTTGTTGGTGGCTTGGTAGCGGTGTCCCCTCTAGGAGAAGATGGTCCATCAGGTGGCCCCCAAGGATCTACCCGTCATCCTAACGTTTCAGCCTGGAGAAGAGCTGGGGAGGGAGGGAGGGAGCTGCCCTCCATCAGCTGACTGAGCTAGCTGGTTGCCGGATCAGTGGAGGGCACCACCTTCCACCAGGAGGTGACAGCGCTGTCCTGCCATCTGCTTCTCAGCACAGACCATGTCAGCGAGCAAAGATTAGACTTCCCTGTCTAAAGAGGGGCCATGTGTTGCCCACCTCGCCTTTTGTGAAGAAGGGCTTGCCAGTCGGTGAGGAATAATGGGGGAAAGGGGCGTGAGGGGCACGAAGCCCAACGCCACAGGATTTCTCCCCGTTTGGGGCAGCTTCCCTGCATCCTGCTTTCTCCACTGAAGCTTCCATAGACGTTATTGTGTGTGCCAGTATTCAGGGCCTCTGTAAAGTTCCACACGTGTCCTCCAATGTCGAGGGAGTACGAGATGAGCCCCCCAGCTGGGCCTGGGCCAGGCATCGAAGGCAGAGTGGGTGGGGAGGGAACAGAAGTCCCTGGGCACCCACTTCCCTAGGTCTGCTGGGTTTCTGTGTGTGCGCAGGTCACGCATGCATATAAATGGAGTAGCGCTTTGAATGCACTGCAGGAGTGCCCCTCAAAGGAACCCTGTGGCGAGGTCTTTTGTAAAGTGAAAACGCCTTTTGTAAGGTGAATAATCACACTGTTCATCTGCTTTGGAGGTTCAGAGTGTTCAGAGAGTCTCAGGGGAAAAGAGGGATTGGTTTGAAGGCCATCTGGCCCACCCCCTTTCCACAGCCCGATTCTAGAGCATCCCCTCCAAGTGATGCAAAGCCCTGTTTGAGCCGCTCAATGTCAATGATGGGAAACTCACTGTCCCCCAAGATGGATCATCCCATCTTTGAGCAGCTCTGCTTATTAGAGATGGAAACTTATTCTGAGCTAAAAAAAAAAAATCTTTCTCCATTGTCTGAATTTATCAGACTGCAACTGCCTGCCTTCACTGCATCTGAAGATGATTAAAGACAGACATCTAGAAATCTCGACTCAGAAACTCAGAAACTGAGACTCGTCTGCTCCCATCATTAGCCTTTGTTTTTCTTTTGTCTCCATAGAGATACCGTGTATTAAATGCCTGACTGCTTGCAGCCATAACCCCAGCTTTGGGAGCCCACCCGCATCCCCAAATGCAACACAACTGTGTAGCTGAACTGAACTTTCCTCAAGACTGGGACCCGTTTAATGAGATACAGAACAATCTACCAACCCAGCTTCTGGAATGTGGAACTTCCAGGGCAGTTTCAGAGGAGGGAACTATGGGGGTTCGAAATGAGTCACCCCAAGATGTGCCTCTGCCCAATCAGGCAGGTTGTTCTGAGCCAAGGGCAACTTTAGCTGCTGGGCTGGAAAGAAATTTCTTCCCCTCCCTTAACTACCTAGAAGAACTTGAATTAGGGGCCTTTTAGTAAGAGATCATTAGAGGTAACCTCTTTTGACCTCCCTGTAGGGCAGAACAAACTTCTGTTTACTAAGCAGGAGCTCTTATCACTCTGCAGTGACCCACTGAAGCCCCCAAGCCTCCCTTCCTCACCCCTAGCTCAGGATGGCTTGCGTACCCACGTTCCCTTTCTGCCTCTGAACCTCCCTGCATGTGGGGTCTCTGACTCTCGTGTATGCAGGTTCCCACACCTATGTATGTATTAAATTTGATTATTTTCTCTTGCTGAAATAACATCTCTCTCTGAAGTTTGCATCCACTGAGTCTTTTTCTTGCAGGTTCCACTGAATGTGCCTCT
Source organism: Desmodus rotundus (assembly GCF_022682495.2). Classification (NCBI taxonomy): domain Eukaryota; kingdom Metazoa; phylum Chordata; class Mammalia; order Chiroptera; family Phyllostomidae; genus Desmodus; species Desmodus rotundus. The sequence continues at coordinate 81,470,085 of NC_071395.1, forward strand.
TCCTCATGTCACTGACTCACTTGATTCTTGACAACAGTGAACTTGACTCCCGAGTCTTCTCATCATTCATTCCTCATATGCAGGGTTTTGAATTTTTGAATCATGCTGATGGTTCTTCTTTAACTTTGCTTGGTTTCCTGTCCTGCATCCCTTTGCAACCCTGGACCCAGCAATTGATGCAGCTCTAGGCGTTGTCTGTGCATGCAGAGGAGACAGGAACTCTCATCCCCCTAGACCTGGATTCTCATCCTCTGCTAGTGCAGCTCAAGAGCTTTCGACAGCAATAAACTTACCGTTGCCTAAAATCTCAAAGCCCTGTTGGTGTGGTCTACGACTGAGCCATGGCCCCCTCACTCAAGACCTAATGGGGATAACTTTTTTAAATGGTTTTCTTAGGCGAGATACTTCTGCAGAGGTGTGGGTTAACCTGGCACTAACGGAACTCTCCTTTTTCCCTAGAACTGGTCAGGCATGAAGTGCCAATTCAAGCTGCTGCGGATGGCTGTGGCCTTGATCTGTAGTAAGTCCTGACAGGGCAGGCTGAGGGGAAGGGGGCCCTGCACTGGGCCTGGGGGACATAAAGATGCCACAGCCCCCATCCTTCAGGGGCTGGTGGTCAAGAAAACGAAAGGGAGGGCTGTGTCGGTAGTATGCAGTGAAGTGGGATGTGATGGGAGAAGTTGGACCCACTCTGCTGCTTCTTAACCTTTCTTAAACTCTTCATTGATGTTAATATGCAAACAGGGAAGCGCACACAGAGTTGGGGTGCAGCTCCATGACCAGCATCCAGATCAAGGAAAATAACTTCTTAACCTTGTGGGTCCTGGAGTCTGTCCTTTGAGATGTCCTGTACCTCCCCTGGAAAAACGTACTTGTGTGTGTGTGTGTGTGTGTGTGTGTGCGTGCTAAAATTTGTGGGTTTAGCAGGTTTACCAACTGTAACTAATCCATGAACCTTTACAAACGGGCTGTGGCAGGGGCCCTGGTCAGGAGAAGTCAGTTCTACCTGCAAAGGTCATGTTGAGTGTTCAAGGCCAGCAGGTGTTCACCATGTAGACGCCATGGAAGAGGGCATTTCAGGCCAAGGGGCAGCATGAGCAAAGACACGGATGGGTGAAGGGTCACAGCCTGCAAGTTGGCTGCAAAGCCGACCTATGAGTTTTGGGACCGTGTGTGATTCTGATAAGAGACAACAGGAGTCCGATCTTGAACGGCTTTCAGTGCAAAGAGAAAGATTGACTTGATCCTGAATATACTAGAAGGGCCCAGGAGGGCTTTAAGCTCAAGTTACTGACAGATTTTAGTTTGGGGTGTTTTTTTAAATTATATTTTGATTATGCTCTTAGAGTTGTCCTGATGTTTCCCCTGAGGCTCCCCTCCAGCCAGCACCCCTCACTCCCTCAGGCAACCCCCCCACCATTGTTCATGTCCATGGGTCATGTGTATAAGTTCTCTGGCTGCTCTATTTCCTGTACCGTACTTAACATCCCCGTGGCTGTTCTGTAACTACCTGTTTGTGCTTATTAATCCCCTCACTGTCTCACCCATTCCTCCACAAACCCTCCCATCTGGCAGCCATCAAAATGCTCTCTGTATCCATGATTCTATCTCTGTTCTTGTTTGCTTAGTTTGTTTTTTAGATTCAGTTATTGATAGATTTGTATTTTTGCCATTTTATTGTTCATAGTTTTGGTCTTCTTTTTTTAAAAAATAATTCCCTTTAACATTTCATATAATAGTGGTTTGGTGATGATGAACTCCTTTAGTTTTTTCTTGTCTGGGAAGCACTTTATCTGCTCTTTAATCCTAAATGATAGCTTTGCTGAGTAGAGCAATCTTGGCTGTAGGTCCCTTCTTTTCATGCCTTTGAATATGTCTTGCCAACCCCTTCTAGCCTGCAAAGTTTCTTTTGAGAAATCAGCTGACAGTCTTATGGGAACTCATTTGTAGGTAATTATCCGCTTTCCTCTTGCTGCCTTTAAGATTCTCTCTTTATCTTTAACCTTTGGTATTTTAATTGTGACTAAAAGTGAGCCTCTTTGCATCCGTATTGTCGGGGACTCTCTGTGCTTCCTGGACTTGCGTGTCTATTTCCTTCACCAAATTAGGGAATTCTTCTTTTACCATTTTTTCAAGTAGATTTCCAACTTCTTGTTCTTTCTCTTTTCCTTCTGGCACCCCTATGATACAAATGTAGGACCTCTTGAAGTTGTCCCAGAGGCTGCTTATACTATCCTCATTTTTTTTGGCTTCTTTTTTCTTCTTGATGTTCTCATTGGGTGTTTTTTGGTTCCTTATGTTCCAAGTCATTGATTTGATTCTTGGCTTCATACATTGTACTGTTGTTTCCCTATAAATTGTTCTTTATTACAATTTGTGTGTCCTTCATTTCTGACTGGATCTTTTTTATGCTGTTGAGGTCCTCACTAAGTTCCTTGAGCATCCTTATAACCAGTGTTTTGGACTCTGCATCTGAGAGATTGCTTATCTCCATTTTGTTCACCTCTTTTTCTGAAGTTTTGACCTGTCCTTTTATTTGGTTCATGTTTCTTTGTCTCCTCATTTTGGCAGCCTCTCTGTGTTTGTTTCTATGTATTAGGTAGAGCTGCTCTGACTCCATTCTTGGTAGTGTGGCCTAATGTAGTAGGTGTCCTATTGGGTCCAGTGGCACAGCCTCTGCTGTCACCCAAGCTGGGTACTTGAGGTGCATCCTTTGTGTGGGCTCAGTACACCCTCCTCTTGTAGTTGAGCCTTGGTTGCTGTTGGCAGGTCAATGGGAGGGATTGACCCAGGCCAGTCAGCTGCAAGGACTGGTTGTGACCACTGACCACCAACCTCCACCCTGCATAGAGGATCTGCTGTGCAGGGGCAGGGTGGTGGTGCTCTGATGTGGTCAGTAGGTGTCCACTGGGTGCACTGGCCCTGGGGTTTCCTGGATTGTGCAGGCCAAGGTCAGTCCCCACCTGTGTTTTGCCCAGGGCTACCCTGCCTGAGCTGTAAAGCAATCTGAGATGGCTGCTACTTGTGCTGGGCTTGGAGATTTCCAGGTGAAGCCAAGCTGTGAATCTAGGCTGGCTGCAGCTAGTGCCAGGCCTGCAGCTCACTGGGCCAGATGTTGCTTGTTTGAGAGGATTTAGGAAGCTGTGCAGCATGAACCAACACCAGCCATTCATATGGAAAAGCAGGTTGGGTGGGGCAGAGTCTCTGGGGGTCTCCAACGCAGGTCAAACTGTTATCGAGGTGGATGGAGTCTCAGATATGGCACCAGCTTACCAGCTCCATGGCTTTATGCAGAGAGGGCCCAGAAGAGTGACAATGGCCTCTGTTTACCTTGATGCCAGTTACCTCAGTCTCTCCCAGCACGCCACTCTGGCGATGGAGCTCAGAGAGAGTGAGTCTGAGTAGGTAAGTCTGTGGGTTCTTCTTTAAGAGGAATTGCTTGGGACTCCACAAGTTTCTTCCACTGACTCAGTCCCCGCTCATTTTTGCAGCCAGAGGTTGTGGGGACTTATCTTCCTGGCACTGGAACCCTGGGCTGGGGGGCTGTGGTGTGGGGCTGGGACTCCTCACTCCTGAGATATCCCTCCCAAATTTTATCTGCCACACTTGGTTGTGGGGCCAGCCAGTTCTGTGTCTGTGGCCCCTACCACTCTAGAAGGATGTGGTTTCTTTAATTCCATAGTAGTCAGGCTTCCATTCAACTTGATTTCTGATGGCTCTGAGTGATGGTTGTTTCATATTTTAGTTGTAATTTTGATGTGGTTGTGCGAAGAGGTGAGCTGTGTCTGCCTCCGCTGCCATCTTCCAGATTTGGGTTTCAGGAAACCAGCCAGGCTCAGTGTGGAAAAGGAGTTGAATGTGTGGGTGGGGCTGAGACCAGAGGCCAAGAGGCTCCCCCTGAGGTAGAAGAAGGTGATAGTCTGCACAGAAGTGAAGGAGGTAGGAAGGGAGAAAAGGGAACACACAGTCTGTCCTTCAGTGCTGAGGATACAGCTATGTAGAAGGTGTTACTATTTGGCTTCATTTTCAGGACGGTACTTGGGGCTCAGAGAGAAAAGTTCCTTGACCTGGGACCCCCAGCTAGAGGTGACAGAGCTGAACTCGGAGCCAGCCTGTGCCATTTCTAATGCCCCACACTTTAGCCAGCCTGGGCAGGAGCACCTTGACTGACACAGGAGGGCCAGCCACCTACTACGTGGGAAAGAGGAAGACAGCCAGAAAGCTGGTGGGAGGCAGGGGCTTGTGTGGGCCCCCCTGCTTTTACCACGATGACATCTCTATTCATTCACACCCGCACTCTCTGGTCTCAGCTTCCCGTTGGAGGATCTCTACTTGCAGAGGAACATCAGCCTTAAAGCTCACAGGCTCTTTGAGCCAGGGCAGTGAAGGGACAGAAGGGAACAGCACGGGGTGAGTGGGGGAGGGGAGGGATGAGCACAGCTTCCCAGTCTGCTGGGACTCTGAGTTTGTCTGTGAGGAAGGGAAGAGAAGCATTAATTGTGCTGTTTAAAAACACTAACCAACTCCAGGCCCTGGCCGCGTTGCTCAGCTGGTTAGAGCGTCATCCTGATACGCCAAGGTTGCGGGTTTGATCCCCAGTAAAGGCACATACAAGAATCAACCAGTGAATGCATAAATAAGTGGAACAACAAATCGATGTCTCTCTCTCTGTCTCTCTCTTTCACTCTTTCTCTCCCCCCTCCCTCCCCCAACTTTCCTCTCTCTTTAAAATCAATAAACTTAAAAAAAAACACCTCTAAGCATCATAAAAACTAAAATGCTGTTTTGGAAGTCTTTCACATCCCCCTTGTGGAACCCAGGGCCTGGGGAGAACAGGTCGGGAGGACACAGAGTCCGTCCTTGGCTGCTCCTTTTCCGCCATCTATCGGCCATCCTTGGAGTTGCAGGGCCCAAGCCAGAAAGGGTGGCAGTCCCCTGGAGGCTCTGGCACCCCTGTAGTGGTTAGGGTGGAGAGAGTTGCACTGGTTAATTAAATAGTAACTGAACAAGGACAAAAGTCCCCTCACAGGGCGTTGTTTCAGGCTATCAGATTTGCCTTGGCTTCCTCATCTGTAAAATGGGGGTAAGAGTACCTGCCCTCGGTGTCTTTGGGTGGGTAGGTAACAAAATGGCGGTTTCCTGGCACCTGTCTTTCAAGAGAGTTCATCCCCATTGGATTGGCCAACCCAAGAAGTTCCCGCAGGAAGGCTGGACTGCAGTGAGTGGGGGCATTTCAGAGTCTGTTAAGACAGATTCCAGCACTTTGTCGGGTCTGTTTACTTCCATTCCTTCTTTGCCCTTCTCCCCCTCCATGCCTTCCTTCCAGCCACAAAAGCGCTGGTTCTGAGGGTTCCCTTAGGGTTTTGAAATAATCCATACACTGTACAGTGTATGGATTATTTATACAGTGTATGATTTATACACTGTAAAGTGCTTGCACATTGAGTTGTTATTCATGTCCCAGCAGTGGAGCCTGGCACACAGAAGCTGCGACTTTATAAAGGTGGGGAGACTGAGCCTCAGGACACGTGACAGCAAGGACGTGAGAGCCTTTGGGCTTCCGCGCGGTCTGTCCCCTCTGCCTGAAGTGCTCTTCCTAGGGTCCTCTCTGGATAGTCACGTCTCAGCTCAAATGTCACCTCTTTAGGGAGATCTTGCTTGATTCCCCAGACTGAAGCACCCCTCTCCTGACACCCAGCATCGGCTTTAAATCACCTATTTTTGCTTCCCAGGGAATTTCTCGTACTGCAGTGATGTAGTGTAGGCACTTGTATGCCGGCTGAGTAGAGTACTTGTGTGCTGGCTGATTGCCAGATGCTACAGTATAAGCTCTGGGAGAACAGAGGTGTGTCTGTCTTCTTCACTGCTATGTCCGCAGCACGTAGAACCAACAGAGCTTGGTCTGTAGTGAATGGGTTAATGGGAGGGTGGGTGTCTGGTGGATGGATGGATGGATGGGTGGATGGATGGATGGATGGATGGAGTGCAAGGCCTCTCCCTCAGCCCCTGCCCCGTGCCCCCTCCTCAGACTTCTCTGTGCTTCCTCCCCCTGCAGTGAGCATGGAGTTCGGGCGGGCCGTGTGGCTCCGGTTCCACCCATCGGCCTATCCGCCGTGCCCGCACCCGAGCTTCGTGGCACACTTGGGTGGCGTGGCCGTGGGCATCACCCTGGGCGTGGTGGTCCTGAGGAACTATGAGCAGAGGCTGCAGGACCAGTCGCTGTGGTGGATTTTCGTGGCCATGTACAGCATCTTTGTGCTGTTTGCTGTCTTCTGGAATATCTTTGCCTACAGCCTGCTGGACTTAAAGCTGCCGCCGCCCCCCTGACAGACTGGAGGACCGAGGGCCAGGAGGGGAGGGAGGAGCAGCATCAGAAAGGAGCATCTGTATTCTTTCTTCTCATCACCAGCTCAGTGAGGCTGGGGAGGAGAGGCGGAGAGGCGCTGGGCCACGGTCATCTTTGTGTTCAGGCTTGGACAGTGGAGGCCCTTTTCGGAAAGCCACCTGCTGGAGGAGTTGGACATGGCTACTGTTGTTTTTCTAGACTCCTCCGAAGACTTCGGGCCACCAAAGGCCTGGGGTGGAGTGGAGTGGCCGTTCTCTCGAGCTGGGCTTGTCCCATGTGTTCAGTGGCCCCCTCCCTTGCCACAGATTGGGTGGCAGCCTCATCCTCCACTGAGAGTCTGTAAGAATGTAAGGAAGGCCTGAGGGGATGGTCGCCAGGCAGGCCCTTGTCCAGCCCAGAGACGATGCAGGCCAGGAAATGTTCCCTCTACAGCTGTTGGCTCGGGGGCTCTGGAGTAGAAGAGGACCTGTTGGCTTTGTCCTGGGGGAGCCCAGGGTGCCGTCCTGTGCCTGTCAGTGGGCACTGGGGCATGGCCTCTAGTGCCTGGGTGGGTAGAGGAGGGAGATTCTGTAAGTCCAGGTGCTACCCTTGCCCTGGGGTACCCAGCAAATGAACCTAAGCAAGAGGGAATTCATCCTAAGCTCCACCTTGGAGAAGGCCCTACTCTGGACTTCTCCCTCCCTTGCTCCCAGGATGCTGACATCTCATACCTGTGCCCCAGCATCCCGTGCCCGGTCTTGTTGTTAGAGTCCTTCCCTTCCCTTCCACTGTGCCTGTCCTTTGGCTGTGAGACAGCGTTTTGATGTGTGTGCACATGGTTTCGTGGGTGAAGATGCAGGGGTGATGGGAAAGACTGTGGAGGGAGTTGGAAACAGCAGAGGAAGGCTGTGAGGAACAGTGGGCTCCTCACATATGTGGAGGAGTCTGAGAGGAAGGAAGGGGCTCAGAGGTGAGAGGATGTGGTTCCTGAGGATCCTTGCTTTTAGCAGTGCTCGCCTCTTCTTTTCTACCTCCCGTCCCTTCCGGGCCTCTCCCTGAGACTCAATGACAGGTGGGGGCCGGTGACCTCTCACGCTTCCAGGGCCCCCCAGATGCTGAGGTTTTGCTCGCCTTTGCCAAGTTCTGCTGTGGTTCCCTCTGGAGTGGCCTTCATTCTGTCTCCCTTTGGAGGAAAGGAGCTTTGGGGGTGCAAGCGAAGTTGGGACAGGAATATTGAAGCCATGTATCCTTTTGAGTTCAGAGGTCAGGAGGTTGCAGCAAAAGCAGTTCCAATTTAAGTGGAAAACTGCTTCTGGAGAAGAATCGTTGGGTGCATGGATGAGGGCAGCCCGGAGGCTCAGATTCCCCGAGCTGGGAGGGAACCGTGGGAAAGGGCTGACCTCCTAGCAGGAGCTGGGGCAGGCCCGAGGGCAGGGTGCACAGGATGGCCTTGGGCAAAATGTGATGCCCTTTGTACTGCTCTTGGAACTCCCCAGGACTGACAGCCCAGAGGGAGGAAGAACCCATGGGGCTGAGTTCACGCAGGAGCAAGGGCACAGGAGTGTAGGAACTGTCTTCTGCCAGCCACGTGCCCTTTAGAGCCATACGTGCACCGAGATTCGAAGTCAGCTGGGCCAGGCATGTGGCGGTCTTGGGCCACTGTAGCTTCCTGTCCCCAGGGATCACATAAATGGTCAGGGTCGTTCTACGCAGGACACCCACAGGCAGCCCTGGGCTATGCCGAGCCCTTCCCCATCTTTGCCCACCGCTAGATAGACTGCCCTGGTCCCCACACATGGCTCACTAGGTCATGCTGTCCTTGTGCCAACTCTGCCGAGGACTGCCAGCCTGAGGGGCGCGGGCCCAGGTCTGTGTCTGAGCTGCGTTGCCCTGAGGCATCTTGTCTGTGCCCTACCAGCCATTCTCTGCCATCCTGAGAGAAAGGTGTAGCTGGAAGAGTCAGCTTCTTGGGAGAGGAGACTCTGAGCTGCAATTGGGGGCTGAGAAGACTTGCATGAGGGTAGAGAAGGGGGAAGAGAAGGAAGTGGGCCACAGGTACTGCTAAACCTGAGAGGTGCTGTCCCTTCCTGGGGGGACAGGGGCAAGTACTGCCCTCTGAGAAGCAGGGCTTCTCCTCCACATCCTCTCCTGGCACCTGGGCTTCTGGGTGGCAGATGGAGGGAGCAGAGGGCCACTCTTCCCCCTGCCTTTGTCTGCTGTGGCCTAGAGAGGGGCCTTCCTCTCTCAGGGCTGAAATGACTATGAGCTGGAAGATTCTAGAAAGCCCTCAGAAGATTGCAGTTCCCTCAGGGCTTAGGATGGGAGCATGAACTGCCTGAGGTGGAAATCCCATCTGCCATCCTGTTCCATCTGTCCTCTGAGCGCGCTGAGAGCCTCATCTACACTGTGGGCCCAGCCCAGCTGACTGGCAGCTGCTCCATCAGCTGAGGGCCCAGAGGCTCCTCAGAAGCCCTTTGGTCTGCTTAGCAGCCATCTCCACCATGGCTTCTGGCCATCACTTCTAAGCAGGGCCATCCAGCTGTGATAATAGTCACTTCACGCTGCCCCGGTCTCTAACCCAGAGCCAGAGCCAATTGTCTGGTAAGAAAGGTTTACTTTTGGGTGTAGGGCTTTCTCCTCAGTGGGTCCCTTCACTCCCTGGCTCCCAGCACCCTGCCAGCAATGTGTCCCTGTCACCTCTCCTTCCTCTTCCGCTGTTGGGCGCCTGGCCCATGTGCCAAAAAGCTGAGGATAGTGTCTCTTAGGGCGGTGGCGTGAGAATGGATTTCCACCCGCACGGCACAGAAATTGAAATCTGGGGACTCCCCAAACAGCAGCCACAGACTCACTTGCTCGTTAAACCGAAGAGGAATCACAGAAACCGGGGAAAGGAAAACAAACCTTCAAAGGAGAAATTTCGCTTTAATGACACCATTAATCATTCGTTTTTTAATTAGGAAAAGCTCCCTAATGAGGCGCTTTTGCCAGCTAATAGGACTCTCAATTTCCATGAGAACTATTCTTGCCCAGAGGATTAGGAGAATCATCGCTCACTGAGCCCAGATCTTTCCCCAGTGTCCAATTTCATTTGCAAATAATGCAGGTTCCCCAGGCACAGCGGAAGCCCTTTCCTGCATTCTTGTTGCTGGCAGGGCTGGCTGGAAACTCCTCTGCCTTAAAAACCAGTGCCCAACACTGAACTCTGACCCCCTGCCCACCAAGGACTCGAGTAAGTGGAAAACAAAACAACAACAAAACACAAGCTACAGTGTTTGTTTCTAAATATTTTTGTATTGTGTACATTCTGTATATTTTTGTTGTAACATATTATTTGAGCACAGATTCCATTAAAGATTTTTTTTTAAGCCATCCGTGATTCGGAAAGTGACCTGAAGGGCTCATGTTTCTTCCTGGTCTGGGTCAGGGTGGGGGATGGGGGGCAGCAGCGGTGTGATTTATGTCCCACAGATCGGGCGTTGTTTCCCGACGCCAGTGTTTCTGGCTTGGTGGTTCTTCACCTTTCCCGAGTTAATGAACTCTTTTGAGTGGTTGATGAAAACTGATTTCTCTTCCCATAAAAATACAGATAGATGGCTTTATGGACAACTGGGGGCTGGGGAGCTGGCTGTGAATAAGGAAACTGATCCAAAGCTTCAGGTCAGGAACCTCTGTGCCAGCTGTCTGTGGGTGCCCTGCCTCCCCCTTCCACTCTTACATTATACCCTGATGAGAGATTAATATTTTGACTATTTTTTATTAGAAGAATCTTTTTTGACATTTCTTAGGCACTTCCTTCTTTCTCTAGTAGCCTAGACTTCGGGTCTTGCTGAGGACTGCCAACACCCTGATCTTGAGGAAGGGACGGGAATGTTCTCAGAGTAAAAGGGTGTGGTCAGTTCACAAAAGGGGGAAATGAAAGGAGCATAAATGTTAAAGTCTGGTGCTTGGTAAGTTTAACAATCAAATGGGCTTTGAATGGATTGTGTTACCAGGGAGACCTGAGTCAGGGGGATGCCCCTCCTCTGTTCACAAGAGAAGAATTCAGGTGAGAGAGAATAATGGAATGAGACGGCAAGTTTATTTATGAAATACACTTGGGCGTGAAACTACAGGCAGCCTCTCATCTAGTCTGACTCCCCCACGCATAGAGGAAATAAAGTTGTTAGTGAGTCTGTTCTGTACACTTGAGACAAGACTACAAGTGGGCACCCAGCTAATCTGAGTGCCCTGACAATTGGGACTCTAGGAGTTATACGAGGTCTGTGCAGAAAAAGTCCAGCCACTGTTAATAGAACAAGAATGGTTTGTGCAACATTGATGTAACCTGGCAGCCAAGGAGAGTGCACTGGGGTGTGTACGTGTGAACAACGACTACTTCACTGTACTAGTCAGTGGGGGCAGTAGACACTGTTGAGTGAGCACGTGTACTGTGTGGCCGTCGCATTCAAAATAACTGAGTGAGTAGAGCCACGAATCTGCATCCAATTTTGCACTAACCTTGACCATTCCTCTGCGAAGCTATTCAAATGACTCAAAGGGCTTTCAAGGACGACGCAATGAGTGCAGCGCAAATAAACGTGTGGCACAAACACTTAAAAAATGGTGGAGAATCTGTTGAAAGTGATCCATGTTCTGGAAGGTCTGCAACAAGCAGAACACCTGAGAATGTTGAACATGTACGGGCTGCAATCAACAAAGGTCAGCATCTGACAGTGCGAGAACTAGAAGCTGATCCGGGGGTTCCCAAAACTATTGTGTCTGAGATACTGACGCCAGATCATGGCATGAAACGTGTCGCAGCAAAATTCATTCCATGGCTTCTGCTACCAGAGTAGAAGGAACATCGTGCTGCAGTTGCTAATGATGCTGGGAGAACTGTGTGAGGTCTCAAAGTGCCTACTTTGAAGGGGACTGAGACGTCATTGTCCTATGTACAATGTTTCTTGTATCTTGTATCTTCTGTAATAAATGTCGCTATTTTTCATAGTGCACGGCTGGATACTTTCTGGATAGACCTTGTACACTTTAGTCAGCTTCTAGGTTCCCCTCCTATTCCCCCCTCCAGACCTTGGGATTAATATACAGTTATAAAGGCTTTCTTTTTCAGCTAGTGAAATTGCTACAGAGGCTTCCTTTCCCATGGAAGCGATACACACAGAATTTCAAAGGCTCCCCACCTCTTGCACTATCGTAGTTCTGCTTGTGGTGTTCAGAATGCCCGGCAATGTTACGGGACCAGGTTCACAGCTGCTGAGCCAACGCTAGGAGTGAGGTCTGTCTCCCTCCTCCCTGCTGTAGTTTACTACCTATCCTTCCTGACAGATGCGCCGAGAAACTGAATGGTTTTCACCAGTTTTTCCGAGCTAATGGCAGTTATGTAGTTTTGCCATTCCTAGCCATTAAATTTCATTTGAGGATTTAGCTACCCTGTCAAATTCAGCATGGGAGTCGTTTCCCGTAATGTTCTTTCATATCAGTCTCCTGAGTATCATTTTTAAGTATTTCTAAATGCTGAAGTTATTTAGGGGATAGGTCAGGCTAACATCAAAGAACTCACTTCTGTTTGGAGCATGAACTGACTTCTCTGTAAGGGAAACCGGCCTCTGTGTGAGCACGTGTTCCTGTGGGTCAGCTCTGGGCCCCGCACCTGCGGCATTTAAAAGCAAGCTCCCCGGACAAAGGCTGTTTAGTTAGCTTTGTCTTTGGCTCCTTACCACTTTCCTGGTCCCTCCCTTCTACCAGATTCTCACTCTTCTAATAACTTAATAAGACGTTTATCAATAATATAAACACGATCTACTGAGTACCGTTGTATGTGCTAGGCACTGGATGAAACATTTTCAATAAATTGTTTCTCTTCATTGCACAGCTACTTGGGTGTAAAGTGGATAGAAATGTCTCCATATTTACACACGAGGGAAAGACTCAGGGAAATTTAGTTCCTTCCTGGTGGCATATGGCATGGCTGGATTCATACCCCAAAGTGCCTTGTCCCAGAACTCATGCTGTCAGCCCAGGCGTTCGCACAGGGCTTCAAGGACGCTGAGTTTCTGGAAGCGTCGGGGCGCTGGTGTAAAGACCCAGGCCCCCTGCAGTGGGGCTTTCAGTGACAGTAATGAACCTGGGGACCTCCCTCAGGGTTCACCTAATAGAAGCTCCCCTTTGCCCTCTTAGACGTTTACAAGAAAACCCACCGCTATCAATTCATTACTGCTCCCCATCACCCCCGATCTCCAGAATCTGGCATTTATGCCAGCCCCGAGAGATTTAGAGTGCACGTCACACTTGCAGTTGAGCAGTTGCAGGACGGGAGCCGCCTTCGCAGAGCTGCGTGTGGGACGGCCCCATGGAAGCCAGCAGGGTTTCCATGACGGGGAAGACACACGGTTGGGCAAGTCCTAGTCCGAGTAACTGAACCCCATTTCCAAGAAGCCTGCAGGCTTTTCTGGCACCTGGTGTAAGTGACCCCCTGGTAAAGGACAGGCCTTCTGTCACGGTTAATAATGAATGGGAGTAAAAGGAAGTGACCTGGGTTACTGAGTTCTAGAGGTGTAACTTGACGGGACAATGAATAAAACATTGTGGTGGAGACGGCTCCTGCACCCTGAGGCCTCTTGCACATGCGGAAAGATGTATTCCAGCAGGTGATTTGATTTTCTTCCACAAATTCCTTAGCATAACAATTATAATTTCCCCATAAACTTGTGAATTAATAAAATGTCAGACCTGAGAATTGAGCTCATTAAATAAAAATGACTGTGTTGGTGAAAAGCTGTTTTATTATTATTATTATTATAATTATTACAAATGTAATTACAGATAAACTGAAACCATTTCTGATACATGACATACGTTCCCTGTGTGTGTGTAGGGAATACACGTCCCTACATGTATTCCGCATGGAGCGAACTCTAAAACTAAAAGTTAATACTCAGCTTAAGATTTGAATACAGTACAGGTTTCTGGTCATGAGCTCTTTGAACTTCTCGTAGCCAACAGGACATTTGATCCCCGTCACCGTTTTCCTTGACGACAGCAGTGAGGCACAGGTTGTCGCAGCCCTGTAAAATAAGACTGTGCTGTACACGAGTGTGTGATGTAGTGTGCCTGCACCGCACAGCGCATGTGAAAGTACAAGGAAGAGTAGATGGCTCTGCCTTCGCTGCATTAATAGGTGACTCGAAGCAGGCATGCGTTTACTTTTAAATGCCATTTACAACATGAACTCTTGAATGACTTGTGAGTTTGACAATGAAAAATGTTTTCCAGACCCCAAATGTTTATCACTTAATGTTATTTAAAAAATTAATTTCCAAGGGGGCAACCAGTACATTAGAAAAAGTTGGATTCAAGGGAAGTGCCATAAAATCGCTTACTTCCCACAGTCATTCTGAATTTAGTGCTACTGGATTTTTTTTCAGCACTGCCTGCAATCCAGGTTATTAAAGTTTAAAGCCATATGAAAGCCTTTATGAAGACCCTGAATTGTATTTCTCATTAAAGGAAAAGAAATGGCTTGGTGAGTCATGCCCCTCGACTTCTGCAGAAGACAAAGCAGGCCAGTGTCAGTCATTATGAAAGTTAAAACTCAGCACTTAACGTGAATTTATGAGTTTAGGAGAGGATTTTTATGAAGTTCTGTTCCTCCAAACATCCTGAGGGCAGTGAGAACACAAGACTTCTGATCTTCTAAACAAAAATCACTATCAAATGGATTCATTAAAGGCTGGGCAGCAGGCACAGCAGTCCTGTGGGTGGCTACACTGTGTTCCGTGGGAATTGGCAATGCCTCGAGCTGGGGGCACTTCTGACTGGTTCACAGCATCACAATCTGAGGCTTGTACACAAAGTACGAAACACTAAGAACAATGAGTGGCTATGATATAAACAATCTGTGTTCTTTATGTTATTATTTGCTTGTAAAATGTATGTACTTTGTTTTTTCTTTTTCAACACTCTTTAAAAACTCCACCATTTTCATGTAAAAGAAAATACAGGCTCTTAGCTAATACTTGTGAACAATTGAAAAGACAAGAAGTGAGGGGGGCCACTTACTTCTCCAGTAGCTTGCCATCGGAGATAATGTTTTATCTTGAAGCTAGTGCACGTATTTTTAAAGCTCATCTGTTTTCTTACACACTCACAATTTATGTGCACATCGAGCTAAAAGCTGGCTTCCTCACCCATGCCATTACCAGCCGGACGGAAGCTGTCAAGCACCCGCAGGATGCACCGGTCTGTCTTTGAGATGGTGGCATGGTGCTAAGCCGTCCTCGGACCAGGAGTACACTTTGAGAAAGAAGTATTAGGATTGTTCTGAGAGCAAAGGTTGCCAAATACTGCAGCAAACTCCTGAGAGAAGCCACTAAATCACCTCTACAGTTTTTAAGCAACAACTCCCTGAAGTCTAGAATTTATGGGACCAGTAATGCACTCGAGTCCCACAACCCCTAACATGTATCTACCTGGACTCAGACGCTCCTCAGATTTTCATGTCTAATTAAGTTAAATTTTAAAAGCACGAAGTGAAAAAATCTAGAATGTATTTCAAATCATCTTAAATAGCAATCCTATGACAACTCAGAACCATTGTAACGTCAAACAGCAGCGCTGGAATCTACAACTTCACAACAGTTTTCTCAGAACATGATCCGAAACTTTGGGCAGGAGCTTCTTCCATAAATTCTTCGAGGACGGCCACCACATTTTTGGCTTCTGGCATCTCTTCGTGTTCCACTTTAACAATCTTCAGAAGGACATCCCCACTCCCACAGTTCTTTAGGAACATGTAACATTTAAACAACGCGTAATGGTTCATTTCTGCCTGTCGGATAAATCTCTTCAAGTTATTTGTGTCTTGTATGGCCTAGAAAAAAAATTACCCAATTAGATATGTGTTTAGTGAGATGATAATGAAGCCTGAAAAATATTTCCTATCCAGCTCAAAACATATGTTGCTGAGATGTTTGCTTTTTATTTTAAATATTTCCATCATTTTCATCACTAATTGCTGCACCCTTGGTAGAACAAAATCTCTTATATAAAGTAAAAATACTTTAAAAATCTTCTAAATAAGGTGACAACACTCCTCCCCACTAGAAATTTGAACTCTCAGGCTCTAAACCACTTTTTAGTGTGTGCTTTCCAACTAAGATGTACAAACTATGAGGTCGATATCCCTGAGACAGAAGCAGGCGGTCAACCCAGCTAACTGGAAATGCAATGATATGTATGCAGAAGCCACTGAAAACCATAAATAAAGTAAATGCCTTCTGAGGAGTCTAGTTTTGAGAACGTCCTGTTTAAATAGACAACACAGCTACAAAGCAGATTTGTTACTCTGTTACTGATACTAATTAAAATTCAGACAAAAGTTATATGTGGCACTTGGCACACAATTAATTACCTTTAGTTTAAAGTTCTCCAGTACTTGTCGAAAAAGAAAAGGGTTACCTCCTTCGGCACCATTCAAAAAAGCCTGCATCCAATCCTCACAAAATCGGTTGCTTCCTATAGAATATTTCAGAAAGAGTAAATAAAAATGAAATCCCATATAGTCAGAATATAACCCACGCTATATTCTTTTTCTACTTAAACTGAGGAATAATTGACATGTAACATTATTAATTCCAAGTATGCAACATAAGGATTTAGTATTTGTATACAAATATACACTTACAATGAATTATTTACGACTTCTACAGCGGTCTAAGAAAGTAGTGTACCCACCACCCGGCTAAAAATACCCAAATGGCTGACACCCACGTGCTGCTTCCCAACTGCCTTCCCCTCCTTTCCCATCAGAAAGATTATCGTTCTCACGTATTTCTTTAAACTCTTGCCACATACCTTGTACCTCTAAGCCCTACATAGTACTACTTTGCATATGTCAAAACTATGTATTTTTCTTTAATGGCTGTTTCACTACTATGTTTGTGAGCTACATGGAGACAGGTAGCTCTAGTTCATACATTTTCACTAACATGTTACATTCCACTACATGAATATAGCAGCTTATGAGAATATTTTCCTGTTGATGGAAGCATTTAAGTTGTTTCCAATTCTTTGCTATTTCAGACAAGGCCTTTATGAGCACTTTTGTATTTGTCTCCTTATATAAATATACAAGAGTTCTTCTATAGACTTAGGAGTGGAATTGCTAGGCATGGTGTGATTTTTCATGTTTTCAGAACTGCTGCTGTTTGCAGTGAGTCTTGGCTGGAAGGATAAGTTTGTACCATTTGTTCAGAGTACAAAAACGGGGACAAGACTCACAAGAGCCACAGGACGGCTGCTTCAGAGGCTGTGACTCACCTGCATTGAAGAACTGAGGCTGGGAGCTACTGCAGTCGATGACCACAGACTCACGCTGCTCCTCCGTCACGGCCATGCACAGAGACGTCATGGTGCCTTCGTGAATAAGGCCTTGAAGACTGGCCACGCTCAGGAACCTGCCACACACACAGTCCTTTTCCACAAACAACATTACAGGATGGGAGGGAGAAAGCAAATCCATCCTGCACTAGGGAGTTTTAAACATAAATATCAGGCTTGCTGCATAAAAGTTTCTCTCTTTGCAGAACTATTCTTTACCTGTTAATGTCCCTCTTTGTTTTTTCATCTGATTCTCTAACCTCAACAGGAGTATAACTCAGAGCCTAGGAGAGAAAAATAAAGGACGATTGATACATGGTTCCAGTTTTCCCTACTGAGCATTGAGTTGCTACTTGTGACTAGTCATCACCTTCCCCCAGACCAGGATGTACATGACGGGTACGGCCAGGAACTCTCCAGAGCCTTGTTTGCCGCTGCTGAGCCCTGGCTCTCCCACCTCATCTCATAGGACCGTCCAGTCTCAGCTGCATCTACCCACCACAAGTTTTAATGAACAACCTGGCCATTTACTCAAGCCTTCCCTGGCATCTGGATATTTTAGCAAATTTTCTTTTTTTTTACCCGGACATTTTTATATAGTTAAAACACTTCAGATTTTTGTTTTCCTCAAATTATTTCAGAAATTACACCTCTCCCAGATCATTTCAAAAAGTAATATTTTATTTTTTATTTTATTTAAAGATTTTATTTTATTTTTAGAGAGGAGGAGGGAAGGAGAAAGAGAAGGAAAGAAACATCAATGTGTGAGAGCCACATCAACTGGTTGCCTCTCGAATGCCCCCAACTGAGGACCTGGCCTGCAACCCAGGCATATGCTCTGACTGGGAATCGAACTGGTGACCTTTCCGTTCACAGGCCGGCACTCAGTCCACTGAGCCACACCAGCCAGGGTTAAAAGTAATTATTTGAAAACATTTTATTCTATTAGGAAGACTCACTATTTGCAATTCCACCTTAGTAGGGTAACTTTCTAGATCTGAGTAAATGGAGTATTTGCAAGCATAGTTTGAATGAATCCTTGGGGGGAAAAGTAATGTTAAAGAATGTGAATAGGTCTTTAACTAAACCAAACTTTGCTCAAGTGATTCTCAATTAAAGAACTGCTTTTTGTGTGGGCAGTACTTACAGCGTGTAGCAAAAAGGTGAGCTTCTCCTGGAAGAGGAGCACCACCCTCTGGACTGGGCACACAACGTCCTCAAACCAGTTGCTCAGGTAGGACTTTATGTGGTTCTCCAGGCCCCTCTCCTAGACCAAGAGAGAATGTCATTGCTTTAGCATAAGCCTTCACCTTAGTGGACTTAACATTTTTTTCATGATACTCGACAGTGAAAAGAACGGTGGACAGATACCTCCTCTTTGTACGCAAATACCCTCAACTCAAAAAATAAAAAAGGAATTATGGTATAAAACTAAGAAACGCACTGTAGAAAATGAAAGACGGAATAGGGCTCTGGGCTCTCTCCTCACTGGGAGGAGCGCACTGCATGCCCATCTCCCTGCGGTGCACTGTGTGGGGACACTGTGTGCTCAGTGGGACACTCCTGGTGATCCTCTCTCCCAGCACCAGCAGTGTCTGAAACACCTATGTGTTAGATTATAAAGTGCGGGCTGAATGACTGAAGGAATGTGGACAGACAGTTCGTTCGCACCCACAATGTGAATAGGGAAGGACACAAGTTAACTCATCAAAACACTCAGGCCCACTCCAGTGGTCACCCATGCTGCCACGAGCACCTCTGGCTTCCCAGGCTGTGCTGCTCTCTGGGGACTTAGTGGAATAGCTCCAGTCTGGGAGAGCAGCTCCCCCTTGACTCAGTTCCCTGGCTCACTCCCGGGCTTGCCTACAGGGTCTTCTAAGTGCATGATAGGTAAAAGGAGTTATTAATGGGTAGTAAATTTATAAGAGTTATGACTTTAAAAACTGCTACAAGGTGAATGCATAGTTTTAAAAAGGTATGGATAAATTAATGGACATGGGTATACCTAATTCATGAAAGATCAATGAATGAGAAATGGAGTATTTCTAAAAATCTTTGATGTGGAGTTCAAGGATAGTTAAACCTTTGCATAGTATGTCTCAGGTGCCAGAGGTTTGGTGGACCATTAGTTCTGCCCATAACATAAAGCTTACGTGCCTAGAAGTCAGGAGAAGAGCACCCTCTTCCTCACTGGGCATGCTACCATATAACACTGAATTTAACTGGGTGAACTTTTCATTGATACAAAACATCAGAAGCAGTCTTGTAAACTTAAGAGCACTTGCAGGTCTATGCTCCCCACTTCCCTTAACAAGCACCTTTCAACTGCCCCTCGCGGCAGCACATTTTTCAAATTTAGGGGTCACCGTGCCTGCCTGTGTGATCTGATCCGACAAGTGCAGCAGCTACAGCGTGTTAACCATCTCAGTCTCAAAAACCACCAAATCAACCATCTCACCTCACAGCTCATGTGATTTTTCAGCCCTTGGATGTACTTGTCCAATTCAAGCCTGAAAGTATGCTCTTAAGGAATAAAGGATGAGTCAAGACAGTGTTTTATCTCTCAACAGGGACTATAAAATCTTGCAAATAACACAAACTGTAATTAAAACAAGCCAAGACAAGCTGGTCGTAGGACGGTGTGAAATTCAAATAAATACATAAGGGGTAGGAAAGCTTCTTGGAGTCGGATAGTAATAACCCTCCACTTGCCTCCCCACATTTTCCTTCCTGATCTCCTCAAAGACCAAAAAAAGGATATAGCTCAAGTCCTTTTTCAGACCCTCCTAAAAAACAGACCACGTACTCAGAAGGGTTATGTTCAGAGTCCACTGTTGCGGTTTCAGGAAGGACTTTTTCTTGTCGGAAAAGGCAGTAGTAACAACCAAGCCGGTAACCTGGGATTCTGGAAAAGAAAGAAAAAGGTACAACACACTAGCCTGATAACTCATGCATCTAATTTTGTGGGCTTCTCTGATCCCCCATCATCTTCATCTGGCAATACTGCTATATTGCTAACTAGGTCAGAACTTTCCAGACTTCTCCTTGGTTTACCTGTAACAGCAGAGGATAATGAAGGTATACCCTGATGGGCTTCAGCCGCATTTCTTTGAGTTCACCTGTTTTATCTGAAAAACTCATGCAAATTTCACTCCTGCTCACAGTACATTCATGTCTACATGAATATAAGCCTGTTTTCTCCCTCCCCCAAACTTCATGAATCATTGAAGCTCCAGGCAGGTGTGACACGCTTATCCTGTGGCCTTATCTTTGACCTGTGGCCTCACACTCATGGGGGGTACTTGATGCCAACATCATGGTCTGAAGTGAACTACAATCAAGGGGTGTAATGGAAAGACGGCTGAATTCAACTGAGGACACCTGTATTTAAGCCTGAACTCCATGGGTGTGACCAGCCTGGTGACGTGAACTTCTCGGAGTTTATTTCCTCATCTGAAAAGGTGAGCGTGTCTGCTCTACCACCCCTTTGGAGGGCAAATGGCATCAACCTTTGTGAAAGCACTTTACAAACTGAACAGTGTATGACTTTAGTTTTGGTAAATAGTTCTTTTCTTTGAAGTACAAGACTAAATAAGCATACTTAGGAGGCAAAGTCTCTGATAGTCAATGAATTCCATTCCACACATGTTGATGTGTAGGCCCAGTGCTCGGGGTGGAAGAGAACAAAGGTGAATTTTGTAGGCCTAGTGGGAGCTGATCTTTTGGAGCTTCTCATCACTTCTCATATTTAGCTCAGAAATAAAAACTCAGGACACAGCACATTTTACACTTACCTCAGCTCCACAGACGCAACATTACCCAGTCCTTCGAAGACTGCTCCCTTAGAAAGACGCTTAGCAATGAAACTGCGCAACTCTGGCTCCACTTCCAATGGTAGATTGGTATCAGCCAAGGAGAGGCTTGAAAAATGAAAGGCACACAGTCCTTACCAGTGGACTCCTGCACCACACCCCGTAAGTCAGGTTATTACTAAAAGCCAGAGTCCCTTTAAGGACTTGAAAAAACCTTTTAACTCCTATTGGTGAGGCTTCTAGGAATGTATGTCACCAAGTATGAGCTATCTCATCAAACAGTTTAAAATTATACTATCTTTCCAGCTCATTCCATCTACTATTATGACTCTGTAGGGACCCCCGAATTCACTGGCCTTACCATTTTTTCATAGTCTCTCAAGTTTCCCATCTCAGCTGTCTCCTCCTTACCCAGCTTACATTCCATGGTCAGTCATTATAATCAGGTCCCTGCACACATTCTCTCTCTCTCTCTCTCTCTCTTTTTTTTTTTTTTTGAGGGAAAGGGAGGGAGAAAAAGGGAAACATCAATGATATAGAGAAGCATTGATTGGCTGCCTTCAGTACGCACCCAGACCAGGGATCGAACCCACATCCTAGGCATGTGCCCTGACTGGGAATCAAACCCATGACCTTTCAGCTTGTGGGAAGATGCCCAACCAACTGAGCCATACCAGCCAGGGCCCTGCACACATTCTCATTCAAGCCCTTTGTTATTTTCACCTCACCATACTTACTTAGCAAAACTTCAGCCCTGATGAGTCCAGCTCTCTACCTACGCTGCACATGCATCTATGCAGTGAATC
The DNA here is from genome assembly GCF_022682495.2 of Desmodus rotundus. Taxonomy (NCBI): domain Eukaryota; kingdom Metazoa; phylum Chordata; class Mammalia; order Chiroptera; family Phyllostomidae; genus Desmodus; species Desmodus rotundus. Next base: position 81,491,402 of record NC_071395.1, read on the forward strand.
TGGCTGGACAAAAACATTCACAGTGTCTAGTTTCATCTTAAATTCATGATCACTAGCCTCGAGTGGGCCCACTTACAATTACATTTCCTGGTTCACTCACTCTTCTACTCTCCTAGGTCACTATTTTATGCCTCCTCTTTTTCCCTCTATCCACCATCTGCTCTTACCCATGAATAAACACTGTAGCCTAGCAACTTTATGAACTAGAAGTAAAAATTTTAGTTTGGTTTAGATTAGAATATAAACAGTCTATAATTTGAACATGCAGGAAGATAAGGTCTTGTATCACCAAACTTCACAACAGAGAATATGAACCCAGTATTTCTCAAGGCCTTTTGTTTTATGTTGTCGATAATTTTAAACATATACAAATAGAACAGTATAATGAACTTGCATATACTCACCACCCAGTTTTAACAATTGGCAGTTTATGGCCAATCTTGTTTCATCTGTACCCCATGTTGGTCTGTACCCTTCCACCTTTATTTTGAAGCAAGTCCCTTGCATCATATAATTGCAGTCTTATATCTATCACTACATAGTTCTACTCTGCATCAAGTGTTAAGGTTCATTCATTCATTCACTTAATAAACATGTATTAAATGTCTACCATGTGCCAGCCCTGGCTGGTGTGGCTCAGTGGTTTGAGTACCAGCCTGCAAACCAAAGGGTTGCCGGTTTGATCCCCAGTCAGGGGACATGCCTGGGTTGTGGGCCAGGTCCCCAGTGGTGGGGCCCACGAGAGGCAACCACACATTGATGTTTCCCTGCTTCTCTTTCTCCTTCCCTTCCCCTTGCTCTAAAAATAAATAAAATCTTTTTTAAAACATCAACTTAGAATAATTGTCTCTGGCTAATCACCCTGGGCACTATCAGTGTTTGGATCTGTCCTGGCCTGAATGAGCTAATCAGGACATCAAGATGAGGTTCCTAGGAAACAGGTGGGCTTGAGGGCTTGACTCCGGGAAAGCTGAGTGGAGACGATACCCATTGACATCTACAGGCCAAACCCCAGGCATGAGTTATGCTCAAGCTGTTTTTACCTGAAATCATCACCAGAGGGAGTTTCTGCATTTGGGCCACTTGGGCTTCCACCATCACTGTCCCCTCGCTGCTGCGCCAATCTACACCACCACAAAAGCAGTATCAGTTATGGGCTCTAACTCGGACGGAATACAAGGGGCCCCCAGCCAACAGGGGAGGGACTAACAACTAAAATGCTGCAAGGGAGAAGTGCCTATCCTCACGACAGGGAAAACCCATAAAACAGTGCCGATAGAGAGCCCCTTCTCTCTCTAGCCACAGAAGGGATGGAGGAAAGGAAATTAAATATCCCGAAGAGTCAAGGACCGTTCCTCTAAAAATCAAAGGCCAAGAGAGCCCCAGGCAAGTCGGCCGGGCGGGGGAAAGAGGCAGCAGGGGCACAGGATAACCAGAGGGTGGGGCTGAGGGGAGAGGAGGGGTGGGGGAAAGGGAAGGAAGTGGGGAGATCTCGACAGGAAGGACGGGGGTGGAAACTGACCGTCCTGAACACACAAGGCACTGGGCTAACAAAGGACGCGGGTGATGATAAGGGGCTGAGGAAATGACAGGGCTGGTTGGAGCGCAGAGGCCCGCGAGCACGAGGCCCACATCCCAGATGCAGGCCCGAAAGCAAGGCGCGAGGCGAGCGGGCGCTCCGGGCCGAAGCCCGCGGCTGGCGGAGAAGATGGCGTCGCTGCGGCGCCGCGCCGCGGGTGCGTGGCCGAGCCGGGGCGGGGCCCCAGGTCCCGCCGGGCGCAGCACCTGCTTCCGCGGTAGCTGTAGAGACAGTAGTGACTGCTGGGCGGCGGCTCGACTCTCCGCTCCTCGGCGGAGCCACCCTCCTCGCTGCTCTCCAGCTCCTTTTCATCCCCATCCAGCGATTCCTGCAAGGAGGGGAGCATCGCGGCGGCCTCCGGGAGGCCCTGTGTCCCCTGCAAACCGCTCCCCCGCTGCCGTACAGTCCTCGCTGGCCGCGGCGGCCTCCGGGAGGCCCTGTGTCCCCTGCAAACCGCTCCCCCGCTGCCGTACAGTCCTCGCTGGCCGGGCTCGTCCGGCCCCTGACCCTCGTGCACCTGCGTTCCGCTGGGTTCCCCGGGTTCGGAGGCGAGGAAGCTGACCTGGAAAGGCTTTCCTCCCCGCAGGGGGTAGCGGGCGTACTAAATTACCTTTTCGCAACAACGTCTAGCAGTTCTGGTTTAACTCCTTTTTCTCCTCACTCTACGTCTAAAAGACTTTCAGCTAGGCACGTGGAAAAGATAAAGCTGCTCTCCTACCTCCTTTCAGGCTTGCAAACACAGTCACATACACCATTTTGATCAAAGATTTCAAAAATAAAAATGACTCCCCTCCCTTTAAGAAAAAAGGTGAAAACGGGAGAATTTTTAAATGCTTGAAGAAAGTCTTTCTAAACATAACGAAATACTTAGAAGCCATACAGGAAAAGATTAATAAATCTGACTACATAAAAATGACACATTTGTGTGTGGCCCAAAGTCAAAAACTCAAGTAACAAATTAGGGAAAATATTTGCAACCTTTATAATAGATGAAGGGCTGTCTGCCCCTCTGACCTTATTTCTCATCACCCTCACCCTTGCTCACTCTGGCCTGGTCACATTCCTTGGTGTTTTTCAAACACTCCGATATGTGTTTCCAGTTGAACAGCTGTTACCTCGCTCTTCTCTCCACCTGGAATGCCCCCAGGTATTTCCAGATCTTCTTCCTTCACATCTGTCAGCTGTCTGCACAAATGTCACCTCCTCAGAGAGACTTTCTCTGACCTATGCAAAACATATCCCCCGCACACCTAGAAAATAATGATGTTCTTATATTATTATTAAGAACAATTAAGAATAATATATTGTTCTTAATATTCTTAAGAACAAGAAGAATATTGTCCTTATTGTCATTTAACAACAAGAACAATAAAAGTAAACAACGGGTAGCTCACAGAAGAAACAAAAAAGAATGCATAAATAAACTGCTTAACTTTAAATAAAATTATGGTATATTGTACTACTTTTCACCTAGCAGATTAGCAGAGATTTTAAAAATTGGTAATACTCTGTTGGGGTGTATAAGGAAGCAATCATTCCCAACACAGTTGATAGTAGTAAAATTAATGCACATGCTTTGGAAAGATTTGAAAATAACTTTGATACTTTAAAACTATGGTGATATATTTATTGATCCCAGAGAGAAAGAGGAAAGGTGCGGGGAGAGAGGGAGAAAGAAACATTGATTGGCTGCCTCCCGCACACTCCCTCTGCCCTCCCCCCCCACACACAAGACATCATCAGGACCAAACCTGCAACCTAGGTATGTACCCTGACTGGGAATTGAACCGGCTACCTTTGGTGCACAGGATGACACTTCAACCAACCAAGCCACAGTGGCCAGACTACCAATATTTTAAATGCACATGCCCTTTGACTATCAATGCAACACCAGGACATCATCAAATAGTTACACTCACATAAGTGTGAAAATACGCGAGTCCACATATTCCTTGCAGTATGGTTTGTAACGATGAAAGACAAGACACAATCTGAATGTCGGTCAATAGGGGAGCGATTAAATAAGTTATGGTACGTGCGGTTGTAGGCAGAATGATGACCCCTGAAAGATGTTCACATTCTAATTTCTGAAACCTGAGAATGAGTTAGTTCACATAGCAAAAGGAATTTCTGCAGGTATGATTAAATTAAAGATCTTGAAATGGGAAGATTATCTTGGATTATCCCACTGTGCCCAATGTAACCACAAGAGTCTTTACAAAAAGGAGATAGGAGACCAGAGAGGAAAAAGCAATTCTGATACGAAAGCAGAGATTGGCATGATTTGGCACCACAAGGCAAGGAATTCATGCATCCTCCAGAAGCTAGAAGAGGCAACAAAAGGCTCTCTGATCCTTCAGGAGAAACATGGCCTTGCCTCCCCATTTCAAACTTCTGACCCCCATAATTATAATATAATAACTTTGTGTTGTTTGAAGCCACTAAGTTTGTGCTAATTTGTTACAGCAGCAATAGGAAACTAATACGCATGTATATCAAAAGACTCTATAGCTATTAAAAAGAATGAATTAGAATATGTGCACACGTAGGAAGACAACCCAGTGTTTAAGTTTTTGTCCTAAAGGAGCTGGCAGCACAAATGAAGAGACAAGACATGCACACGGGGAAGGGCAGAATGTGATTATTTCCAAGGAAGTAAAGTGGGCAGTTAGGGTGATCTTAGGAACGTTATTACTGGCCTCTCGATCCTGACTGTCTGTGAACATAATCTGAGGCCGTTAGGCTTTGCAAATTGGCCTATTAACTACCAACGGTAATAATAATATCAATATGGCATTTATAGTTTAATAATTGCTACTTATTTAGCAGTAACCATGCATCAGGATATTTCCCTATTTTATATCATTTACCCTTGGGCCAACTCTGTAACATAGGGGTTTGTCCTCACTTTACAGATGAGCAAACCAAGGCTCAGTCAATATAAATGATCAAACTATATCTATCTGAGTCCCAAATCCATACTCTCAACTGTTACTGTATAGTATACTCACCTGCTTGAGTCTCAGAAACAACCCAGAGAATAAGTCTCTAATAGTGGGGTATACAGGAGCCTTCGTAAGCTAGCGCCACCTGTCTGCCCCTCTGACCTTATTCCCATCACCCTCACCCTTGCTCACCCCGGCCTGGTCACATTCCTTGGTGTTTTTTCAAACACTCCGATATGTGTTTCCAGTTGAACAGCTGTTACTTTGCTCTTCTCTCCACCTGGAATGCCCCCAGGTCTTCTTCCTTCACATCAGTCAGCTGTCTGCACAAATGTCACCTCCTCAGAGAGACTTTCTCTGACTGTCCTATGCAAAACATATCCCCCGCACACCTATCCCATCAGTCTATATCCTATCTTCATCACACTTATCATACCTGACATTGCGTATTTTTCTACTGTCTGTCTGCCCCCTCCCCCAGCATGTCGGCTTGTTCACTGCTATATCCTGTATTGTAGCTTATGGCTTAGAGTGGTCAAGAACTGTTTGCTGAATTGAAGACTTTGCAACCCCTCAGCATCATTTTCTTGCATGTTTCACCTTACACCATATTGAAGATATTAAAGTACACCTGCGTTCCACAAACTTTATGTAGAAAAACAACGGCTAACATTTATTGAGCATATGCTGTGTGTGAGGACTCTTGAGTGCTTTACAAATACTCATTTAATTCTCACAATCCCGGGAGGTAGGTGTTATTATTCTTTTTAATTTTTAAAAGCATGCTTATTCATTTTAGAGAGAAAGGAAGAGAAAGAGAGAAACATCTACTGGTTGCCTCCCATACCGAACCCACAACCTAGGCATGTGCCCTGACTGGGGATCCCCAACCTTTTGAGATACAGGACGATGCTCCAACCAACTGAGCCACACCAGCTAGGGTGGTAGATGTTATTATTATCCCACTTTACAGATGAGTAAACTGAGGACAGTAACTTTTGTCCATGGTAAAATAGCCGGTAAATGGCAAAAGGGCATTCAAACTGAAACACTCTGGCTCTATAACTCTCGATACCACAAAATTGAGTTGAAGGTGACTTGTTGACCTAAAACTGTGATCATTTAATTGAACAGTTATTAATTTCAGCATTGTTTTGTTTCTACTCATTTATTAGATGTTTAATTTCTTACAACAATATTTTGATTTTGAAGTTCTTTTGTTAAATGTTTCCTGTTTTATTTTTTTTGATGCTATTGTAAATGGAAATGTCTTCTTAATTTCATTTTCAGATTGTTTGCTGCTAGTGTATAGAAGTATAATTGTTTTTTTTGTATTTTGATTTTGTATTGTGAATATTGAACTCTTATTAGCTCTCTATTATTTTATTGGATACCTTAGGATTTTCTCAACTATGGCTGCCATAACAAGGTACCACAAACTGAGTGCTTTAAGCACCAAAATGTATTGTCTCACAACTCTAGAGGCTAGAAGGCCAAAATCCAGGTGTCAGGCAGGGTTTGTTCCTTCAGAAGTGATCTTCCTCCCAAGTTTCTTTACAGTGTCTTCCTTTCATGCATTAACTCTGTGTTCGAATTTTCTCTTTTTATAAAGACATCAGTCGTATTGGAACAGGATCCACCTTAATGACCTCAGCTTGGCTCGATTCCCTCTGTACAGGCTCTATCTCCAAACAGGGTCATATTCTGAGGTCCTGGGGGTTAGTACTTCAACTTAATCTTTCTTTGTGTGTGTGGGGAAACACAACGACCCAATTCTACCCATAACAAGACCACACCATCTGTGAACAGAGACGGTTTTACTTCTCCCTTTCCAACCTGAATGCCTTTTCTTTTTCTCACCTGATCACCCTGGTGGGACCGCCAGTACAATGTTAAACAGAAGTGGCTAGAGCAGACATCCTTATATTGTTCCATCACCTTTTTTCGTTTTTCTTTCTGGTAGAGCACTGGGAACTATCTAAAAATTATCTTTTTAAACAATTTTAAAAGACTTTATTTATTGTTTTTTGAGAGGGGACTGGAAGAAGAAAGAGAGGGAGAGAAACATCAATGTGTGAGAGAAACATCCATCTGATGAGGGACTCAAGTGTTGAAAAAATTTTAGTTTCAGGTAATAGCTAATAAGCTTAGTAATCAACGGTGTTTCAGGAACTGAAGGTATGACCCACCCTGACTCCAGGAGACCATCAGCAGTCCCACCTTTGTGCCTCAGGAGGACTGCAAGCAGTCAAGGTGGTACCCGAGCCCTTGTGCTCCAGGGTGAGCTGTGCACCGCCCAGGACACAGATGAAAGAATGCTGCAGCTTTTTATTTGATTAACTTTTCCCTGAATTCCAAACCCCTTACCTACACTTTGTTCTCCTTACAAAAAGGGCCATTTAAAAATGGAATTGAAGATGGTCTGTTAGTGTAAAAACCCACCGTCTTTTCAGATTGCAGGCCATCTGACTACAGCGCCTATAAAGATTCAGTCCCTGATTCTGCTTATTGGGTCAGACAGGCAGCATGAATGCCGGCTTTTCTGGGCTCACTTAGGCTGCCTCTTGCAGGCACCGCAACAGAGGGGACTGGCCTGCAACATGTGCCCTGTCCAGGGATTAAACCGGTGACCTTCCACTTCACAGGGCAAGGCTCAACCACCTGAACCAAGCTGGTCAGGGCTATCTGAAATTATCTACTGGCAGAAGGGGCTGGAAAGAAGTATTTAAAGTCATGAAAGGCAAGGATCTACATCCAAGAATACTCTATCCAGCAAAGCTCTCATTTAGAATGGAAGGGCAGATAAAGTGCTTCCCAGATGAGGTCAAGTTGTAGGAGTTCATCATCACCAAGCCCTTATTATATGAAATGTTAAAGGGACTTATCTAAGAAAAATAAGAAGATCAAAAATATGAACGATAAAATGACAACGAACTCACAGTTATCAACAACCAAACCTACATAAACAAAAACAAAAACGAACTAAGCAAACAAGAACAGGAACAGATTCACAGAAATAGAGATCACATGGAGGGTTATCAGTGGGAAGGAGGAGAGGGAGAATGGGGGAAAAGGTACAGGGAATAAGAAGCATAAATTGTAGGTACAAAATAGACAGGGGAGGTTAAGAATAATATGGGAAATGGAGAAGCCAAAGAACTTATATGTATGACCCATACATATGGACATGAACTAAGGTGGGGGAATGCTGGTGGGAAGGGGGTACAGGGTGGAGGGGAGTACAGGGGAGAAAAAAACAGGACAACTGTAATAGCATAATCAGTAAAACATATTAAAAATAAAAATAAATAAATAAATAAAATTATCTTGCTTGCTAGTTTACTTCAGAAAGAATACATAAATGACTTCCTGCTAGCATGATCCTACTTCAAGTCAGTTTCTTCTCTCACCCAGATTACTGTCACATTCTCTATGACTGGCCTCTCTTGTAGCCTCCACCAATCCACTGTTTACAGTGTGGCTAAAGTGGTTTTTCTAAAACACAAATCTGATTCAGCTCCACACTTACTAATTCTGCGACATTGAATAAAGGAATAAACTACTTTAAGTTTCTTTAAGATTTTATTTATTTACTTTTTAGAGAGAGGGGGAGGGAAAGAGAAAGGGAGGGAGAGAAATAGCCATAGGTGCTTCTCAAACATGCCCCAACAGGGACTTGGGCTGCAACCCAGGCACGTAACCTGACTGGGAATCCAACTGCTGTCCTTCCAGTTCCCTGGCCATCCTAGCTCAATCCACAGAACCACACCAGCCAGGGCACTGCTTCAACTTTCTTAAGCCTCTTTTCATCTATTATTAACAGGGTGATAATAATGGGACCTACATCGCAGAATGTTGAAAACAAGTCATATAAAATTTACCACAGTGCCTGGCACACCGTAAGCGCTTCATTGATGCCTGCTATTATTTTTTCCTTTTAATAGTAACATAAAATTTACATTAATAGTTACTTCTATGTGCTATGCTCTGCTAAGTGCAGCAGAGGAAGTTTATATGGCTTGCCCAAAGTCACGCAGGTAGGCAGTGGCACTGGTGAAAAATGAACCCAAACACTATCTCATAAACTTGCATTGTTTTCTAGTTGTCCTCTTTAGGCGGATATTGCATCTGATCGAAGAGATAGAAACTCTTTTCTTAAATATTGTTACATAATATCGGGTGCATAGGCATTCGTATGTAACTAATGGTAAGCCATACGCCAAGCTAGTCATGACATTACATCTATGCAATGGATATATGTAACAATAGTTAAAATTTGAGTTTGTATCTCTCATGTGCAAATCTCCGCAGGGTTAAAACTCCTGTTGCTTCAGAAAGACTTCAGCATGAAGCCCAGCTCCCCAGACTGCTTCTGGAATTTCCAGAAGTCGCCTTTGCCAGCCAGCCTCCCCAAGATTATCTCTTGCCACCAGCCCCCTTACTATGAGCTCCAGCCCCACAACTAGTTTTTCCAAGTGTTCAGCCTGAAAGGGTTGCACTTTTTGCTCCCTTAGTGAGATAACTCTGTCCTCCACATCGCGCCTTCCCACTGACCCTTCAGGAAACCTCTCTTGACACCCAGAGATGTCCAAGTGTAAGGGCTTTCCCCCCGCCCCCCGCGGGGCCGCAGAGCCTCGTATTTTCATCACCGCGCTGACCACACTGCGTTGCTTAATCATCAGTCACCAATCGGTGACTGCGACCTCTTCGACTTAGCATTTAAGCAAGCACGTTCAACACTTAACTACAAAAAGGATTAACCCGGGCAATGATACAAAATTGAAAATTGGGCGCTGTCTCAATTATCTTTATTTATAGTCTTCCCTTAATTACGCTGGCTATGTTTTCAATTCCCCCCCCCCCCCCTTCAACTCGAGAGTTTCTCAGCAAATCTGGGTAGCCAGCTCTTTTACAAAGGAAACCCAAAGGGATCAACACGCAAGGGACGAGGCGAGCAAAGACCTATTAAACCAAAAAGATGGCAACAGCCTCTCAGCGGCTGCGAGTCCCCGCCCACTCAGGGTGGAGGCCTGCATCATGTGACTCTTCCGGGCTTCGCCCCGCCTCCGGCCGCAGTGCCTGACGGGAGGCAGAGCAGCGAACGAGGCCGTCGGCCATTTTGTGCCTGTTTCTTGTGGGACGCGGTGGTGGCGGTTAGGTCGGAAAAGTGAGCGATTTTGGCCTCGTTTTCCTGCTTATTTTCTCCTCCCTTTTTACTTTGTCAATAGAGCGCAGTTATGGGTCGCAAGAAGAAGAAGCAGCTGAAGCCGTGGTGCTGGTATCCTTTGTCAGTTTTAAGTCGTGGCCGAGCTGGGGCGCCGTTTGGTGGTGACTGGGACTGGGAGGCCTAGCTACGGCCTATGGCGGAAAGTGTCTGGGATCTAGGCCTCGGGTGGGTGGCTTGGTGGCTGGAGTCGGATTTGGGAAGTCGGATCGGGAGCTAGGTCTCAAGGGTGGGAGACTCTGGCAGTTAGGGATCGTGGGATTCCGTGACTCAGGAGATGCTTGGCTTGGTGCGAGTGTTGACCCACTGGGAGGCGGCTTGGACCCCTCCTCCATCAAGGACAGTGTCCCCAAGGACTATCCTGTTATACCCCGTTGTTTTGGTGACGATTCGGCACAGGGACCTGTATTAAAATACTCTGACGCTACGGAAGAATAGGGAGTGCCTCTGGAGTCAGTCACGCACTTTCTCTGTAGGGTGGGTTTTGTTTTCTGTTTTTTGGTTTTTGGGGTTTTTTTGGTAGAGTCGGTGGGTTAGTAAAGCCTTGAGGTAGTCAGCCGGGGTTTCATACCTTTTTTTTTTTTTTTTTTTTTTTTGAGCGGGTGGGGGGAAGAAGTAGCTTCCGCGTCTCGCCAACTGGCGCCTTAGTCTCAGGAAGCGCTCTCTTGCAGGGTGGATTTTCTTGTACCCATTACCTAGCTTTGTAGGAGTGAAAAATAACTCTTACACCTAAAAACGATACAGAACTGCATTTACTTAGATAGTAGTTACACAGCTACGAGTTTTTAATGTCCTTTTAGGAAATTCTTACTAGCGAGGTAATTCTCTCTTATTAATGCAGTTCATCTCTGAGCTTAAATGCATTCCTTGGCAACAGAAATTAATATGGAATTGCAAACAACTTTAATAGAGCCGAGGATTTTTTTTTTACATTACACCTTTTCAGTCCACATTATGCGTTTGTAATTTCGAAATACTGAACAAAACAATCGTTAATTTCACATAAATCTGTTTAACAGAAATTTTTCAAAACTACATTGAAATGTGTTTAGGGTTGGTGAAGAAAAGGTGGGCTTCCAGTAAATGTGCTGAAAATTGCATGGCAAGTTAGTCCCTAATTGTATAATAAATATCAAAAGTAAACTTATTGTAAAATGCCTTTTTGATTTTAGCTGTTCCCATGTTTTAATGTCACTTCTTTTGTCATATGACAGATTTTTTAAATAGGCAGTATCATTGTTATTTTTGTATCTTAACAATGTTGACCCAGGTACTGTAATAGAGATTTTGATGATGAGAAGATCCTTATACAGCACCAAAAAGCAAAACATTTTAAATGCCATATATGTCATAAGAAATTGTACACGGGACCTGGCTTGGCTATACATTGCATGCAGGTAAGGATTTTTGTCCTGTATTTAATTTTTACTCCCTTGTAGTTTGGGGAAAAACATGGGAGGAAGATCATGAATTCTTCTTGACAATTGTAGGGGTTTTTTGTTTGTTTTTGTGGTTTATTGCAAAGGGTCAGGTAAGACAGCCAGCTTTAAAAAACAAACAAGAAATCTGTTCTTTAGCCCCCAAGAAGGTGAACAATTGAGTTTTTATGTTTAAAGACTTTTTATTTGTATTTATCTTTAAATAACTATTGTTTATCCTATGTTGGGTTGGTGACAGGTTGAGACAGCAGGATTTATCTCCTCAGTACTTGAATTACTACCGAGCAATGGTCAATGATTTAAATTTGTGGTCAATCTGACCGGTTCTAATCCATAGGAATGAGGATGTAATTACGTGCGGTTACTCACTTCCATTGAAGGATTTGTTATAATCTGTTGCCTGGGGGCAGGTTTACTTTAACAGTTTATTCCAGGACCTCTTTTGGAGTGGTAACATTGTTCATTTAATAATTTCTTGATTTCTTGGGTCCTTTTACTACTAGGTTGGGAAAGCTTTATAATTTTTAAGGATCTCTGAAGTACTGTTATGTATTATTCAACATGATTTCTTCTACTTTTGCCGATTTTAGAGCTGCCTGAATTTTTGCTTAATTGGACCTTAGAGAAATGTGAGATGAGTAGGTCTCTATTTATTGGAAACTACTGTTGGTAGGAAGCAGGGAGGTAAATTAAAACAAGATGCTGCTTTCCCAAATTTAAAGATAAGTTTATAGATTCTTTTTACTCCATTATGTCACTACAACAATTTAACATCCATTCGAAAATATTTGAGAGCCTACAACATGCTTAGGAAGTCACTAAGTTACATGTGGGTGTTTAAAAGGAAAAATTCCTCAGTCACAGTATAGCCACCTGTGAATGGCAGTCGTATTGGATAGTACAGAAACAACATAGACAACACTGAGTATACAGCAGTGAATAAAACAGTCACCTTTGTGGTATTGAGATTGATATTGTGGAGGAAAATAACCTGTAAATATTTTGTTTGTCTTATGGTGATAAATGATACGGAAAATTAAAACTAGGTAGGGGGTATAAGGAGGGCCACAAAAGTTAGGCCTGAATGAGAAACTGCCATCTGAGCAGATCTGAAAGGAAGTGAGGGAGCTCTTCAAATGAACACAAATGAAAGGCCCTTACCCACATGAGGAACATTCTCCAATATTGAAGGACAAGGAAAGGGCAGCACTGTGCTGTTTTATATTGGAGGGCTTGCAGGCTCTTGTAGGCCGTTTTCATTAATTCTGAATGAAATGAGAGGTTTGAATGTAACTTGCTCTGGTACACATTTTAAAAGGATCATTCTGGCTGCAGGGTTGTAGGGAGACCACTTAGGAGACGAGTACTGCAGGCAAAAGATGATGGTGACAGCCAGAATTTATTGGTGGATTGGGTGTGGAGAATGAGAGAAAGTGAGGAGTTAAGAATGATATGAAGGTTTTTGACTTGAACAATGTGAAAAATGAAGCTATCATACTATGATATGAAAGCTGCAGGAAGAATAGGCTTAGGGATGAAGACACCAAGATTGCTTTTATGTTAATTTTGAGTGTGGGTATGTCAGTTTTGAAAGGGTCTGTAGAATATCCAGGTGGAGATGCCACATAAGAATTGGATCTGCAAGTCTGGTTCAGAGGGGTTGGAGGTGGACATAGAAGTTTGGCAGGGTAAGGATGGCTGTTTGAAGCCATGTCTTCTTAGGGAGTAGAATGTAGGTAGAAAAGAGTTGTAAGTATGCCAGAACTCCATGTTGGGCTGCACCCATCATTGGGAGGTCAGAAGTTTAAAAGAAACCATTCATGGAGATTGAAAGGGTAGGAACACCAAGAGTATATATATAGCACCCAGAGTTATTTCACCAAGTCGAATGCTGCTGGTAGGTCAAGTAAGAACTGGACTAAAATCGGATTAATCAAAGAGGAGGTTATTGGTCACTTTCTGAGAGTGATTTTGTAGAATGATGAGGATTAAAGCTTTATTGGGGTGCTTTTGAAGAGAGAGTAAGAGTTCATTCTCAGCTGACCTGCCCAGGACCCCACCCCCCATCCCACCCTGACACCAACCCTAGTGTCCTGAGCAGCCCCATTTCCTCCCCAGCAAGATGAAAGGAAACTATCATGAACCAAAAGAAACTCCGAACTGTAGGCACAGGTGTGCAAAGTTGGGAAAAGGAACTGCTGGCAGAAAGAAGGTGGTTCACAGAACAGCTAGAGCAGATGGTAAAAAGACTTCAGTTCTTCAAGAAGTTAGGGTATTAAATAGGTGAATATGTTCACAAATCAAGGAAGAGTGATCTATTTTAACAGCCTTGAAGTTCAGGAATCTCTGACAGTGAACACTTTTTAGCATTACAGGCCATGCTGAGACAAAAAGCCGACAAATGGCATCCAACATCTTAAACCAGTGTAGTGCAGACAGTGACTAGCTTAAGAGAGACTGGCTGGAGCTCTGCCCAAACAGTGTGGATGGAAAAGCACCACTTACTACCAGAGAGTGTGATGATGAAGTTTCAGATCTTGAGAATTTTGATTAGGCTTCCAAGAAAGAAGCATACTGAGTTGAGTCAACTTCTGAAGATGATAAAACTAGGAGGTACTGGGAGCTGCTGTTTTATATTATGACTACTTTTTCAAATTCTGTTCATGCTTCTGGTAAAATCTAGATTGCTAGTATTTTTCAGCCCAAGCCCCTTGGACACTGTGACACTGCAGTTCTTTTCAGTTTTTGCTTATACACAAATTGATCTTTGCCTAGTTTAAGAAAGGAAGAGGAGGGAGAAAAAGAAAATAGAGATGTTCTTTCAAGGAGTTGTGCTGTAGAAAAGAGCAGACAAATGGAGTGAAAGTTGGAAGGAGATTAGTTAAGAAACTATTAGTAACACCTTTTATTGACTAAGTGCTTCTGTTTACATCCAGTCTTACTGTGATTTCACAGCAACCTGGGAGATGGGCATGTCAGTTAAATCAGACACATCCTTGAATTTCATAGATGATAGGACTAGGACCTTAGTGATTTAGATGACTCACATCATGCTTGCTCCTATCTTTTTGACTGAGACCATACTAATATTAGACAAGATTCTAAGTAAATCATGTTCTTTTTTTCTCATTACAACACCTTTTAATTAGTATATTTACTCTTGTCCTTAACACTTGGGAAAGGAATGTAGTGAAGACTAGTTAATGTGTGTGTGAATGTAATTTTATTTAAAGTACATGAGTTATTTCATCTGCAGTTTGTCAAGACTAGTAATACATTACAAAAAACTTTAAAAATGATGATTAAGTCTCGTTACATAGTTTTATTCATGGTTCAAGATTGATCAGAACTTAAGGCAATTTCTGAATTTGATTTGCATACCACTGTTAGAAGCCTTTCAGATACATCTCTAAGAAGAAAAAGCTTAGCTTTCTTTCATTTTCTTACATGAAAGTATCTTAGGAGGATAGAAAAACAGTGTTACTTGGACAAATACGCTCAAGTCATAAACTTAAATTGATAGTTCTCAAGCTTGAGCATGTATTGGAATCACTTGGAGGGTTTATAAAAACACAGATTGCTAGCACCACCCAAGAGTTTGTGATTCAGTTAGGCTCAGGTGGGCCCTGATAATTTGAATTTCTAAAAAGCTTCCAGGTGATGCTGGTAGGCTAAGCAAAATACATTGCTTTAATGTCCTTGAGGACTAAGTTAAAACCAAGAGAGACAGGGATTTTACCTTATTGGCAAAAGTTCTCCGTGTTTGAGGGTTAGAAATATTTTAAAAGAATTATTGACTTTAACCCTGGCTGTGTGGCTCAGGGGATTGAGTAACGGCCTGTGAACCAAAGGGTCGCCGGTTCAATTCCCAGTCAGGGCACATGCCTGGGTTGCAGGCCAGGTCCCCAGTGGGGGGCATGCAAGAGGAAACCACACACTGATGTTTCTCTTCTCTTTCTCCCACCCTTCCCCTCTGTCTAAAAATAAATAAAATCTTTTAAAAATTTATTGATTCTAGAGAGAGGGAAGGGGAGACAAAGACAAACACTGATTTGTTGTTCCATTTACACATTCATTGGTTCCTTCTTGTATGTGCTCTGACCAGGGATCGAACATGAAACTTTGGTGTATTGGGACGACCTCTAACCAACTGAGCTACCCAGCCAGGGTGAGAGTTAGAAACTTCTGATCTAACAAAAACCATACATTGAAAAAAAGTTCTGGTTCCCAATGTTTTACAATAAAAACTTCTTTTCCTTAGTGACCTGTCAAATAAAATCAGATAGTGACAGTTACTCATTAGTTATTGGTAATGCCAGTGTTTGTGTGTGTGTGTGTGTTTAAGAGAGGGGAAGGGAAGGAAATAAGGAGAGAAGCATCAATATGAGAGAGAAACATTGATCTGTTTCTCATATGCACTTCAACCAAGCTCTACTGGCCAGGGCAGTGATGCTGATTTTAAATGTCACTTTTGTAGTTTGTAACTACAGGTTTGTCTCAAGATCCATTCTTGGAAAATTTGCTTACTCTAAGTCACAATATAATAGGACTCTTTATTTCTTTTTAAAAAGGTTTTATTTATTTATTTTTAGAGAGGGGGAAGGGAAGGAGAAAGAGAAGGAGAGAAACTCAATGTGCGGTTGCCTCCTGCACACACCCTACTGGGGACATGGCCCGCAACCCAGGCATGTGCCCCGACTGGGAACCGAACCAGCGACCTTTTGGTTTGCAGGCCCATGCTCAATCCACTGAGCCACAGCAGCCAGGGCAAGACTGTTTCATAAGCTTTATTTAATTCAGACCTGAAATTTCTCCGATTTGAGTATTTTAATTATCAGCTTGAATTGCTGATAATTCAAGCAAGTAAGATATGGTAAATTTGAAGTAATGTTTATTGATTCCTTACTACGTGTTAGACATCCTTCCAAGTGCTTTTTATATACACTATATTTAATCCTAAAAATGACACTAGAAGTTAGGCGCTACATGGGTGGAGTAAACCGAGGTATAGAGAGGTCAAATGATTTGCCCAATCTCACAGGATTAGTAAGCAGTAAAACTGGAGATTGAATTTAAATAGTCTTGCTATAGAACCAGTCTCTTAACCATCATACTAAGTGTTGTCTGAGTAATTTGAAATTACTTTCTAAAAAGATTTATGAGGCAGTTTTGCCTGATAGAAGTTTTCTTTTTTTTAATTTAATGTTAGGTACATAAAGAGACAATAGATGCTGTACCAAATGCAATACCTGGGAGAACAGACATAGAGTTGGAAATATATGGTATGGAAGGTATTCCAGAAAAAGACATGGATGAAAGAAGACGACTTCTTGAACAGAAAACACAGGGTAAGTATTAAGTATTAAGGTGTGTGCTTTTTTTTTTTAAGATTTTATTTATTTTTAGAGAGGGAGAGAAACATCAATGTGTGGTTGCCTCTAGTGCGCCCCCTACTGGGGACTGGTGTGCAACCCAGGCATGTGTCCTGACTAGGAATTGAACTGGTGACCCTTTGGTCCACTGAGCTACACCAGCCAGGGCTTGCTGCTGCTGCTTTTTTTTTTTTTTTTTTTTTTTTTTTTAAACTATAGCTTCACTAGTGAGAGTATTACTACTTTTAAATATAAATTTAATGGTAGATGTTAGGTTTATTCAGAATTCCAATTTTGAGTTTTTCTTTGTCTTGTGTTTGAAGTTGTGTATTGATTTGTATATATGTAATACCATTTGGATCATTCCAAATATTTTCAGTATTTTTATTCATAACTGAATTCCAAATGGAGTTGATAAGTATTGAGACCTTTGAAAATAAAGGTAGCTTGTTTTGATTTATGTAACCACTAATTGTATAATTTTTCTTTTAATTTGACTTGGAATATAGGAGCTGTTATTAATCACCTATGGAATCTTTCCTCCCTCCCTCCCTTTATTCTTAGAGGGGAAGGGAGGAGAAAGAGAGGGAGAGAAACACTGATGTGTGATAGAAACATCGATCTGTCACACATCCCTACTGGGGATGCATCCCCTGACCCAGGCTCTGCCCTGACTGTAAATCAAACCAGTGAGCTTTCGCTTTGTGGGATAACACCTAACTAACTGAGCTACACCTGTCAAGGCGTTACAGAGAGGAATTTGTTTTGCAGAGCATTACAGAGAGGTCAGACCTCTTTGTCATAGTTTAACTTTTTAGAAATAAAACTGATTTAGGAGAATTGTTTTTTCTTTTCATAGAATAGGTAGTTGCTTAATGTAGGTTGAAAACACATTTGAAAAGTAAGGAACAATATTAACTGAAGTACTTCTGGAAGAAAAAAATCTCATGAGCTAATTGCACTGAAATAATTTTTTCAAATGTTGAATGTTTTAAACTTGCTGCTTAGGGCTCCTCTCCTGATGGGAAAATTAATTAACACTTTTTTTTAGCAGAAAGTCAAAAAAAGAAGCAACAAGATGATTCTGATGAATATGATGATGATGACTCTGCAGCTTCAACTTCATTTCAGCCACAGCCTGTGCAACCCCAACAAGGTTATATCCCCCCAATGGCACAGCCAGGACTACCACCAGTTCCGGGAGCACCAGGAATGCCTCCAGGTAGCATATAGTGCTTCTTAATTTAACATTCTTCGGGCTTTATTGATGCAGTGTAGAAAGTATTAAATTCTTCCTCCTAACTCTTTAATATTAATGTGTGATTTGTTGTTGTTGAAATTGTTTATAGGCATACCTCCATTAATGCCAGGTGTTCCTCCTCTGATGCCAGGGATGCCACCAGTTATGCCAGGCATGCCACCTGGGTAAGAAAACTCTTTTAAAATGCTTTGTGGGCTTGTGCCTAGTAATGATCTTTCAGCTTGGGTATTATATGAATTAAATGTGACTTTAGCATTTTTTTTGCTTCTAAAAGGTATGGGCTCTACAGATATTAAAATTGTCTTAATAAAGGGGTCCATCAATAAATTTCTAAGGAATCTACATTTGTCTTTTTAAGAGTTAAGAGAATAGATTTTTGGGTTTTAGGATGTATGTAGGCAGCCATGTGCTTCAATTGCATCTGATATAATTAAAGTAGTTGGTTGTAGATTTGAGTTTCTGAGATTCAGATCTGTCCATGACACTTTGTAGTTGTGACAAGAAGCAAATTCTGTAAATAATTTATTATTTATCAAATCATCAAGAGCTAAAAAAATATGAGGTGCTTATGCCCATCACTTTTACTTAAATGTTGTTGGATGTGACAGGTAAACAATACACTTTCCCACTGTATTTTGAAAATCACAGTTAGATTTTGATTTTGTCATACATTTTCACAGATTGCATCATCAGAGAAAATACACCCAGTCATTTTGCGGTGAAAACATGTAAGCATCTCATTCATGATGTAATTCAGGAGGTATAATCATAATGTCATTTTCTTGTGTGTTTAATGATATCTATTCAGTTGACTTCAGAAATTTTCTAACTTTCCTCACTAAAACTTCTACAACTTGCAAGCTGGTTGACACAGGTCTCTGGAAGAGGGAAATAAAACATCTCTTGAGGAAATAGTAATAAATCCATATATAAATAAAGCATTTTTTAAATATGTAGCTATTTTCTCCTAACTGCTAAAAACTAGGACATAGTGAAAAGGGTTGGTATTTAAGGAAAAATTTATAATCTTTTGCCAAATTACATGCTTTATTTTAGAAGATAATTGAAGTTTTCTAATAAAATCAGTACATAGAAGTTTAATCTTCTTGACAGAAGTCTAAATCAGGAATTCACAAACTTGAAATTTTTTAAGCGCATTGGACATTGGTATTTGAAAATGAGCTCTTTCAGGGGAAGGAGAATAAATATGGGTTGTGTTTTTAAGTCATGGTTTAGTGTTAAGTAACTAATCTTAAGTAGAAATTAGGCAGTCTGAGCTTACTTTTGATTATCTATAATATTGGTGGTAGTTTTTTCTGTGCTCCTCCAAAAAAGGAAAACTGACAATGTACATTTAGTATTTTCCTTTTGAAAAATCTGACTACTTTAAAATAGTGATTTCTTCACCTTTATTTATATTCTGTGTGGATATTTTCCAAGTGAGACAAAAGGTGATATTGCTTTCCAATTGCACATATTTTAGATGAGGCCTCTTGTATATATTGAGAATAAAATACTAGTATATAATATTACTCCTAATGACTTTAAATGTATTGAAATGTTTTGTTTCAAAAATTGAATAGCCTGTCTCCCCCCCCCCCCCCCCCAAATCTTACTTATAAACCCAAGAGTTTGCTGGGTTTTAGAGGATTTATTTTGATAGAGTTGTTGTAGTGTGTAGTGTGTTGTATATTCTTACAGCTTGATTTCAATATTAGGGGTCAAATTCAAGTCTTACCTTATTGTTTCGGGATTTAGCCAAAATATTTTCTGTGGTTTATACTGTTAATTAACTTTAGTTGTTTATTGAAATTTGCTTTCTAATAGAATGATGCCAATGGGTGGAATGATGCCACCTGGACCAGGAATACCACCTCTGATGCCTGGAATGCCACCAGGTATGAAATACTAGACAATTTTTTTGTTTGTTTTAATATAGTAAAAATAGGCTTCAAAGCAGCCAAAATTAGTTACAGAACCTGTGTACTGAAACTCATTTACTTTGTTAGGAATATTTTAAATGAGTAGTAAGAGACTCTTTTAGCAAGTGATAGAGAATTCGAACAAACTGTATTAGGCAATGTAGACATTTATCATTAAGAATAGAGATATTAAGAGAGTATCTCACTCAGCAAAAAGGGAAGTGGTAAATTCAGTGGCTTGGTGATATCAAGAACTCAACACCTTTAGTATTTTCTACTTTGTTAACCTTAGTTCTTTTCCTTCAAGCTTGTCACTCAGTGGCAACAAAGGTCAGTCAGGCAAGAAAGGGCATCAATAGCAATGTGCTCTCCTTTTTCTTTTATTAGAGAGCAAAGTAACTTTCCCAAAGGCTCCTTATCCTCTTATATATCATTGGCCAGAAATAGCTGTAATTGACCTTCTAGCTGCAAGGCAGTGTTAGAAATGAAGTATGTTGACTTTTTAGACTATAATGTGGAGAAAGGAATTTAGTTAGACAAGTAAGTGTGCCATGGAGCCCTTTAAGATCTCTCATTTGGTTGCCCTGCTTTTTTTATACTTAATTTTGGCAAGTTTGGGTTATAGACAATAGCAGGTTTAGAAGTACTCAAGTGATAGTTGATATAAAAGGAACCAGAAAAATAAAGCAGCAGCAAAATTGTAATCATTGTCAGTGCAACCATTAATTTATAGTCAACAGCTCCACACACAGAATGCTCTAAGATAATTTGGACATTTAAAGTGATACGGAATAATAACCAGTGTTCATTTGATAATGTGCAGTAAAAGTTTTCAGTTACATTGAGGAAGTTTAAAGAATGCCCTATTGATACATTTTAGGAAAATTAAAGTGTTTAAAGGGGTAACTTAGTTTTCTGGAAAGTTTACAGGTATATGACTTAGGTTTTTACTGCAATTTGCATTAGAGTTCAGGGAATATCTGTCTGTTTAATAATTGATGTAATTCTCTATATGTTTCAAAAGGTTTGCTGAATCTTTAATGTTAGTTAAGCTTAATTGCTGCTTTGCCTGCAAACAGGATCTCTAGTGCTACCTTTCACTTCCCAAAATTCTGAACAGTACAAAGGAATAGAAAGTTTGAGGCACGATTGTTCCAAGAGGCAAATGCCTAAGTTCTTTGGATTTCATTGAGTTCAGAAGTCTGTCATTAGTGACTTTGTAGTAAGGAAGCATTTTTAATATGGCATATAGCAATAGCAAAGTTTTGGGGAAATAACATTTTTCTGAACTAAATGCTTCAACAACTGGGACCTCTTCCCAACATTTCTTCACAGGTATGCCCCCTCCTGTTCCACGTCCTGGAATTCCTCCAATGACTCAAGCACAGGCTGTTTCAGCACCAGGTATTCTTAATAGACCACCTGCACCAACAGCAACAGTTCCTGCTCCACAGCCTCCAGTTACTAAGCCTCTTTTCCCTAGTGCCGGGCAGGTAAGTCGAAATTCCTGGGAAGGAGTGTATGTACATTTAAAGGTAAAATGCAGTTGTTTACAAAAATCCTTAAAAATTGTCACAGGGCAATTATTTCTTTATAATTTTAGTACAATTTGTTAAGCATAATAAGTGGCCTATTTTCTTCTGTGTTTGCATACATTGATTTTCTCTACTTACAAAAGATTGACTGGAGCCAGAAATAGTTAGTATGTTATTTTTTCATTGCTTTGAACTCTGGTTGTTCTAGCTTTCGTTAAAAGTGAAAGTTTAATTTTTGGGGACTTAAATATGTTATGTTTAGTGGTCCTCCTTTACCTGTTTAACTATGAGTGGAATTAAAGCCAAAGATGAAAATCCTAAGACCTGAACAGATGATTTGTTGGGCTTTTCTAGTCTAGAACAGTGACAAACTACAGTACTGCACACTTGCTGGAAGAGTGTCATTTAGTTGCTTCTGACCTAGTCACACTTTATTTCTTACTGATTTTGTCTCCAGCACTCAGAAGTGAAAGGTGCTTCTGTTATATATAGTATGTGTATAGTGGTTGTTACTTTTTTTTTTCCCAGTTTTGTTCAGAATTTAGAAGATCAGGATGTATATTCTTTATTTTTCAGTTTAAAATGATCCCTCAGATATTTATTTTATTTTATTTTTTCCTGTTTGTAGTTGCTAAGTTAAAGGCATTATATTTTAAGTGTCCTTTAAGCACATTAACTTATGCTTTTCAGGTGGGTGGGGATTTTGTTTATTGAGAAATGTTAAGCTTTAGCAAAGATCTGTTGTGTCATTGATAGAGAATTGGATTAAAATGTTGTTAATCTTTATCCTCAGTTGAAGGTATCAATTTTGAAATATCACATTTGCAAAACATTAGTTTTAGAAAAGAAACTGGTTAACTAGGTTTATTGGTGTAGAATTAATTTTTTTGAGGCTCATATTGTCACTTTGTTTATTGTAAATGCATTAACTGCCTGTCTTATTAAATGAATCAGATTTGATTGCATTATACTTTGCATTTACAAATATGCAATCTATACCAAAAAAAAGTCTACCACGTGGCTTGTTTTCACCCATTTGTTTGGAGACTTTTCATTGTTTCGTTTCTTTTATGCTACAGATGGGGACACCTGTAACAAGCTCAAGTACAGCTTCATCCAATTCAGAAAGTCTGTCTGCATCTTCTAAAGCTCTGTTTCCTAGCACAGCACAAGTACGCAGGAAGTTGCAGTTTAAAGTTGTTAAAATGGCTTTATAACTTAACCCTTTGGACCCTACTTTAAAACTAAAACTTTTCCCAAAAAATACACTATTTAATTTTTTTTAAGTTAACAATAATATATAAATCAATGGTATTTGAAAAATTGAACTGAAAAAAAATGTACCCCAAACTTACATGGTTCTAAAGGGTTAAAAGCATGTGAGCAGTAAATGCCTTATAGTAGCCAATGATTAGCCTGATGCATGATTAAGCTATTTTGATTCAAGCTGTTTAATGCATCACAGATAATGTAAGGAAAATCAGTATTTTGCATTTGGTTCTAAAGTTGTCCTAGTTTACCTGTTTCAGATGTTTGGTATTACACAAAGTGTAAACCATTAATTACTGGTGATTTTATACTTGAAAGATCCTTCTAAACCCTTTTGACCGTGACAATCAACCAGCCATTGTTTATTGGGAGGGTATTTTATTACTTATATAAATAACATCTCTGAAAGACATTTTTAATGTGTCACCATTAATATTAATTATGCTATGCCTAGTAACTGAAATTTATCCAAACATTTGTATTCTGTAATTTCTAACTTTTTGTTTGTTTGTTTTTGTTTTTGAGCTGCTTGGTAGATTAATTAAACAACTAATTTAGACTAGTAAAAATAGAACATTTGCTATTCCATTATATAATACTATATTCATCAATCTGGAATAAATACAAAGCTTTGTAAATTAAAGAACTTGGTGAGGAGGTAGATGACATGAGAAGTTAAATATGCAGTCTTTCTTGTTCTGTGTTGTGTTCTGGGTATGACTCAGCACCTTTTGATATTCTTACATGTTGTATTGATTTTGTGGAGTATTTATCATGTTAGGTTTTTTAAATTTTATTTAGGGTTCTTTATTGAATGTTCATGTCTTAGTTTTAAATTGGTAGTTAATATACTCAGTTTGGGGCTTTGTTGATGAAAGATTGTGTCTTACAGGCTCAGGCAGCTGTCCAAGGACCTGTTGGTACAGATTTCAAGCCCTTAAATAGTACTCCTGCAACAACTACAGAACCCCCGAAGCCTACATTTCCTGCTTATACACAGTCTACAGCTTCAACCACTAGTACAACAAATAGCACTGCAGCTAAACCAGCGGCTTCAATAACAAGTAAGCCTGCTACTCTTACAACAACCAGTGCAACCAGTAAGTTGATCCATCCCGATGAGGATATATCACTGGTAAGTTGTTCACGTTTTTTTTACTATCAGAGTTTGGTTGAATATAATTATACCAACTTGTCCATTTGACAAGTGTTAATTTGTACAATGATAGTCTTACTGATCTGATTTAATAATTATTAAGTGGTTTCTACCATTTTGAGTTTTAAGAACCACAAAATAAAGTGAATAGTGCATGTTTTGATCTGAGATGCATTCCCTCCCACCAGACTATTTCTAAAAAGACAGTAAGTTGGCTTTTACTTTTAAAAATCCTTTTAGTTAGACCTAGATTTGTAAATAAATTGAAGAAACAGTGAAGTGGGCGGTAGAAACTGCATATTTCTTTAAGCCATATATCTTTTCTAGATGCCTTCTTGCTGAAACAATTTATAAATTCTAAAGTTATCTGTGTTTTAACTATAAAAGTAGATGAGGTTTTCTTAAGGTATTATGATACGTTTTTAAAGATTTTATTTATTTATTTTTAGAGAAGGAGAAGGGAAGGAGACAGAGGGAGAGAAACATCAGTTGGTTGCCTCTCACATGCCCCGAACCGGGGACCTGGCCTACAACCCAGGCATGTGCCATGTCAGGGAATAGAACAGGCTTCCTTTTGGTTTGTGGGATGAAGCTCAACCTACTGAGCCACACTAGTCAGGACAAGGCATTGAGATTTTAAGTAGTTGAACTGGTTTGGGGGACAAAAGTAATGGTTGGGAAGTAAGGATACACTTAAAATATTCTATAAATAACATTTTAGATGCTTGCCTTTATGCTTAATAAGTCTCTGCATTTAGTTGTTTAACATCTTGCTTATTTTTATTCCTAGGAAGAGAGAAGGGCACAGTTACCCAAATATCAACGTAACCTTCCTCGTCCGGGACAGGCTCCCATTGGTAATCCACCAGTTGGACCAATTGGAGGTATGATGCCACCACAGCCGGGCATCCCACAGCAACAAGGAATGAGACCCCCAATGCCACCTCATGGTATTCCTCTTTTTGCGTTTTTATTGTTTTTAGTGGATTTTTTGAGTATACACATAGAATAAATTTATCTGCAAAATATATTGCATTTAAAAGTACAATGCACGGGCCAACTCAATCTATTTTTTGTGTTTTAAATGTGTTTTTTAGGTCAGTATGGTGGTCATCATCAAGGCATGCCAGGTTACCTTCCTGGCGCCATGCCTCCATATGGGCAGGGACCGCCAATGGTGCCCCCTTACCAAGGTGGGCCTCCTCGACCTCCAATGGGAATGAGACCTCCTGTAATGTCGCAAGGTGGCCGTTACTGATCTCACTTCATCCAATCTAATAGGTTTGGAGATTAAACCTTTTCTCATCTTGTGCTGTTTATATAGCCAAGCTTCCGTCAATAAGGCTTCATTGTGACTTTAACAAACATTATCTTCCCACATACCAGGAACTATTGGACATTTATTTTACATGGGAAAAATTATTTGGAATAATAAAACAGGAACTTTTCCTGAAGTTGCAATTTATACTGTATGGCTTCTTTTTCATGTTTCATCTAGGTTTTTAGAAGTGAAGTATAGTAAATTTGGTTCGTTATATTGTGAAGGCGCTGGAATTACATGAACATACCACCTTAATAAAGGCAAGTTCTGTAAGCTTACATTGCTATTGTAAAGTTATGCCTTCACAGCATTTCAGATGCTGTTGGACTTCATGTCCCCAACCTAGCTTGGTGAGGGCTGTAACTGTTTCCAAGTACCTGTACATTGGAAGTCTGAATGTGTAACAATATTTAATGTATTTAGAGTTCCTCATGTTGCAGGGTTTATGAAATCTGGCCCATCAAGGTCATGTGACTTTTCTGTACTGTTAAACTTCATTGTAATAAAATGAGACAAAAATTTATGCCTTTTTATTCATAACCCAGCTGTGGACCACTGCCTGAAAGGTTTGTACAGATGCATGCCACATTAGGTGTCCACATAATAAAATTCATAGTCACCAATGCAGTGTTGATATATCATTGGAATTCTGTCTTTGAACTATAGGTTGTTCCTTAGCTGCATGTTTTAAATTGGACAGAATATATAGAATTGTATATTAGTGCTTTCGTTAACAGAAAAACTTAGATACATATGAATCATTACATAACAGACACGAAATCTTTATATTGTATCACCTTTTTATCCCTTGGTGTCAATACTTGTTAGATGTCATAGATACTAAAAATGTAATCCTTACTATTTTCTCCTTCCTGCTGATGACATTGAGAGCCTAGTGCCAGACCATTCATTTCCTTCTGACTGTTCTTGATACTGCAGTATTTCGTGGACCTCAGAAGCTTTTCAGGTGCAAACTTCTAGAAGCTTAGGTGCAAGCAGTAATAGCTTTTTATGCTGTTAATGGATAGGTATATATTCTGAGTGTAATGTCGAGAATCTAAATGTGCCACTGTTAGGATGGTAAACAGGTGGAGATTTGAACATTTTTATTACAATCTTAGAAGATTATATTTTGACTAGTGGGCTGCCTTTTGTTATTAGGCCTAAATGACTTTACTAACTTTTTCATCCTTGGAAATTTGAATGTTACTGTTTTCCGATGGAAAGCCTTTCTGTAGAGGTGACTGCTGTTATTTAGAATTTTGTGTTGCGAGTCCATAATAAGAGCTCCTGTTGAGCCTTTTTTGGCATCCATTTTTTTAATCTTGTGCAGGATAAATTCTTATTTAAGTATCAAATGACCTCTACAAAGTATAATTATTAATTACAAGGACCTTTATGTTTAGTTGTTCCTTAATATAAAGTTAAGACTTCTAAGAAAATGGTAACATTTCTTTTTAACCATTATGCCAAGGTGTAGATACAAGACATGAAATCTGAAGTTTTCTTTTAAAAAAAATCTTGTAGGAAAATGCTGGAAAATGTTTTAGTCATCATAAATGGGTCTGTGTATGTTAAGTGACAAGTAAAATCATTTATTTAAACTAAACATTGCAAGTATTAGAAAGTTGAGTGCTATTTAAAATCTGATATTTTGCTCTAGTGGTTTTATAGCTCCTGTGCTATGACACCATTGAGGTTCAGAAAATTCTGTAGTTAGAAAGGGCAACATCTAGGTATCAGCAAAAATGCATTTTATCCTCTTCCTGGCAGCCAAGCCCCCCAAGCCCAGTAGCCACTCCCTGCCTGCCCGCCCCCCCCCCCCCCAAACACCTGCCTACTGAAATAGTTTTAGAATTTGGCAGCATATTTACACTGCCAAAGAAAAACATGTTGAAAATCTTTGAGGTAAATGTGGCATGGTGTTTCAAAAATTATGTAAAGCTTTATTTGCATTTAATACAAAGAGGGCTGATATTTTATGTCCACATTTATTGCATTTTGAAGCCTGATGGGAGAAAATATTACCACTTTTAAGTAAGTGGTAGAATACTCATTAAAAGTCCGTTCAAACTGTTAAGTGTGGCACTTTAAAAACAAGTACACCAGCTCTTATGTCCTGTAGGCGTATGGCTCAGGTGGCGCTCATGTGATATATTCAAGATATAATGTGTGCATGCATCAGAGCATAATTAAGCTTCTAGAAAATACCTTTTACCTAATTGCTTCTGGGGTCCATAGTGTGGTTAATCAATCGTGAGTAGAAGAAATTATGTTGAAATAATTAACTCTTTCTTTGATACATGCTCCCTTAAGTAACAGAGTTGACCGAAGTAAACTTCATCTGCCCTTATAGAAGACTTTGGATATTAAATATTTTCAGGCAGGCGTTGTGATTGCCATAATTTAGGAAGTTGCAAGATTAATGGGGCTGCTAGCTTTGGCTCTGCCTTATATCTACTTTAATCACCTTTGGGGGAAAAAAATGACTTAAACATTTGTCTGGCACTAGTTTCTATATTACATAGATTTACTATTGTATGACAGTAACAAGACCAGCAGGACAACTTCTGAGTGGCTACTGGAATTACCTTTTGATTTGAATACTTAATATTTTAGTAATATCTCACACATTTACTGTTAGGAATGGGGAAGATACTATTAGCGTGAATCTTTTCTACTGATCAAGTTACATATTGAACTTAAACTCAGCTTAATCAAACAGGTATTTGGGGGGAGATCCCAACAAAAATAATTAATGGTCTCAGAGTAGAATTACAGTGGACAATAGTTTTTTGTTTTTTGTTTTTTTTAAGAGCTACTTTTTTTCCTTTGCTTGCTTGATCATTGGGATTTTTTTTAATGCATGTCTTTTAAATTAATTGGGTAATGTTTTTCTAAAATTAAAATTTTCTTCTTCCTATAGCCCTGCCATAGGACAGGCTGAGGCTGAGTCTCAGTGTTGCCCTGTTCAGTCTGAGGCAAGTGGGATTTATTTTATTCCTTATAGGGGCTTTCACAGCTTGATGGCTGTTGGATATTTATGTCCCCAAACTTGCAGCAAGTTTGGTGAAGGCCCCTAAATTTAATTAAACGTAGGATTTTTATACTCTTTTGGCAGAGAAGGCTCTATATTAATATTCATGTTTGACTGTGGTGTTAATTAAACAAGAAGTATTTAATATGTAACTTACTTTGTGTCATATAATTAACAGCCTCGGTAAAGCTGGTATCGCTATATTGCAGTTTTAGTATATTGACAAAATTTGACGTTCTTGATTTGGAGGCATGAAATGTTTCAGTTAATTTTCTACTTTTCACTTTTAGGAAAGTCTTACTGGTTATTTGCTCTTCAAAGTATTAAATTTAACCTCAAGTATAAGTTTCATTATTGGAAATGCTCCTGGACACTGAAATATGCATACTTAATTCCAAAGTTATGCATTGAACATTATAGTAGGTTGAAAGGTTACCTGGAAATGCTTGTGACTTAATATTTTTCAAGCCTCACCACATTAGAGCAAATGTTAATGTAGAGCCCTGTGAAAAGTGGGAAGGTGGTCTGTGTGTGGTATGTATGCATATACACTACACATTTGAGATAATGAAAGTTTGGGTATTACAGACCTGTCAGTATGGGTAGGTTACTGATACTCAGGTAGCCAAACGAAAATCGTATTAAGTGCTAAAATTTCTATATTGAACTGTGGTTTTGAAACAATTATTTTGAGGTTCATTTTCAACCTTAGTGACAATGTTTTATACAATCTGCGTACATGAGAAGTATTAACATTTGTTTCCAACTAAAGTTTGCTTTTATATAGTGAGAAAAGGTGTATTTATGTTTGGATGTTGTTAGGTGGTAAAGACGGAATTATAAGAGAGGCCAAAACATAAACTTAGGTTTTGTTCCTTCCTGTGTTTGGGCCACCATTCTATCCAGATAGCCTTTTCCTCTGAACAGTAACAATTAACATACAGTACAGTGTTTGGCAAACCTGGGATTGTATTTTTATGTCATTTCAATTCTTGGAAGCATAAAGAAAAAATATGCATTAAATGAATTCTAAATTTCCACCTGTTTAACTTTCACATGCTTTTCTGTGTAACCAAGTCATGGGAAAAAAGATTTAATGTTTGGAAAAAGAACTTTGTCACAAAAATATTCCATTGGAATGTTTTACAGCCTTAGCAATTATACCTTTTTAGACTCCTTATTTGGAGTTGTTTTCTGTTGCACCATCCCCCAATATTTAAGAGTGAAGCTGCTTGTTCTAATTCTAATAGTGCTAATTGAAATAATTATAGTTGAAATAAACTCTTACATGCATGTATTAGTAGTGAGAGGGGTTTTCTAAGGGTGGCATAATTTGCTGAAGATGATACATAAGATGTAGTTTCTTTGCTATCTCTGTAGTTCTGTGACTCAGACAAATAAGATTTTAAGAAATATGTAACTTTCAAGTGTCTCTCATATCCACTGGTAAAACTTGGTAAATGAAAGGAAATGTTGAAGTCACCTCTTTATGGAGATAGAATATACACTTGTATTGGTTAGGAGACTTAAAAAATTAAACATGTACTCTTTAAAATTTTGTGTAAACCAGGCATGCCTTTTTTAATAGATGGTGTTTCCCTACCTAGTATTGAATAACCTTTGTATGTTTTTCCAAAATGAAACTGATTTTCTCTCACTGTGACTTGTAGAAAAGTCTTGTAAAACAAGGGAAGGGTTCAGTTCTAAGACTAATGACTATAAAGCAGATTTTTGTAAGTAAACATTCCCCTAATTATATTTCTGCTTGCTTTCTCATGACTTGAATATTAGTGAAGGTTACTGCTTCCCGCCCCCCCCCTTCTTAGTGTTCTGTCATCTCAATCATTTTAAT
Source organism: Desmodus rotundus (assembly GCF_022682495.2). Lineage (NCBI taxonomy): Eukaryota > Metazoa > Chordata > Mammalia > Chiroptera > Phyllostomidae > Desmodus > Desmodus rotundus. The sequence continues at coordinate 81,521,314 of NC_071395.1, forward strand.
AAATAACCTTTTGTTTTTCTAGCATAGAACCATCTAGTTTTCTGTGTGGCATTTCTTGGCAAATAAGCAGTTACTTTAATAATGTATATAGTGCCATGAAAGTGGTGATATGCAAAATTTTGTGACGTTGAATTTTCAAAACTACTTTTAATATCTTGGCTCTTAGGTATCCCCTGTTAAGAACCTTATTCAAAGTAATGCATAGGATACAGGGAAAGCAGGACTTTGAGTTCCCAAATATTTTAAATATCTTCAACTTCTCCAGGTGTTTTCATGTTCTTTGGCATTTTGAGGGAGGGGGGATAATAGGTTTGAATGTAGCTTTTTTTTTTTTTTTCCTTAAGATTTTTCTGTATTTATTTGGGGAGGGGAGAAGAGAGGGAGAAAGACGGGGGGAGAAACATCAATGTGTGGTTGCCTTTCGCATATCCCCTACTGGGGACCTGGCCCACAACCCAGGCATATGCCCTAACTGGGAATTGAATTGGCTACCCTTTGGTTCACAGGCTGGCATTCAATCCACTTCCACTGAGCCACACCAGCCAAGGCTGAACGTAGCTTGCTTTTTTTTTTTCTTTGTTAAACTAGGTTTCCTTAGTAAGGCTCAGAAGAGAAATAATTGCTTTTTATTCCCATTGTGGGTTCCCCCCCCCCCCCCCTTTTTAGAGATGTTACTTATCTTTAGAGCGGAAGGAAAGGAGAGAGGGCGAGAAACATTAATGTGTGGTTGCCTCTTGCACGCCCCCTATTGGGGACCTGATTGGGAATTGAACTGGCAGCCTTTTGATTTGTGGTCTAGTGCTCAATCCACTGAGCTACACTAGCCAGGGCGTATTCACATTGTTTTTCTTCAGTGGGCTCTATACATTCTTGCATAATTTAGCTCTAATAGGAAGAGCTTTTCATTTTTCCAACTCTGGAAAAAGAAAAGCTTGAAACTATTAGTTTTCACATTTTTGAACCATCACTCTTTAAATCTGTCATGTATCCTCAGGTGGAGATATCTTTATTTTACTAAGCAAGGTGTTGAAGTCACATTAAGGCAGAGATTGGAGACCCACAGTATATCTTCACTGAAAGGAATTTGAACTATTTCTATTTGAAGCAAATTGGATATTATAAATCAACACTGGTTTAATGTTAGGTTCTTTAGGAGGCTTATAATCACCAGCTATATTGGGAGAATATGCTTGTGTATATGTTTTATTTTGATGAAATTAACTGCAGAGAAGATACATGTGAGTAAACAATCAATGATTGATTCTTTGGACCCTACCCATTAATTCTAAGTGCCATAATGATGGTAAAATGTGATATGGTGTAGCTTCAATAATGTGCTATGTATTTGGTCAGGGGTTTGTGTAATGCTGTGTTTGTAAAAAGGGGAAGTCCTTTATTGGAATTCTCCAAGCCCTTTAGCATTCTTACGTGCCTGCAGGTGTTTTAGGGGTCTGTATTCCTTCACCTTTGGTTAATTTTGGTGAACTGGCAATGAAATTCATTGATTCCCATCTTTGATACAGATGAAGAATAATGTTTCATCAGTGTACTGCACACATACCAGTAGTAATTATATGGGGGAGAGGCCATTGTTTAGTTTTGCTGGACTTAAGAACTTTAAATGTAAAGAAAGGTAACAGCATTCTTGCACTTGGTTTGCATTTATTACTAACTTTTCACCAAATCATTTGTTACAATGTAGCTTATTCTCAATATTTACAAAGAGTTTAGTCAGAATAAAAATAAGATTTGCAGCATCATTTCCCAGTTTCTGCTACTAATAAAACAAGACAGCTTACCTACCCAAGTGATCCAACGGAAGAACTTAATAAAGTTCTGTAAGTTTGAGTTAGAAAAATATGGGGTCTGTAGTTATTGAGCAGAGGCTCCTTTTTATCTCCTGGTTTCTGTGTACTTTCAGGAGAAGCAATAGAATTTCCTATTCAGCATATGTTTTTGTAATTTAAAATCTCTAATAAGAAAGTGAAATGAAAGTTCTTGAAAGTTGAATTTAAAACTATTGAAAATTGTTTGCCTTTGTGGGGTGTGTCTACATATACTTAAATTTAGAAATTAATCCCATTGAAGAGATTATTTTTCCTACATATATGTCCCCCCTATTTAGAGTAAGAAAACTTTTCACACAATACATACTGGAATACATAATTTTATTAAAATTGAGCTGTGTCCAAGAGATATACAGTGTTAACTAACTCATTCTCTTAAGGTTATTCTAAATTTAATAGCCAATATAAGGTAATTTTTAATAAGACAGGGAAATTTTTTTAAATGTATTAATGTCAGACTCTGAGGAAATTTAATGCACATTGACTTTTTTAAGTATGGATTGAACTCCTCAGTTTAATACAATTTGTGTTTTTGTTAACTAGCAGCAGAATTTCAGCATATGCTACTTACTGGTAGAGAAGAAAAATCCCACAGCCCTGCCAGTACAGGTTAGTTTAATCTGTAAGTACCTGATGTTCCTATTCTTTTCAAACATATCCATATAACCCACACAAGGAAGAAAGGGCAGTTGCTTAAATGTGAGTATAACAGTAGATCCATTGGACACTTTCAAACACTCAGTACTTGGGCCAATTAGTTCTAGGTTTGCTAGCCTCCTTTATTACTTGGTTATGGTTGAGCTTAAATAGATCTATTGTACATCAAAGAACAAGACAGTGAAAGTTTCTGTTGGCTATATGCTCAGTTTGGTATGTCATAAGCCGTGCAGGGCTTTGGGTCCAGGATCTTCTATTTAAGCTACTTCTATAGTGGTGTTTATTTACTTTTTGACTTTTTACAGTATGAATCAACCTTAAAAAAAAAAAATTAAGTTTTCTCATCTCTAGCAATGATAAATGGTATTTTGTTGTTTGTGTTTTTAGTAATTTGCTGTAAGTACTAATTTAGTTCACCTTTCATAAACTGTAACCTATTCTGTTGGGTTCATTTTACTTTGAGCCAAGAATAACAAACCTTACTTTTTAATATTCAAATGAAAGCTGACTACCCATCAAGAAATGTAGACAAATTCTTTGTGTATTTCTTTTGAGGGACAGTGGGGATGTGATGGATTCTAAAAGATGTTAAGTTTTTATTATTTTCATTGGTTCTACCATAGTTCGTTTTTGTCTTAACCCATCCATGAGAGATTTCCTTTAACCTTTAAATATTGTACTATTATGTTGATAAAAATTTAAAATGCCAAGGTGAAGAATAAAGCATAACTTAGTTTTTATAAAAGCCTGAACCATCCTTTCAGTCTGTATCATTGACTAGGATGCATGGCTTCCTCCTTTACCACCCAAGTGTAATGATGGCTAATTTGAGTGAGAGAGTCTGTCCATAAAAGTAATCCTATTAAACTGGGATGGTGATTAGGCACTAAAAACACATTATCTAAATGTTATTTTATACAGAAGTCGTGCATTGAGTTAAATTTTTAAAAAATGTCAACTGATGAAAAAATATATTTTATAAGATATCCACTTGGTTTTTAATAGAAAACTGCCTAAGGGCTTAAGTTTCATTGCCTTTCACAGTTTAATCTGTATAAGAAATGGCGTAAATACAGTGGAAATGATTTTCCTTAAAACCATCTCTTTAAAGCTGCCTTTCTGGTGAGTACTATTTTATACTTTTATATATCAGTTTTCTTTTAAATTTACCTGAAAGGGGGCACTTTCATCAAAGAGTGAGCAATTTGAATTTCTGCACCCTTTAGATATTACCTGAATTGGGAACACTAAGAATAAGGTTATTGTTTTACCTCCTAATATTTCTGTAGTGATCCTGGGTTCACTTTTTTCTGACCTTCATTGTAACAGCAGAAGTACAAAAAATTTTTAACACAAATTATTTCCTTTTAGTGAAATGGGGGTGGGGAGTTTTTATTCGAAACTATCTAGCATTTATCATTTTAAGCTTAATATTTTCCTTTTAGTTGATGTCCAAAATATTTTTCTCTATGCTTTTAGCTCCCACATTGCATAGGTATAAAATTTAAATACCAGAATTCCTGTCCTTGTTGAAGCTGTTGTTGCAGTGATTTGTGAGCAGTTAAGCTGTGGGTAAGGTTGGAGGAGGGCTGGCCTAAAATATGGTAATGTAAGCTAATTGATTCTTTTTGACTCAGGCTTAAAAATATCCAGTGTATTCTTAAATAACTAACCTTGCATGAAAAACTTGAGTTAGAAATACTGGCTTCTGGGACTCTGTATACCAGTGAAAATTAGCCTCAGTATACTTTCAATTTATCTTCCCCTTAGTCTTTAGCCACATCCTAGCTAATGTCAGTATACACTAAGGATGCTTTTACATTGTATCTTCTGCTGATCTTTGTAAGCCAATAATGAACAGTCAACTCCAATGCTTTTTTAGTATGAACAATGATAGTTTTCTACAGTCTGAACATTGATATCTATGTGATGACGGAAGTACTAAGCAGCGTATGGACACTTAATTTATGTCTTTAAGATTTAAAGTGGAGTAAATTTCTAAGGAACTCTGTCCTTTTTCTAGCAAGGATAAACAGACATTGAAAATTTGGTAAGTATTTAACTTTAAATGCATGTGGTAGTGATGAGAGTAAATAGCCAAATTTCCATAGTTTAAGATAATATTTAGGCATGAGCAAAAATTCTTGAATCTCCTTTGCGACCCAATGTCTGTGTGTCTAGCTAGCCGTTTTATAAACTTGTGTGCACAATGATTAAATTGAAATGTACCTTACTCTTTGTCTGGCTTGTTTTCTTTTTCATTTGTATGGTACTTTAAATACTAATTTCATATTTCAAGCTTTTTTCAGGGTAAAAATAAGTGACTGGTAAAGAAAATATCTCCAAGAAGAATTATGTCAGTGTCCCTATGTAAAAACCCAGTGATGGCTTTCAATTTACTTAAGCATTCTATTTTACAGCTCCAGTTAAAAGTGACAATAGGCAGCTTGATCACAAAAATGGGGCTGGGGGGTGGCGAATCTTTGTGCTCTTTTTGGAATGTTTGTAGGGATCATTGTATTACAGTAAAAAGTTAATCCATTGCTTGATTTTCATGGAAACTGCTTTTTAGGAGGGGAAAGGTAGTGAGGTTTGGAATTTTCCTCCTCTGGTACATTGTGATTAGTAAGAGGATAGTATATGGAAGTTAAAGTGAAAACATTGCATTGCTCTACCAGGGAAGGTGATTTATTTCTTAGTGTGTCCATTTTTTTCCAAAATAGTATATGGCATTATTTTGTGAAGTGGTACAAGATCCCAAAGGGTTTTGTGATCCCAAAGGAAAGAGGAGGCTCTTACCTCGGTTTAATCTCCGGGCTTTGCTCCAGCATTGTACTGGCAAGGAAGGAAAGAAGAACAAAGCATACAGGGGATGTGATGGTAAGGACTGAACAGAAAAACCAAAGGAGAGGATAAATGGTTAGACCGTGTGTGTGATTAAGTGGTCTAACGAAACAAAAAAGTGTGAATAGTGATGACATTTTTAATGTAAGTAAATGAACTCACTAATAAAGGTTGTAATTATTAGCCTAAAAATTAACGTTAAGCCCTGGCCAGATAGCTCAGTTGGTTAGAGTGGCATCCTGATACACCGAGTCTGTGGGTTCTCCTGTCAGGGCATGTAAAAATCAACCAATAAATAAATGGAATAAGTGGAACAACAAATCGATGTTTCTCTCTCTTTCCCTCTCTCCCCCTTCCCCTGACTCTAAAATCAGTGAATAAAATTTTTTATTAACATTAAAATTCTGGAAATTAATAATGCATTTCGTGGGGGTTTTTTTCCACAAGTAATATTTAGCACATTTTGACATTTTGATGTATCACCTGGAGGCTAGTACAAAAGAAAAATGAAATGGATGATCACATAGTGTTTACCCATGTTGAATTCTAGTCCACTGGTGGGGTTTGGAGGTAATAGGTGTTCCTTAGCATATGGCACCATGTAGTAATTAGACTGGAACTCAAAAAAACACTGAAGTGTTTTGTTTCTCTTTTGAGGTAGTTTAGAGGGGTTTGCTGGGCTTGGGAAAACCAAAACTACCATTTAAAAAATGGTGTTTTATTTCCATAGCCTTAACAATTTTAAGTTTGTGTTTTCATTTAAAAGTCAAAGGATTTTTGCTTCTGCGTTACAAAATGCAAGCCTCTTTTTGTTCCAAGATTGTGTTTGGCCATTAAGACCATTTGAGTTCCTGTTATTTACAAAGATTAATAATTTTTTTCTTGTAGTATTTGTGATATTTGAGCCCATTTTATCACCTTGAACAAGTAACTTTAGAATGATGCTAATAAATTTTCTAGGCTTTTAAGAAAAAATTGCTATGAAAAAGGTTAATTTTGTCAGCCATTGGATATTGCAGGAGTGGGGTGGGGGTAAGCAGTTACTGAAAACGTAAAGCTTTTATATGGTAAATGCATACGAATGCCTATATAGCTTAGACATTAATCAAGGTACAGATAGACAGGACATGCATCTGAAAAGGGATCATGGAGCTGAGGATTTAAGAAGCCAGTCCTTCAAGAACGTCTTAGGTAACAATATTAAGGCAGAAGGAGTAGTAGGTGCAGAAACTAAGATGTAAAAGCTTACCACCCTGGAGAAACAGAACAAATGAAGTATGAATGGTGGATTGGGAGGGTGTGCTGTGAGTGGAGAATGGGAAGGTGGATGGACCACAACACAGGACCATGTATTCTAATGGAAGTCATTGAAGGACTTCAAGCTGGTGAGTAACACACAGTTTATGATTTCTTAAAATCTCATAAAAGTTTTTGGTTTTTTAAAAGTTGTGTGCAGGTGGTCAGTTGGTGGGTGGTTGCAAGGCAGGAAGAACCTGGCTCGACAACTGGTGTCATGAATTTGACTGGAAGGCGATTGGGGCAGTTAGGTGATGCCAATCCTCCTTAAGAATAAAATGCAAAAAGATTTGAAACTTACATATGCTTTAGTCCACATCTGATCTAAAAGACTAACTTAGGAAATGTTTGTTGAGTAGTAAGCCATTGAGAATTCTTTTTTAAAATACACAAGTCTCTCCATTCAATCTAAGAAGGATAAACACAAGAAAAGGCCAGTAACAGAAGTCAAGTTTGAAGAAAGGTAAAACCTGCCTTGGGGGAAAAGGTGGCATTTGAACTAGGTCTTAACAGATTGTTAGGGCTTGGATAGATGCAACGTGTTAGAGGAAAGCCTGGGAAACTACAGCACAGAGGCCGGTGAATGAGTTGCGAAGAACAGGGTAAGAGCCTAACATATAAAGGTCCTTGACTATTGCATTGGGTACACGTTTTTCTCTAGGAATTGGAGTGCCTTCAGTTTTTAGCATAAAACGACTGGAGCTGGGGTTTTCCACTCTACATATCTTCATAAGAAACCAAAATGTGTGTTTGCATCACCAGACGCTGCTGTGGACTGATTCCTCATCATCAGCCCAATGATAAGGAACCATAGGTTTCAGGAACTGTATTGGTCCTGTTACTGATTTGGACAAGTTATAATTAAATTTTTTTTAACTGGTGCAGGCTTAAAATGATTTGGAAACCTAGTGTACCTCAGACCCTTTATTTTCCTTGGTCACCTTCCAGCAAATAACAGTCTCTCTTAATTGTAAGACATTGTTGCCCTCTCAATTGGTAATGCCACACAAGTGTTAATTCATACAACTAAATCCCCCTCTATCTGTATTCATAGAACATTCCTGGTAACTGGTTCTCTACAAAGGTACAGTTTAATTAAAGTTTTCTGAAGTGAGTGTGCTGTTAATTCTCCCAGATAATTTGTATCTGGACTTTGAGAGGATCCGTGAGCTGCTTATTAACCAAAAACCATTATTTATACATACATATGCTTCATTTGGCCGCCGACATTTTTAACCTACTGACTTGGAAGTTCCCCTTCATTGAAGTCTTTGGTGCATGTAAGAGGTGCTAAATAAAATTTTTGAATTACGGTGTTTTCTCCGAAGAATACTGCCTTTAGTGCCATAGTACTGAAGGCAAAACCTTGCAAATGGATGTCTCAGATGATGTATAGTCAACCATACATTATAGGTGTATAATGTATTAGCATACTTACTGGATTCATGATGCTGCAAAGCGATTCTTTGTAAGGGTATAGTCATTTTTTTCCATTCAGTTTGAACAAATCTTCAAATCTTTGCATCAGTCACTGCCACCACACATGTACTTGTCTGATGACTTTACAATATATTTCGTTGAAAATAGTAAAAGCCAAGCTAACTTTCAGGTAACATAGTTACAAACCTGTATTTGCATTGCTATTGCTTTGGACTAGGTATCCATTCTTTTAAGTCCTTTTACTATGCTCTGGAATCTTACCGACTACTTCCCTTTTTTGTTTCTTAAGATTCTTTTTTTAGGGAGAGGGGAAGGGAAGCAGAAAGGGAGAGAGACATCAATGTGCAAGAGAAATACTGATTGGTTGCCTTTCACGCGCCCCAACCAGGAATCTGGCCCACAACTGGGCACCAAACCCATACCCTTTCAGTTTGAAGGCCAGCGCTCAACCAACTGAGCCACACCGGCCAAGTCACCTCTTAATTTTTGTAAGCAGTTTTAGATTTACAAAATTGAGAGGAAGTTTTGGGGATTTGTGATACATTCTCTGCCCTCTCATGCATAGCCTCTTGTCAACATCATTCATCTGAATTTTTAAACCAAAGGTGAGTGTACACCAATACCTCATAATCATCCAAAGTCTTAAGTTATCTTAGGATTCATTCTTGGTGGTGAAAGTTCTATGGGTTTGGATAAAAGTATAATGACATCCATCACTATACAGAGTGTTCACCACTCTAAAAATCCTCTGTGCTCTGCTTATTCATCCCCGCCCCCTCTCACCCCTGGCCACCAGTGATTGTATTTTCTCCATAGCATTACCTTTTTTTAGAATGTAACATAGTTAAAATCACACAGCATCTAGCTTTTTCAGATTGGCTTTCGCTTAGTAATATGCATCTAAGTTTCCTCCATGTATTTTCATGGCTTAATAGTTCATTTCTTTTTAGTAGTGAATAATATTCCATTGGATGTACCACAGATTGTCCATTCACATACTAAAGGCCATCTTGGTGGTTTCCAGGTTTTGGCAATTACGGACAAAGCTGCTCTAACCATTTATGTCCAGGTTTTTGTGTGGAGATAAAGTTTTCAACTCCTTTGGGTAAGTGCCAAGGAGTGCAATTGCTGGATTGTATGGTAAAAATGTTTAGTTTTGTAAGAAATTGCCAAGCTGTTTACTGAAGTGCATCAATTTGCATCTCTACCATCCATGAATGAGAGTTGTTAAGCATCCATACCAGCGTTTAGCATTGTCGGATTTTGGCCATTCCAGTAGGTATGTAGTAGCGTCTTGTTTTAAGTTGCAGTTCCCGATAACAATGTGGAGCATGTTTTCATATGTTTGTGTTTTCTTTGGTAAGGTGTCTGTTAAAGCCTTTAGCCCAATTTTTCTTTAAAGATTTTATTTATTTTTAGTTAGAGGGGAAGAGAGGGAGAGTGGGAAACATCAGTGTGTGGTTGTCTCTTGCACGCCCCCTACTGGGGGCCTGGCCCACAACCCAGGCATATGCCCTGACTGGAAATTGAACTGGCGACCCTTTGGTTCGCTGGCTAGCACTCAGTCCACTGGGCCACACCAGCCAGGGCTTTGGCCCAATTTTTGATGTGTTTGCTTTCTTGTAGAGTTTTAAGAGTTCTTTGTGTGTCTTGGATCTACAGAGTCTTTCATCAGATGTGTTTTTTGCAAATATTATCTCCCAGCCTGGCTTGTCTTCTAGTTTTGATTCTTCCATAGAGCAGCTCCTGCCTTCTTGTTGATGTCTAGATGATTTCTTTCAGTGTTTCTTCAGTTTCTGTTCCTGTTTCTCATTATTTTATAATGACTCCTCTTTTCCCTCAGAATAAAACCTGAAGTGGCAGGAGGGGTAGGAGTCAAGGATGATGCTTAGGGTTAAATTCCCTATCTGGCTTAGGAGACCTTAAATAACATGGCCCCTGTTTGTCTTCCCAGTTTCATTTCTTGCCATAGCCCTTGGTACTCAGCTCAAGCTCTCACTTCTCTCTCCCTGAACACCATATCTCCTCCTTGTTCCTGTTTGACTTTGTTGCTTACTCACACTTAACCGAATTTTAGTTTAGAGGTGATTTCCTCTTCACACCCTTGATGACCTTCCTGTGTGCTTTCATTGCACCAGCTTCTTGATGCTGCCTGTTTGTGCTGGACTGCAGCCTCCTCAAAGGCCGGAGAGTATCTTGTTGATTGCATTCTGAAAACCTAGCGTGCTTCTGAGTTGTACTGTATTTTTTGGACTGTAAGACTCACTTTTCCCTCACAAATTTGGGAGGAAAATGAGGGTGTGTCTTATAGTCCAAATGTAGCTTTCCTGGCTCTTGGGGTGGCAGGGGCGGGCAGCGGTGGAGCAGGTTTTTTCCCCCTGATTTTCCTTCTCTAAAACCTAGGTGTGCCTTATGGTCCGGTGTGTCTTACAGTTCGAAAAATACGGTACTTAAAGAGAGGCACTGAATAATTACTGAATTCAACTAATAGCTTGCCAGTCATGGGTTAATTGATTTCATCAAAACAGATTAAAGGTCCAGATAGGCACGTGCTTTTATTTGAACATCATGCAATTTAAATCTGACTCAGTTGTGCTGTTCTTTTGAGCAGCATATTTAGAAAGTACTTCCTGGTTAAAGAATAACCCTTTTCAAAGGTCTCCTGGACAGAAATGTTCTGAAAAACAATGTAATTTGTCTTTCCAGGAAGATGAGAAGGATTTTTGAGAAGTAACTTTTCCTATGGGATGTCTGCCAAAACAAAAAGCTCCTGTTTCCTGCATGGTGAAAGATTAGCTCTAGGTTAGAACAGAGGTAGGCTAGAGTAGGGATTCCAGAACAAAATATCTACAAGAACCAGATAGGTAATAGAAAAATGAGTGAAACAAGCCAATGAGTCTGGTGAACTTGACCCTTCTAAATAAGGTTCAGCCATGTGTATATTTGGTCAGGGTTGCCAGATTTCATTTTTCTAGAGAAGTTAGAAGTCATTTTATTTTTGGTAAAAACGCAGTTCTTTTTTAAAAATTAAGGCAAAACACTATCAGCCAAACATACCTTCAGGCCAGTACCGCTGTGGGTTACCAGTGTGGAACTTCTTGGGTGGCAACTGATGTTAGTGGGGATCTATCTAGCAACTGTTAATACCAGGAACCCAGATAGTACCAGAGAGAAAGGTTTGAACATAGACGAGAGGTGACTGATCTGTCAGTGTGGTTTAGCATGTCATCAGGGGAACAAAGCTGGTGCAGTTGACCAGTAATTGGCCATAATGATTTAGCTGCACTTGAGGGTTAGACAGGAATGAACACAGGAATCAGTTTTCAGCATCAGTGTTTCAGTTCCTAGAAAGATCTTTTGGCAATGCAGTACCCCAAGAGGATTGAGATCACAAAAATAAAACTTTAGAACACAGTGAATATGTTTGGGTGGGAGAGGGCATATCTTGGAAGTAGTAGTAATAGGTAACTAAGTTTATTTATTCTGGTATTGGAAAGAGGTTATTCTAGCTCTGGTTTATAGTGCCTGGCACATATGGACAATAAATGTTTGTTATAGTGAGTAGGTTCACTATAAACACCTAAAACACTTCTATGGTGTTTTCTTCGAAGCAAAAAAGGCTGTGATAGATGAAGGTGGAGGAGGATGTTGGGGGATATATGCTGATGGACAGGTATTTGGCAATACAGTGTACAGATGATGTAGAATTGTGCACCTGAGACCTGTATAATTTTTTAACCAGTGTCATTCCAATAGTTTCAATAAAAAGGAATAAATCTACCCGGAAAAAAAAAAGGCTGTAATAACTGCCAGGCTACTGACAAAGCATACCTCAGTCCTATTGTTGTTTAAAAGATTTCATGTATTTATTTATTTTTAGAGGGGAAGCGAGGAAAAAGGGAGAGAAACATGGATTGGCTGCCTTGCACATGCCCCTAACTAGGGACCTGGCCCATAACCCAGGCGTGTGCCCCAACCAGGAATCAAACAGGCAACTTTTAGGTGTGTGGGATGACGCCTAGTCCACTGAATCACACCAGTTAGGGCACAGTCCTGTTTTTTAATCAGCAAGTAGTGGTGAGACAAAAAGGCAAAGTATTTAACTCCAGTAGTTTATAATTACTAAGAGCACATAATCTTTTACCTGGTTCCTGGAAATTTGTACAAAGTTCATACCATTCCTTTTCTAAAAAGTAAATTTTTGCCCTGGCCGTGTGGCTCAGTTGATGGGAGCATCATCCTGTACACCAAAAAAGTTGAGGGTTTGATCTCTGGGCAGGGCACATACGTAAGTTGAGGGTTCAATCCCCATTTGGGGCACGTACAGGAGGCAACTGATCTATGTTTCTCTCTGTCTCCCTTCCTATCTGTCTCTCTAAAATCAGTGAACATTTCCTTGGATGAGGGTTAAAAATACATAAATACATAAATAGTAAATCTTTTGTTTAAAATATTGCATATTGCTTTTAAAAAATCTAATGCGGATCAAATAAAAACGCAGTAGTTCATCCACAGTCATAGTTCGAAGGAAGAACTAATTTTAACAGTATTCCTTTGGGCTTCATCTTGGTACATTTAAGTAGCATCCTTCCATTATTGACATGTCAATATTTATAACATCTATTGATTTCTATCTTAAATAAGAATTTGACTTTTTCCATTCCTACCACAGCTTCCCTTTTTATGTGCCATATTTTGCCATGTGTAATGCACACTCACTTTTTTTTTTCACACCTACATTTTTGGCCCAAACTTTGAGGAAAAAATATCTTTAATTTTTTCATTCAGTTAATTATTTATATTTAGGTGCTTTTTTATATTATAAAGGAATTTTAGCATTTATTTTTGAACATATGGTACAAGAAATTTTATGTAACAAATAATTACAAAACACAAGAAGAGATACGAGGTATTTCAGGTACTACCCTATGTGTAAGGCACATCCTTACTTATCCCTCAAAAATTTGGGCAAAAAAGTACACATTACATATGGCAAAGTACAGTACTTATCACTTGCATTATGTCACTTTTGTTCTCTCATTTGTTACCTCTGTAAATTATATTTTTATTTCTTGTTCCATTAAAGACAGTATCTCAGTTCCTCACAATAAATTAAAGATATTCTTTACTCTTAGGTTCTTTTTTCACCTTTTTACTTTTTACTTTGGACATTAATACTTTTTGCAGTGTCAAGTCTGGGATATTTATGTTTTGTCGTGTAAACATGTTTTGTCGATAGATTTTGAAATTTGAAAATGACAAAGATTTTTTTATGATTGTAAATATTACTCAAAGGCAAGGAGTATGATGTGAACACATTTCCTTTCCAGTAAAGCTTCCTATTTTTCCTGGAATATATAAATGCAGAAAAATACAACAATTAAAATGAACTGAGTAGATTTATATGTATCAGTATGGATATATATAAAATAACATGATAAAAGCAAGTTGCATAAAGGTATGTACAAAAACTGCAATTAAGTAATGTTGGAAAACGTGCAACACCATTGTATTTATGCACAAATACATATATAAAACAAAAGTGTGAAGACTTACATGGGAATATAAATACCAAATTTAGGGTACAAGTTACCTCTTAGGGGGCAATAAAGTGCTTCAATTGTATCTGCATGTTTTATTTCTTAAAAGATGTATGACAAATATGGCAAAATACTAAAGCTAGGTGGTGAGTATGTGGATCTACTATATATGTTTGCAATAGTTTATAATTAAGAAAATAGCATGTGTTCCCATGGAGCATACAGTGCATTGGAGAAAAACAGACAATGGTTTCATAGTGTCAAATTTGGTATAACAGAGGGGTGTGTGCAGGGCTGTAAAAATAGAAATGGGGCCCTGGCTGGTGTGGCTCAGTGAATTGAGCTCCGGACTGCGAACCAAAGGATCACGGGTTGGATTCCCAGTCAGGGCACATGCCCAGGTTGCAGGCTGGGTCCCCAGTGGGGAATGTGAGAGGCAGGCACACATTGATGTTTCTCTCCCTCTTTTTCTTCCCCTCTGTCTACAAATAAAAAATAAAATATTAAAAAAAATAGAAATGGGTACTTCCTGACTGCCTGGTGGGCAGGTGGAAGAGAGAAGATTATATAGAAGGGATGCATGAGTCTTAAATAATGAGCTGCAGTTTGTTGGGCTGTCAGTGGATGGGATGGGAGAAAGGGAATCTGTTGCAGAGAGAACAGCACATAGGAAAGGCCAGTGTTTGCATGACAAACATCCTCAGTGTCCAAATGCAAGAAGCAAATTGATCTAACCAAGTCATAGCTCCCTGTCCTTTAGGTAATCCAACCACTATCTAGCATGAAAAGTGAACTCGGGAAATATTAAAATTTCAGAGGCAGGACTCTCTCTTGTAGAAAGCATTGGGCAAATAGAAACCAGAATTGACTATTAGATAGAAGATCCTTTGGGTATTTAGCCTAGAGTATCAAACCTAAGAGTAAGGAATGGCAGGCCTCACTAGATTCTTACCCAGGCTGTTTTTGCAAAAGTGGGGAGTGTTTAACACAAGTGTAGCTGATCCACATAACTAGGGATATCAGATTGGCTTGTAGGTGCTGCTTCTGGTTGTGTTTCCTGATTAGAACACCCTGGGACTGTGCATTCTTGATCAGCACCTGGGTTATAGCTTAACCTATGTAATACATCATGCCACATTGCAAATGTGGAAGTATTTTAAAAGTAAATTAAGATAATTTTTTCTTGACCTCAACTAGGCATCTCATTTTTCACAGTTAAGTGTAAGGTACCCAAATGCCAATAACCGGGCAGTACCAACTATATTTCAAAATTTAAAGTGCTGCTTTGAGGATTTCACTCTGGTAAAATTAGTGAGTGGAGAATATTGGTACTTGTCTCCTTTTTCTTTTTGTGTCTTCTAGGTTTTTCATACTCATTAATAACTTGTCTGGGTTTTTGCTGGAAAGTGTTTTTATGAAACATGAGACGGTATTACTCGGGGGTTGATACTCTGCTGCTGGAAAAACTGTGTAACAATTTATTACATTGATATTGTGCAAGTAGTGAAACTTTGCTCTGACACTTAAGATATTTCCAAAATTTAGAATTTTATTTTCATAAATATACTGATTCCTAGAAGCACTTCACAGTTTGAAAAGGAGATACTGTGCACGTAGGACTTGAGCAATGTAATATGCCTCATCAAATTGGTGGCACAGAAAGATACTCCCTCTGTAATAGGTACTGTGTATTACATAAATTTCATCAAACTAATTATGCTTTTGCATAAACATAAGTTCAAATTCTAGACCAATGTATTCTCTGCCACCTGTCTTCAGGCCACTTGTATTACTGAAAAAAAAATTCTTAAGGGTTTTATTTATTTTTATTTTTATTTTTAAAGAGAGGTGAAGAGAGGGACTGAAACATCGATTGGTTGCCTCTTACGCACCCCAACTGGGGACCTGGCCCACGACACAGGCATGTGTCCTGATAGGGAGTCGAACCTGAGACTTTTCAGTTCAGTGGCTGGCACTCAGTCCACTGAGCCACACCAGCCAGGGCGCATTCAAAAATATTTCAGAGCCCCTTTGCACAGATAAAAAGTAAATTTCAGGTGTTTTGTTTTCACCTAAAGAAACGTCACTCTCCGATTGTTGTGTCTCAGTTGGGTATGGTGTGCAAAACAAAAGGCTGCCAGTTCAATTCCATGTTGGGGCACGCGCCTGAGTTGAGTGCCCTGCACGTGAGAGATGAATGACGGATGTTCCTCTGACACAGCAATGGGCCTCTCACACATCGATGTTTCTCTTTCTCTCCCTCGCCCTCTCCCTAAAGTAAATAAAAGAAGGCCCTAGTTCGTGTGGCTCAGTGGATTGAGCGCCAGCCTGTCAACCAAAAGGTCACCGGTTCAATTCCCAGTCAGGCACATGCCTGTGTTGCAGGCCAGGTACCCAACAAGGGGCGCATGAGGGGCAACCACACATTGATGTTTCTTTCCCTCTCTCTCCCTGCCCTCCCCTCTCTCTAAAAATACCAAGGTTGTGTCAGACAAGCAATCCAATGAGGTCATAAGGGAAGAGGACCAGAGAAACAAGAAAGATAAATGTGGCAACTAGGAATTAATTCTATTCCAGCCAAACCACTACTCTAAATTTGGGGGGTGGGGTGGATATAAATAATTAAGGCACATAAAAGCTTAGAAAATTTGCTACCCATAGACTCACTCTGAAATAACTACTTTGTTATTTTAGTTAGATTTTGGGGGGACAAGAGTGCAGTTTAAGTTTTATCCAGAGGTGAAAACATCTGCCTCACCCTAGGAAAGCTCCAACTAGGTGCATTGCAAATGAACCTAGTAGATGCATTTGCAAAGGATACTACTGTGGAGTATGTCATTTTTTAGTATGTTTCTGTGACAGAATTTGTGTTCTACAAGAAGAGAAATGAGCCCTGGCCCAGTAGCTCAGTTGGTTAGAGCATCCTCCTGATATGCGCCAGTGTTGTAGGGTTGATCCCCAGGCAGGGCACATACAAGAATCAACCAATGAATGCATAAAAAAGTGGAACAACAAATCAGTGTTTCTCTCTAAAAGAATCAACAAATAAAGAAAAAGTATTAAGAGAAATGGCCCTGGCTGGTGTGGCTCTGGATTGAGCGCCGCCGGCCTGTGAACTGAAAAAAGAGAAATGAAAGTAAGAGGAAACAATGAGGTACAAGAAATAGTGAGCAAATCAATTAGTGGGACTGATTAAGTGTTAACTGGATAAAAAGTTTTAGAGTAGCTATGAACTGAAATTCCAGTCATATAAAGATGGCAGGTATATTGGAACAGTGTAGTACTCAGCAAAAGGAAATAAAATGATGCTAAGGATCTTTGGATCTTGTCTCCTCAAGGGGAACATATAGATGTTGCTTAACAGTAGCTGTTATTAGATAAAAAGTTTGATTATGTGCATAACAATTTAAAAGTAGGCACTAGAAGATTAAAAGTTGAGTAGAAAAAACTAAGAAACTTGACCAATTCAGTGGAAGACAGAAAAGTGAAGGGGGAAGATAAAAAGGAGAAACTATATTAAATAGAAACCCCAAAATAAATAAAATACTTTATAAATTACCACAAAAGAAAATGGGTTCAATACACCATTTTTTATAAATTCAGCTTGGACTAAAATCAGACACATATATCAAAATCCAATTATATGATGTTTATAAGATACACATGCAGCCCTGGGATGTGGGTTCTGTCCCTAATCAGGGCACATATGAGGGGCAACCAGTTGATGCTTCCCTCCCTCTCTTTCTCCCTCCCTTGCCCACTCTCTAAGACAGAGAAAGAGAGAGAAAGAGGTGTAAACCAACATAGAGAATTAATTATTAACTAGAAAAAGCTGTATCAGGAAAATAGTAACCAAGAGACAGCTGAAGTAGCAATTTAATTGCTTCACCTTCATCCATTACATCACATCACTTTGCACCCCATTTTCCCAGACTATCTCTTCAAAGTTAATGAAAGAAATTTTGAAACCATTAAATAATTGAAATCATTGTATATTTTAGCTACATGTTTGCCTAACATCTTACTATGGAAAGATGAAAAAATTTAAGTTAACATAAACTTTGCATTTTCTCTCCCTGTTCCATTGTTTTTGTTTTCGATAGTTTCATTATTTATTGAAGTTTATTATATTTATGTCATGTTTAGTTTAAGTTCTATATTTAAGTGGAATCACTGCTCACCACCAGCAGTGTTTCCTGTTACTGAGTTCATTGTTTTGAGTCAGTAATAAATTAGAATTTTATCGAATTTTTTTTCCTAGAAAAGCTCCTATATTCCCTGCTTTTTTCATCTTGTCCTGTGTTCCCTGATTTTTTTCATGTTGAGAATATCTGTATTTCTCTATTTGAAAAATATCTTGACCAGGTATAATATTCTTGGGTCACATTTTCTTTCTTCCTTTCTCTGATCTGTAGCGATACTTCATTGTCTTCTGGCATTGAACCTTGCCTTAGAGAGGCCTGAGACAAGCCTGAATCCCAACCTCACTTCAACCCTTTCAGACACCTTGCTTGGTCTCTCTGGTTGCCCAAAGAATTCTTTACCGTTGATGTTTGCTAACTCAGCCGGGATAGAGATCTGTGTCTGCTGTTCTGGGTCAGTTTATTTTTCTTTCTGGAATGTAGTTTGTTATTTCCTGCTGCTACTAATTTCATTTATAAAAGAGAAGTTTAAAAATTATTTCTTTGAGTGATTTGCCTGCTTTATTTGTTAGGGTCTGTATGGCGCATTAGTTAGGGATGTCATTTACCTTCATGGCACACACCTTTGTTCTTTATACTCATTATTATTTTTATACTCTCGGAATTCCCTAACATCTATAAACTAACATAAAGTTCAGTCATGAAACAGTACAGTAGGGGTGGGCTGGCAGAAGCAAACTCAACCCAGGTCTTCACAGAATAACAAAGATAAAACCCTGCTGAAGATGAGCTTACAGTGTAAAATTACAAGCACATGAGAAAATCCTCCAGGAAGGAAAGTCAGCAGACACAACAGACTGAAGGATTAGACCCTTAAGAACATCAAATAATGATCAGATATCAATTATAGACTTTGGTTGAAATGATTAAGAACATAAAAGAAGTAACACAAACAAGAAAGCAATGCAGCCCTGGCTGGTGTGGCTCAGTGGATTGAGTGCCCACCTGTGAACTGAAGGATTGCTGGTTCAATTCCTAGTCAGGGCACATGCGTGGGTTGCAAGCCAGGTCCCCAGTTGGGGGCATACGAGAGGTAACCAATCTATGTATATCTCTCACATGTTGATGTTTCTCTCCTGCTCTTTCTCCCTCCTTTCCCCTCTCTCTAAAAAAAAATAAAATAAAGCAATACAATAATTAGAAAAAAGGACAGTGTTGGAAAAGGACCAAATCTTGTAGAAATTGAAATATATATGTATTTCGATTTGATTAAAATCAAAGCACAGTATATGGATTAATAGCAGATTAGAAGCAGCTGATGATATGATCAGTGAACTCTTAAATAAGTATTAAAAAATTTCCTAGAATGTGGCACAAAGAAATAAAGAGTGGGAAAAAATAAGAAATATGGTGAAAAGCAGTTAGTCTTACATCGTGCTGTCTTAATAGAAGTAAATGTGTGATATATATGTAATTAGAAAATTTCTAGTGCCAGCCCTGGCTGGTGTGGTTCAGTGGATTGAGCCTGGGCCTGCAAACTAAAGGGTCACTGGTTCAATTCCCAGTCAGGGCACATGCCTGGGTTGCAGGCCAGGTCCCCTCAGTGGGGGGCACATGAGAGGCAACCACACATTGATGTTTCTCTCTCTCTCTTTCTCCTTCCCTTCCCCACTGTCTAAAAAAAAAAAAAAAAAAAAAAAAAACTTAAAAAAATTTTTCTAGTACCATCATTAAAAAAAGTAAAAAACAGGTTAAATTAATTTAAAATATTTCAACCTATGATCAATATAAAAATTATGAGATATTTTACATTTTTTCCCCCATACTCTTTAAAATTCTACGTGTGTTTTGCACTTTTACCACAGCTCATTTTGGATTAGCCACAGTTAAGGTGCTCAATAGCCACATGTGGCTAGTGACTACTGTATTGGACAATGCAGATCTGACTTACATCTAAAAAGAATTTCTAGGGGTCCTGGTTGGTGTAGCTCAGTGGGTTGAGTGCCAGCCTGTGTTCTGAAAGCTCACAGGTTCAATCCCGGGTCAGGGCACATGCTTGGGTTGCAGGCCAGGTCTCCAGGTGGGGGCCTGTGTGAGGCAACTCATTGATGTTTCCCTCTTTGAGGTGGGAAGGAACTTGACATGTTTGGAAAATAAAAAATAAAAAAGTAAAGGAGCCAGCTGAGCAGAGCCAGTAAGGGCAAAGCGTTAGGAGTTGAAGTTGAAGAAGTAGGCAGGGGCCAGATTATGCAACACAATGTGGCTCCCAGTAAGGGGGATTCTGACCAGACCACTCACAAGGCTCCAAACATTGGCTACATACAGAGAAAGAAGCAGCTCAACAGGAGTAGAGATGAATGGCACAACTGCAGGAGGCTGAACGGAAGATTTTGGTGACATTGAGAATGTCACATTCCTGAGAATGACCTACATGTATAGCATGACTTAAGTATAGGAACACAGATACCTCCCAATGCAATCAATGAAAGCTGTCTACTAAGCAGCTGCTAATGGTCCCTATGATTGAGTTACTTCTCAGTACTATGTAATGAAAATGCTAGAGAAAGAGAACAACATTTATTCAGAGTGTCCCCATGTTATCTTCTCACAACCACCATGGGAGCTTGGTTTTATTATCCCTGTTTTCCCAAAGATCAAACCCAAAGATCAAAAAAAAAAAATTAAAAACGTTGAAATCAGCAGCTACTGAGTGGCTGGCCTGGAATTTGAAAGCAAATGTGTGACTTCCAAACCTGTGGTCCTTTTATTGCTTTTTCTGCTTGTTGATACAGTTTGAAAGATTAGGAAAAAGGTACAACTCTTTTGAACTTGGTGTGAATAAAGAGCACATTTAAGGGTGACTAGTATAACAAAGTGGACGTGCCTGTTGCATTTCCCAGGAGGACCCTATGTAGCTCCAAACAGCAAGAGCAGTAGGGGTTCATATACAGGGTCCAGCACCAATAAGGCCCCTTTTTTACTACAAAATCTTTTATTACAAAATCATATGCATATAATTCTGTAACATAATATCACACTCAAGCACACCATATGACATTTTAGGTGAAATGTTCAAATTAAAACTATAAATTATTACGTCCATATTATTACCCTACCAACCACACTCAAGCAGGCCTTACTTCTGCCAGACCTTGTGTATAAAATAATCATCCATTAATAGTCCTAAAAAGTGTAAGAGAAGATAATGAGAAACTAGTAACTGAGGAACCTTTTCAGAATAACTAGAGGTAATAATTAGCTGTGGTGGCAGAGGGTGAAGAAAATAGAGGAACCAGGTATCTAGGAAACTGAACAGGTGAGGGCACTGTAGTAGGTGTGTCGAAGGACTTCATGTGGATACAAACTTCATTCATTCTCTGTGGCAATCTCCTTTCCCTTCCCCTGGATGATATCTCAGGCAAATGCCCTAACTTCTAGGTCATCTGTAATGATTAAACATCCAGTTTATCTTTACTTTCTGCTCAGTTTTGCTGTGAACCTAAAACTGCTTTCAAAAAGTAAAAAATATGAAGGAAAAAGTCCAGTGTACCCTAAATTAAAGCTTCCATTTTATATTTGATTTAAAACCTCACCCTCTTCTAATTCTCAGGCCGCTGAAAATTTGTGTTTTGCCTATTCTTTCACTCTTTCTCTTCCCTCTCTCACTCTGCCCTGTCTGGGTCTTTTCCAGCATAGGGTGAGTTTGGGGAGGGCAGAGAAGTAGGAGGGATTATAAGAAAAGAGTTAAAAGTCTTTTACACGCCTACTGCCATCAGAGGCAGAGACCCGGGTGCTGATGTTCTCATGTCGGGAGCATTTATGTGTTTGGAAGTTCCACCAGTTGACCTCAAGACCCTGCTGCCCCCTCCCTTCAGTGACTGCCTCCCGAAGTCCATCCTTTCAGCCTCTTATTACTGGCAGGTGACCCTATTGAGTAAGTCCTTTCAAAACAGTCTTGGATAATCTACACTTGCACCATCCACTTGGCCCATGCCAAACACAGGTAGTGGAGGCTGCCATTGATGCCCTTTCTCCTTGTCCTGCTCTGGGGTGTATCCGCCAGCTTCCCTAATTCAGAATCCAGCAGGCTAAAAGTGGGTAACCATCTTCACGAATGTGCAGACTCCTGGAGAGACCTGTCTGGTTCACCTCAAAACTCTCCCCATGGTGGTTGCACAGAGGTGGGCTTACGAGTTCTTACAGTCAGCAAGGCTCACCAGGTTGGGAGGAAGATCTGTAGTATTTTTGTAGTATTACCTATTTGTAGGGAGGTGAGTATTCTGTCCTCTCCTGTGATTTCTTATAATGAATTCCTTTTGCATTTTTATGTCTCCCTGATGGAGGCTGGAAGTGGATGAATGTTACAGGACTGGCCTAGTCACTCTTTAGCAAGTTCTTTGGGGTTGTAACTGATAGCTTTTCTTTAGAAGGTGGAGATAGTTACGGCTTGTTGTTCTCAGCTTTGGAATTTCATTGCCCATTAACAGTCTGGTACATTATTAACTGCATACCAAATTGAGAAAGGTGGAATGCTTTTTTTTTACAAAAAAGATTTTATTTATTTATTTTTAGACAGAGGGGAAAGGAGGGAGAAAGAGAAGAAGAGAAACATCAGTCTGTGGTTGCCTCTTGCACACCCCCTACTGGGGAATCTGGCCCACAACCCAGGCATGTGCCCTGACTGCGAATTGAACTGGCAACCCTTTGGTTCTCAGGCCCACACTCACATCACTGAGCCACACCAGCCAGGGATGCTTTTTTTTTTTTTTTTTTTAAAGCAAAGGAAGACTCAGTTTTACACTGAGATTCATAGAATCTCAGAGTTAGGAGAAATTTAGAAGCCATTTAACCCAATTCCTCATTACCGTCATGAATCCTGCTTACAACTATTTGATGTTACCCAGTTTTTATTTGAACACATCCAGGAACTAGGGACATATTCCCTAACTCTCAGATATCAACTCTGCCAATTACTGTATGAACTTCAAGTCACTTAAAACTCTGTTTCCTCATTTATGAAAGGAGTATAATAATATCTTCTTCACAGAACATTGTTGGGAGGCTAAAAGGAGATTTAGATACTTAGATATAGAAGAGCACAATGTTCGTTCCTTTTAAAAATATGCTGTTCCCTTTACAATACGTCATATTTACAGCATATTCCATTTTTGGATTACCTTCACCTGGAGAAAGATCTTTCTCACACTGAACTGCCTCTATGCATGTTAAGTACCTCCTTTTAGTTCAACCCTCAGTGGTCACAAAGGATGTCAAACCTTTCAGATTAGCTATGATTTTAGTTGAAAAAAACGAGATACTGGAAAGAAAAATCTGTTTTTTCCTTTTTGAGCTGGGGGAGTTTGGGTAGCTGTTAGGCTTCTGTGTGACCCCCAAGAGGGATTTTTTGAGTGGTTGGGGCAAAGATGATAATTCACTTCCTAACATCGTCTTTCCCCAGCACTGGGGGGTTTAATCACAGGCTGGCCAGCATTCTGAAGGATTCTAGCCTGCAAAGTGTGCGAGTGTCTCCCAGAAGTGTTGTTAGACTCTTCAACGCATTTGAGCGGCGCTATTCTTTGTGAGCCACAGGTGAGCACTTTATAAGATTGCTTATTGCCCTGAAGGAATCGTTAAACGTACAGGCTATGGCCCTCGAGGAGAAAGCTCCGTTGGTTAGAGCCTCTTACAAACACCAAGGTTGCGGTTCCACCACCGGTCGGGCGCATAAGAGAATCAGCCAGTGAATGCATACCTACGGAACAACAAATCGATGTTTCCTCTCGCTCCCTTCCTCTTTCTCTCTAAAAATCAATAAAAAAAATTAAACGTAGAAGCTATAAAGAAAGCAAAACGGCTTTCAATGAACACCTAGTCCGGTGCTCCTGTCAAGGGCAATGGAGAGGAGTCAGGGTTGAGACCTTTTTGGGGGTGACTGGGGATTATCCCTGGGCTCCTATTATTAGGCACCTCCTCTTGTACTCGTGGGCAGGCAGCTAGGCTTGTGTTGGGCAGCTTAAGCCCACCAAAGAGGGGCCGCAGCTCTCACGCTCACCTTTCACGTCTCTCACCAGGTAGAGAGACTACAACTCCCGTGATGCTCTGGGAGCGGAGGAGGGGAAGCTATAGTGGGGAGGGAAAGCAAGGGCGGGCCTTCCGGGAATGTGTTTCCGGCGTCGGCGGCCGCGGCCGGGGACGGTGTGAGAGCGGTAAGATGGCGGCTGCGGCGGTGGTGGAGTTCCAGAGAGCCCAGTCTCTACTCAGCACTGACCGGGAGGCCTCCATCGACATTCTCCACTCCATAGGTAAAGGTAGCTGCGTTCCCTCCGTGGTCCTGCTGGCCCAGCTCAGCCTGTGTTGGTTGGCGGCGGCGGAGCGGGGCCGGGCTAGCCGGCTCTGGTGCTGCTGACTCACTGTGTGTGTGAGGGGGGCCGGGCCGGGGGCGAAGGCCGCTCGGACCTCCATGGAGCCCCCTGGGTCCCACCCCGGCGGGCAGTCCCGAGGCAACCCCGGCGTCCACTTGCCGGCTGCTGACTCACGGTGGGCTCAGCGTGGGGTGGGAGAGCGGGCCGAGCCGGGGCCCCCACACCACTCCCTAGCCTTGTCTTCCACTCTGGCCCGCGCGAGCGGAGCAGTGCCAGTTGGTGTGCTTGTTGCGAACTAGTGTGAGAACCTCGAGTTAAAGGGCCTGGGCGAAACCCGCTCAGGACAGGCGTTTCCCGCCGTTGTTATCAGCACAGCCAGCTCCGGGTGGGAGCGCGAGCGCTCGCTTTTCTCCTGGAGTTTCCTTCCACGGGACTGGGAGCTGCCACTTCTCCCCGACCCACCGCGGAAGGCGGCATAAAAGAGGGGGCCTCTTTCTGAAAGTGGGACACGCCGAGGAGACATACACCTCAGGCTGGCATTTGGCTTGAGGAGGTGGCCTACACGTTCCTTTGCCCCCGTGTAGATTGAGTGTAAGAGCGAGATGTAGGGGTGGGACCGCCGGGCTAGAGAAGGTGACTAATCGCCCTGGTCTCCCCTGTAAAGGTTGGAAGTCAGTTCAGGAGTTAGTTGTCAGCCGCGGAGTTCAGCCAGGGAGCTCTTTGGAACCGGCCGGCTGCACATAGCTGGGAAAAATAAGAAAAAATCCATGAAACTGCTACAGTTGTCTTACTTTTCGCACACAACAGGAAAGGTGAAGTGGGAGCCCCAGCCACTCTCATTCGAAAGAGTTCTACTGGGATTCAGGTGTGAACAGAAATAAATCTCTGATGACAGAGGAGGCTTTTAATATTCAGCATGAGAGGGTTCAGTTGGGGCATGAGCTACCTCTTTACTGCACATGAAATGATGTGATCTTCTTAACGTAGCTTGAGAGGATTTGATTTGGATCAACAAGTAGTATGAGAACGCACGTGTGTTGGGACCGCCAGGATGTTGGCGTTATGTTGACTCATAGTCTGAAATTTGGTGCCCCTGGCTTGCACGAAGGAAGGACAAGATCTTGATGTCTTTATCTTTGGGTGTACTGGAGAAAGAGAGGAGGTGGGAGTTCAGGTGCATCTGTTAATGGATGATATTGGTAAATAAAGGGTGTTCCAGGTTGAAGTTATGATCTCGACTTGACAGCTACAATTACAGAACCATTGTGAATACACACCGACATTTAGAACCACTGTGCGCAGCATCGATTTTTTCTCGTGTCTAGAATTTTTGTCTTTTATGAAGTGGGAATGATGGTAAACATTATAGAGTGTTTCTCTTGCTTGCCCACTATACAAGGAGAGAGTTCCCTGTAAGAGACCCTGTTAGAGTAAACTTGGGTCACGAGGTCGACAGCCCTACTTTTTCCGGACTCCATTGTGGAGTGTCAGAGTCTTGGTTTTTGTCAAGTCATGACGCTTTGGAGGAGAAGTGGTAACTAGTGATGATCACTGAAATTACCACTGCAGATTTGGAGAGGGGATTCAGTGTTCAGATGTAGAATAGTTATTAACAGTTGAAAGTGGAACAGATAGCACTAAGTTATTTTAACAGATCACGAATCCATTGTAAAGCAGCCGTCCACTGCAGGTTTGATAGGGTGGTTTTTCCTGAATGGCTGTGTATTTTGCTTATCCCTACCCACCCATCAGCTGAGGCTTTCCACAGGCCTAAAGTTTATTGAGAGACTTTTTATTTTATAGTCATTAGTAACTTGGTCATTTGACTTCAGTTTGTGGCAGGTAAATACACAGGTATGTTTAATATTTTCACATAACAATGCCTAGTCTGGGACTTCCACCATGTGTATGAACTTGTTTTGTTTGAATTTTGTTTTAACTGAATGACTGTCCCAGAAACCTCAGTGTTATGTGGGAAAGGGAAATTCTAATTGATAAAACAAAAAGGCACATTTAAAATCAAAGAGATGAATTGGTTTTGTGAGTGTGAAATTTTCTTTAGTCTTTATTTTTTTTTGCCAGAGTTTTAAGAGGGTTTGATTTTTTTCTCCCAGTGAAGCGTGACATTCAGGAGAATGATGAGGAGGCAGTGCAGGTCAAGGAGCAGAGCATCCTGGAACTGGGGTCTCTCCTGGCGAAGACTGGACAGGCTGCAGGTAAGTGCTACAAATGGATTGCTTTCTCTTTTACCTGAAATGCTGGGTGAAGTTTCGTTGTTTTGTTGGAGTTGAGGATCATAGGAATGTATTCACACAGTTTCATTTTATTGCCAACTTGTTGAGCTTTTTCTTCTTTTTTTTTTTTTAAAGCAAGAAGTGGTCTTCAAACTCAGTTGTTTCATGGAGGAGTTTTGTTCGGAAGCTGTGGGGAAATCCTATGCCTCTTAGATATAATGATCTGTGATTTGTTTCTGGTTTGAATTTTTACTGTATTCCCTTTCATAGGGGCAGCAGCAATGGCAGCAGCAGTCTTTAGTGATTTCACTGAAGGGCTCTGGTATATTTAAGAAGGGTAGTGACTTTAGGTTCCCGATGTGAAGATGACTAGGGACTTGGCGTCCAAGTAAGTGACTTGCTGTCTTTTTTTCCTGACACAGGATGAGTCAGACATTAAATGGGAAGAGCCTTCCCAAGATTTCTCCATTGGTATCCAGGACTTTGCATGTCATTGCCCAAACGTTCTAGTGTGATTGACTTTCTAGCTCCAGATGATGATGGGTGTGTCCTTCGAATGAGTCTTGTTGACCAGGAAGGGCCTTTCCTTTGACCAGCAAAGTAGTGGTAGTATTTAGAGAGAAGCCTGCTTAAACTTAAAACGGATGATTTTCGTCAACCTTAAAGTGAATTCAGGATTTATCTGATTAGACTGGATTAAGCTCTGGTAAGTGACCTCATGAACTACTTTCCCCCGAATTATGTTGTTATCCAAGAGAATGATAGGTGTAAGTTAGCAAAACTTCTTGAACTTGACAACTAAGATCTTTCCCAATCAAGGTTGGCTAACTTATTAACTATTAGGCTAAGTCAATAGAAAATTGATTTTCTATTTAAAATATCTTTTAAAAAATATAATAAAAACAGTTTTGGAGTGCTTACTGTGAACTAGTTATTGTTTTAAGCATAAACATGGTTCAGCTTATGAATCCTTGAAACAACTTGATAAGGTAGGTGCTATTACCTATTTACATCTGAGGAAACTAAGCACAGAAAAGTTTACTGTCTTAAGGTTTATCAGCTAGTACATGAGAGAGCCAGGATTTGAACCCATGGAGTCCTGCCTCAGACCTTGTGGCCTCATGGTATAATGAATGGTTATTGCTTTCCATAATTACGACTTACACATTATCAGTGGTGGGTGGTGGTTTTTTATTACTTTTATTTCAGGCTGACTTCCCTCCTATTTAACATAGTTATGGAGTCTTTTTTTTTTTGCCTTAGTGAATGTGAGCTTGGGAGTTAGAACACAGTTTTGGTAATTAGTCCATACAAAACATAATTAATAAGATAATTTTCTTGAAAGAATTAGATGGCCACGTAAAGTGATTTGAGATTTTTCTGTTGTTGAAACATCTAAATTCTTTTTTCCTTCAGTAGAATGGATAATCAGAAACAGCATGTAGTAGAGTCAGTGCTTCAGAAAGCATATCCAAAAATGTTACTGTTTTGCTTAAAATTCCTTTTTTATGCTTTACTCTCTCCTCATTCCTTGTTCTCCCTTCCTTGTGAATTCATACCTGAGAAGTTTAGAAGTGTATTGCTAAGCCTGTTGGAATTTAATAGGAGAATCATATGAACTTTTGAAAACTTGTTTTCCAGGAAAGAGTTTGATGTATATAGGTATATACATTCGAAACCCCAAGGAAATTTGGGGGCTGATGTTCATTTACCTTATTTAGCTATTAATAATTGATAGGTTTGTGTTGTTTTCTTTGGTTTGGGGATTTCTGACAACAGAAAATATGTCTGTTCGTTAATCTTCAGTTTTTATGCACTTAATATATGGCTAACACTGTGCTAAGTGCTCTACTCAAAAAGCTTAAGATAAGGTCCCTGACTGACGCAGTCATTTGGAACTTAGTGAGTAAAACAATGTCCAGTGCATAATAATTCATCATCAGACATCATGCCTAGGTTTAGGGTCTGCAGAAGTTCTGTGAGTTTTTTTAATAAAAGATTTCATTATTTTTATTTTAGAGAGGGAAAGGGAGGGAGAAAGTGAGGGAGAGGAACATCAATGTGCGGTTGCCCCTCATGCACCCCTCGTTGGGGACCTGGCCTGCAACTCAGGCATGTGCCCTGACTGGGAATCAAACCGATGACCCTTTGGTTCGCAGGCCAGCACTCAATCCACCGAGCTACACTGGCCAGAGTTCTGTGAGGTTCTAAAAGGGAAGTTTTCGTTACATAACTGCAAATAATCTCAGGCTAGTAGGAAGGAATTAATATATTCTATGGGAATTTAAAGATAATTCAGTATATGTGAAAATGGAAAGAAACAGGGAATATAACCAAGAATGAATAAGAAACAGTAGTAAGCTAAAATAAAAAATGAACTGAGTCTTTTTGGCAACTAAGAAGTCATTTATTTCTCTGTTAGAGTGAGAAGAATAATACAGTCAGTGCTTGGAGAAAATACTGTCATGCTAGCAGGTGCTAGAGAGAAGGCAGACTGTTTAGCTCAGGTTTTGCTTCTGCCTTTCCAGGAAGGAAAATGATTTTCAAAAAGAAAAAGATAGAAATAACATCAGAAAGAATTAAAGACAAGGCAGGTGAGAGAAGTGAGAGCAGATAATCTCTTTAAGTTAGTTCAAGTCTTTAGGCTCTGACATTTTCTGTCTTTTAATATCAAAAGAATAGTTCTAGCAGATATATTTATAGAGCCACTCTTATTATTCTGAGAAAAATCAGGGATGATGGAGAGAGATAAGAACACAGTAAGGGTGAACATTATTCCACTTTCAAAAAGGCAATGAAAATAATTCTAGACACTAAACTGGTAATCATCAGTAAAGTTCTGGGACACATTATTTAATAAGTAGGTTTTAATAACTTAGAACAATGGACTTACTAAGAAAAGATGATTCCAAATTGAACCTTGGTTCTCTTCGATTAGCCTTATCAGACCAGTAGATATGCAGGGCTCCACAGACAGTGGCTAGACAGCTGTGTTGTAAATAAAGTTTTGTTGAACATAGCCACCCCTTATTTACATATTGTCTCTGACTGTTTTTGCACCACAGTGGCTGAGTTGAGTACTTGCTACTGTGACCTTATAACCAAAACTGAAAATATTTACACTCTGGCCCTTCAGAGATAAAGTTGGTCGATTCCTAGGTCAGGGGAATGACAAAGACTACATATGTGATGTACGCAGGTTATTTGAACATTGGCCATAATATTAATGACAGGTACAGGTTAGGAATTTATGATGACAAATGGATCATTTGGCAACCTGAAGGAAAGTCTCTAGCAACATGTCATAGGGATCTGTCCTTGTTTTTACTGGTCAGCATTCAGCATTATGGCTAAAGCGATTTCAGAAGGTGTGCTTATTTTTATGGATGACTCAGTATAAGACTGACTTAAGATTCAGAGTTATTGCCAAAGCCAGCAAGATTAAATTCAGTGTGGTAAATATAATTTATATACTTAAAATGCTTACCAAAACAGAGAAAGGTGGGAATTACCTGCCTACAAAAAAAAAACCTTCATGGATTCAGTCTGAGCAAAGAGTGCTGTTAGAAAGAACGAAACATGCTATTTTGTGTCACATGTGGTGACGAGATTAAAAGAATGAAGCCATGACTGTACTGGTCACACCTGACCTGGAACACCATTTCCAGTTCTGGCTACCACAAATGATAGTCTGCAAACTAGGGTTTATTTAGAGTAGGGCACCTAAGGTGATAAGGAATCTGTAAACCTGTACATTGGAGGAACAGTTGAAATGGCTAAGGATATTTAGCTTGGAGGAAGGGAAAGTTAGGGGGATATAAATGATAGTTATCTTTAAATCTGTAGCCTTGTGGAAAGAGGGTATAACTAATGTTTCAAAAAAGAATTTAGTTTGACTAGCATTGGAATAGCCTGCTCTCTGAACGTTTTTGACATTAGAGATTGTTCAGAATTGTTCAAGCATAGTAGGTGATGCTGTGGGAGAAGGGACATTGCACTAGACTACTTTTAAAAAGCTATGATTATATAATTGAAATTTGCATTAATGTGAAAGAAATTTGAGGGGAAGAAATCAGTGTAGCCTGGAGTTGGCATGGAACACTTACAAGGACTTTAGCTGGATCTAAAAGGTATCTCAGAATCACATAGGTCAAGAAGAAGGGGAGAAACTCCAGGTGGGAATGGCATGAGTGAGGCATGAGAGCAGGAGTGTGAGTGTGGAAAAAAAATCTTGATGGGAATCAAAGGTCAGTATTGGGGAGTGAAGAGGAGTATGAACTTTTCCACTCTGTATCAAGTTCCTTTTGTACCTGACTTAGTCCAGTGCATGCCATGACTTTTCAGGCAGATGAAGATTTCAGGACCCTGAATTAGCATCCTCAGGAGGGTGAGGTTTGCTTGCCCTGAATTAGAGTTCTCAGGAGGGTGAGTCTACAATTGGAGAATATTAAAGAGGCAGTGGCACTAAAGTAATTTTAACCTACATTCCAAAAGTACTTCCTTATTTGTTAATTGAAACATTCTCTAAACTTATTTCTGAAGATGTTCCCTTAGAATTACTCTATCACTCTCTTCTTACACAAGGGGGAACAACCTTTATGGTGGAAACCTTTCTAAAATTTTTTTTAAAAAATGTATTGATTAGAGAGAGAGGGAGGGAGAAAGAGAAACATCAATTTGTTCCACTTATTTATGCATTCATTGGTTGATTCTTGTATGTACCCTGACCAGGAATTGAACCCGCAACCTTGGTGTATCTGGATGATGCTCCAACCAACTGAGCTACCTGGCCAGGGCCTGGACACCTTTTTTTATTTTTATTTTTTAAAGATTTTATTTATTTTTAGAGAAAAGGGAAGGAAAGAAGAAAGAGAGAGAAACATCTATGTGCAAGAGATACATTGATCAGTTGCCTCGCACATGCCCCCAAATTGGGACCTGCCTCACAACACAGACATGTGCCCTGACCAGGATTCGAACTGGTGACCTTTCAGTTTGCAGGCTGGTGCTCCATCTACTGAGCCACACCAGCCAGGGCTGGACACTTTTTTGTTTTTAAAGATTTTATTTATTCACTTTTAGACATAGGGAAAGGGAGGGAGAGAGGGAGAGAAACATCAGTGTGTGGTTGCCTTTCACACCGCCCCCTACCAGGGACCTGGCCCACAACCCAGACATGTGTCCTGACTGGGAATCGAACTGGCGATCCTTTGGTTCCCAGGCTGGCACTCAATCCTCTGACCCATCCAGCCAGGGCTAGACATCTTTTTTGATTACAATTTAAGACTTAGGTTTTTGAAGGTTAATGAGGAGTTCTAAAAGGGAAAAAACACCCTAACTTATGTGTGAAAAGTTTATTCAGAATAGTGGCTAGGAACCGATACTGCTAAAAGGCTAAACTGGGGAGTACTTAGGGAAGGGAAGGCAGGGAAAGGGAACCTGGAATTGGGAATCTCTGTCTGTTCAAGGGGAACTGCTACAGCTGATTTAAAAATTAAAAACAAACACCTCCTATAACCTGACCCAATTTGTTGGTTGTAGGGAAGTGATTTTGTTCAAGGTAACAGAGGCACAGCATGTTTTATGTTCTAGAAAACTTGTCTCTGGGAATGTGAGTACTTTGCTGTTTACCTTTCATTAAGAGGGCTAAATGAAGCAGAGAGACTGGAGCTTTTCCCAGGGCCCTCATAGGAATCCAGGGTTGAGTGGGGAATAGAACAGTACAGATTTGGAATATGTTGGTTTATTTTTGCTCCTCCTACCTGCAAGAATACTTTACGTTCCTAAGTTTCAATTAGACTGATGGCAGTGACATAAGTACTGAGTTTATAATTTTTTAAAATATATTTATTGATTATGCTATTACAGTTGTCCCATTTCCCCCCCTTCACTCCACTCCATCCTGCCCACTTCCTCCCTCCACATTCCCCCCTATAGTTCATGTCCGTGGGTCATACTTATAAATTCTTTGGCTTCTACATTTCCTACACTATTCTTACCCTCCCCCTGTCTATTTTCTACCTGCCATTTATGCTACTTATTTTCTGTACCTTTCCCCCCTGAGTTTATAATCTTGAGTTTTTTAAATGGGTATTTTGTTCCTAATATCAATGTTCACTTTTTTCCTTTCTCAATTGCCTTCATTCAGAGCTTGGAGGGCTCCTGAAGTATGTGCGACCCTTCTTGAATTCCATCAGCAAGGCTAAAGCAGCTCGTCTTGTCCGATCTCTTCTTGATCTGTTTCTTGATATGGAAGCAGCTACAGGGCAGGAGGTAAGCTACTTTAATGCCAGAAGGTAGAAAATATGGGTAATGAAAGTCTGGCTCAGTGAGAGAAATGCCTGACTACACTGTGGTACTAATGCGGAAGGGACAGCTGGGAGAACAGCTCAGGAATTATCATGATAGTTTCTCTTGGTTACAGGGCATTTGATACTTTGGGTCTGTTCCATGCTTTGCTTTGTAAGTGGAAATGGTCAGTGGTCCCTGGAATCCTCATTACATCAGGGTCACAAACTGATTCTTGTTTTTGAGGTATTATATTGCCACACCTTTGTAATGTTTTCTGTGTCTGCAGTACCTTTCGTTCTGTGTTGCAGAGCTCCATGTGAGCACTAATTAAGTCTTGTGGCATCCCTTTTTGGCATGGTTAGTACTGAGTATACGCCTTTACTGAGGGGTGAGCATCCAACTATTTGTGTTTCATGTGTGCGGAAGTGACTGGTGTATCTGTACATGTTCTCTACAAGTTCAGACCTAGACTCTGAGCTGTATTTGAAGAGTGCCTTTATGGAGTCACTGAGCCTCTTCCAACCTTTCCAAAGGTAGTCGTATTTTTTGTAGTTTAGGGGAAGGAGACACTATCAAAATTAAAACTTATTCTGTAAAATGTGTCATATTCAAGCAGGGTATATTGTGGTTGCTTGGATCTGTAGGAAGAATATAGTTGTTTTTCATGTATGTGTATATGTACATGTACATGTGTATGTATATGTATACTCATTAATTGCCAGCTATGGGGTAGGCACTGCTGCAGGTACTGGGGATAGATTCATTTATAAAAACACACAGCCACTGCTCTCCTGAGTGTTATATTTTAATGAGGGCAGGCAATAAAAAAATATATATAGAATGTCAGATAGTATAAGGGCAGGGTAAAACTTGCTAGTTGCTGCTTTTTCTAATTGTTGCTGTGGCCTCTGGGTGTACAGGTAAAAGATATGAAAGGGTATGGTAGTATGTAGAATAAATAATGAGGAATTTCAGAAACCTGGAACATACGGATCCCACTTTGAAATCATGTCTTCTAAACACTGTAAACTACTCTGGCTGGTGTGGCTCGGTTGGAGTGTCGTCCCGTAACTGAAAGGTTGCGGGTTCTATCTCCCGTGTGGGTGTGTACAGGAGGCAACCCACAGATGTTTCTCTCTCTGTAGAAACAATGAAAAAAATGTCCTTGGGTGAGGATTTAAAAAAAAACAAACCACCACCACCGTAAACTAACTTCATTTGTAGAGAATTCTTCAAATTGATTTTTTCTGGTAGAACTATGCTCGTGCTAATATTTATTTACTTTTTTTCATGGATCTCTGTGATGTCAGACATAGTATTTTAAAAAGTTTTTATCGGTTATGCTGTTACAGTGTCCCGATTTTTCACCCTTTGTCTCCCTCCACCCAGCAACCCCATTCCTGTAAATGCTCTCTATATCCATGATTCTGTCTGTTCTTCTTGTTTGCTTAGTTTTTTTTTAGATTCAATGTTGATAGACATGAATTTATTGCCATTTTATTGTTCACAGTATTGCTCTTTTTTAAAAATCTTTCATTCTTTTTTTTTTAAAGATTATTTATTTATTTTTTAGAGAGAGGGGAGGAAGTGAGAAGGAGAGGGAGAGGAACATAGATGTGCAAGAGATATATTGATTGGTTGCCTCTTGCATACCACCAATGGGGCCTGGCCGGGAATTGAACTGGTGACCTTTTAGTTTGCAGGCTGGCAATCAGTCTGCTGAGTTACACCAGCCAGGGCTGATCTTTTTCTCAAATAAGTCCCTTTAACGTTTCGTATAATAATGACTTGATGATGATGAACTCCTTTAGTTTTTTCTTGTCTGGGAACTTCTTTATCTGCCCTTCAATTCTTTCTTTCTTTTTTTTTTTTAAAGATTTTATTTATTTGTAGAGAGAGGGGAAGGGAGGGAGAAAGAGAGGGAAAGAAACATCGATGTGTGAGAGATACATTAATTGGTTGCCTCTTGCTCACCCCCAATGTGGGACCTGGCCCACAACCCAGGCATGTGCCCTGACTGGGAATCGAACTGGCAACTTTTTGGTTCTCAAGCTGGCACTCAATTCACTGAGTCGCACCAGCCAGGGCTGCCCTTCAATTCTAAATGATATCTTTGCTGGGTAGAGCAGTCTTTGGCTATATGTCCCTGCCTTTCATGACTTTGAATATGTCTTGCCACTCCCTTCTAGCCTGCAAACTTTCTTTTGAGAAATCAGCTTCTTATGGGAACTCCCCTATAGGTAACTAACTTCTTTTCTCTTGCTGCTTTTAAGGTTCTCTCTTATTTTTAACCTGTGGTATTTTAATTGTGATGTGTCTCTGAGTGGGCCTCTTTGCATCCCTCTTGTTTGGGACTCTGTGCTTTCTGGACTTGCATGTCTTTCTCCAAATTAGGGAAGTTTTCTTTCACTATTATTTCAAATAGACTTCCCATTTCTTGTTCTTTCTCTTCTTCTGGCACCTCTATGATTCGAATGTTGGATCTCTTGAAGTTGTCTCAGAGGCTGCTTATACTGTCCTCATTTTTTTTGGATTGTTTTTTTTCTTGTTCTGATTGGTGGTTTTTTCCTACCCTATGTTCCAAGTCATTGATTTGATTCTTGGCTTCATACACTCTACTCTTGTTTCCCTGTAAATTGTTTTTTATTTCAATTTGTGTATCCTTCATTTCTGACTGGATCTCTTTTGTGTTGTTGAGGTCCTTACTAAGTTCCTGAGCATCCTTATAACCAGTGTTTTGAACTCAGCATCTGATAGATTGCTTATCTCCATTTTATTTAGCTCTTTCTCTGGAGTTTTTATCTGTTCTTTCATTTGGGCCATGTTTCTTGGTCTCTTCATTTTGTCAGCCTCCCTGTGTTTCTTTCCATGTATTAGATAGAGCTGCTTTGACTCTGTGTCTTGGTAGCGTGGCCTAATGTAGTAGGTGTCCTGGGGGGTCCAGTGGCACAGCCTCTGCTGTCACCCAAGCTGGGTGCTGGAGGTGCACCCTTCTTGTGGGTTGAGTACACCCTCCTGTTGTAGTTGAGCCTTGATTGCTGTTGGCAGGTCAATGTGAGGGATTTACCCAGGCCTGTCACTGCAAGGACTGGCTGTGACCACTGACCACCAACCTCCGCCCTCTGTGGAGGGTCAGCTGTGCAGGGAGGGGCAGGGTGGTGGTGCTCTGATGTGGTCTGTAGGTGTCCACTGGGTGCTGGCCAAGGTCAGCCCCCCGCTGTGTTCTGCATGGGGCCACCCTGCCTGAGCTATATGGCAATCTGAGATGGCTGCAACTTGTGCTGGGCTTGGAGAGTCCCAGGCAGAGCCAAGCTGTGAATCTAGGCTGCCTTCTGCTAGTGCTGGGCTTGAGGCCACTTAGCAAGAGGTACAGGGGTTAAGGGATCAGTGAGGTTGGCTCTTGCTTGTTTGAGAGGGTTTAGGAAGTTGTTCATGATAATATTTAGATGGCTCTTTTGAATAATTTAAAAGAAAAACTGGTTTTTAAAGGGGTGTTAGTCTTATGTAACTGTAACTTTTAAAAAAATTTGTACTTTGTTCTCATGAAAACGTGGTACCATCTTTGTTTGAAATAGGGTGCTTTTAGTTTGGGCTGAGTAAATGTTAGCTTGAAACAAACGAATAGATGTTACTTGGAACTTCATAGGCAGAAAAATTTAATTATCCAAGCCGCTCCTTTGTATACCAGTCTCTGGAATTGGTCCCTTCCCATAACAGAGCTGACTCAGTGGATAAAACTGCATTTGTTTAACAATCAGTTCTCTTACTCATTTGTGGAAATCTATCCAAATCATAATTAAATACTCTCCCATCATTGGCTGGTGGGATTTATAGGCCTATATCATGTGGCTCCATGTCTGGTTAGGCCCTCCCTTAACTGTGTTTGTACATTGTTATTGTTCATTGTATACTACATTTTTGTCAACTAGAACCCTTTCTTCCTTTTCCTAGGGTAAAGGCTCAGGTAGTATATCATATTAGTCCTAAATATAGGCTGATTTGGGCAGGGGGGGGTGATGATCATTATAGCTTTTCCCCCCTTTTTTTAAAAGATTTTATTTATTTATTTTTAGAGAGAGGGGAAGAGAGGGAGAAAGAGAGGGAGAGGTACATTAGTTGGTTGCCTCTCGCACATCCCCAGCTGGGGACCTGGCCTGCAACCCAGGCATGTGCCCTGACTAGGAATTGAACCTGCAAGTTTTAGGGTTGCAGGCTGTCACTCAATCCACTGAGCTATATCAGCCAGGGCCGTTATAGCTTTTTATCAAGTGCTGGTCTTAATCCACGTAGCAGGAGTTTCTTTTAGTAATTTTTGTGGATTATAGGTTACTTGCTTTTTTTGAAACAAATGTATGGATCATCCCAGTTGTTTTACCTGTACTTCAAACTCAGCATAGCTAACTTCACCCAACCATTTATTAAATTTTTCACTTCAACTTTCTTTAATGTTTATTTCTCCACCTCTTGTATTTGTTCTCTTTTTACAAACTATTATCTAGTTTGGTTCCTAATTATTTCTTACTTAGACTACTGCAAAAGCCTCATTCCACCCTGCATGCCTCCACTGTGAGAGATATCCTACCAAATAGCCCTCTGAATGCTTTCTTTTTCCATGTCCATGAGGTTTTTTTTCTCTTTATTTCTTTTCTTTTTTGCTCAATCTCTCCACCCTCCCAGCCAAACCCCCCACCCCACCCCTGCCGTCTGAACATTTTATTCCTCTCCCCATTCACCCCCAACTTGAGTCTGCATTGGTTCTGCATTGCCTGCAGAATTAGGCATGTCGTGGTTTTCTACTGTAAACCTACAGCAGCAACCTGATCTCCTGGCACTCTGTGACATGTACCAGACACGTCAGTCATATTGGATGCCTAGCTATTTGCTGAGCAAGCTCTATATGCTCCCATCTCTGAAATCTTTCCTTGTTGACTTCACTGTGATTTTCCTTGTTGACTCCACCCTTTCAGTGATCCACATTATATTTTGTATGTGTTATATTTCTGGTGGTTTTGTATGACAGTCACTTGAACATTTGCCTTATCTTTTTTGTAATGTGATCTCACTCAGGTGAAGTCCTATATACCTTGCAGCACCTCACAGGCATGCCTCACTTTATTGCACTTTGCCTTTTTTGTTATTGTTCTTTCATTTTTTTTCCTTTTGTACTTTGCTTTATTGCTCTTTACAGATGCGTTCTTTACAAATTGAAGGCAAGACCCTCCAGTATCAAAAAAAGTACGAGTTGCTTTATTGCTATGCTCCCTTTATTGCAATGGTCTGGGACCAAACCTGCAGTATCTCCAAGATACGCCTGTACATGGCTGTTCCTTAACCATGGCTACCCCTTCTCTTAACCCACCATATTACTCTCTCTTTTACTTCTTTATAGTTCTAATATTGGCCCCCTTTTTTGGCCGTAACTTCAAGCTGTCTAGACTTGGGGCATTTTTATACATCTTGATTAGTCTCAGCCTGATCTTAACATAGCTTTTCCTTCACTTCATTTCTGGTCTTTGCTTACATCTCAGTTACTCAGACTTTCCTTGATTGCCTTATTTAGAATACCCTATCTTTGCTTTCCTTTCCTTCATATTTATTTTGCTTATTAACATCTATTTCCTCCTCAGAATACACGTTCCATGAGGATTGCTACTTTGTCCCCTTCACTGTTGTCCTCCGCAGAGGTAGAGTATTTTGGCACAGAGGAGTTACATAACTAATATTTGTTGAAGGAATTCATGGATTATGTCTTCCCCATGGTAGATGTTTAGGAGATACTTTGTTGAATTAAGACTTAAGTTTGCTGAATTGAGATGTAAACATGGAGTATTGTTACATTTATCTAGGTGACTCAGGGTCTCTGACTTGGTGAAATTGGATATAGTCTTCATCTTGGAAGAGTCTTTGATTGAGTGATGGTAAAGGGTAGAGGAATGAGTCATACGTGGATCACTGTTACAGTAGTATTGAAGCCTGAGGCATGTTTTAGAACACTCATAAGAAAACTAGGAGTTTTGTGTTGGGGAGTTTGGTAC
The DNA here is from genome assembly GCF_022682495.2 of Desmodus rotundus. Taxonomy (NCBI): domain Eukaryota; kingdom Metazoa; phylum Chordata; class Mammalia; order Chiroptera; family Phyllostomidae; genus Desmodus; species Desmodus rotundus. The sequence goes on from NC_071395.1 coordinate 81,560,002, forward strand.
CAACAGTTGGGGGGTGGGGAGAGTTTTCTTTGCCTTTTTCTACTTGAGGACCAACCACACGTTAGATAGATCTGTAGAACAGTCTTCAGCTTGCTGTATTCTGAAAGCTGATAGGATTCAGGTTAGATTGGGTCAGTTGCAATATTAAGGTTTAGAGCCTAGATAATGAGGATATTTGTATTGGGTTTGGGGCTGGGTGGGCGGGCGGGGGAGTGGCAGTAGGGTGGTTGACAAGGGGAGGGGAATGGAAAATTGGGGTGTGGAGGGGAGAAAGAAGGCTGAGCTAAGTCCTTGCCAAATGGTGAATAGTGATCTCTAGGGAGTTGCCTATGGGAAGCCTTTTTTTTTTTTTTTTTTTTTTTTTTGGGTGCTATAATCTAACAAACACATTTTAAGAAACTTACATCAAAAGAAATCATCCGGGGTGGGGTGGAGGGATGGGGAGAAAAGGCATACAACTGTAATTGAATAACAATTAAAAAAAATACTAAATAAAAAAAAAAAAAGAAAGAAATCATCCTGTTATTGAAATATTTCAATGGAAAAAGGAGTTTGTGCTAGAGAATTTCAGACCTAGAATAGTAATTTTTTTCCCATAAGGATTTAATTAACAAAAATTGTAAAAACTAGTTAAATGTATTGATTTAAATCTTAATAATTTTGATCACATCAAGCTTTTATCTCACGTAAGGGCTTCCTCCAGAAGCTGTGTCTCTTGTATCCTTATCCTCATTATCAGTCATTGTTAGCATTAACAAAGCACAAAGCCTTTCACACAAAATAGCTGTGTTGCAAAGGCCTTTAAATTTTTTCCTTAGAACTGAAGCACTGGTTCACCAATTACAGTTCTAGATAATGCAAAACGTGTACCCTGTAATTGATAATAGACATGCAGTTCATGTTAATTTATATATATATAAAAAAAAATCCCTGCTGTAGAAGAAATGTCTGTACTGACCTTATTAAGGGTGGTTTGAGGTAGAAAGAGCACTGGAAGTAGGGTCCAGTTCTGGTCCCGGAGCTGATAGGTGATCCTGGGCGTGTCACTTAACATCTGGACTGTCATGGAAATGGAGACAGGTGAGATTTTGGAGAATGCAGTGCTTTTTAACCAGGAATATACACCAGAGTGGCCAAGCTCTATTCCAGACTACTGAGTCACAAGCCTAGGCATTCATTTTTTTTGTGTTGTTTGAAAAAGCTCCGTGGGTAAAACTGATGGTAAGCTTTTCTTAGCCCCATCAAGGTGTGCAGGACTAAAAGACTTGTGTTTTTGTTGCTAAAATATTCAAAAAAATATTTTTAGTTCAACTAATGTTATGAAAAGAGACCTTACTTTGAATTTGGCTTTTCAGAACATAATTCAAAACTCTGAAGTTGTGATTGGCTTGCTTTATTTTTAGTTTTTGTAGACTTTTTTTGAGTCAGTTGTTTTTAGAGCCACCAGAGGGCTCTAATGAGTTGTAAAGATTTCAATGAATCTCTTAGTGTTAAATCTGCCAAATACCATTTAATATCAGCCATCAAGTTCTATTTATTGAATTTTGACCTATGTTTTAAAGGCAGAAGATGTGTCAGTTTGGATTATGTCCCTTAACTTTTCTCTCCTTACAATATCTCTTAAGGAACTTTGGATTTACATAAAAACCTGTTCTGTTAGTGAAATAGTTCTCCAGGAAGCTCAGTTTCTTTTATCTTATGCTCTGATTAGGAGTTTTAATACAAAACTTGAAGTAACAGTAGTGATGTAAGACCTGCAGTACTTAATGAGTAGTTTGTCAAAGCTAGTATGTCAAGGATACTCGACGCACGTAGACTGTCCAGTGTAGAATGTAAGTCAGCCCCTTTGCACATGATGTCACTGCTTCGGTGGCAGGTAGACCTGGGGATTCAGAGTGCCTTTAAGTAAAGTTTAAACCCCCTCTAAGTGTTAGGTTAATTCTAATTTCTATTACTACCTTCAATACAAGCTAAATTTGCTTTATTGGGTTGATGAATTTGTTAGTTGCACTTCTTAGAATCTGAAACAGAGGAGCCATATAGGCCTTTTGAGTCTTACAAGCAGCTGTTAGTAACAAGGCATCTGTGCTTAGGCTGAGAACTTCTTTCCTTTATTACCAGTGTATTCACGTTAACACATTACTGTTACTATTTACTATTCAGGGAGAAATTTCTGCTTTAAAAATTTCTCAGCCATCATAGAAATCTACATTCCAGGGCTACATATGTTTGAAATTTGGGGTCTCTCCTGGGAAAAGTAGAAGAGGAATCTCAACTTCCAGCCAAGGTGGAGGTGTAGGTAAACACGCTTTGTCTCCACATACAGCTACAGCAAAAATTACAAATAAACTACAAAACAAGTAACGCCCAGATTTGTCAGAAAATCTAGCTGTATGGAAGTCCAACAACCATGGATTTCATGGAGTCACATTCACCCAGATGGGTAGGCGGGGCAGAGGTAGAGGCTCAGAGGAGTGGAGAGGCAGCAAAATGAGTGATCCAATATTTACATACAGTGGATAAAAATCAAGAGGGATATCTCTGGGAGTTAGTGATCCCAGCCTCCAGCCAGACTACCCAACCCAGGGTCCCAGTGCCAAGAAGATAAGTCCCCCTAACTTCTGGCTTACCCAAACCAGTGAGGGTTGGGGTGGCAGAAGAAACTTCGGGGTTTTCAAGAGACTTCTCTTAAAGGGCCCTCAACGGACTTAGGACTCATACAGACCCACCCTGTCTGGGATTCAGCACCAGGGCAACAGCTGGGAGGGCACCAGTGGAATATGGGGAGAAAGGGAGAAAATGAAGTGACTGGCAAGGGAGCAAATGCCGGGGAGACAGCTTCCAAAGGCCAAACAGCAGCATTGTCCCTTCTCTGAGCCCTCCCCGACACAGAGCCACAAAATGGTGAAATGGCTACCCTGCCCTTGCAACTACTTAAGGCTCTGTCCCACACAATTTACAGATGCCTTTCCTATAGTAGGCCATGCTTCTAAAACAGGGAACCAAAGCAGCTCTCCCTGATACACTGAAAAAAAACACAGGGAGGCTGCCAAACTGAGGAGACAAAGAAATATGCCCCAAATTAAAAAATGGAACGTAACTCCAGGAAAAGAACTAAATGAAGTGGAGATAAGCAACCCATCAGATGCAAAGTCGAAAACACTGGTTATCAGGATGCCCAAAGAAATCATGGGGTACTCCAACAGTATAAAGAAGGACCCAGGCAGAAATGAAGGTTGCACTAAGTGAAATAAAGAAAAATCCACAGGGAACCAGCAGTGGAGGGGATGAAGCTGAGATTCAAATGAATAATTTGGAACATAAGGAAGAAAAAAAGTACTCAATCAGAACAGCAAGAAAAAAAAAGAATTTAAAAATGAGAATAGAATATGGAGCCTCTGGGACATCTCCAAACTTACCAACATCTGAATCATAGGGGTGCCAGAAGGAGAAGAGGAAGAGCAAGAAATTGAAAACTTATTTGAAATAATGAAAGAAAACTTCCCTAATTGGGGTGACTTCCCAAATCTGTGAAGGAAATAAACATACAAGTCCAGGAAGCACAGAGGGTCCCAAACAAGTTGGACCCAAAGAGGGCCACACCAAGACACATCATAATTAAAATGCTAAAGGTTAAAGATAAAGAGAGACTCTTAGAAGCAGCAAGAGAAAAGCAGAGAGTTACCTACAAAGGAGTTCCCTAAGACTGTCAGCTGACTTCTTAAAGAAAACTTTGCAGTCTAGAAGGGACAAGGTAAAACTAAAGGAGGTCATTGTCACCAAGCCATTGTTATATGAAATGTTAAAGGGAACTATGTAAGAAAAAGAAGGTCAAACTGTGAACATTAAAATGGAAAGAAATGCACAACTATCAGCAACTGAATCTAAAAACAAACAGGCAAACAAGCAGAACAGGAACAGAATCATAGATATGGAGATCATAATCATGGAGGATACGGGAGATCACTGGAGGGTTATCAGCTGGGAGAGGGAAGGGGGAGAAAGGGGGAAAGGTGCAGGAATTAAGAAGCATAATTGGTCAGTACAAAATAGACAGAGGGATGTTAAGAACAGTATAGGAAATGGAGAAGCCAAAGAACTTAATATGTATGACCCATGGGCATGAACTAGGGAGGGGATTGCTGGAGGGAAGTGGGTACTGGGCAGAGGGGGACAAAGGAAATAATTAGGACAACTGTAATAGCATAATCAATGAAATGTATTAAAAACAACAGTAACAACAAAAAAAAAGGAATCTCAACAATGAGGCTCTTTTCTGGAGGAACACAATCTAAACACAAAGATAATTTGTGTGTGAAAAGCCTAGTTGGGTCTTTATTATGATATAAGTTAAACACTGGGACACCGTGGATCAAGGCATTAAATAGAGCAACATGGGTAGGGTTAAGGAGCAGATTAAAGCTGTTCTCCAAAGCAAAGTTTGTGGGGAGAATGTGAGAACATAATATTGAGTGTACTCTCTTTTCTCTGTTGCAGGTTGAGTTGTGTTTAGAGTGCATCGAATGGGCCAAATCAGAGAAAAGAACTTTCTTACGCCAGGCTTTGGAGGTATGTACCTATATCAGTACTGGTTTCAGGTCTCTAGGCATTAGACAGATTATGGGTGTAAGTAACACCATCAGATTAAAAGTATTTTCTGCAACTTTGTATTATCCAGGCACCCAAAGCTTATTGCTAGTGACATTTGCACTGGTTGAAGTTTGGAGATATATCTGCTAACTTAGATGAGTAAGCAGAAACATCGTCAAAGTTAGCAGTCACTGCCCATAATAGGAGATACCATGAGCTGGGTAATTTTTTTAGACTGAATTTGGTGTTGTTATCAGGACTTGATATTTAACAGTAACAGTTCGGTGGCTCTCAATCTTTGATTTCTGCCTTTGGGTTTTACCCTTCCTTCCATCAGTCAATGCCTTTTCTCTCCCCTAGGCAAGACTGGTGTCTTTGTACTTTGATACGAAGAGATACCAGGAAGCATTGCATTTGGGTAAGTAACCTGGTAGAAATTAATAAGGCATCTGAGCTGGCTACATGAATGTATTTTTGAGCGTGACCACTTTTATTAGTTACCTATTAATAATTTATATTCTTTCTACTTCTAAGAAGTATTGAAGATGGCTTATATTTACTGAATCTGTCATGGAAAAATGCCATTTGGAAGTTCTAAGAAACTAACTAGAATCGTTCATTCTTTTATTTATTTAAAACATTTTAAAATTTATTTTAAAAAATTTATTGGGGTGAACTGGTTAATAAAATAATAATAGGTTTCAGGTGTACTATGTGTTCACCACCCCAAGTCAAATATCCTTCCATCACCATTTATTCCACCATTACCCTCTTCTACCTTCCCCTATCCCTTATCCCTTTCCCTCTGGTAATCACCGTACAATCACCGCATTGTCGTGTGTGTTTATGAGGCTTGCTTTTTTTTTTTTTTTGCTTAATTCCTTCACCTTTTCATCCAGGTCTCCCCCCGCCCCCCGCCTAGAGTGGTCATTCTGTTCTCTGTTCTCTATGAATCTTTCTTTCTTTCTTTCTTTTTTTTATTTTGTTCATTAGATTGCACCTATAAGTGAAATAATCACATGGTACTTGTCTTTCTATGACTGGCTTACTTTACTTAGCATAATACTTTCCAGGTCCATTCATGCTGTCGCAAAGGGTAAGATATCCTTCTTTTTTATGGCTGAGTAGTATTCCATTGTATAAATGTACCATAGCTTTTTTAATCCACTATCTATTGATGAGCACTTGGGCTGCTTCCAGATCTTGGCGATTGTAAATAACACTGCAATGAACACAGGAGTGCATATATTCTTTCGAGTCAGTGTTTTGATTTTCTTCAGGTTTATTCCTAGAAGCGGACTCGTTGGGTCATAAGGCAGGTTAATTTTTTTTTTAAGATTTTTTGTTTATTTATTTTTAGACAGAGGGGAAGGGAGGGATAGAGAGATTGAGAGAAACGTCATTGTCTGGTTGCCTTTCATGTGCCCCCTACTGGGGACCTGGCCTGCAACTCAGGCATGTGCCCTGACTGGGAGTTGAACTGGTGACCCTTTGGTTTGCAGGCTGGCACTCAATTCACTGAGACACACTGGCCAGGGTCCTGAGTGTTCTTATGAGGGTGGGAAAGGAGATGTTATGGCACAGGTGGCAGACACAAGGCCCGCAGGCCGAATCTGGCCCTCCACCTAGTTTTATCCGGCCTGGCACCTTGTTTCTACCCAGTGGCAGCGCCGAGCTCCTTGCCCCTAATTAAGGAGTAGTTACACTTATATGGTCCTAAAATTACATTCAGCCCTCTGAGGGCAACAGAGAGGCTGATGTGGCTCCCAGTGAAAAATGAGTTTGACACCCCTGTGTTCTGGGTAAGGTATCTAGATTTTGGCCAGGAGGCACGTTCTCCCTTCTGAGACCACACCTTTCCTCTTGCCTTTTCTCTCCCTCTCCTCTTCCCTCAAGGCACGTTACCTTTACCTTTCTCTTTTCTTAGCTCCAAGGGCCCTTCTTTTGCCTCTGTAACTTTCTAAATAAACTTTCTCTTACAGTTTGGAAATAAAAAGGTTATGGCCAAGAAATGGGGCAAATTTTTTTTTCCTTCAGGTTCTCAGCTGTTGCGGGAGTTGAAAAAGATGGATGACAAAGCCCTTTTGGTGGAAGTACAGCTCTTAGAAAGCAAAACATACCATGCCCTGAGCAACTTGCCGAAAGCCCGAGCCGCCTTAACCTCTGCTCGAACCACAGCAAATGCCATCTACTGCCCCCCTAAATTGCAGGCCACCTTGGATATGCAGTCAGGTAATGTCTGTAGCTACTCATGGGATGTTTTCTTAAAGCTCATCTTATTTCACAGGTGGAAGGCATGGAGGGTTGGGGAATAAAATTGGCTGATTTGGTTTGGGCTTCTTCAAAGAAACCAATTAGAAGGCTATTTCTCTAATTAGCTGCCCCCTTCTATTAACTTTCTATGAATTGCCTAAAATATATTAACAACATGCTTATTCATGATTGAGCAGGCAACCTGATTTTGAGAGCCAAAACCCTAGAGAGATCTTGTTTAAAGGTTTAAAAAACTGCCTTAATTTCTTTGTCACTACTCAGGATGGTAACGTTCTTTCCAGCTTGCACCAACCTACATCTGATGTCACTTGGAGATCTTTATAAAGTGTGTTAGACTTTTCCAAATGGCCCCAGAACAGGGCTAAGGAAAGACCCCTCTCCCCAATTTCAGTTGCGTAATGTGGATAGCTTCCTGGTGGAGTGTGTGAATGTTGGGGCTAGGGGACCATGGGTAGTAGAGTACTTTTTCTTGTAGTCAGCAGTTTTTATTTTTGCGTTGGCCAAAAAGTTCATGTGTTTTTTTCTGTAAAATAAAAGACACATTTTTCATTTTCACCAGTAATTTATTGATTTGGGTATTTTGAGTATGTTGGCTGTCTCCTGCATGGTAATAATGTTAGTTCTTAATTAATGTCTTGATTTGATTGCTCTCGACTTCAGTGGTGTACCTGACCATGGAGCATTGTCCAGCAAGAAATCTCCAGCACGAAACTTGCAAACCAGTGTTGACATGTTTGGTCAGTCACAGCACCTTCTCCATACACTGCACAAATCTTTTTTGCGTTTCCGTTGCGTTTTTACCTTTCTTGAAATAATAAAGTGTAATATGCCAAAAGTGTTGCTTGTTTTCTTCCAAATGGCTACATAGAAATTTACCCATTTGATAAGTTTTTTTAAATGCAGTATGACAGCTGTTACAATACAGTCTAACAAAATTGTTTCGAATAAAGTTAAAGACAACTAAGCACTTACTGGGCCATCTTATGGAAAAAACAAAGAAACATTTTGGCCAATCCAGTAGTTACAATTTATTATCGTTATTGAAGGAGTGCTGGGGTTGAAGGCAGAAGACTAGTTTAAAAGCTCTTAATCTCTGTAGCCTTCCTTAATTTCCATGTCTGCCCTACTTGTCTCTTGGGTATTGTATCAAGTGGCATGTTTTGTCATTCGGAGGTCAAGAGCAAGTAAGTTTAGACTTTCCCAGGTTGAAATTTTGGTTCTGCCAAATCCTAGTTAATATATCTTTGGGCAAGTTACTTAAATTATCTGTAGGTTGTACCTCTTCATAGGATTGTGGTGGGGAGTAAATGATATGATGAATGTGAAGCTTTAAACACAGTACTTAGTTTTGACCTTTCTTTAACCCCCTGCTCTTTTATTATGCTCTTCCTTTATGGTCAAGAGATGAACTTGCATCTGAATTCTCAGAGGAAATAGAGGCCATTTTTAGGTAAACCCTCTTTTTTTCCCCCCCTCTCCAAAATTTGTATCACTATCCATTTTTACCCCTTATCAAGAGTGATCCTTTTGCCTCTCCTTTTGTTCCACTGTAAGTCTGTGGTCTGTTTCTCCACTTGGATCTTCCTCTTAGTTTCTGAACCACCCGAGCTGAAAAAGCACAGTCTTTCTCCTTTTTAAATTGCTATCTTCTTGTCTGTCAAGGTTCTTGAAAAAGTTGAGAGTATCCCTTCTTGTCTATTGACTTCTTAAAAGAAGTCAGTAACTCCCTTATAACCGTTGCCGGCGGGGGGGGGGGGGGGGTAGGGGTGTAGGATTTTGACCCTGTTGAATATTCTAAGCTTTTTTTTAAACACTGTTGTAGGCTTCTTTGATATTGCTGTCTCTTTGGTTTGGGTTTCCTTCCCTTGATGATCAATTAGCTTTGGTCACACTTTGCTGTTTCCTCTTCCTTCTGACTTTGCTCCTCAGTGTTGTTTGCTTAGTTTTTTTCTCTTCCTGTTCTCTTCTCTGTTCTCCCTGTTTCCTGTCTAATCCTGTACTCTCCCATGGCTTTAGCTGCCACATAAAACTAATGGTCGCCTTCTGTAAATCTCCATAATGTCCTCTCCTAAATTCCATACCAAGATGTTTAGCTGCGTGGTGGACACACACCGAAATATCCCATAGGTATCTCATTCTCAGCATACTGAAAACCAGAGTCACCTAACCTCTGTCCCCTCAACCGTTTTCTTCCTGCATCGCCTGTTTCAGTTAGTGGTATCATTTTATTTTTACGTGATTTTTATGTTATTTAATTAATTTTTAAGAAAGATTTTATTTATTTCTTAGAGGAGAAGGAAGGGAGAAAGGGAGAGAAACATTGATGGGTTGCCTCTCGCATGCCCCAACCAGGGACCTGGCACGCAACCCAGGTGTGTGCCCTGACCAGGAATCGAACCAGCAACCTTTTGGTCTGTGGGAGGGTACCCAGCCTACTGAGCTATACCAGTCAGGGCTGATCATGTAACTTCTTTGTTTAAAATTCTCCAACGGTTCCTTTAGCCTGTAGTCCCCAGGCTAAATTATACTTTAACATGACATTCAAAAGGAAGGCATTCTTTCCTTTCATTCCCATCTCTGGTTTTCATTTCTAGTGATCAAGTGATTTCATGTCTTCCTGCTTCTGAGCCTTTATGTATTTTGTCATCTCTGCTTCAGAATTCCCCTGTTCATCTTGTCCCCTTGGTAAGCTCTTGCACCCTTCCAGACCTAGCTCAGATGTCTTCTCTGTAAACCCTCTTCAGTGCCTTGCTCTCAGACTTCCCTTTTCCAGGTGTATTTCTTTGGAAATGTTATGTTACTGAGCTCCTCGTTTCTGTTTTGGTGACCATCTTTCCCACTGTGAGACTATGATTTCCTTCGGGGCCTCATTCATATTTGTTTCCTCTATAGTAGCCATAGCAGTGCTTGGCGTGGTAGGCTCTTGTTAATATTTATGTTGAACGAGTGACAGTCTTTTTAAATAATAAACCACGTCAACCGTGATGCTCATAGTCACAATGTGGCCCTTATTTACTAATGTGTTGGGGAAAACAATGTAACCCATCTTGGGGCTTATTTTACTTTTTTCCCCCCTAACTTTCTTAGTTTGGGTCTGGTCTATTCTCCTCTAGTTCTGGACTGGGGAGTATGGGAAAGTGGAGATTCGTCTCGTCTAGTTTAGCAGGGTTGTTTGTTGGGTATTCTTTAGGGAACTCTCCTTGGCTGCAGAGAAGGATGGGTTTTCTCCAGGCCTCTGTATTTAAGAATGCTAGAAGGAGGATCTGATTCCTTCAGTGTCAGAGTAGGAGGCCTTTTGGTAGGATCAAAGTACTGGGGTGTGTCACTTAACCACTCACTAACTCGCTGTTAAGTTAGAAGTTCCAACTTGGTGTGCCAGACACATAGGCTTGTGACAGGTAGGCTAGAAGTGTGCTGAAACATTGCTCTCTCGGAGTCATGTGTAAGTGGTTTTATCTTTTTACTCCAGTGTGCTGAATACTTTCTACATGTCCCTTGATGTGAAAAATGTTGGGAAGCCCTGTGGTAAATAAACATATGGGGCTGAGGAATATAACCTCATAAGGGCAGAGGGAGAGTTAGAACTGGTAGATAGACTCTCGGGCTTGCCTTAGATGTTCCCAAGCTAGAGGGAACTAATTTTCATATTATCTCAAGTCATAGTTTAGGTTGGAATAGTAGCAGGTTCAATCAAAGTTAGGCTCATTGGAAGCATCCCAACTTCTAAAAAGTTCAATGTGCAATCATTTACTTATTAAAAGATTTTATTTATTTACTTTTAGAGGGGAGGGGAAGGAGAAAGAGAGGGAGAGAAACATTGATGTGTGAGAGATACATCAATCGATCGCCTCTCACATGCCCCAACCAGGTACCTGTCCTGCAACCCAGGCATGTGCCCTGACTGGGAATCGAACCAGTGACTTTTTGGTTCACAAGCCAGTGCTTAGCTGAGGTACACCAGCCAGTGCACTGCGTGCATTTAAGTTTATGGCTTTGGCATTATGTGAAATCTATACTGATTGCATCTAGGCAAAAGCACATCCGTAAATGGCAAATATCTGAAATGAGAATATAAGAGGTTGGATTTTTTTTTTTTCCCGTGAAAGCCGCTTACATATAAAAATGTCAAGCTTAGAAAAGCCATCTTAATGAAATGGTTAATATTATTAAAATAGGTCATTCAGGTAGTGGAGGGATGTTGGGGTCAACTTCCTGACCTGTGACAGTGATGGGGGGTAAACCTGTCCTTTCCCAGTGGCTCCACAAGATAGGACTGCAGTAGAAGCACAGGGAAAGATGTTACAGTGTGCAGATTTTAGGGTGGTCTTGGAGTTGAGTCTTAACTCCTTCAGAATTTACATTGTCAAGATGACATTGAACTAGGAGGCCAAACATCTGGGTTCTAATCCCAGCTTTGACACTAGCTAGCAGTGACTTGGGGCAGGTCCTTTATCCTTTTCTGACCTCATGAATAAGTAGGTGGGGTTGAGATAGATTTCTGAGGCCCTTCCCAGCCATAATCTTGTATGGTTCTCTTGTTTCCTATGGTTCTTACTCTTTATTTTTCAACATGCAGGTATTATCCATGCAGCAGAAGAGAAGGACTGGAAAACTGCGTACTCATACTTCTATGAGGCATTTGAGGGTTATGACTCCATTGATAGCCCCAAGGCCATCACATCTCTGAAGTACATGTTGCTGTGCAAAATCATGCTGAACACGTAGGTGCACATTACTTTGGGATATGCGAATTCAGATTCTTCAGCTAAGTTTTCTGCTCTGTCAGAGGTGGCTTGGGCAGGGAGGATGGCTAGTCACAGAAGCCGCAGCAGCTGCCTTCTGGGATGGTTGAAGAGTGGGAAGGTGGAAGGTGATCTGGAGCACTTTTACTTGCTAGCCTTTCAGAATGGAGGAGACAGATTTTATAAGTCTGCTTCCCAGCCTCTCGTGGAGGGTTCTCCTCATCCTGCAATTATCTTGTCCAGAGGGTTGCTGAGCTTAGGACTGAGGGCCAGAAAATAGCTTATAGACCAGTACCAGCTGACTGGGCCAACCCACAGTGGGGGTGGGTTAAGGGAGAGGTTTTAAAAAGCGGAAAACAGCAAGTACGACAGATCCTTTTATAAAAAGTAATACAGAATTTATCTGCATTTTGGGGGGAATAAATGAGATATTCACTGGGATTCTTTTTGGATATTATATTGGGATTTGACTTACACTTATTCTGCCTGTTGGTTCAACTACTTTTGGTAGGTTTAGTGTGGCTCTTTTTTTATGTTGGGAGTTTTTCTACTACTCAGTGCTGAGCTTTGTCCTAGAGTATAGAGATCCTGGCTTCTGCAGTGTGAGGGGCGTATGGGCTTAGAAGTGGGGGCTGATTCTCAGTGTGCTTCTGAAAAAAAGATGTCACCTAAACCTATGCTTACAAGCATACTGTTCTGGAGCAACTGACCAAGTTTTTTTTTTCTAGCCCAGAAGATGTCCAGGCTCTGGTGAGCGGGAAGCTTGCACTTCGCTATGCAGGGAGGCAGGTAGGCAATGCTGGGACTGCAGTTCTTATCTCTGCTCACTCTGAGGCCAGCGTGCAGTCAGATGTGATGGTCGTTGAGGCCAGTGCTCTTTAGGTCTCCATTCTACATTTTTATTCCCCACCCTTCTTTACCCTTCAGCCCACTCGGTATGTTTCCTATACTATGTTTTTTTAAGATTTTTAGAGAGAGGGGAAAGGAGAGAGAAAGAGAGGGAGAGAAACATGAGAGAAACAGTGATCAGTTGCTTCTCATGGCCCCAAATGGGGACCTGGCCTACAACCCAGTCATGTGCCCTGACTGGGAATCGAACCAGCAATCCTTTGGTTCACAGGCTGGTGCCCAATCCACTGAGCCACACCAGCCAGGGCATGTTTCCTATACTATTAAATTTTTGTCCTAAAAGTGTTTGGTGCTCTTATGGACATCAGGTGGTTTTTGAGGGCCTTATAGAACTGAATTTTAGCATTTGCATTGAGCTAGGTTGCATTTTGCTCTGACCAGGAAATTTATCTACCAGGAGCCTTATTTGCAAATTTGAAATGAGCAGAATATGAAATGTTGGTTTCTCTGAGTTGAAGCCTGGTTAAGGTCTGGTGCAAACATGCTTTATGGAGATCAGATTGCTTGGTGCCGAAACAAGGTTTTGATGACTCACCTGAGTGCTTCTCATGTCAGTACCCACCCTTCTACTCATGCCCTGAGTTTTAGATGTGGTGCAAGAAGAGGCTTTCAATGTTTGGGAGCCCTTTAGTGGTACCTTTTGTACCTGAGTAGCTATGAGTATGACCCATGTAAAGATGTCTACACCATCCCTTCTTTGTACTTTGCTTAAATATCACTACTAAAGTAAAAGTGATCTTTGTAGATTCAAATGCAGTTGTCTTCTAAACAGTGGACACATTGGCTGTCTTACTGTATTCTTTTTTAAGATTTTATTTATTTATTTTTAGAGAGTGGGGGAAGGGAGGGAGAAAGAAAGGGAGAGAAACATCAATCAGTTGCCTCTCACACGCCCCCAACTGGGACCTGGCCTGCAACTCAGGCATGTGCCCTGATTGGGAATTGAACCAGCAACCTTTCAGTTTGCATGCCAGTGCTCAATCGGCTGAGCCAACCAACCAGGGCTTTCTTACTGTATGAGAAATGGCCATAAGATAATTTCTTCCTTCTCCACAAGTGGTCCTGATAGGCATTATATCAGAAAAAGTTTCAGAGCAGCTTCTAGTTTTGACCAAAAGGACACTGGATATTGCTAAAGTGGGAGACTTGCTACCCTATCTAGAAGGAGAGTTGAGGAGACAGGCTAAGAGAGGTCAAGTGTCCAGGACAAGGTCAGGTAACTAGTAGAGGTGGAGCCAGACTTTGAACTTGGGTTATCTTGGTTCTAAGTTCAGACTTTTCTCATGACATCTGTCCTGTCTGTAGGACAAATGCTGGGGAGAAACTACACTTTGCACTCTTTTTAGAATCTGCTGTATAAGACACACCATCCTTATTTAAGTACTTAGGCTGGTGTAAGAAGAGCACCTTTTGGTCCTTTGTACCTTTTAAAAAAAATTATTTATTTATTTTTAGGGGGGTGGGAGGGAGAGAAACATTAATGTGCAGGAGAAACATCAGTCGGCTGCCTCTTGCTTGTCCCCGCTGCGGGTCTTGGCCCACAACCCAGGCATGTGCTCTGACCGGGAATGGAACTGGAGACCTTCCAGCTTGGAGGAGGAGGCCTAACCCACTGAGCCACACCAGCCAGGGCTGTGCTGTGTTCCTTGATGACAGCTTTTGAGCAGGAGTCAGACTGTTTTGAAAAGATTAATGTTGTAGGTTTTTTGTTGACTGGAGGAGACTTGATAGCTTGGTCAGGTGTCTTTTATAACTAGGTGCCCTCAACCATTAATTGTACAGTCACACTGGGGTTTTAACATGCAGTATAATATGGAGGATTTTGATGCCTCAACCCTAATGAAAGTGGACCTCAGTCTGTGCTCTGTAACAAACCTAGCAGAATGGATGTTGCTAAAAAGCACAGGTGTGATCAGTTCTAAGGGCCAGAAGGAGTCTTGCAAGAGCTGGGAAGAAATCACAGTTCTCTGGTCATTCTTGTCATCTTTGGAGAATGCTCTGCTGGGGTCTATTTTTGGGGAAAACTTTAAACTCCTAGTATTTTTAATTAATTTCAGATTTCACAGGGAAACTGGTTGATACACAGTGGTATTCCTTTAAAAAAATTTTTTTTTAATTTATTGATTTGAAAGAGAGAGAAACATCCATTTGTTGTTCCACTTACGCATTCATTGCTTGATTCTTGTATGCGCCCTGACCGAAGCTCCATCCTACCACCTTGGTGTATTGGGACGATGCTCTAACCAACCATCTGAGCTACGTGGCCAGGGCCACTGTGGTATTCTTGTGGCTTTTCTTCCCACGTCTCTGAAGAACAGTTGTGGGGCAGGCTGTTCTTGCAGCCAGTTGTTGGGACGTAGCATACTGCTTATGAGACTTGTTGGGGGGGGGGGTATGGGTGTGCAGAAGAGATCACTTTCACTGTTTTTCTCCTTATTCATAGACAGAAGCATTAAAATGTGTGGCCCAGGCTAGCAAGAACAGATCACTGGCGGATTTTGAAAAGGTAAGCATGGTATTGGGTTGGTAGGGAATGGGTAGAGGAGAGGGGCATTTAAGTACTTTTAAAAAAGCCTGTTTTTAACTAACTACAGTTTTACAAGAAATCACAAACATAGTACAGAATTATCCCACATACCATTCACCCAGTTTTCTTGACTGGTTACATCTTACTATCGTGCAGTATCAGAACCAAGAGATAGTTAAGCACAAATTCCATTGTACAAAAGTGCTTAGATACAGTACTCTTTTGGTCTCAACAGTTCTTTCTGTCACCCTTTTTTTACTGTCATTCTTTATGACAAACCTGTTATCTTCATTTTACGGTTGAGGGCTCTGGGATTTAAAGAGGATGCCCGCAGTCTCGCTGCTCATACGTGTCAGGGTTTGACTCCAGGCCTGGTGCGTGTTCCGTATGGCATGGTCCTGGCTATTCCTTCGGCTTCAGAAACGCCAGGTCCGCTTCTCCTCTCTGGACAAAAGAAGTCTTGATGTGTACATCCAAGCGCGGGCCAAAAGGCACTTCCTCAGGATGACAGCCTAGGCTTGCTCTGCCTCCCGAGCCTTTTACTCAGTGTTTATGAAAGTTTGAAAAGGGAGAAAAGCTTGTCTAAGCAGTAGGGTGAGGCTGACATATTCTTTTCTGAACCTCTGTCTTGTTTGGCTGTAATGGTCAACTTAGTAAAAACAAGCCTAGGTCCCAGAAGAAAGTAATCTGACTGTGGATGGAGACTGTGCCTAAGATTCATCATCTTCCTGAAGGTTTCTTGCTAATTTCACGTTAGTTGGCATGATTTCTTTGCTTCCTTTAGCACTTCAGAGCACAGCCAACATGAGCTGGGCTACCGAGACCGTTACTAAAGGTAAATCAATCACATACATGAATAAACAGTCTAAATCATTCTATCCCAAAGTGTAGGATGTTTGATGGAACACTTCTGTTAGGGGTTCCTTGGAAAACGGTCTGTGATCAGATAGCTGGGAAACACCAGGGCTAGACTAGTGTTTTATTGGAAAGGTGCTAACTACAGAGCCACACTGTGCTGGCTGATGCTCCTTGTAAAACTCTAAGAGCTGTCTGTGGAATTCAGCATTTCTTATTATTTAGCCTGAGAATGTTCTCCCCCCATGGAGACCCAGTTTGTTCCATGGAATACATGAAGAGGACTGTGTGTGTAGTGAGTTTGGTTGATAGACCGAGCCTCTCTTGGGGCTTGCCTGGTTTGAGCTGTCAGCATGAAGCTTTTTGGACAGATAGAAGGTGCCTTGGGTGGCTTCATCCTTCCGTTCTTGATGTTCCTTTTCTTCTGCCTTCTGTCATGGCTATTCAGCTCCCCCAGCTCCCCAGGACTGCAGTCGATCACGCAAGGAAAGGGGCCAGCGGACTACTTAGGGAGCTAGGAGTAGCATGGCTCTCAAGTGCGTCTCTGGGCCAATCTCTGTGGCTGGCTCTTTTGGCAGGCCCTGACAGATTACCGGGCAGAGCTCCGGGATGACCCAATCATCAGCACGCACTTGGCCAAGCTGTATGACAATTTACTGGAGCAGAACCTGATCCGAGTCATTGAGCCCTTTTCCCGAGTACAGGTAAGAACCCTCTTGGGGACTCTAGCTCTAATCTGGTGGGAGTGGGTTTCGGGCCAGGCATCCTCCCTGCAGCCCACACCCATCCGGAGGTGCCGGTGGGCAAGGGGCCACCAGGAGTTTGGGATTCTTGACAGGGAACAAGAGTCAGGGAGAGGGATGCTAGAGGGGAGAGGCAGTTGAGATCGCCCCTGCTTGTATTCAGCGAAGCCTCCTCCTTGCTTTTGTGGTCACCACCCATGTGGTCAGTGTTTTCTTTTCTGGGTTTGAGGGACAGGAGTGTGTGTATTGTCTGTAGTGGTGAAGGCAGATGGACAGAGCACAAGAGACCTAAGCACGGCCAAAGAGAATCTGGCCCAGTAGAGACACTCAGCGGGGTTTTGAGATGCAGCAATCTCCAACCCCTTCCCCATATCAGAGGCAAAGGTAGAACTTTCAGTGTTGGTGTCTCTTTACCTTTCCTTTTAGATCGAACACATATCTAGCCTCATCAAACTCTCCAAGGTAAGGAGTCCCTGAGCTTGTCTTGCGGGTAGGGAGGGAAGGGGAGTGTGGAGGCGCTGGCGTTTGTACTCAGTGGGCCTTGGAGAGCTCCCACGCTTCTCCGTGGGAATGGGGGCCAGGGGCTTGGAGCTGGAGTTGCATCGTTGCTGTTTTGTTTTCAGTCCATCTGCCCTAAGACCCTTTCATTCAAGGCTGTCATGTCAGTGTGATGTCTGACTAGCGGGTGCCAGTCCCTTTAATCAAGTGCTTTGATTTTAGGCCGATGTGGAAAGGAAATTATCACAGATGATTCTCGACAAGAAATTTCATGGTGAGTAACAGTCACACATGCAAGGGGGCTGGTGGTGCTGATAAAGTGGTTGAAGAGGCGTCATGTTCTTGTTTATCTCGGGTGATGTTCCCTTCGTTTCACCTGGCGGTTTCCTGGGATCTTTGCCTCGTACCCTGGGTTGAGAGTGCCTAATAAACACGTACAAATGGGACAGGGAGGTGCGTGCTGTTTCCCCTCACTTCCCCTTCTGAAGAAGCGAGGCAGCTAGGGAGTGGGTCATTCTCAAAACAGTCTCGTGTCTAACTCCTCCTTCATGTGGGTTGCCCTTGTGTTTCCTGCAGGGATCTTGGACCAGGGGGAGGGTGTCTTGATTATTTTCGATGAACCCCCAGTAGATAAGACTTATGAAGCTGCTCTGGAAACAATTCAGAACATGAGCAAAGTAGTGGATTCTCTCTACAACAAAGCCAAGAAACTGACATAGGTGAGTGCTGGCTCCTGGACCAGGCCGGCGGCTCCCGTCTTTGGCCTGTCGGGACTGAAAGCCTCCTGGTGGCCGCTCAGCTTCCCCGATTGACGCTGCTCTGTCTTCTCTTACAGAGTTGGATCTGTAGCGGTCCTTTGGAGAGTGTGTGTGGCGGGAGAGTGAAACCTTTGGGGAAAATGCTAGGAGATTCGTTTTTCTTTTTGTTCTACTTTTCGCTCGGAAAGTTTTTAAATCCTCATTTGGCGCATCTGTGTTCCAGCCAATAGGTGGGCCAGTTTTCTTGGAATCTTTACTGGCCCAACGGGGGAGTGGGGACATTGCTTAAAAAAAAAAGAAAAAGAAAAAAAAAAGGTTATTCTAAATAAAAGGAAAAAGGCTTACACTACCTAAAGCTGTGCTCTCTGCCTCCTGGGAGAGGGCCGCCAGCCAGGCGCTCCGCCAGCCGCTGGGGCTCCTGATCCACCTGCTGGGCGCCACTGCTCTTCCTCTTCAGAATTGGGTGTTTGCCTAACCATCAAAGCAACGACTTTTTATTCTGTTTGTACTGAACCAAAACAACTGTGTATAGACTGCTAGTTTTTTTTATTTGAAATGAGGCGTTTTGGTGTTCTTTCCCCTGTCATATGGCCTATCCACCCAACTTTCCTCCAACAATGGCTCCAGCAGACTGGCCGAAGGTCCTGCCACCACCCCAGCAGCAACCACCACAGCAGCAGCGGCACAGCTCCACTCCGACCTGTGGAGGAATGGGGACGAGGCCAGGAGCTGTGTCTGCCACGGCCACACGGGGAGCGGTGTGGGCCCTGCGGGGGCCGCTGTGCATGTGGCTCTTTTTAACACAGTAAACTAGATTAGACGTCAGTGTTTTAATTGCCCCTCTCCTCTGCTGTCTCTCTCTTCCCCCTCCCTCTACCAGGAGACCTTCACATACCTCTTTTCCTTCCTCCTTCCCCCTGTGGGGAAGTCAGGCTGTCTGACATCCATTAGCTTCTCCCTGTCCCACTCCTCTCCCCTGCTGGCAGATGGGTTTGTTCCTTTTTTAAACAGTGAGTATTGGAAATGAGACTGTGGGGTGTGGGGTTTTTGGTTTTTTTTAAGTTTTGTTGGGTTTTTGAGCAACCTCATGTCCCCTCCCCAGGGAGCTTTATTTACCTCTTAGAAACTGAGGGATGGGAGGGAGAGCACTGGGTGTCAGCATGCTTTTTGTTATGATGCAATAGCAAGGCTTTGTGCTCAGCTCCATT
The DNA here is from genome assembly GCF_022682495.2 of Desmodus rotundus. NCBI lineage: Eukaryota > Metazoa > Chordata > Mammalia > Chiroptera > Phyllostomidae > Desmodus > Desmodus rotundus. The sequence goes on from NC_071395.1 coordinate 81,579,106, forward strand.
TTCTTCCTCCTCTCATCTCTCTGCCCTTTGTCCCTCCTCTTCCTTCTTACTGGCCTCCTTTGTCTTTCCTTACCTTTCGCAGATTGTCCTTCCAGGTTTTCGGAATAAATTTATATTTTGTAAAAGGATTTTGTTGTACTAGGTTTGGCATCCTCACTGAATCTGACTGCCTTTTATTTTCCTCTCCAATATCAGGTTTTTGTTCTCGACATCTCCCCATCATGTCCAGTCACTGTTTTGGTTTTGGCACCATCAATATCAAATGTACAAACGGTTCTTGCTAACCAACACCAGGTATATCTGATGTTCAGATGAGTTCCAATAAAAACAATTTTTTTTTTCAAAAAGTGTCCTTTCTTGAGTGCTGGAGGGCTTCCATCCACGCAGACAGCTCTGTGTAGCCCTCTAGGCTGGCCAAAGCTGTACCGTTGTTCGCTTCACGGGAGACCTTGAGATGCGGGATAAAGTGGAGGGGCTTGGGGATGAGTCTTGTGGCAGGCAATGGCGCTCAGGTATCTGTATGTTTTGCCAGGGCAATGTGGAGGGGGGTTGGGGTGTGTACACGTAGTATTCTCTGAGCCTGCTTCCTGTCTGCACAACGAGCATGGCGCTTCCGTGGTAGGTAATTGTGGTTGTATGTGGTTGAGTTTCCATCTGGAATCTTGGGAAGCAGTGTTGCCACACTGCCCCTCAGACCCTGTAGATGGTTCTGCGGGGCTCGGGGGCCGCTGGGAGGGAGGGCTGAGCTCTAGCTGCCAGCTGTACTTCAGTATGAGCAGTACTGCTGTACTCTCTCTCCAGGATTGTAACTGTAGAGTTTTACTTGCAGGAAAAGTTTTGCTTCAATAAAGGACTTTTAAAAGATTCCAAGGGTATCTATAGAGCTAGAGCATAGGGAGGGGTCTGCCACGCCGAGGGCAGCTCCGAAGAGCTCAGTCTGGCAGCAGCCCTGCCACCTGCTCCCTCCCACTGCAGGTCTGATGACATCCTGTAGACCTCTGTCCAGTGGGCAGCCCACGAGCCACACGTGGCTGTCGAAGCTCTTGAAGTGTGGTTTGAACTGTGATGCACTGCGAATGTAAATCCAGGCCTGACTTTGAAGACTCAGTAAGAAAAAAATGTAAAATAGCTCAACCTAATTTTTATATGTGGAAATATTTTGAACTTTATTGGGTTAAATAAAATATATTATTAAAATTCACCTGTTTCTCATTTTTTCTTTTAATGTGGCTACTAGAAAACACCCATGTGGCTTGCATTTGGCTCATGTTGCAGATTTTTTTTGGATGGTGCTGCTCCAGACCTCCAGGGTGGCTTCCCGAACTCCAGACCTCAGATAGGCTGGGTCTAGGCTCAGCTGAGAGGGTGGCCTGAGCCTGGTTCACTCACCTCAGGACCCCTTCTGGCACCAGCCTTCCTGGTACCAGGGCTTTCTTCTGTGTCAATGAGGTCCTAACGATGTTGGCAGCAAAGGGTGAGGCCTTGACTCGAGCCCTGCCGCTGGTAGGGTTATGTAATCGGTGCTGCGCAGAAGGGCCACTAGGGGCTGCTCTGTGATCCCTGGAAGAACAAAGCGCGACTCGCTTTGGAGCTAGGTCTCACCCTTGCTTTATTTGGAACCCCTTCTGGAAGCTAGTTAGCTAGGTCCCTGGTCTCCCTTGCGGTGGCACGGGAAGGGGCTGTGCAGAAGGCAGGGACTCTCCTGTGATACACTCTCCTGTGAGCAGCCCTGTCAGCTGTGCAGATGACAGGCAGGCTGGTCCTGCCTGCAGCGTGAGATAGGCTATAGGGTAGATAGGCTGATTGATGGGGGTGGGATTTGGAGATCTTCCCTGCAGTTCTCTGGAAGAAAACAGCTCTGCATCATTCAGCTGGGCCTGCCTTCTGGGTCCCTGACCTGGTCATTTCTGGCAGATTATTGCCCTTCCTTCATTACCTTGCAGTTGGAGCTGTGACAGAAGCTTGGGAGTGGAGGGTGGGGTGGTGGCAAGCTAAGTGAGCAGAGGAGCTGCCTGGTGCCTTGAGACAGGCAACGCAAGCAGGGCTTGGGTGGACGGGTTCCAGACAGCCCCTCCCCTCGCAACAGCTAGCGGGCTGGCGACGCCACCCCATTCATGCTCTGCTGCAAATATGACTGTCTTTGACAAGTGTGAGGAAGTTGGGGTAATTTTGCCAAGAGCTAGTGTTGAAGGTGCTGGGGGAAAGCCGGCCAAGGGCAAGAGAGGACGCCAGCGTGTGGCCAGGCTGGAAAAGGTCCAGACAAATGCATGCTTCCTTGGTTTAGAAAAGGGAGTGGGTGAAACGGAGCTTGGCACTATCCACCATGAATTGGAATCTAGAATTAAATTTGTAGGGACAGCTAACAGGGTGGGTCCTGATGGTTCTAAGGGGCGGATTACAGCCGTAGTGATGCAGGCATAATGCTCTAGCTGGGTAGCTTAGTTGGTTAGAGCATCATCCTGAGACAAAGGCTATGGGTTCGATCCCCAGTCAGGGCACATATAAGAATCAACCAAGGAATGCATAAATAAGTGGAACAACAAATCCGTGTTTCTCTCAGATCAATAAACAATTTTTTTTAAAGGAATCTAAGCGTATTTTGGGACATGAGAAGCACTTAACCTTTGCATAACACCAGAATATAGAAAAGGCAGTGTGGAAATAGGCCAACTCAGGAACTGGGCTTCTCCACTAGCGACTGGAGATAAAAAGGCTGGGATTCAGCTTTGACTACGTCATTGGGCCAAAGGACCTGAAGGAGATTTCTTAGAGCTTCTGACTATAGAAAAGTGTTGAAAAGACCTCCATTTGAAGAGGGGATGGGTTTGTACATTGAGGAACATTCAGAGGGAGAACACTGAGCTAAAAGCCTGCCTTTATCTTCTAAACTAACAGGTTTTGTGGATGTTTCTGAAGGGCTGTGGGAAGAGTAGCCTCTTGGGTACAGAGCAACACATTTTCTACTATAGAGTCACCGAGGTCCCTAAAGCTTTCAGTTGCTACTACTGATGGAGAGATCTCTGGGTAGTACATAAGCACATTCTAGTACTTTCTGATGTGGCATTGTTCTAAACGATGCCAGATTTCTGTTCCGTTTAGGGCAGTCGTTAGAGCTGGCTCAGGTTGACAGGCTGGAGTGGGCTGGGAGTCAGGGAACCGGATATTCTCGTTTCTGCGTTGCCACTTCCTTACCCCTTGGTCCATAGATGCCAATTTGAATTAGGATATGTTTCCCAAGTTTGTGGTCAAATCTGGATCAATCTCCGGAACCGAACTAAAAGAATAACAAATGAAGGACTGGATTCTTGTCTGAGGGCAACAGCTCCTAATTGAACCAGAATTTTACTCGACATTTAAAAAGTTTTACCTGCACCAAGTCTTCAAATTATACATTTTTAGCATGAAAAACATTCAAATCAGTGGATCAGAGGCTAGGCTGGCTGGAGAAGCAGTTGCTTCAGTTTTACTACAAGACGTAATAGGGCGAATGGAAATTTCGCGGCCACATATATGTTGGGCTTTGTACTGGCCCATCTCTGGGGCGGGGGCCCGGCAGGGGCCACAGACTGCGGCTGTGGGATAGCCAGTCGCTGTGTGTGGAAGAGCCCGGGGCCTCCTACTCCTCTTTAGCCTGTATTTCTAAGACCCACCTGGCCGTGAGCCTGGGTGGGGGAACGGTGGTCGTGGAGGGGAAGGAACTAAAACCCGTGGCACAGTCCGCTGGGACGAGCGCGGTACTCAAAGCGGCCTCAGCAAAGGTTGCACCTTCCGGGCCTTTTTCGGGGGACGAGGATGTTAAATGGAAGGAGGGAGCTCCGGGCCGCGTCCTCCATGCAGGGGTTCCCGTAACGCTCGGTAGCAGCTCCAGCCCGGGTTGACCCCGCGTCGCCTGGGAGGGGACTAGGCGGAGAGCGCCCCCGCGGCCCGCAGCTGCGGGCACCGCGGCGGGAACAAAGGCAGCACGTGTCTGGGCGGGGCGGCGGGCGGGGTCGGTCGCCGGCCCCGCCCCGCCCCCGCGTTTCCCCACCGGCCGGAGCTCTCTTGTGACCCGGGTGCTGCTGCTGCTGGAGCGGCGGCGCGGAGCGGGCGGAGTGCTGTGCCGGAGGGGACCGCCCCGGGGCGGGGCAGGGCCGGCGCCGCGAGTCCCCGCTGCCTCAGGAGTCCGGGTCCTCACTGGGACGCGGCGAGTACAGGCGCCTCGGGCTCGCGGCCGCGTCCCTGCAGGCATCGCGCGCCGCTCGCGTTGAGGGCGGTGGCAGCCCCGGCTCCCGGGCAACGCTAGGCCCGTCCGCGCCGGCGCGTGGGCCGCGCGCGCCCCCGAGAGGGAGATCGCTGAGGTGCGCGCCGGGGCGCGAGCGCGCGGCGGCGGCGAAGGCGGCCGAGCGGGGGGCGGGGCCGCGGCGCCTGCAGAACCTTGGACAGTAGCTCCCGAGCCGCTGCTGCCGCCGCCGCGCGCGAGCCCCGCCGAGCCCCTCCGAGCCCCTCCGAGCGCCGGGACCGAGGCGCGCATTGCGGAGGGCGCGGAGCGCAGGAGCCGCTGCCGGCTGGGTGAGCCCGCTGCCTCGGGGAGCCAAGGCCAGGGTCGGGGCCTCGCGCGCGGGGTCGGGGCGGGGGTTCTCTCTGCGGGAGTCCGGAGCTCAGCGGTAGGGGCGGGCGGGGGTGCCGCAGTGGAAGCGGCCGGGCTGCGGCGCGGGGGCGCGGGCGGGGCCCCGGAGCCCGAGGAAGGCTCGGTTAGGGGGCCGGGGGTCAGGTCCACGGAGGCCACGGGGCCGGGGGGAGCAGCGCGGCGCGAGCCCCGCCTGGTGCTGAGAACCATCTTGTTTTCCGCGCAGATCCGAAGGGGCAGCACGCGTCCCCGGGAGCGCCCTCGCCTCTTCCCGAGGCCGCCGCGGGCTCGGTGAGCTGTTTTTTTCCTCGGGCCGGCAGGCTGGGCGCGCAGGGGCGCGGGCCCCCGCCCGGCGCGCAGCGGCACCATGGGCACGGTGCTGTCCCTGTCCCCCAGCTACCGCAAGGCCACGCTGTTTGAGGATGGCGCCGCCACGGTGGGCCACTACACGGCGGTGCAGAATAGCAAGAATGCCAAGGACAAGAACCTGAAGCGGCACTCCATCATCTCCGTGCTGCCTTGGAAGAGGATCGTGGCTGTGTCGGCCAAGAAGAAAAACTCCAAGAAGGTGCAGCCCAACGGCAGCTACCAGAACAACATCACGCACCTCAACAATGAGAACCTGAAGAAGTCGCTGTCGTGCGCCAACCTGTCCACCTTCGCCCAGCCCCCACCGGCCCAGCCGCCTGCCCCTCCTGCCAGCCAGCTGTCGGGCTCCCAGACGGGGGTCTCCTCCTCCGTCAAGAAGGCCCCGCACCCCGCCGTCACCTCCGCGGGGACGCCCAAACGTGTCATCGTCCAGGCGTCCACCAGCGAGCTGCTGCGCTGCCTGGGCGAGTTTCTCTGCCGCCGGTGCTACCGCTTGAAGCACCTGTCCCCCACGGACCCTGTGCTCTGGCTGCGCAGCGTGGACCGCTCGCTGCTTCTGCAGGGCTGGCAGGACCAGGGCTTCATCACGCCGGCCAACGTGGTCTTCCTCTACATGCTCTGCAGGGACGTGATCTCCTCGGAGGTGGGCTCCGACCATGAGCTCCAGGCCGTGCTGCTGACCTGCCTGTACCTCTCCTACTCCTACATGGGCAACGAGATCTCTTACCCGCTCAAGCCCTTCCTGGTGGAGAGCTGCAAGGAGGCGTTTTGGGACCGATGCCTCTCCGTCATCAACCTCATGAGCTCCAAGATGCTGCAGATCAATGCCGACCCACACTACTTCACACAGGTGTTCTCTGACCTGAAGAACGAGAGTGGTCAGGAAGACAAGAAGCGGCTCCTCCTGGGGCTGGATCGGTGAGCCCTGTGGCCTGCATCATGGCTCAAGGATTCAGTTCACTTACAAAAATTTAGTATTCAACAGACCAGATTGTATGTACAGTATGTGTCCAGCAAAGCCACCGAGGGCCTCTGCCGGCCCACCTTCTCTCCTTGGGGTTTTCTCCAGCCCTGCCAAGAACTCGGGGCACTTTTGAACTCTTGAACCTTGTGGAAACCCAGGAGATGTATTCAGAGCCACCCAGGTCTCCAACCTTCTACTTTGGGGGATTCAAAGGACTGATTTGCGTTTGCCACCTGCGCCCTTGCTGGACCAGGGCAGGTGAGGCTGTCTGTTGCTCCCTGCACTGGAGCTGGGGAGGCACCTCTAGCCCATTGGCCCAGGGAGGAATTGGCGCTCCTGGCTGGGGCCCTTTTCTGGCTCCTGCTTTGGGTTGTCCATTCCCCCAGAGGCCCCTGGAGCAGCCACCCTGACTGAACCGCACGTGGGGTTGTGAGGCAAGATGCTTCCTTAATCCAGGAGCTGCCGGCCTGGGGCAAAGATTCCGTCCTGTTGTTTGGCTGCCCACAGCCCTGGTTTGCTCTTTTTTCTTTTTTAGGGAGAAGGGCTTTCCTTTAGTGGAGACACAGAACTCGCCTCTCAGTCCCCTGTCCCCTGCTCCCAACTGTGTTGGCAATGAGCTGGTTTGACTCATTGTTCTTTTCTTTTGGGTCCCAGCTAAAGAGGTGGGGTGAAGCTGGGGGCCACTCCTTTCCTGGTGAGTGTTTCGTTTGGATAATGCAGCTTAGTCACCCCGTGGTGAAGGCTAGGGCCGCTGCAGGTGTCTGTCATCAGCAGCTTGCCTTGTGGGGGTGCCGTGCCTGAGACCAAGCCAAGGCCCACACAACGCCTAAGGCCTCTTCTTGCGGGTGCACATAATTGTTCTGCAGAGCTTGGGGGTGGGGTGTGGTAATGATATACCCCTGCCCCCACCCGCCCTTTTAATTCAAAGCTGTTTCCAGACAGTTCTGAAGACGAAGCCTTGCCTCGCAAGGCCGAGTGAGACAGCTGGATCTCGGAGACAATTACAAGCAGGAGTGGGACTCCTCGTTGCTTTGGAAGCCCGCTGATTCTACAGCTGAGCATTTGCAGCTGCTGGTTTTGGTTTCCACTGTAGTCGCTGTGAAAACACACGATGGTACTTAATCAATTTTCTTCCTAATTCTCCCAGATTGGTGGCTTGGGACTTGGGAGAGGACCAAGAGAAGGGAGCTAGTCTTCCTCCAGGGCCCATCACTCTGGCTTTGGGGAACAAAGACCAGTGTGAAGGCTACAGAGAATTCTCTCTTCCCAGTCCCCCAGGGAGTGCTGGAACGGGGGGATCAGGGGGAGGCAGAGGGTCATTTTACATAGGATTAGGCCCCAGGTGGCTGCTGATTTCTCAGCACAAACACTACTGACTCACATAAAGAACAAGCTGTGAAATTGAGGCCCCGGGTTCGAGCGGCCTGGAGCAGAGCCGGCCTCTGGTGGTGTGCCCCCACGGAAGGAAGAGGGCCTGCCCCTGCGTGCGGGAGAGCATTGGCCCCAGCTGCGCCTCGAGGCCCACGCCGGGCCATTCCCGGGGCTGCCGGCTAATCTGATGCAGGGCTGGAGGGACCCGCAGCTGCTGGCACGGACTTCACTGGGGCGCCTCTTCTCTGCTGTTCTCTGCTGGGGTTGTCGCAGGTCGTGTCTGTTCCGATCCTGGCACCACGTGTGACCTGAGTGAGGTAGGAGGCCCAGTGGGGCAGTGGGCCCTGGCGGCATGGAAGAGGGTGGTTCGGTGCCGAGTCTCAAGAGGAGGGGCACGTGTTTGCAGTCACTTGTTCGGCTGGCTGAACTTGGCCTGAAACTGTGCGGTTAAGTTGTATCCACAGGATTCCAGTTTTGTGTGTTTCCTTCTCTTTCTGCATATTTATTTTTTTATTGTTTTGGAGGCGGTGCAAATTTCAGGAGCGGTTGGGGACTAAGGAAATAACGCTAGTTCCACCAATGTGAATGGAGCCTGTTGTGTTCTCCTCCCTCCCCTTGCACTGGTCATCAGTATTGTGTGAAGGAACTGACACACTTGAGTGTGCAAGCAATGAACCCATTTGACATGCTGCTATGAAGACTACTTTTAGAACAACAACAACAACAAAAGAAAAAAACTAACCGACAAAAAACACCCCACCCTTTATTCTTTAACTGTTGCTTTTACAGTGATATTGTGCATGCAGACCAGGAGCATTTTGTGTCTTAAGAAAAATAATCTTAGAACAGATGGCTGTGAAAATTACACCCGTGCACAGAACGAGTCACAGGAATAATAGTTCAGGATTTGGTTTTTCTCTTTCTTGTAAAGCTGAAGGGTTGATATATTCTTTCCATGCAGTTATTAGAATTTAGTTTTGTTCCAACAGTTGTTAAACTTGCAATGAAAAGAAAACGTGCCATTTTTTTCACTCAGCAATTTTCATAGCTGTATATTTGAAACTGCTAATTACGCAACGTGCGATGTATGTTGTTTTTTAGTGCAATTTCTTCCGTAGCTATTCTTTGACCAAACTGTGGGTATTGTTGATATTAATTTATATTTGTCTCATTTTGTATGTATGTGTAGTGTGTTTGTAAGTGTGTGTGGTTTATAATCTGACAAGGTCATGGAGCTCAGTTTGGCTGTAATTTAATTCCCCTTCCCTTATTTTTATTTATTTTTGTACCGTGCTGATTAAATAAAATGCACTGACCATCCATTACATAGACCTCTTTGTGGGCACATCATTCATGAGCAGGCTGGGGGCCCCTTTTATAAATGATTCCTGCACTCTGAACATAATTGGATTTGTGTTATGGGGGAGGGGGGAGGGCTTAACGGGCAGAGCCCGCTAATGTTGAGGTGATCGAGAAAGAAGCTCAAGTTGAGTCAACACGGGTTCAGCCGCCCCGGGTGGGGCAGGAGCGACTCCCTTGGCCTGGTCAGGCCCAAGCACGGCCTGGAGAAGGTGGGGCCGGCCAAGTGGTGCTGTTGGGGCACCAGGTCTAGACGCCATTTGTGGAGTTTGGCGCCAAGGCTGCTGTGTCCTGGGCTTGGTTCTGCTCGGTGCCCACTGCCCAGAGGTGCCCAGACCAGCAGAACTGGTGTCCTTGAGGCCCGGCCCTGGAGCTTTCAGACACGCCTGACGGTGCAGGGCTGGGCCCCCACCCTGGCTGGACAGGCGGTCCTCGGGGACACTGGGTTCCGTCCCAGACCAGCATAATCAAGGGGGTGTTGCAATCAAACAAGTCATAATCTCTCTGCTGGTGGAGGGTCTTACCTTTAGTGTGTTAAAAATGCTACACTTGAGAGGAAGAAACAAGTCAATGCTACACTGGTGAGCACACAAAAGCGAGCCAGTGAAACGCAGCAGGCCTCTCCCGACTCCTGCCGACAGCCACAGCCTCAGCCTCAGCCTCCGGCTGGCTGGGGGGTGTGGGCTCCATCCCTTCCGGCCGGCACCTGTGGGTTGGAGCTGCCCTGGGTAGCAGGAAGGCGGTTCTGCTCAGGTGGCAGCTCGGGAGCTGTCAGCCTTGTGATCAGGAAGCCCCGCTTTTCTGAGGGCATCTCCTGTGGTCCGAGGCGCAGAAGCGCACTGCACGTTCTCTCCCGCCGAGGCCTGCGGCCTCCTGCGGCTGCAGGGCCCTTGGGTGCTAGGACCTGGCCTTGCTTGCCTGCAGCTTCCCCCACCCCAAGAAGGCCTGATTTCTCTGTCGCTTGCTCATCCTCTTGCCACCCCCAACCAGCCGCCGATCACTCAGCCCTCTTCCCCAGCTGCAGCCACAGGAGTCGGAGCCTTTCCTTTATAAATGCGTGCTGGAGTTTCAGTAAACACGACAGTGCTGAACTTGGAGTCTAGCACACAGGCCTCAACATGATGGAAGGAAAGGTCTGGATTGCACTCCACTGCCCCCCCACACCCACCTTACTCCTTTCCACAGCTTCCTTCTTGCTCGCTGGCAATACTTTTATTCAGGAGGCGCAGGTAAGTGATCTCCCACTTCACCTTATTTGTGTTCAATGCTTCCTTCCATCCTCAGGTTAGCAGCTGACTTTGTACGAGCTAAAATGTCACAATTATAGGTAGAGTTTTCAATTACAGAAAAGCAAAACACCTTTAAATATAAGATTTAATGCTTTATTGCTCTTGATGGTAAATCAAAATATGCTTTAGAAATAGAGTTAATTTAATGGAAAATAGGAATATATGCACCAAACCATAAACTGCATTTAATTAAATCAAGAGAAACACTTCATTGCATAATCTGTGTCCTGCTTTCCCCTCGGCACCCTGGCAGTGCCGCCGTGGCCTCACCCCAAATCCTCGGCCCTCCTTCACTTGCCACCCTGAATTCTCTTAGGACGTCATGAAGACATGCTTGTGACAGCTGGTGGCCCTCTAGCCCTCAGCCGGGGGCCACAGGCAATGTTGAAAGGTGGGAGGAAGGACCCCAAAACCCTCCTCCTCTCTAGCCTCTGGAAGGCACTCATTTGGCATGTTCCATTTTGGTGTGTCTAAAAACATACATGTGCGTGTGTCTAGTATGAAGCGACAAGTTTGGGGGAAAATGTGGAGTGGAGAGGCAAGGTTCCAGTTACGATGGTTTACCTAGTATCAAGGTGCTTGGCAAAACTATGAGCGTCACCACCCTGGGCAGCTGACCTGGCATCAAGAGTGAGCGGGTTTCTAAGGACAGGGTACCAGTGGGGCTCCTCATTGCAAACTGCACACGGTGTGCACACTCACCAGCCCTGGGAGGCCGGGGTGGGGGTGTGAACGAGACCCCCACTGCTGGGCCCACCTGGGGTCAGCCAGGTGGCCATGCCAGGCACTGGGTGAGGCACAGGAGGCTGCACTCAGGCACGTGGTGTGTTTTGTGGGGTCAGGGAGACGGGACGAGAGCATGCAGGGGGGGAGGGGGAGCAGGGGGCAGCATGTGTGGCAGAAAGTGAAGACATTGTCGGCATGTCCCTTTTACACCCTGCTGGGCTCCTCCTGAGGCACGGGCTCCCCCTCAGCCCCTCCACCACACAAGGTGCCCGGAGTCTCCTCTTCTTTCTAGGCTCCTGGCAGGGAGGCCGAGGCAGCCCAGAGGTTCCTGGTGTCCCCTTCAGCTGAGACAAGGGGAGAGGGCGGTCGCAGGAAGGCATCTGAAGGCATGTGCTGGGCAGAGACTGGCAAGACGGTGCTGCTCTCCTGGAGTGAAGTCTGTGTGCCCAGCAGCCAGGGGCTGTGGGCACAGGGTGGGGGGGCACCCTGGCCTGGCCTGCAGTGCCAGGACCCCACGCTCTGTTGGCTTGCTCTCCACTTCCCAAGGCTCCTGTGCCCTCTCGTCTGGGTCCTACTTCACACGAGTTCGAACCATGTCATGAGGGGGGACTTCCAAACCCATGCCCCTGAAACTCCATTTTCTCATTAGTGTTCCTGACACGAATGTGGGCACAGAGGACACTGCATCCGATCAGCAACCTTGCAAACTGCAGAAGTACGGAAGACGACTGCAGGCCGGGCTGCATGGGTAGGACGCCCCTCAGAGCAGCCCCACTGCCTCTCCCAGAGAGGCACCCGGGGGCCGCGGTTCCACCAGTCACTGGTCCTGGGCTGAGGGGCTGGTCCCGCAGGTGAACCTGCCCACCTGGCGGCTTTGGCTGGCTGCTGGGGAAATGAGGTCCACTGAGAAGCTCCCTGAGCCAGGTCACGGGGCTGCGATCGCCTTGGGGGACGAGGAGTGGCAGGATGGGCTCACGGAGACAGCGGGGCTGCCCTCCCAGCTCATCTCCACCCACCTCCCCAGAGGAGCATGTCTTTGGTTGGGACGACTGTGCCCGGGCCCCCCCCCCCCCACCTCCTGCAGGGCCAGCACGCTGGTCACTGGGTCAAGGCACACTGACGAGGCCTGGCCAATCCAGGGAGGCCTTCACCCACTCCGGGCACCATCGAGTCGCCTCTGAGGTGAGCTGTGGTCTGGACGTCAGCCCAGGCTTTGGGGCAGGTCGTCGGGGTCTTTGGTTTGTTGACTGGGGACCGTGGACAATTGGGACTGGGGAAGATGGAGACCAAAGACAGAAAGCCAGGAAGAAGACCTCAGGGGAGGGGCCTGAGAGAAGGCAGCGAGGGCTCCTCCCTGCGCAGGAGCCTTGCGAGCTGATTTCTAGCGGGCAGTAGCAGGGATCGGCGATTAGATCAGGACCTACGAGGCGAAGTGGCGGGGCCCCTGGGCGAGGGTCAGTTCCCAGGCACGCTGAGGATGAAGCCCGAGCGGTTCTTGGTGAAGTCGGGCTGTGGCTGGTTGAGCCGCGTCTCCACGGAAACGGTGCACTTCTTCCCATGTAGGCTGCACTGCACGGGGTTGGTGACGTTGACTTGAAGGTGGCGCTTCTCACTAGAAGAATCAAAAAGAACAAGACCAGGCAGGCAGTCAGTGGGCAGCCAGAGTGGGGGAATTTCCTAGGGCCCGCCTCTGGCCAAGCTCCTCTGGACAAGGGTCCCCTGGAGGCCGCCACGGAGGGCTTGAGAAGCCCCAGGAGGGGCGAGGACGGGCCTTGGGCCGTTGCCCGGCTCCAGAGAACCCTGCGTGCAGAGCTGGACCAGAGCGGGGGAGATGCGCCGGAACCACAGACACCAAGTCCCGGCCTGAGACCTGAGTCCCTTTGGCTTCAGACGTCAGCAGGGGGCTTGTCACAAGGGGCCTGGGATTCGGAGGCGCAATTATTTTTCGGTTGTCTTTGGTGCAACAGGGAGCCCTGTGGCCCGGGGGGAATGGAGACTCCCCTGCACTCTCGCTGACGAGACAAAGGTCCTCTGGGAGTCCTGGCTCGCCCCTGCCTGTCACAGGGTCCAGCGGCTCCCACCGGGCCTGACTTGTTTCCCCGGGTGCCTCTCAGACTCGGCTTTGCCCCTGAGCACCAGGCCGCTCTGCTGGACCCCACGGCCCAGACCGGAGGTCGCTCTCACGTGACCCCTGGGGCCTGCGCCTGCTGCTGCCTGAAGGGGCTCAGCCAGGGCTCTGCGAGGGTCCGCGCCCAGGAGGCTTTGGGGGGGGGGGTTTGGCGAGGCTTCGTGCACCTGCTGAGTAGAAGCAGCCTCCTGTCCTTCAGGTCCTCACGCCGCCCGAATACACTGCAGAAGCGGCTTATTTTAAGACCCCAGAAAGTTGACACAATAGGCTGGCACCTCTGCTGCTCACCCAGGCCCGCACAGCCCCACACCGCGCCCCACACCGCGCCCGCAGCGTTCCCAGCGAGGAGGGAGGGCTCGATGGTTTGGGGCGCCGGGTGGGGCACGCCGGCTCTGCTCTGTGCGCCTTCGTGTCTCTGGGGGTGCGACTGGGGCGTGGGCAGGCTGGCCCGCCAACGCCTGCGGGGCTCGCTGGACCATTGTCGCCCGTGCTGCCAAGTGTCCACACTGCGGGGGCAGGCGGGCGGGCGCTCGCTCCTGCCCAGCCTGGCCTCGCTTCCCTGGGCCCCGGTGAGCAGGAGGCACTGTCGAGGCCCCAGGGGCCTGGGAGGCACAGTCTGGACACCTTCTCCCCCAGCCCCAACTCCGAGGCAACCTGTCCTGGCTGCGGGACAGCGCTCAGGTGGCGGCGCTACGGGCCTCCGGCAGCGGCCCGAGGCGGTCACGATAGTTTCCCACCTGCTTTCCCGTTAAACACAGCGCAGGGGGAGAAAAGGGGCACAGGGAGGGGCCCACGGTTGTCACGTGTGGGCACTAGGCATCTAACACTTAATGTCTAGTCAGCTGCGGCTAAAACCTTGGCCGAAACAGCTATTTTAAACCAGACTTGGACGTAAAAATAGCCCATCCCAGGCAGGGGCTGCGGCGCTTCTCCATTCCCGGGAGCTCGGCCGCAGTGCGGGGGTAGGTGAGCAGCCCGTGGCTGCCCGGTCTGGGCGCAGGGCCCCAAGGGCCTCGTCCAGCCCAGGCGCATGCGAGGTGCAGCACTGCTGCCCGGCCTGCGGCAGGACGTGCCCCGTACTTTCCCTGCTGGGTCCCAAGGTAGGGCAGCCTCCCCGCCTCCTCCGTCAGCCCAGCTCGGCCTCTGGGTCACTCATGCTGGACTCCGCACCCTGTGGAAGCCTTCTGACTCTGGCGGAGGCCTTCTCTTGCTGTCACCTCCTGGTGGCTGTACGTCCCATTTGGGCACTGCCGGGGACAGGCTCTGCCTTCCACTTCCCGCGCCTTCCCTCCCTTCCCCGGAGCCTGGTACACCCGCGCACACGTGACGGGTTCCAGAACCACCTGCGGACTCAAAGTCTTATGGAAGGGGTTCTAGAAAGGCCCACGTTCCAAGTCAACTCGACAAATCGGAGAGAGAAAACACAAATCCAGCCCGCCCCACGTTTACACAATCAGAACCTGCTCATTTCAGTCCAGTCCTTCTGACTTGAGACCCTTCACAGCCACGGGTTCAGGGTTGGCCGAGCCCGGCCTCTGACGCCCCCCTTGCTCCTGCTTCTGGCTCTGCGTCTCTAGCACCTGCGCTCCAGCGCTGGTGCAGGGTTTGCACTGGCGGGAAAATGAGGAGCAGCAAATGTCTGTTGCAGAACGGCACCCCAGGATCGCAATGGCACAACTTCACCTTGAAAGGGAGCCCGCGGGTGGGGTTTGCAGGATTACAAAAGCGCTGGGGGACGCCTGCCCCCGACTCTTCCCCACACCCTGGGCTGGGCCTAAGGCATCTCTGCGGGTCAGTGAGCACCGTGGAGTGAGTACTGCCTGGGGGGGATGGGCCCTGCCCCTCTTCGGGGGGCAGAGCGAAGGCAGAACGGTGCTCTGGGACACCCAAGCCCACAGACACAAGTAAGGATCATTGATTTGTTAAAAATATTACAAAGTTCAGTATTATATTAGTTTTAAGTGTACAATGTCATGATTAGATGTTTATGTAACTTACACACTGGGCCCTCAATAAGCCTGGTACACCTCGGACACAACACACAGTAGACATCACTGACTATGCGCATTCCCTCGGCTGTACTTCCTTCCCCGCGCTGCCTGTCCCTGGCAATGTGTGCTTCTCAGTCCCTTCGCCTTTCTCACCTGGCCCGACCCCTCCCATCGGCAACCATCAGTTTGTTCTCTGTATCTATGAGTTTGTTTCTGTTTTGCTATTTGTCCTTTTAAGATTCCACACGAGTGAAATCACACAGTATTTGTCTTTCTCTGACAGTACCCTCCTGGTCCACGCATGTGGCTGCAATGGCAAGATGTCGCTCTTTTCTACGGCTGAGCAATCCTCCACTGTAGAAATGCACCAGGCCTTCCTCATCCGCTCGTCTGCGGATGGACACTGAGGTTGCTCCCGTATCCTGGCTACTGTGAATAATGCTGCAGAGAACATGTATCTTTTCAAATTAGTGTTTTGGATTTTTTCGGATAAATATCCTGAAGTGGAACTGCTGAGTCATGTGGTCGTTCTATTTTTAATTTTCTCAGTAACCGTCATATTGCTTTCTATGGCTGTACCAATTTGCAATCATTGATGATGGCCACTCCGACAGGTGTGAGGTGGGCTCTCACTGTGGCTTTAATTTGCATTCCCCTGACGACTAGTGATACTGAGTATCTTTTCTTACATTTCTTGGCCACCTGTACGTCTTCTCGGGAGAAATGTCTATTCAGGTTCTTTGACTATTTTTTAATAGAATTGTTTGGTTTTTTGATGGTCAGTTGTATGATTTTATACATTTCTGGATGTTAATATATATCATTGGACGTGTCATTGATGAATACCATCTTCCATTGAGTAGACTGTCTTCGTTTCGTTGATGGTTTCCTTTGCTGTGCAGGAACCATAATTTTCTTTCTTTGTTATGTCTTCGTCTGGTTTTGGGGTCATGTTAATGCTGGCCTCATAAAATGAGCTTGGGAGCCTTCCCGTCTCTTGAATGTTTTGAAATAGTTTGAGGATAGGTGTTAGTTCTTTGAGTGTTTGGTAAAATTCACTTGTGAAACCATGTAGTCCAAGACTTATTTGTTGGGAGATTCTTGATTACTGATTCAATTTCATTGGTAGTAATCGATCTTCAGATTTTCTGCTTCTTCTTTATTCAGTCTTGGAAGATTGTATGTTTCTAGGAATTTATCCATTTCTTCCAGGTTGTCCAATTTGTTGGCATCTAACTGTTCATACTACTTCCTTATAGTCCTTTGTATTTCTGTGGTATCCGTTGTCACTTCCCTTTCATTTCTGACTTTGTCTACTTGGGCCTTCTCTTTTTTCTTACTGAGTCTGGCTAAAGATAATCTTATCTTTTAAAAGAACAAGCTCTTGGTTTCATTGATATTTTCTATTCTTTTTTAGACGCTATTTTGTTTATTTCCACTCTGATCTTTATTATTGTCTTCCTTCTACTCCCTTTGGGCTCTTTCTTTTTCCAGTACTTTGGTTGTAAAGTTAGATTATTTATGATCCTTGTTTCTTGAGGTGAGCCTATAACGCTATGATTTTCCTTTCAGGATGGCTTTGGCTGTGTTCTATAGATTTTCTTTTAATGATATGAAGGAGATCAAGCGCCCCTGGCTACACAGGAGTATGGCGGACAGGTATAGTTAAGAAACAACTGTATTTTGAGCAGGGGGAACAATGTTCTATAGATTTTTGGGTCATTGTGCTTCCCTTTTCATTGATCTCAAGGTGTCTTTTGATTTCTTCTTTGATCTTGTCGTCAACTCCATTCGTTGTCCGGCGGCATGTTTACTTAACTGCCACATGTCTGTGTGTTTTTCAGTTTTCTCCTTATAATTGATTTCTAGTTTAATACCACTGAGACTGGAGAAGATTTCAATCTTCAATTTATTGAGGCTTGTTTTGTGGCCTAACATGTGGTCTGTCCTGGAAAACGTTTCATGTGCCCTTGAAAAGAATGTATATTCTGCTGCTTTTGGGTGAAATGTCCTAAAAATATCGACTAAGTCCATTGGGTCTAATATGTCACTGAAGGCCCCTGTTTACTCACCGATTTTCTATTTTTATTTATTTATTTTTATCCTCACCTGAAGACTTTTCATTGCTTTTAGAGAGAGAGGAAGCGGGGAGGAGAAGAGAGAGAGAGATTGCTTTGAGAGAGAAACATCAATTGGTTGCCTTCTTGTACGCACCCTGACTAGGGATCAAACCTACAACCTGGGCATGTGCCCTAACTGGGAATTGAACCTGCTACCCTTTTGTCTATGGGACGATGCTCCCAACAACTGAGCCACACCAGCTTGGGCTCCTTATTGATTTTCTGTCTTGACGATTCATCCATTGGTATCAATGGGGTGTGAAAGCTCCCGACTATGACTGTATTACTGTTAATCTCTCCCCTTATGTCCTTCAGTATTTGCTTTATGTATTTAGGTGTTCCTATGAAGATGCTTATGAGAGTATATTCTCTTGTTGGATTGCTTTATCATTATGACCCTGATAAGTTCCTTCAGTTTTTTTAATCTTCTGGGAAACTCTTGATCTCTCCTTCCATTCTAAATGATGGCTTTGTTGAGTAGAGTAATCCTGTTTGTAGGTCTCTGCTTTCCCCCACTTTGAATATTTCATGCCACTCCCTTCAGGCCTGAAAAGTTTATGTTGAAAAATCAACCAACAGTCTTATGGGTGCTTCCTTATAGGTAACTAACTGCTTTTCTCTTGTTACTTTTAATATTCTTTGTCTTTAACCTTTGGCACTTTAAGTATGATGTGTCTTGATGCGACCCTCTTTGGGTTCATGTTGTTTGGGACTCTGTGCTTCCTGCGCTTGTATGTCTATTTCCTTCACCAGGTTAGGGAAGGTTTCAGTCCTTATTGCTTCAAAGCGTTCTCAATGCCTTGCTCTCTCTCCCCTCCTGCTAGCGCCCCGCTAATGCAAATGTTGGTATGCTGAGGTTGTCCCACAGATCCCTTCAACTGTCCTCATTAAATTTATGTCTTGCCTGTACCAACTGGGTGTTTTCTGCTCCCTTGTCTTCCAGATCACTGATTCAGTCCTCTGCTCCATCTAATCTGCTTGTTGACTTCCTATACTGTATTCTTCATTTCAGTTTTTGTACTACTCATTTCCGACTGGTTCTTTTTGATTGTTTCTATCGCTTTGTTGAAGTTATCACTGAGCTCATGTATTCTTTCCCTAAATTCATTAAGTATCCTTATAACCAGTATTTTGAACTCCGTATCTTGTAGACGGTCTCCATTTTGTTTAGTTCTATTTCCGGAGTTTTGTTCTTTCATTTGGGGCTTGTTTCTGTGTCTCCACATTTTGTCTGACTCCAACGCCATGTGCTTGTTTCTAAGTATTAGGTAGAGCTGCTACGTCTCCCAGTCTTGGCACAGTGGCCTTATGTAGTAGGTATCCTGTTAGGCCCAGTGGTGCATTCTCCCTGTTCACCTGCGCCAGGTGCTCCAGGTGTGTCCCTTGTGTGGGTTGTGTGTACCCTCCTGTTGCAGTTGAGCCTTGACTGCTGTTGGCCTGTCAGGCTGACTGGCTGTGTGTGTTTGCTGTGATTACAGTGGATAAGTTGTTGTGCAGGGGCTGACCCCACAGAGGGGGAGTTGCTTTAGCGAGGCTCTGGTGCCAGCTGAGTCTGGCCTTTGGGTGTGTCGTTTGTGGAGCTGGTTGGGTGGTGCTCTGGTGTGGTCTGAAGTCAGCCACTGAGTATGTTGGTTCTGGAGCCTCTTGGTTGGAAGGTGCTCCCATGCAGACCAAGGTCAGCCACCATTTGTTCCTGCTTGGTGCTGCCTGATGGGAGCTACGAAGTGATCTGTGGTTGGTTGCTGCTTGTGCTGGGTCTGTGGTACTTAGCTGAAGCTATATCCCAAGCCAACACTGGCCATAACTCATGTCAGGCTTGGGGACACTAGATGGGAGTTACAGTGCAAGCTGTGGCTGGTTACTACTTGTGCTGGGCTTGAGGCCACTTAGTAAGAGGTACAGGGCACGCTGAGGCCAGCCACTGCTTGTTTGGGGTTTGTGGACCTTTGAGAGATTTTAGGAAAGTCTGCAGTGTTAGCTGAGGCAGGCCACGTGTATGGAAAAGCCACTGGAATTGGCTAGGCGGGTGTGTGAGTTGGGTGAAATGGGGTCTCACAGAATCTCTAGGGTGAGGCAGACAGTACTAGCCAGGTTAATGCAGAACTCAGATTCGGCACCTATGCCTGCCAGCAGGGTTGGAGGAGGCTCAAAAAAGGAACAATGGTGCCTGCTTGCTTTCTGATTCCAGAGACAGCTGCCTGGACCTCTTCCTCTCCAGCCCTCACCCTGAAGCTAGTCCATTCAGTTCTTCCACATTTGTCCCTGGCACTCTTCAAGTTGCTGTCCCCGCACTGGAGCCCAGGGCCAGTGAGTTTTTGAGTGAGTGAATCTATCCGCGGGCCCCCTCTGGAAGCCCTCAGTCTCACTGTAATCCTTGCTTGTTTTCACAGCCAGATGTTATGAGGCCTCCGCTTCCTGGCACTGGTGCCTGGTCTGGGGAGCCCTGTGTGGGGCTGGCACCCCTGCTCCCCAGGGGGCAGGCACCTCCACTGTGGTATTCCTCCCAAACCTTAACTGCCAATGTGGATGTTGGATCTGCTTGTTCTGCTTCTCTTCCCCTCCTACCAATCTAGGTGTGGCTGCTTCTTTATATCCTTACTTATAGGACTTCTGTTCAGCTAGTCATCAGTTGGTTCTCAATAATGGCTGTTGTATAATTTAGCTGTAATTTGATGTGAGTTGGCGGTGGTGAGCTGAGTTTATCTATTCCGCCATCTTGACCAGCAGTTACTACCATTTAGACTGTGAGGCCGGCCACCACACTACCAAGGTGAAGGTTCCCTCTTGAGTGGCAAGAAGGAAGGCAGAGGATGTGGACGTGCGGATGCAGATGAGTTGTGTCCCCTTCCCTTTCTCTGTCCCACCTCTCCTGCAGCTGCTCAGATCCCTCCCTGGTGGACTGACATGCTGTCTTGGGACAGCTGGTTGGTTGCCCTCTCTTTCCCATGGGCAATGCTGGCTCTCTGGCATTCCACACCACACGCCCAGGACACGGGGCAGGGGAGCCTGGCTTGGCAGGAGAGTGCGTAGAACCACCAGTGTGCAGAGCACGCATTGACTGGTTGCCTTTATCTCCTCTCAGCCACATTTCTCCAGCTGCCCCCTCTTCCAGACCACTGGTACTAATCTGTGGCAAATATCTAATTGTAACTTCCCAACGACATCCCTCAACTGCATGAGAATCAATCCAAATCAATCAAAGAAAAGCCAGCACTCAGTGGTGGTCCTCACACTTCCCCCAGATTCTGCTCGGCATTTTCTCAGGCCACTTGAGATCTCCCCTGATTCCTTTGAGGTCTGAATTCAAGAGCAGAGGCCCGAGGGGTGGAGGGTCTGGACTCCTGTACAACCTTTCTGACCTTGCCCAAGCCACTTAAGCCTCTGTGAGTCTGCCTGTGTAACCATTAAATGTGTGTAATAAATAGGCTCTCTGCTGACTTTATGAGTGAAGGTAAATGGATGAATAATTTTATCCATCCATTAATACAGCCATCTGCTATCCAAGTACTCACTACTCACTCCACGCCAGGCATGTGTTAGGTACTGAAAATACAGAAAACGAGTGTGCAGCCAAGATAGGGGTCTTCCCCCAGCCTCAGCAAGCTGTCTGCCCACACCAGGTTTTCAGTCTGGTGAGTCTTTCACGCTGAAAGACGGGAAGCACTGTATGTGGGGAGCATACACTGTTACACTGTTATTTTGCTTTATAGAAGGAATGTTCACTCCTTTCTCAGTTAGGTTCTAGGAACCTCAACAAGAGATGGTTTAGGAGAGCTATTTCTGGATTAGTTCATGTTCTTTATACATTTTTAGTATAGTTCCTGATTCATTACGAATGTTTCGGTTCTTTTCCTTGACACAGCCCTGAACGGCCCTGCCCTGATTCATAGCCTGCCTCCGTGGGGCTGCCGTGGGGTTTGGGCACAAAGACAGGGAGTCTGAGTGGCTACATGTGTTAAGTCTATAGCACCAATGAAGGCAGGAAGAAGAACCAGCCTTCTGCTGGGCTAAGCAACCCCCAGCTGGTGTCATCCACTCGCTGCCATCGACAGACAACAAAGACAGTGTGGACTGAGTGTGGCGGCTCCTCAGTAAGTTCTAAAGTCAGAATTTACCATACAACCCAGCAATTCCACTCCTGGATATATACCCTAAAAAAGTGAAAATGGGTGGTTCAGCCAGAAACTCGTACAGAAACGTTTACAGCAGCATTATCTACAATAACCAAAAGGCAGGAACAATCCAAATAACTACCAACTGAGAAATGGACAAAGCGCAGTATATATCCACTCAACGAACCATTACTCAGCCACGAAAAGAAATGAAACACTGAGGCCTGCTACACAGATGAAGCTTGACAACTTTATGCACGTTAAAGAAGTCAGACAAAAAAAGGCACTGTTGTGTAAGTGCACTTCCACGCCATGTCCAGAGTAGGCCAATCAGAAAGCACATTAGAGGAACTGGGGAGAGGAGGAGCCGTAAAGTCGTATGGGGTTTTCTTTAGGGCTGATGAAACTATTCTGGAACCAGACAGTGGTGACGGTTTCACATTATCAATGGGACAAAGGATAATATTTATGTTTTGTGTATTTTACAATAATTTTAAAAGTAGACTGATCTTGCCCTGGCTGGGTAGCTCAGCTGGTTAGAGCATCGTCCTGATATGCCAAGGTGGAAGGTTCAATCCCTGGTCAGGGCACATACGGGAATGAACCAATGAATGCACAGACAGGTGGAGCAATGAATTAATCTCTCTCCCTCCCCTTCTCTCTCTCTCTAGTACATGGATCTAATGGAAAAATAAGTTGCCCTCAAACTGTGCTTTCTTTGCTCATTTGAAGTTCAACCAAAATGGTCTTAAGACCAGCAAGGGGTTTCTTGTGCCCAGTTCTGGACAGAGCAGCACAGGACCGAAGTGGCGGGCAGGAGTGCACGCTCTGGGCAGGTCAAGAGGCATCCCTTGCTGGAGCTCCACCACACTGGAAATCTTTATAGAGTCAGATCACCTTCCTTACCTTTTAAAGGCAAGAAGGCAGATTTTAGAGATGGAGGCGGGGATCTCTCTCTGAGGGTGTGCCGAGCCCAACGACAGCTGCGAAGGAGGCTGGCTGCCGGGGAAGGGGCTTTTTCTCCCCATCTTCTGTTACAGGATTTAATGGCTCAGCAAACTGTGGAATTCGGGGACTTTCATCTTGTTTCATCTGTTCCAAGCCATCACTGCAGGCAAATGGCCTTTATCAAATTACTTTCCTTCATTTTTCATTTAGACTCCTGTCCCCTGCTCATTAGAGAAATCCGTGGGTAAATGCAAGACTTGATCAACGTGAATTCCTGTGCCAGTCATATTTATAGGTCCTGCAGAAACGGAGTAACTCAGGTCTCTCCAGGAGCTGAATCAGGCTAGAAAAAGTCCCCTCCTGTCCAGACGTCTGGTCAGCTTAAATCAGGGGAATCGCACCCACTGGCCTACCCGACACAGACCAGGACCTGAGGGATTGAGTGCGCCACTTTCTCCTCTCGATGGCATTCTCTACTGGAGTAGTGGTGATCCTGGGTCTAATGAAGGCTCTTTATTATTATTTTTAAAGATTTTATTTGTTTACTACGAGAGAGAGAGGGGAAGGGAGGAAGAAAGAGAGGGAGAGAAACATTGATTGGTTGCGTCTCGCACATGCCCTGACCAGGGACCAAACCTGCAACCCACGCATGTGCCCTGACTGGGAATCGAACTGGTGACCCCCTGCTTTCCAGGATGATGCCCAACCCACTGAGCCACACCAGTCAGGGCATGAATGCTCTTTAAAGGGAACAGAATGGAAGTGAGGTGAAGTGCAGTTCCTCAGTGAATGTATTCTTTGGGGGTGTGGCAAGGAGTTCCTGAGGGTCACGCAACGTTCTCCTTGTGTTTGGTCACAGGATGCGGTAGGAGGAAGCTCGCCTTGCACCAAATGCAGGCAGGTGGTAAATAGATGCTTTTCAGATTGATGGTAAATTTAAGTATTTCCTAATAAACCCCAGAGTCACAGAGACCAGATGCAAATGCGTGTGCTGACTCTCATGGGGACACTGGCTAAGGACAGGGCGTCTGGAGTTCATGGCCGCAGCTGTTCACTGTGCGCTTCACTTCCTTCAAGAAGCAAGTCCCACTGCTCTTATCAAACCACAGAAAGCAGGTCTTTCGAAATCTGGCTTTAGGAAATGCTACTTCTGTTTCTGTCAGGGTCGAACGGATACTTCGGTCACTCTTAAAGCAAGTCTAAGAGTCCAGTGCCCATGCAGTTTTGCGAGTGAGGGGTGTCATATCTCTTGGTCTACTGAGCCCTTTTTGGGTTTGCAGTTGGTGAGCGATGTGGGCAAAACCACTTTTATTTCGAAAATAAAACTCTCATCACTAAACAGCTCTCTGCAGGCAGCTCGTGCCGAGGCCCTGGTGCAAGCTGGCGTTTGCCTCCACCATGTCACTGGACTGACCTGGCTCCCGGGGCCCGTGGGCAGAACCCTCACGAACCTTACAGTGGCCCTGATACTGCTCCCAGCCCATCCAGCCGGCTGCCCTTCCCCATGGCTCTCTCCTCACCGACCACCATCACCCACTTCTCCCCAGCCTGCTCTTCTTTCCTTGGCAGCCATTCACCAAGCCCTGACGGCGGGCTGGGCTCCATCCAGAGAGACAGACACGAAACTAGCAGGACACAGGCCCCGAGCTCAAGGCACTCCCATGCTTAACAGGGAGACGGGCAAACGTCAATGGTGGCATCCAGACTAACACCTCAAGAAGAAGTGGGAATCCTGCAGGGGTATTTTTATTTGTTTTCTCACTTCATAATATACTGTTTTGTCACCCATGACTGTGGTTTCAATGACCCAATCAGCGACCTTATCCCAGCCCGAGGTCCAGGCACGTATTTTCAGCCACTTACTAGGCAAGTCCCCTGCATGTCCCACCGCCAGCTGAATCCTCATGTGCCCAACACTGAGCTCATCCTCTTGGCCCCTGCCCCGCACTGCATCCCGCCTCCTGTCAAGCCTGTCTCAGTGAGAGGTGTCACCATCCACCCAGTCACGGAGGCCAACAAGCCTGGACTAGCCTGCATTCCCTCTCCCTCCCCTGCCCACACTGAGTCACTACATTCTACTTCACTTTTTCCGTCTCTTGCCACTGCCGCAGCCCAGAACCTCAGCCCCTTCCCCTGGTTACCGATGCAGCCTCCTGTCTCCTCTGCCTTCGGTTTGCCGCACACCCTGCTTCAAACGCATCCTCCACATTGTCATCAGAGAGCACTTTTAAAGGTACGAAAGATCCCGTCACTCCTCTGCTAAAATCCCTTTGGTTGTTCCCCAGAGCTGTGGAGAACCACGTGCCCCTGTCCCTCCCCCAGGCTGAGATGGGTGTCGTCTGGGTCCCTGGTCCTCTCTGAGTGCCGGCGGTGCTGTGCTGGTTCCCACCGCACGATCGGAGCTGAAGAGCCCCCTGACTGCTTACGAGGAGCCATACATGTGAATGGGACTGCACAGAAATAGTACTTAAAACCGGAGTGGATGCTGAAGGAAAGAAAGGATAATCTCGGAAGGAGGGGCTGTGAGGCCAGTGTGAGAGGGAAGGTCCAGTGGCTGCCAGGCCCAGGCATAGCGCTGGCCTGAGCAGAAGTCACACCACACCCAGGCCGCATGGGGGGACGAGGCGAGATCCCGCCTGAGGTTGGCCCCCATACGCTGCCTAGTCTAGGAAAAGGTCACCAGAAGATGTCTGGCAAAGTGGCAAGGAACCACTGTGTGGGAAAACAAACAAACAGTTTTTCAGTACAAAATGAAAATCTCAACCTTTCCTCCCTCTTGAACTCTTGAAAAGCAAATACACCGTGGATCAGTAAAGGCAAAGAGTGAACCTTAATACCCAGAGAGAGAAGACACATTACCTGCAAAGGAAGAGTGTGCCTTCTCACCAAAGGTGAGAAGACAGTGCAAACACGAACCCTACGAAGGGTTTGAGGACAATAACCGGCAGTCTAGAATTCCATACCCAACCGGTCACCTGAGCACAAGGGTGAGCAACGACCTTCTTCTGCACCAAGGGCGCCGGAGCCGGGCAGCCTCAGCTCTCGGTGAAGAATTTCTGGAGGACATGCCATCAGGGAAGATACTGACTCCGGAGGAAGAGTGGCATGTGAGATGCACCGAGAAGCAAATAGACTGACAAGCGCACAAGTAATTTAAATAAGCATTCACTGTAAAAAACCAACAGTAACAAAAACGAGTATCTTTTGGGGTTTACAACAATGCTGAACGGAAATCCTAGACAACAACATGAAAGATGGGGTGATGGTCCCAGGAAAGGGTTTGAAGGTCCTTGTCTTGTCAGGGGGGTGGGTGGGA
Source organism: Desmodus rotundus (assembly GCF_022682495.2). Taxonomy (NCBI): domain Eukaryota; kingdom Metazoa; phylum Chordata; class Mammalia; order Chiroptera; family Phyllostomidae; genus Desmodus; species Desmodus rotundus. Next base: position 81,604,405 of record NC_071395.1, read on the forward strand.
AGACTGGACTTCAGGCTTCACAGACAAGCACGGGTGTGAAGAAAATTCACGGTACGCGAGAAGCCCAGAGGGAATGTGCAGCTGTCAGAGTAGTAGAGGGAAGAGGGGAGGGGAAAATCTGCTTCCTCTAATGGAAGGTAGAAAGAGGCAAAGAAGAAACATGGGAACAAGAAAACAAACTCATTTGGATTTGGAAACTAGGTGAGTAAACGGTTCACAGGGATTTCTCGGATTCAATTTAAAAATGCAGCCGTGTGCCATGTGCACGAGACCCATCTAAATCATAATACAAGGGAAAGTTAGAAATAAAGGAACGGAGCAAGACGTCCAAGGCAAACATTAATTATGAGAAAGCTAGCAAAAAGCACTGCTGGGGAAAGACCTCATTAGACAATTGTTTTCTTTTTCAAAGAGCAGTTCGCCAGGAAGACACTCTCTAGAAAATAAAAATTAAGTCATTTGTGTGCGACTGTGTGGGATTTGCAAAGACACGGCCGTCCCATCACTCATCCACGCTTTCACTTTCTGAGGTTTCAGTTATCCGCGGCCAACCTGGGTCCAAAAATAGTACCTGGAAAATTCCAGAAATAATTCCTAAGTTGTAAATTGTGCACTGCTCTGAGTAGCATGATGAAGTCCCTTGCTGTCCTGCCCGTCCTGTCTGGGATGTGGATCTGTCCAGGTGTCTGCGCTGTACAGTCACCCTCCTTACAGTCACGAAGTAGCTGTCTCAGCTGTCAGACAGGGTAGGAGAGAGACCACATTCCCATACCTTTTATTACAGTACCTTGTTATGATTACTCCATTGTATTACTAGGTATGGTTGTCAGTCTCTTACCGTGCCTAACTTACAAATTAAGCTGTGTCGTAGGTATGTTCAGGAAAAGACATAGTATATATCAATTTTGGTATTATCTGCAGTTTCAGGCATCCATTGGGGGTCTTGGAATGTATCCCCCTTGGATAAGGGGGGACTATGTATAACAGTACATCCACAACCATAGTAAACAATCTTATTTTCCTAAAAGAGGTATAGATCAGGAGACAATATTTAAGAAAGGCAGATTTAAATCCAATTAATAAGCTGTGTGGCGCTGGCTGGTGTAACTCGGTGGATTGAGTGCCAGCCTGTGAACCAAAGGGTCACTGGTTCCATTCCCGGTCAGGGCACATACCTGGGTTGCAGGCCAGGTCCCCAGTGGGGGGCATGTGAGAGGCAACCACACATGGATGTTTCTCTCCCTCTCTCTCTCCCTTCCCTTCTGTCTAAAAATAAAAAATAAAAATAAGCCGTGTGTATGTACATATTCACTATGCGCAGCAACTAGGGAAGACACATTATTTAAAGTACACGTGGAACAGGTACTAGGACCATAAAAGGAGGTGAATCAAAACCCAATAATTAGCACCAGATAGAAACTATCTTCTCTGACCATAATATAATAAAAATAGAAATAAAAAGAATAAAGTAATGAGCAAAAAGCATACAGTACTTACTAAATGCTTTATAAATATCAGCTTATGAAATCCTCATGACCAGATGGGGCAAGTTCCATTTTCAGAAGAGGAAATGAGGCCCAAAGAGGCCAAGTACCCGCCAAGATCACATAGTGGAGCCAGGATTTGAACCTGGGTGACTGGGCCAGAGTCCAGGTTTTAGCCTCTGTGCACCCTGCCACTAAAATGGTCATTGGAATGTAACTGTTAGTTGGTTTTCCTACTTACTATGTGCTTCAGCAGAGAGCTGGGCACTCCCCCCACCCCTGCCCTGCTCCGGTCAGGAGCTTCTAGTGCACCGTCTGATACAAAACAGGAGTTCCGTAATGTCTTCAGAAAGGAGAACTCGCTTTGACATAAGACACCAACCAGCAGACCTGAGGCCAGCATCGAGCATCTTCAGAGTGGGGTCACTGAGAAGCAAGGCGGCAGCATCAGTGATCTGGGGCTGGACCCAAAGGAGGCCAGGGGGGACGCAGGTGTCCTCCTGGCTCCGTGCTCTGTGCCAGGGTCTGGTTCGCGTGCATGGTGTGATTCAGCTGTAGTAAGAGGCACCGAGATTGCTCACTATTCAAGGGATGCTTTTGGGGAACTGGACAATCCTTTCGCAAAATGAATCATTACCGTGCTTTGTAAATCCAAACTTTCTCATGTTTGCTGCTCCCTTCCCGTTGCTAACAGTTCTCAGGGAAAGAAAAACATGTGGTGGGATGACAAGCGTGTCTCTCTCTCTCTCTATTTGAGGTTGAATGGAGACGAGCTCTTTGTGAGTGTCTCAACGACATCCTAAGCCATGGCTGGTACAGTTTAGCAGCGTGCCTTGTGTAGAGGAAAGGGGTCTTGGATTCGGGGGGAGGTTGAAAATCATCACCATCCATCTACTGAGAACCCGCCACGGACGAGGCACTGTATTACCTGTCTTACGTGCGCCCTGGCCGGGTGGCTCCCATTGGCTGGGGCACCATGCTCTACACCAAAAGGTTGTGGGTTTGATCCCTGGTCAGGGCACAGACCTAGATGGTGTGTTCGATTTCCAGCTGGGTTGTGTGTGGCAGGCAACCGATTGATGTTTCTCCTCTCTCTGCCCCTTCCTCATTCTCTAAAATCAATAAATATTATACATCCTCGGGTGAAGGTTAAAAAAAATAAACCTCTTACACGCATCATCTTATTTGATCCTCACCGACATCTTAGGACGCACTGTCGCTATGCCCACAATAGAGATTAGGACACAGAAGCTTAGAAAGGCCAGGCAGTTCTTCCCAGCTGCAAAGTGGTGAGGCTAGGATCTGGGCCCAGGTATCTGTCCCTTGAGTGACTCACTGAACCCCCATTCTATTCAGTGCCCACACTGGGATGCTCTTCTAGCTCTACTGCGATGCGCCACCTCTGCAGCATGGAATTCTTTAGTCCTTGGAGGAAAAGGCATTTGGAGCCTGCTGTGATGATGCCAGGGTCTGGGCCTTCGGGCCGGCAGCCCCGCCCCCACTGCCCGTGCACTTTCACTGCTTGTGTGCTTCTTTCCCTGGGTATTTGCTTCTTTTACTCCTTGACCAGGAGACAACAGGCTGGACTCCAGGCTGTCCGAGAATGGGCCGCTGCCCTGGTGCTTGGAGAACATGCGGTTTTTACTGTTTCCCCGTGCGTGCTGTATCTTGGCTTTCCAGTTGGAGCCCCTGAGGAGGACTGCTGCTCCATGGAGACTCTCGGTTCTGCTTCTGTTGACCAGAGGTTCCCACTCTGTGTGTGTCAGCAGCCCTCCCGTGGCAATGATGGCCAGGGTGTGGCCTCCAGGTGCTGGAGGTGGCCTGGCGGAGCTCAGCCCTCGAGGCCCCATGGCTGTCGCTTGCTTTCAGATATGTTTCCCCTCTACCGACCTAAGAGACCGAGGTGGTGAGAATGCTCCATTTTATGTCACATATTTGGAATCTGGACACTTTATTTTTTTATGCCTTATTTCTTTTTTTATTTTTTAGAGGTAGAGGGAAACACGGATGTGCAAGAGATACATTGATCAGTTGCCTCTCGCACACTCCCAACTGGGGACCTGGCCCGCAACCCAGGCATGTGCCCTAACCAGGAATTAAACCGGTGACATTTTGGTTTGCAGGCCGGCTCTCAATTCCACACCAGCCAGGGCGGGAATCTGGACACTTTAAAGGCTACATTCCGCTGTCCCTCCCAAAATGTCCAAATTAATGCTTTACGCCAGGGATGATGAAACCTTTCAAAACCAAAACTGAAAGAAAATCATACCCACAGCTCCCTCGACTATGAGAAAAGGACAAAAAACAGAAGCAGCAAAACAACACCGCCCAACCAACCAAAAAACCTACCCCAAGCAAATGGGACAGCAGCTGTCAACAGCGCTGTACCACAGGGCCAGGCTGTGTGCCCTCATCTCACAAAAGGGGGGGGCCGTGGGCTCCAGAGCCTGCAGGGCCTCTGACATCTACTCCAAACCTGCCCTTTCCTCCACTTTCTCTTCACACCTCCCCTTTCTTTCTCTTTCTCTTCCTCTTCCTTTGACTTCTCGTCTCAGTGCTTTTGGCTCTAATGTCTTTGAGGTTTTAGTTTATCAAAAAAATATGTTTGAGAGACTTTCTCCCCCTTTGCTGTGTTGGGTGTTTTTTTTTTACATCTTTGCTGTCTCCTGCTTGCATTTCTACTTCTCCTATCTTGACACTGCTGCTAACAGCACCTCCAAAGTTAGCGCCATCTGTGAACACTGGTGTTTATTTTCTATTCATGTCACTAATGAAGGTGCTAAATAAGACTGGATTGAACATGCAGCAGGACCCACACCTTCCTCTGAGCAGATGATTTTGGTGGTTTGTCAGAAACACCGTTCTACTTGCCTATTCAAGTCACCATGATCGAGAAGCATTTGAGCTTGTATTTGCGTGTGGCCACGGCCCCTCCGCAGAGGAGCTAACAGGGTCCCAGCCCCCGCCGTCCAAACTGGACATTTAAGCTGGTTGACAGATGCCCATAAACACACTGGGGACATATGTGCTAAAAAGAGAGTCATCCAAAGAATGCATAAATAAGATTATTTCCATTGGGTTCAAGATTATAGGATGGATTTTTTTTTTTTTTTTTTTTTTTAGTTTTTACCCAAGGATATGTTTATTGGCTTTAGAGACAGAGGAAGGAAGGAGGGAGGGAGGGAGGGAGGGGGAGAGAGAGGGAGTGAGAGACAGAGACATTGACCAGTTGCCTCCTGTACACATCCTGACTGGGGATTGAACCCATAACCTAGGTATATGCCCTGACCAGGAATCGAACCTACAACCTGTTGTATGGGATGATGCTCCAACCACCCGAGCCACCCGGCCAGGACTAAGGATGGCACTTTTGAACAGAGTTGGGAACTAAGAACAAGCAGTTTTGCCATGAGCTCAGGAGCTCCTTGCATCGTCTGGAAGCATGTTCTGTATCAAACACCTGAGGCTGCGGCTGACTTGTCCACAAATGCCCGCTATGCCGGGGCGCAGTCGTCACTATTACCGGTCTGAAGAACGCACAGGCGGGAGGGGCTTCTGTTACCCCCTGTGAGGGTGCTGCTTCTTGGGCTATGTAGCCTGTGGCTTTGATCTGCAGACACACTGTCTGAATGAACTGGGCTCCCAACACCCAGCCCAGGGTGTGCCCTGACGTCGCTTCCTCACACTGCTCCCCACAGACTTGGAGAAAGTCAGAGCCATGGGACACGGTGCCGAGTCCCTGAAGAACATGCTCGCTCTGAGCCCCGTATGCTCACCCAGCTTCGTCAGGGTCTCTCCTTCTCCCGACAGTGCCCGTGAAGCTCTCACTGCCTTCCCTCCCTGAAGCCTACCTGGGCCTCCCCAGCCCAAAGGGATCTCCGGAGCCCTACAGACGGGATGCAGCCAACTGCCCGTTGGAGGATGAAGAGGACTTGGACAAATGGAGATGACCTCAAAAGCTTGACCTAGAAGTGAAATTTAGAGAATGTGCAGGGATTGGCAAGCGTAGGGTTGGAGTTCAGGGTTCAAGTGAGTTTGGGAGAGTGTGGTGGGAGATGAGGCCAGCCAGGCAGGCTGGGGTCGTTGACAGGCAAGGAGTTTGCAGGAAGTGGGGACACCCTTAGGGATTCTTGAGTAAAGACAGATATTATTTTGTTTTCTTCAGTAACTTAACCACCATCCAAAATGACTTGTTTGTTTCTTGACATGTTTACTGTCGGTCTCCCTATGGCTCCTGACTCAGCCCCAAAAGCAAGCTCCATGGGAGTGGGACCTTGTCCACTGTGCTGTGCCTAAAAGAGTCTGGCATATACTTGGTGCTTAATAAAAGAGCAAACACACGAAACCGATAGAAAGGAAACAGGTGACACGGTAAATAGACAGATGGGGATATTTGAAGGCAGGAAGACCCGTCAGGAAACTAAATCAAGGAAGAAAGGGCTATGGTTGTTAAGGAGGCAAAGGCAGGTCAAGTTTGAGGGCTGCCTCTGAGTAAGAACTTGGTGATTGACTGTAAGCAGACGGCGAAAGGGAGAGTCTACCATGCCCCTAGGTTTGCAGCTTGGGTGATGGAGAAGGCAGAATAAGCTTGGTTTTGGTACATGATGAGTTTGACTTTCTCTGGAAAATGACCCAAAGGGTTTCACTTGACATTGTGCGGACTCAGGAGTTCCCAACTCATTGCTCCCTTTCCACACGATCTAGTCAGGTGGCTAATGTGTCGAAATTGTTTCACACAATCTATTTTGTAACCTACCAGAAAATCAGTATTTACAGTATGGCGGTGGCACTGTGCTCTACTAAGCACGAAAGCCTGGAATCAGAAATTTTAGTGTTAAAATGGTGAGTGTGGCGCCTGCAGGTGCAACTGTGACTTCAGCCACCGGTCCGCCCTTCTCACCCGCCTCAAACTCCCTAATGTTTCTAACTTTTTAGTCAATGTCGTTCTTTTTTTTTTTTACGCTTTCCCTACCATTCTTTTCAGCGATATTTATCTCAAAATGTCCACACTTTTAAAGCAGCTTTCTTAGGAGTGATAATGCAAATTATAAAGGAAGAAAAAAAGGTATAATCCTTGCTTGAAAATGAAAAGATCACATTCTCTAAAACTGTGGTGACATGGAGGAATTTGGGAAGTGGCCAATGTCTAAAAACAATCAGCAAATTCTGGTTTCCTGAACGACTGGTTCAAGTCCCCATTTAGGGGCTGTTGGTACATCAAACCGCTTGCTGAGCCTGGATAAAGTGACTTCTCTCAGATACTAAGCAGCCTCTCAGAACTTGGGCTGAAACCCACCCAGGAGTCAGTCAACCCAGTTGGTGGCAGCAGCACGGAAGAAATGGGGACCAGGGACTTCCAGCTTCTGTAGAGTTCCAGGAATGTTGCTTAATCCAAGAGAGGAGATAGCCCTGGTTGGTTGTGGCTCAGCTGGTCGTGCACTCTCCCCAAAAGGTCGCCAGTCTAATCCCCACCTGGCCAGGACACATGCCTGGGTTGTAGGCCTGGTCCCTGGATGGGGCATGTGCAGTAGGTAACTGATAGATATTTCTCTCTTGCATTGGCGCTTCTCTCCCTCTCTTTCTCCCTGCCTCCCCCTCTCTCTAAAAAAACCCCCAAATCTTTAAAAAAAGGGGGGAGGGAGACGATGGGGCATGGTGGACAGAACATGCAGTTTGGAATCAGCTAGCCTAGGGCTCAAGTCCATGTGTATGGCTCTGAGCAATTGCTTAATCCATAGAAGCTTGGTTTCCGTAACTGGGATAATTAACAGTGGTATGCTGTCTCTTCCAAAAGGTTTCGGTGCAGTTTAAAGAAGGTGTCTGCACAGTGGCTACCGCAGTCCCCGGCACTGAGGAGGCGCCCACTTGCTGTTCGTTAATGGAGCGGACTGCTTTAATGAAGGAGGTTCTCACATTCAGGATGCTGGTTAAACAAGAGAGAGGAGGACTAAAGGGTGTTGTGTGTCAGGGCCTCCTGACCACACATACTCCATTAGGAAACAACTCTGGACCTGGCTGGGTGGCTCAGCTGTTTGGAGTGCTGTTCAGTACACTGAAAGGCCGTGGGTTTGATTCCTGGTCAGGGCACATACCCAGGTTGTGGGTTCAGTCCCCAGTTGGGGTGCGTATGGGAGGCACCCGATCGATGTGTCTCACATTGACGTTTTTCTCTCTCCCATCCTCTCTCTCTAAAATCAATAAACATATCCTCAAGTGGGAGGGGAAAAATGCAACAACTCTGCCACCTCCTAGGACCATACTGGCGAAAAAGCTTGTCAATTCCAAAAGGCCCTTTTAACCCGTTTTGGGATGTTGTGAAATCCCAGCTAAGCTGACACAGGATGCTGTTTTCTTCTTGGGGGCTGATGGCACAGTTGTCTTTGTGCCTTTTCCACCTCACTCTCATTGAACTTGCTGCCCATCCAGGCAGCTGTAACCCACGGTGAAGAATAACTGATTAGGTAGCAAGTAATGGGGGATTTTTATTGTCAGGGGAAATCAAAGAGGTTAAAACAGAAGGAACTATCTCATAAACCAACCCCAGAACACTGAGATGAAAAGAAACAAATTGCCCACTTTCTACCACCTGTTTGAGAACAGGAAAATTTGCACTCAATTATGTTAGCTGAAAAACCCTGGTCTCATTGTGGTACAGAGGCCTTTACCACACAAATGCTTTTTTGATGGAAAATCTACCCCCTGCTCTGATGCACCCTTTCATGCTGGTAATAACGGAGGCAAAGCAGGTCTTTCTATCAACATGTTCTGCACACTTCTTAGCGGCTCTGCTTTTCTATTCTGCATTTGCTATTTTAAGCAAGTACATAATGCATCAATTTTCAGACTCTTACTCAATGCTACTGCTATAGAACCAAAAACTCAGTAATTTTGTCAGGCAGCTCAGAACACTATTCCAACAGATGAAACATTCCATGCAGCCTTATTTCCCTTTTCCTGGGATGGGGCATCTATTTCTGGCCCTATAATGAGAGAGGAGCCAGCGGTGGTGGTCCAGCCCTGGTGCTCAGGAATCCCACATCACAGAAGCCACTCCCCATGCTGCTGCTGCTGCTGGTGGACACATCAGAAGCCCTGTGCGGGCTCCAGTCCATTCGATGGTTCTCTTATTTTTTAAGTTCCCAGAAATTGGCTGTTTGGATTCAGGCTGGAAACGAGAGTGTGTGTTCTCTCAGGCCACACTAGTGCTCTTCCTGCCTGCCACGAAGAGTTCCTAGTCCCTCTGGGATCACTAACTTGATTTAAGAGCCCAAGAGGAACCTAGATTTCCCTGCCCCCAGCCTCCTAAGAGATCTGTCCGGGGCTGCCCCCATGTAGCTTCTGGCGGAATGTGCCTTGACCCTGAGCGCAGCCACACTTCCAGCAGAAAGTTAATGGCATCTGACATCTTGGTGGGCAGTTTGGGCAGATTTCCCCCCCGCTGTGTGTGTTTACAGCTTTAGTGGCTTTTGATACAGGTCTTATTTACTGCCTGCAGGGTTACCTGGGGGGGAGAGCAGAGCAATCTGCCGCTACGTTGGCTCCAAAATAGGCTAGTCGAATTTTCCAAAGATTCATTCTTTATTACTGGCTGGTATAAGTGGGCTGGGCCCTTTCCACCAACCCCTCCAGTTTCTGCTCATTTTCTCTCCTATCAATCAAACATGGCACAACAATTACACTGAGTTGAGTGTATAGTGATTCTATTGAAAAGTGAATAATTTCATAATAACCCCATGCCACTGCTTTCTTTCTGAAGAACTAAGTCATATAGCATCAAATGATTCAGCCATCCTGATGGGGACCACGAATTACTGGCTCATCTTCATTAGGATGAAAACAATCAAACCAAATACACTCCTCCTCTGGGGCTGGAAGTCAGACACTCTGAGTAATATTTAGGTCACTGCTGCCCAGGCAAGTCTGAAAAATGGTTCGTGCCCTGATTAGACAGCTACATATTTGTTTTAAATGACTGTCACAGGAAAGGACCTGCAGGCCTTTATAGGCAAAGAGAGGTTCTAGGAGTAGCACTGAAACACTATGAAGCAAAGAACCCCTTTGTCCAGACTAAAGTGTGTTAGCATCAGCTTTACGGCTGAAATCCTGTCTCTGGGTTTGGGGAGTGTAAGGTCCCCGCTTCCCCGACTCCACTTCCGGGAGCCCACAGAGCAACAGTTCTCAGCCTCGATTGCATGCCAGGGTCATCAGAGAAGCAGCTGAAACGCTGGCCCGAACAGTGGGAAGAGCCCACTTCTAGAGACTCTGATTCAATAGGTACGTGTGTGGGCTCCTGGTTGCTGGTGTTTTAAAGCCTGGGTGGTTTTCCAGTGCACCCTCCTGCAGAGCTTCAAAGCATCACCATCCCTGGGAATGGCAGAAAGGGGGGCTGGCCCTGCTGCTTGGGAACTGACTTGGCAAATGACAGGGTCCCCTTATATGCAACCTAACTGATCAAATTTTTTATTGAGATGAATTATAAACATATACTAGGGAGAATAGTTACACAAGCATTGTTTGGGGCCTGCGGACCTTTGAGAGATTTTGGGAAAGTCTGAAGCGTTAGCTGAGGCAGGCCAGGTGTGTGGGAAAGCCACTGGAAGTGGCCCAGGTGGCCGGGTGACTTGGTGAGACCGGGTCTCGTGGGATCAACTTTCTAGGGGTACTTTGTACAAGATGGGCTGAGCCCTGGAGGGTCACTGAGCTCAGAGGAGGCCCGTGGAGATAGGTGCTGCTCCTGACACCCTTATTCACCCCTCAGACAGCAGGCACCCCCGCCTCGTCACTGTCGGCACCTCCTTTCTCGTCCCCTTCTCCTCATCTCTTTATTCAGCAGATACAGACTGAGACCTGGCCGGGTGCCCACCCCTGAAGATACAGTGGTGTGTAAGACAGGCCTTGCTCTTGCTCTCGTGGGGCTTAAAGTGTGGCACGGAGACTTCACTAACCATGAACTACACACTCATCATCTCTGAGCGTGACGATGAGCTCTGAAGGCAAAAAATACAGAGTGCTACGGAGTCTCTGGGCAGGGGACCTAGTTTTGTCTTCTCTACTTGTGGGGGAGTTGGGAAACACTTTCTTGAGGAAGTGATATTAAATTTTAACATCACATTTTATTTTTAAAAGTGAACAGTAAGTGCACATGGTATAATAATCACAGGGACCAGGGTGTATACAGGGAAAACATATTTTCTTTCCGGCCCGTCCTCTGGCCTCTCAGTTCCCTTCCTTGTAAGTGACCACATTTCACTCCTGCGCCTCAGCCCAGGCACTGTTCCGTGTGCGCCGTATTCTGTACGGACAACACACAGACCCATACGTACGTGTATATACTGCGGTGGGACTTTAAAGCTAAAGCCTCAGCCTTTAACCACCTTAAAGACATACCTTTCATTGCCGACACAGGAGTGATAGTGATGGGACTGTGGTTTTGTTATGGAAGAAGATACCAGAGAGCCACTGACTTAAGACCTTCACAAGAGTGACCCCAGGTTGCTGGCTGTTAATGTATTCTATCATTTAAATATTAGGTGTGACCTTCAGAGCATGGAAGAGGTTCATTCTAAAACATACTGGTAAACAAAATGTCTATGTGCAAGATATAATTGGTGTCTAGAAAATGTTTCATTTTTTAAAATCTAATTAGAACGTGGTGTGCCCTTTTTATAGGCATTCTAATAGAGTGGCACAAATCTGTTTTCGTTTTGCATTTCCCCCCCCCAAAAAAGAGGGCATCCGCTAGAATATGAAACAAGGTGACTTGAAGCCAGTGCTATACAGCTGCTGCGCTGCCCAGGACAAAGCTGGCTAACGGGCCGGGGACATCACTGCGCCGGCCCGAGCACCCCTCCTTACCAGGCTACGGAGAGCTAACAGCAGCACATTTTGCTTACACAGCACCCCCACCCCCAATGAACAGAGGTCAAGCCCTGCAAACTCTTCAACTCTGACCTGGGGCGGCAATCGCATGGGGATGAGGAACTCCTGTGGGTGATGAGCTCTCTGAGGCCCTAGGAGATGTGTCTCCATGACATAGCTAGCTCCATGCCACTCTGGGTGAGCAGCGGTGGGCAAGGTGGGCAGCATCTCCAGGGTGGCCACAGCCAGGGAGACAGACAGCTAAGGGACGTAACAGTTCCTGTTCTCTTAATTCTCTTCTTAAAAGATGGGTTGCAAGTGAGGCCGCAAGATCCCTAAGAATAACAAGTGGGTGGGGCCTAATGCTGGCAGGTGTGGGGAATCCTCACCTGGCCTGGGGCCAGCTAGGGGCGTCTGGTTCCTGGCACCTCCAGGGGCCCAGGACCTCTGGCAGTTTGTGAAGGGTTGCTGCCCTGGGAACCGAGGAGGGTGGGGGGTGGGCGACAAAGCAAAGCGGGGAGGGGGAAGAGAGAACTAGGAGAGCTGGCAAGCAAGTGAGACAAAGGGAATCTGCACCGCTCAGCTCAGGGTGGGCTGCGGCGGGGGAGGCAGCGGCTGCTGCTGCTTTTAGCTCTGCCACTCCCTGGGTCGCCATGGCAACGCAGGCCTGAGCGCTTCAATCTGACATTAAAATGCCACTGCCGCTGCCACCGGCCGGGACTGGGATGTTGCGGCCCGCGGGTGTAAACTGTGTGCTCAGACACCCGCAAGCCCACTGAGGGGACCCGGCAAGGCTGGCTCGTTTGAGATCGTGGTTTTACGCATCATTTATAGATCCCCCATCCCCAACCGCCCTCCCTCTTTTCTGCTGTTTTTGTCTTTCTAGAGAGGTGAAGACTTGGGGCTTAGATCATCTGCTGGCACACTGACCAGCTCCCTGGGTTGCTGAGAGGGAATGGGGATATGGATTTAGATCCATGCACTGAGGGGGTACGATGGACTGGAGACAAAAACATTAGGAAATGGGAGTATTTGGGGAAATACGCTTGCTCTTTTCTTTTCTTTCTTTTTAAACCAGGGATATATCTAATAACTAGAAGTAGTTAAAAGGAAAAGGAGGGGAAAGGGCCACGCCAGGTCCTGTGGAAGAGGATTAGTGGGAACCCTGAAGTCTGAGGCCCACACTGACCGCCCTGCAGCCGCTTGCCCATGTGGCGATTTCCCTGCTGGTTCCTGCTCCAAAAGAAGAAAATCAATCTGTGTGCCTTTTGTTTCCCTCCCTGCCTTCCTTCCCTCTCTCCCTCCCCTCCTTCTTTCTTTCATTCCTTCCTTCCCTTCCTCCCTCCCTCCCTTTCTCCCTTCCTTCTTGGAGCCCAACCTCATGGCATTCTCTCTCAAACCGTATTTCAGCATAAACAGGGAAAAGCTCAGGAAACAGTATTCTTGGAGGGTCTTAATCATCTCTGTAACTGCTGAGCCCAAGATGGGACTGACCACACGCTAGGTGAGGGGATGGCCTGGCCACTGTGCCTATGTGAGGTCTGCAAAAAGGACTTCCCAAGGTCAGTGTCCCGAATGTAACAGGGACTGAGCCCAGACACTTCCCGTAAATACAGATGCCTCACTATGAAGTCAAACAAAGACCAAGGGGTGTGGTAGGGAAGGTTTTGAAAACTCAGTGAATAGCAAAAGGTGGGCAGGAACGTGGGCCGTTTCATCCCACAGGCGAGGTCCCCCTTCATGACACATCTCGCCTGTGATGAATAATAGGCATGTGACGGGCGCGGTGGGCTGGCAGGAGCTGGCTCTCGCCGGCTCTGTTCTCAGCTGCTTTGGGCAGCTGCGGGACTCCTTGCCACTTCCTGACCAGGAGAATGGGGTCCACCTATCTAGACAGGCCTGTGTCCATTCCAAGAGTCCTAAGTAAGCTATAGTGATCTTGGGAGCCACTCTGGTATGCATGGGTAGGGAAGGATTCTTTTCAACCAGGCCTTGCCAGAGCCAGTGGCAGAAAACTACAGATAAAAATAATAAATGCCAACTGCTGTTATTCCCGCATTCCAGAATTCTAACCTTCCCATAGTCAAAGGTGATTGGCAAAGTTTCTCTTCCTCGCACGGGGCCTGGCAGGGTGTGGACAAGGGATAGGGAGGGGAAGGACTAAGAGGCTGGGAACATGGGGCGGGGAGTTATGCCCCTTCAGTCAGCACAACCTAAAGAAAACACACTGTCTTTTAATAGATTTGCCGAAAAGACCCAACCTTGATTCTGGAGGGTTAGAATTCCAGAACTGGAACTGAGTTCTGCTTTAAGTGGGGAAACATCTACAAGTTCTGGCTAGAAGCCTGTCTATTTACTCCCTGAAGACCTCTCCCTCAGGGACAGATGGCTGGTGCCCCCTCTGGGATGACTGCCTCCCGACAGCGAAGAGGCTCTTCCGAACCATGACAACCATCCCACTCCTTAGAAACACACCTAAAACAGGAACGCGAAGGCCCGGCACCGCCACCATTCCTGCAGTCTGAACGAGCGTCCTGAGAGCCCGCGGGGAGCAGTCTTCCTTCAGAGGCTGCGAGCGTGTGACCCGGGCCCACCTGTTCCCACACGACCACGAACAAACTACAGAGAACTCTGGGGGAAGTGAGAGCAAGAGGAATTTTCTTTCTTTTGTCTAGTAAGAGGAATGTTCAATGACTCATGTAAGTTGCTGCTATGTTCAGTAGCCAGAGCTTTCAGAAATATTTAAATACGGATACTAGTGAAAGTAATGACCAGTAATTTAAAGTGATTTGGGAAAACATTAATTTGCTGAGATATGGTCCATGGAACCCTAACAATCCAACCTGGATTAAATAAATCTGTTTCCTGAGACACTCTAAATATTCATCTTCAGTAAAATACCCCCCAGGGACAAATACTTTTATGTTCTTCGGTTAAAGGGAAAAATAACTCAAAATGATAAAGGTATCAAATTCATTCTCCTCACGGGGTCTCACCCTGCTCACATCCCAACTCCCACACCGAGGGCCCAATTCTGTCTCCTGACCGTGAGCAGACACCCCTGTATATTCAGGGCTGGAGAGCCTTTGGAGCAAAAACAGGTTCCCTGCTGGTGGTCAGAGTGGGAGAATTCTGTCCCAGACTACCTTCACTTCTTGGAGGCCTTCTTAAATTTTAGATGTTGACTTAAGATGAGTTGAAACATTACAGTGCTTGGGAGGGATACTTGGTGGACGTCACAGAAGCCGAGACCAGTTACTAAACAGAGAGTGGAGTCCGAGGGCAGGGGTACAGAGCCAGTAAGATGTGATGCTCCGTGGAGAGACAGGAGGAGGATGGGATGCCCTGGTCCAACGGGGCAGGAGTATGAAGCCAAGGGGCAGTGTGACAGGGAGGCCATGGAAAAGCGAGCAAGGATTGAGGCCCCAAAGCCAGGGTGGATTTACGCTTCACTTGTGAGGAGGGCCAGCTCTGCCTGTGCATTCCATCATGTAATACCACACCGCGTGCCCCTCTTCTCACCGTCTCCGTGCCCCCAAGCTTCTCCATCAGCAGTGCGTTCTCACGCCGCTCCCCCTGCCTGCCTGCCGCATACACGAAAAACCACTAGAGACCCAGGGGAGGGAGGGCCTGAGGGCCCATCAGTGGCCAGGACGAGAAGGAAGGAAGAGACAGGGGAGCACAGCAAGGGAAAGTGAGAGAGGAGAAAGGAGGGTATTCAGCACAGCAGGGCACCTTCGTTATGGTCCTACAACTTCATTTTACAGTTACGGAACTAGGGGGCCCAAGAGGCTGCGAACTGTGTGAGGTCACTTGGGTCATTAGTGGCGGAAGTGAAACTCTCACTTAGCTGTCAGATTTCCGATTCAGTGCCCATTCATCTAGTTTACGAGAGGGAAGGAAAGGAAAGAAGTGCCAAATATGGACAACACCAAAAGAGCAAAATACAGATGAAAAACAGAAAAACTCTCAACAGGAAATGCAGAAGACTCTAAAAAGCAGTCCAGTTAACCTTCATGACAAGACAATGACCCCCAGACAGTTTTGCACCAAGAGCGCTCCTTCTGGAGGGAGACTGGCTGGGGGAATCCTGACTTCTGACAAGGATGCCCTGGGGCAATTTTCTAAACCCTGCTCAGCCTCAGTTTCCTTGGTCTCGGAAGATGGAGAACAGCAGCATCACCCTCAGACAGGTCTTGTGAGGGTCAGAAAGTCAGGGCCCACTCGAAGGGCCAGGTCAGCACAGTGTCTGGGGCACAAGTGCTCAACTAGCATTCTGTTACTGTGAACACCGCAGAGCTTCCACCCCCGGGGACAGACGGGCTTTCCTTACTAAACAGGCAGTAAAAAATATCTGTTGGTGCTTTCCGAAGCATGGAAAAGCGTATCTATTTTCTTTGGTGCCAAATGAGTGTATACACCCCTTTTTGAATTTCCCACAGTTAAAAAAAGCGTCCTCTTGCTTTTGTCTTTGGTGGAGCATGCTTCCTTCCGACGCCAACTTACTCTTTCTTTTATTGGTGAGAAAGTCCCAGCTGCAGTTTCACAACTGAAAAAGGGTTGCTTCTCAGTGTCGCACACTCTCTCCACGTGACCTGGCTCGGGCAGATGATGGAAACAGTGAAGAAGTTGTTTCTTTCTAATTACTTTTGTTTTCCTTAAGAAATCAGCTAGATTACAGCTGAGATTAGGTGTTCTCAGTCTAAAGAGTTCAGGGGCCAACGTGGTTTTTTTTTTTTTAACCCATCTGTAAAATGGGTACCACGAGGTTTGATCAGTTAATGTGAACCGGGAACTGCGGCTCCAGGTGATATTTCTTCGGCTCTTCAGGTAATACTCATCCGACCACTGAGCCAGTGGCCAAGAGACAAACCTCCCCTCTCTCCTCCCCCTCCCCGCTGTGGGTTTCCGTGGCTGTCTTATTCGGAGACCCAGCTCCTGAAGACTTTTTCATCTCTGAATATTCGTAGCCTTACATTTACTGTAACTGGTTCCGATGCCGTCACCACACGGTATGCAGCTGTGGGAAGCAGCTGCCATGGACTGATTTCTAGTCAGTATTACTTGACATTTCTTGTCAGGTAATTTCTAAAACTCCTTGTTTTTTTCTTTTTTTTTTAGGTGATCTAAGGAACCCCCCCTGCCCCCCGGAATCCAAGGCAGAGCATCAGAGCTGTGCATCTCATGGCCTGCTCCAGGTTAGGGATGAACCCAGAACTCTGCTAGAGAGGAAGATTTATTTCAACTTTCAGGACCCCAATCGCTCAGCCTCCGAACTGCCAGGTTCCGCGACCAGAACTCTCACAGCGAGTGCGGAGGGCTCTGGTCCTGACAGCTTCCTGCAGGAACCCCCCCCCACCCCCCCGCCCCGGTTTTCCGGTTTGAGTAAGACCTCCGTCCCCTGGGGAAGTAGCAGAGAGGATGAGGCAGCTTGCTGGCCTGCTGGGAGCCTGCCTTCTGTGACAACAGCTGAAATGTACGGGGGTGGGATACTCAGCTGCGGGAAAAACTGGATGGGACCCCGTGTGTCCTCCTGCTGTCCTGCCATCTTTTCTCTCCTTCATATGTTTCCCTGCCTGTCTAGGTCAGTCAGCTCTTTGTCTCTGGGTTCACCCCCACACCCACCTACCACGAAGCCTTAGCCTCCGGGCCATCTGCATGCACTGTTCCCACCTGCAAGACTCTCGGTCCCTTTTCCAGACCAACTGCTATTTGTCCTTTGAGTCTCAGCACCGACGTCACTGTCAGGAGCCTTTCCCAATCCTCAAGGCAGGTTCCCTGCCCCCCTCTCCCCCCCCCCAATGTACTTTAACACACTGGGTTGCAATCACCTACTCACTCAGCCAGTCCCCAACCACACTGCACTCCTGAGTGGGGCTGGGGTCTCATTCACTGTCGTGTCCCCACTTCCCAGCCCAGTGTCTGGCCAGCATGTAGTAGGTGCTCTGTAAATATTTGATGAATAATGTTCCAGATCCACTGAGAAGTCTCTCCATTTTTTTGCCTCATATATTTTTAGACTGCGTCAAATTCTTTGTTCTTTAAATCATCTGTCTAAACCTTCTATTTTATCACAATGATCTCTTCAGGTTAAGGATATCTGTCTATCTATCTATCTATCCTTTGTTACTTCTGAGTTTGCAAAGGCTTCAGTTGTGCCTAGAGGTATGAAAATGTGATACCATCGACTCCTAGATAGTGTCTGTGTCTAAGGTAAGAACATGAATGCAAAGTGGAGATTTTGGCTGGAAAACTGAAAAGAACTAGAGACTGTTCATCTGTATCCTGGTCATTCTCTTTTATGAAGCCATCTTTTTGTTTTTTTGTGGGTGGCTAAGTTTGGACCCCTATTTTCAAGGCATAGTTATTCTCAACAAGGAGACAGGTTTCCATTCCACCCCCCCCCCCCAAAAAAAAAATCTTCCATTGACCATCTGGAACTGTTTTTCATTTCCTTTCAAGAGAATTCTTCTTACAGTAGAGAGGAAATTTTCAGTTACATGCAGTTTCCACTAATGTCCCTTCACCCCACCCCCAGCCTTCTGCTTGAAGCAGATAGGAACTAATGCCAAGGGCAGCAATTATCAGCAGCTACATACGGCAGCACTGCTGGTTTCTCTACAACTACTTTCATAAGGCCGCCTTTCATACTTGTCACAACGGGCGTCTTTCCGCAGCCCTCACCATCAAGGGGTGTTTTAAGCAGCGGTGTGTAGGATAATAACACGTGCCTCTTATAACTGCAACGCTGTATTCAACTCTTTGCTTAAAAAAAGAAAGGCCACAGGAACAAGGTCTACATCTAAACAGAGGGCTTCAGAATGCCACCAATGACATCTGAAGCCCTGCCTGGTGCTGTCAAATCCACCCAGGATGCTGGCAAGATGCCTGGCTGGTGGCGGCTAACCACAGCAGGGAGGGGTCCACACGGCTGTCCGAGGGGTGTGGCACCGAGGAGGTTGGGAACTGTGTGTCTAGTCTGTTGAGACACTACTGGGCTCAGTGGGCGATAAGCTGAAGATCTGCTTTCTGTCCCCATGGGTTTAGTTTCTAGAGATAGCCTGCCAGAAAGGCAGAGGCAAGACCTTTCTGCACTAGTCAAAGCTAATCAAAAGCAAAACAACTTGACTCTTACGACAACAAACTGGGTATACTGGAGATCTACCCCTTTCAGGCTCTCCTCTCTCACCAGACCAAGGACCTGTGGAAGAAGGTAGCCTGATCAGAGAGCCTGAACTCGGCTGCCCTTTGGAGAGCTGGTGGTAAGACACCAAGGACCCTGTTACCAGTGCAGGCGACAGAAAGTAAGAGGGTAGAAAGGACAAGTGCAGTGCTGGTCTCCTCAGACTCAGGAGGTTGACTGGGAGAGGGAACTGACCCTGACCTAGAACTTGGGGGTTACGTCTGAGGGAATTATGGGGAGGGGTAGTGTGGCAGGCTGAATAATGGCCCCACAAAAGATATCCATATCCTAATTCCTGGAATCTGTGAATGTTACTTTATACAGAAACCAAAAGAAAAAAAGAAAACAGTGTGGATGTGATTGCATGAGGCTCTTGCGATGGGGAGATTATCCTGGGTTATCTGAGTGGACCACGAACGCGATCACAAGTATTCTTACAGGAGGGGCTGAGGAGAGCTGACACAGAGGAGAAGGCATTGTGGTCACAGAGGCAGAGACTGGAGTGCTGTGGCCACAGGCCAGGGAGTGCTGGCCATCCCCAGAAGCTCCAGGAGCCTCGGAGCCGATTCTCCCCCAGAGCCTCCAGAGGGAGCGCTGTCCTGACCACACTGTGGTTTTGGGCCCAAATGAAATCGGTGATGCTGACTCTGGACTGCTGGCCTTTAGTGAGAAAAATTCCTCGTGGCCAAGCTGCCAAGTTTATGCTACTTTGTTACAGCAACAATGGAAAACTGACACTGATAGGCAGACATGCCCTTTGATGACCGTCTGAGCCAGTCCAACAAGCATTACCTGGTGGGACTAATGAGAGAGAAGAACAGACATTTCATGTTGTTATATTCAACAGGTACAACCAGTACAAAACTCTGAATGAAAACGTACACCCTTCCCCCCCGCTCCCTGGACCTGAGTCAGCAACTGCTTGTATCTAGCTTTGCAGTGTTAGGTCATCTCTGAGAGCAACTCATAGTAAATTGGAACAGGTCACTGTGAATTGCGAAAAAGAACCACGACACAAGCTCCTCCAGCTTAGGGAGGGAGGGTCCCAGGAAGCATTGCAGATGCACAGTGGAGACAAGAGTGGGAACCCGGAGAAGGTCAGGAGTCACTTTGAGAAGAGCCAGCAGCCTGGACAGAGGGGAAAGGTGCACACCTGGAATCAGGAAAGGGGCCTTTTTTATAGCTCGAAAACCTGGCTCCCCGAGAAAGCCTAAGAGAATGCTAACCCTTCCCCCATTCCATCTTAAAACTCTTTCCCAGGAATAAGTGTTATAATCTCGGGTGTATGACTTACTGTTAAAAAGAGGAATGTGGGGGCATCGAACTGCTGGGCGTGCTGTATGGAAGTGGCCAGGACAGGGTCCTGGGGTGCTGCCTTTTGGGTGGGCGGCATTTTGGGGTAGGATAGGAGCCTGTTGCTTATGGAATGGCTTCAGGCTCAGGGTGCTGAAGTGTTTCTGTGGTGTCTCAGATGGAAGCCGGAGACGGGGCACAGGAGGCGAGAAGTCCCTGAAGTGTGAGAAGAACACTCCCACAGCCTTGGCAGCATTCCCAGGTGCCCTCCAGAGACAAGGCTCCTTACTGTGGAGGAGGCCCTGTGCCGACTTCCAGCGTGTGACAAACATGGGGACCACAGTCTCCTCACTGTCCACTGGCGACATGGCTTCAAAGGTGCCCGCTGTATCTAACGTGAACGATGGTGTCTTAGACCCTCCATCATCACCAGTTGGCATCACCTACTGGACAGTCACGGTACCCACAGCACTGGAGGAAGTTTCATCAGGGTTTGCAGTAGAAGTAGACGGCACAGTCTCCATTTTCCAGGGAGAAACAGATAAATACAAAATGTGCCCCAAACCAAAACAAAACACAGGCGACAGAGATCCAAGGCTTTGACGCCCAGAGAAACTAGCAAAGGAGCCAAGATCTGCCTTTATCAAACCCCCAATTACACTGTGTCTGTGGTCGTGGGTTAGTCACAGAAGCTATGTCCTTTCATCCGTCTATAAAACAGGTTTAATGCAATAGCCTATGGCTCAGATTATTGTAAGAATTAAGTGAGATTATGTGAAAGCACCTTTAAAACTAATAATAACTCATAATATACAGCATAAGGAAATGTGAAAAATTACACTGATCAGGGATAGAAAAAATGCAGTCTGTTAGTCTAATTCCAAGAATATAATTCGTTGTGACTCACCAGGATACTCTGGGACAATAATGAGCAATACCGTTCAAGAGAAAAGAACATCTTGATATTGAGTATAGTCTACGTTGGTTTTTGTCTGCCCACTCCTTTAGGACTCTGCCTCCATTCCCTTTGGAGAACTGATCCACGCACCGCCCCCCACCGCCCCCACCCCCGCCCCCCACGGGCAGTGCTGCCCACCGCAGGACCACAGTCCCCGGCCTCACGGATGGGCTCAGCATCTGGACCCACCCCTGGCCTTGGTGCTATTTAGCCCGGATGGAGCGCCTGTGAGTGCATCAGAGGCTTTCCTTGGGATTCACGTATTTTGAAGTAGGAAAGGTTTTCCCTTTCCTTTAGGTTGCTGTGCTGGCACAACGCAAGCCTGGAGCTGCCTGCGGCCAAGGTTTTCCCTGTGTAGAAGAAACTTAGAGCAGGGACAGAATGAGGCTAACGCAGAGACGGGGGGAGCAAAGAGAGACAGGATGGGGGAAGAAAATGGGTCTGGATTATGATCAAGTCCTTGGTTCCAGTGCTTAAGTCTCATAACATAATGTGCAGCATAAGGAAATATGAAGAAATTACACTGATGAGGGGTAAAAACAAATACAGCCTGTGAAGTCTCCGGGGCCCTACAACTCCGTGAGCACCTTCCAGGATATTCAGTTTTGGGTTTAATCTGGTCACTTTATCTGAAAGAGTTCTGATAATACGGTGAGCTTACTTTGCAAACTAAATAATCTCAATGAGGGCAAATAAGAATGTTTTTGGAAACAAAGACTATGAAGGTCATTGTTTTTCCTGAAAAAAAAAATGGGGGGGATCGTCTCAGCATTTAGAAATATAATACTCAATTTTCTAACCTGGCGCAGCATTAACGACCTCCTGTGCCGGTCAGACCAAAAGGCATGTGCACGCATAGCGACGAGTGCAGGAGAAGTGCTCCACGGCAGTCTGGCTACAGTGTCCCAGCACCTGACAAGCATGATCAGCAAGGGCAGCGAATGCAAAACAGACGCGACGATAACGCTGAAATGTGCAGAGACAACATGTAAGCTTCTAAAGTAGGAAGCCCCAGTTGTTATTTTTAATAGTTTGTTTACTGAACGGGGAGAAGTCAGGTGTCCACAGTAGTATCAGGAATCACAAAATGGTACTATCTTAGAGGTCACTGCACTTGAAGCATAAACTCCATCTTAATGGCTGTCATTATCTGGCTACAGCCCGCATCACAAGCAGCTGATCTGCTGTGGAGTGGCACCCGACCCACGGGGCTCCCACAGGACAGCAACACTCTCCAGGCCCTGCCGGCACGGCCCCTGAGAATTCCAGACAACTTCCAATTCAAGCGGTGACAAGTCAGTTCTCGGAAACACGTGTCAGAGACAAAGGAATGACAAGAACGCAAATCCTTCTGCGTATCTTTCTTTGACCTCCATCTTTCTCTATCTTTCAACCAGATATGATCTGCTTCTTTTGAACCTCTACACCAGTTTATAGCTGCTCCAAACGGGGCCTCCGCAATGATGTGGATTCAGAAGTTAAGAGATTGTGGCAGATGAGACAGCGTAGTGCCAACATCTTATGGTGACCCATGGCCTTCAAAGCGGTTCCCATAGGTAAGGCATTTGAATTAATCTAAGAAGAATACATGGGGGGGGTATTAAAAATTGATGAGAGCCAATATTAGGTAGACAGTCTCACTAAAAATTCGACGTGGATTGTAAGAGTGCTTAGATTAATATGCCCATTTTGCCTGAGCAGAGCGGGGGCCCTCCACTCCCACTGTTGGGGGTAAAACAAGTTCACTTAGCTTTGTCTACACTAAGGTGGTTTTGCTTGGTGGTTACAAAATGAATGAGAGCTATCCTCTTTAAGAAGCCAGACTACATTATTGCACCTCGCTTCCCTGGGTTTTCCCAGTCACTGAGTTCAGTCCGTAGTTGGTGTTCTGCCTTGGTTCTTGTTCCCTGACCTGCCGGCAGCACCTGATGTGGCCTTCCATGGCACAGCAAGTTCTTGCCTTCCTACTTTTTAACCATTCTTCTTGTCCCTTCCTCTTCCCTCTACCTCCATGACTGCAGCTAACTTCTATATGCTGATAGCTCTCCCAAATCCGTATCTCTAGTCCATTTAACCCCAAACCTTAGATTCAAATGACTCCTGGACACCTCCATCTGGGTGGGGGGCAGTTGGGTTTACTGTCCAACCACCCATCCCACTGCTCGAGCCAGAAGCCTGCAGGTCGCCCTCACTCGGCAGCAGTCCATAGTAAGTCCTGCGGATGTCACCTTCTCAGTCTCTCCCAAACCCGCCTTCTCTCCTTCCATCCGCACTGCCACCTCACTGTCCCGACTCCACTGTTGCAGCCTCCTCTCTGGGCTCCTTGCCTCCCACCCACTCTTCAAGCTGCAGCCAGAAAGATCTTAGACAATATGAACAGGTAAGTTACAGGTCTGATCTTCTGCTTCAAACCCTCCTTTAGTTCCTCACTGCCCTCAGGACCAAGTCTGAATTCTTTCTGGTATCTCTGTGACCTGCTTACCTCTCCAGTTCCTGCCTCTCCCTCCCCCCTCCCCGCAAGCCCCCTCGGCTCCAGCCCCACTCAACTATTTTCAGTTCCTCCATGTGCCATGCTTCCTGTCAACCTCCTGACTTTCGTAATTGCTCTTCTGTGTGCTACACCACTCTTTCCTCTTCACCCTTCCCTATTCAAAGTTAATCCTATGGAAAAAATCTGAAATGCCAACAAATATGTATTACAGAATGCTCAGCACAGTGCAAATTACAACAAAAACCCTGCAAGCTACAAAATATGCCCGACAAACATTAATCTTTTAAGTGACAACATAAAGCTTTGTGTTTATGGGCAACCACCCACAGTAGATGCCATGAGAAAATCACGTGTGACGCTTGCTTCCCGTCCCGACATCACAGATAACCAGGAGCAGAGGCTATTTCTACAAGACAAAATTCTAGGGCACTGTCATTTTTTTAGACTTTTCTGTGCTTTCCAAAATTTCCCCATGAGCATACAATTATTTTCATAATCAGAAAAATAACCAATCATTTTGTTTTTAAAGATGACCATCCCTGGGCAAGGTAACACGATGGCCAATGTAAACAGCGAACAGTCTGTTTCTCAGGAAGAACAGCTCTGTATGGGAAGTTTAAAGCCCTAAGTGGTATGGTATCTAGAAGCTTATCAGTATGATGATCTGTTGCAAAGGGCAGAATAAACAGCTGAAGAAGGTGGTGGAGGTTTCTGCTGACAATCCACTAACGAATGCTAGGGCTAATATGAACTCCTCATTTTCGGGAGGGGTTTTCATCCCTGCCTAGACCCTCCCTCCCTTCTCTCCTCGCCACCCCTCCGTGGACGTGGGCGTATGTTTTGGTATTGTTCAGCCAGCTGGAGGGCCGCACGAAGAAATGGAACTGACAGAGCAGAATATGGTCAACTCCCTAAACCCTCAGCTGCTGTGCTTCAGTCAACGGGGAACAACAGGTGTCATCCTTGTCAGTCCGTGTGCCCGACTACAGAGAATGGGAAGTTAACACACAAACGTTTTGTTCTCCAGAAAAATGAAAATCATCCAGCTAAGTCCATACAGCTGTATCCGGTGGCCATTTGTGATTCGTTAGACTTTGCAAAGTAACAGGAGACATTCAGTGCGTGCCTGAGAATTTTACAGAGAGGAGGCGATCCCCACTGAACCAAGCATATACATTATTTCCATTAAAGGCTCTTTTCTGTCTTAATTATATTTGGAGTTTAGTCCATAAGCAGTGTTAGAAGAGACTGGAATACTTTTGGGAAAACGAGACCACACTTCTAGCTTACCCACAAATGTCATTCTAAAGCAGAAAACTGAAAATTTAGCATCTTTTGCTCATTTAAGTATAGTCGCTGATTAAGTTTTCTCTTTATGACCCAGCACATGGCATTTGTTGCAAAGCATATATTAAAATAATCAAGTACATAATTTAAAAGCATACTTTTTGAAACAAAGATTTCAATCTCTCTGAAGAGAAACAATACCTTGCCTTTATATGATATTTATATAAAACACAGTAACAATTAGGTAGTGTCTTCCCTCAGAGTGTTCTCCCTGCAGAAACAAGACTGTAGCAACTGGAGGGAGAAGGGCAGAGCTCTTTCTCACACTTCATTCTGTTCCTGAGGCAAGTGTCTGCACTCAAAGCCACGAGAGGCAGAACTCAGGGAGAGAGCGGGAAGCAGAGAAAGGCCGCAGGCCTCCCAGGCGACAGGCTCTGATTCTGTCATTTTCGAGGTCTGGAAGAAAGCAAGCCAGCAAGAAATCACCAGTCACAACTGGATGAGGGAAAACAAGAGAAGATCCTACTGTGTCAGGCCATTTAAAACTCTAAAGGGACTTTTATCATTACAGCTGAATAAAGGGAGTGGGTTCTCATTGGTTTAGATACGAAAATGAACCATAAATATGGCTGTTTGGGTTGAATGAGTGATGAATCTTATGTGCTGGCTTAATTTCCTAGATTTTCAAGTGGATGGTTTTAAAGGGAATGAGCATTTATTAGAATTACATTAGAATTATTATTCTCAGGATTACATTTGAGTTGGGAAGAAATGTTAGGATAAGAACATATTATTCAGTATGCATTTCATTCTATAGTTTGAATTGTTTCTTGGAATCTGATCGATCTGATCTGCATCTGAGCTATAGAATTTTCCATTTGACACCCTTAAACATTGGCAACACCCCAACAATTGTTACTGACCCCTTTAAGCTTCGTTGCCCAGGATTTCATTTCAGTGGTCTGAAACAGAGTCCCATGAATTGCATCCTTTCACAGTTAGAAATTGAAGGGGGTCACACTTCTCCTCAGCAGGAAGTGGAGGTTGGGGAGAATTCTATTTTTGGAGTTGAAAGGCCACCTTTGACCCAGAAATGTGCGGTTGGATGAAAGACATTTTTCTGTTCTGTCTTACTTGATTTACCCAAGGACTGGAGAAACTCACACAAGTGCAACTTCAGCAGACTTGTTCCCTCTTGGGGTCCTAAAATAATCCAAATTAACCACATCTCAAGAATTTCAGATTCTCAGGTGTTTACATTATCTTGTGAGATCCAGGCATGCCACAGTCATTTAAATTTAGATTATTCAAAACCTTTTGAAGCAGGGTGCAGCCAAGAGGAAGGCCCCAAGAAGGGATTTGTAATGGGGTCCAGAACTCAAGGTGTCCAGGAAATATTAGTAAAATGTATGTAGGATGTCCTCACTCCCACAAGCCTGAGCCAGGGGGGATGGGACACATGGAACAGGGCCATTCAGAGCTGTTTTGGGTAGCAAGAGCTTTGCAGCTAACCCTTGGCACGATCATTTAACATATCTATAACCTTTAACTGGTTTCATGGATGTGTTAAGTAGCTGTGGCCATGCTTTGAGCCAGGGGGATGGGACCAAATTCCACCCAAGATAGGACTGGGAAGCAACTCCCCCTGGTTACAGGGCCTGTGGGAGAGCTTGGAGATGATTGGCTCCATGCCATGGGGCCACACCTGCCCAGACTTACTATGGCAGTCCAGTAAAGCTGGAAGAATATGGGGATGCTGGCAGGTGTAACTGACTGTAGGAGTCGTCGGAAATGGGGCTGCAAAGGAAGATGGGCACTGGGATTTAAACCTAGACGCGGCAGCCATAGAGAGAGAAGACCATGCGGTTCTGAGGGGAAAGGGAGAGGACCACGAGGTTCTGAAGGAGAGTAGAGAGGACCATGTGGTTTTGGAGTGCTTCTTTTTGCCACGCAGCTTAGGCAGCAGGAGAGACTTTGCCGGGAAGAAAAGGGGAGAAAGGACTCTTACTAGTGGGCCGTGAGAAGGTGCCACATGTCTTTGGATTAACTGGAGATTGCAGCATCCACACAGCTGATGGTGCCAGGAGCCTGAACCACGGACTTCTACTTCTTTTCCTGAGACATGGTACCCTGACTGGGCAGAGGGAGAGGGAAAGACTGTGCATCTGTGGGTATTCTAGAGGACTTTAATATCTTATTGAAGACATTACATCATTACTCTAAGTCTGTGTAACTTTTAAATAAACAATTCCTTTCCTTTTCACCAGTCTCTGGCATCGAGAGACGTCTTTCCTCTGGCGGCGGGCATTGTGAACCTAGCAGGTGGGCGTGGGGGGGAGGAACCTCCAGAGACAGAAAGGGGGGATCATTTCTGTAATAATTTATTGTGAACCCCCACCCCCCTGGCCTTGCTCTGTAACACTTTCAAATTGAAATCTTGACTGTATTCCAAGATATGAGGGTCAGAATTTATTCTTCTAGATCAAGAGATGGGAAACTAAGGCCCATGGGCCAAATCTAGTTTACAGCCTGATTTTGTAAAGTTCAATTGGAACACAGCCATATGCGTTTATTTACACAGAGTCTATTGGTGCTCTTGTGCCATAATGGAAGAGCTGAGTGCTTGTAACAGATGGGCCTCGAAGGGGTCCACAGAGAAAACAATGAATCCGTACAAAAGAACATGTAATCCTCATATATTATTGGCTCTGAAGGAGACAAAGTTTATAAAATTATAGTAACATAAATGCTAGTTATGGATTTCTGATTTAGAGTCAATCATCAGAGTATAACACAAAATAAATATTAGCAATGTAAAAGTAAAGCTACAGTTGTCAAAAGTTCAAGCAGGGGCCTTTATATCTTCATTCCACTTAATGGTGAGTTAAGCGATGCTGTCTGAAGTGGCTAGAGCATTATTTTTTTTGTATTTCACTGATTCTAAAGTTAACTTTTTTTTTTTTTTTGGTTTTTTGTTTTCAGCCTTTAATATCTTTCAAACTGGGATGCTCCTTGTTTTTGATGATACCTTCAAAGTATAATTGGCGGTATTGTATTTCTTTAGTGGGGCATAAAACAATGGTGCATCTTAAAACAGACAGCACCTCAGATCCGATGATGTGGTCTTTTGAATTGTAAAAGTAACCAACAGCAGGGTGACAAAGGGGCACGCGGCAGTGCATGTCTGGGGTGCTGGGGTGCTGGGGTGCTGGGGTGTGACCCGCTCAAGCTGCACTGCGGAGGTGGCTTCTGACTTAGGAGGCTCCAAAGGCATTCTGGCTGCCCTCCTGCCTCAGGTCACAAGGAGGTGGCCCAGTCCTTGGTGCAATAAGGAACATGAAACAATGGAGGAGCGGAAAGTGAAGTTTTTTAGTGCCCATTGTACTCAGGTTGCTACTGCCCCCAAAATGCCATTCCGGTTAGTAAAAGCACAGGGCTTTGGAATCCTGCATCACAGTCAACTTCACAGTGACTGAAGTTAAAAAGGTGATGAAAGAAAAGGCGGACCCGCAGGGTGGAAAAGGAAAAGGTGCTGAGCCACTCCGATTCAGCATTCCTTTTCCCCGGTGTCTCAGAGGTTCTCAGAGGTTCCGGAGACGGAGAAGGGGCTTCTCGGCCTTTTGAATGATTTCCACTCTGGAAAACTTCAAGCGTTTGGAAACCAGTGTTCCACTGAACAGATGGACTGTGTTCAGGGAATGCAGGAGAAATTAGCTAGCTTCAGTTTGGCGCTCTACTGGAGTGAGTTAGAGGAACTTCTTGAGGACGAGCGAAAAACAGCCAGTGACTCTGTTCTGGATGGGCTTCTGTCTGATTCAGGAGAACTGACCTCTTCCCCACAAAAACTCCATCTGGCAGATGCACGAGATGTTCCAAGCACTTCTACCAGCTAAAGCGAAATGCAGTTGCTTTCTTGTGGTCTGAAGGCAAGCAGCACTCCTGACTTTTCCAGCCGAATGCAGGAGCAGAGTCATCTTCCACGATAAGGACTTACAGTAATGAAAGTGCGTGTGCAATGACGGTTTTCATGTAACTGCTTTTGTTAAACCCAACTCGCTGTAATTCACCGCAACCGGAGGCCTGGGCCTTGTGAAGGCCTCATCAGGAAGCGTGATGCAGAGGTTGTGCTGCTATGATTATTGTTGGTACCTTCTGGGGTTATACTTGAAATGCGCTGTGCTAAGTGCCGCTGACAGGGCTGAAGGCTTTACCCTTCCCGAGCGCACCGAACGTATTCCGCCTCTGATCCCAGGCTGGTGATGTGCAGGCTCTTTGCAGCAGCCCAGCTCCAGTCTACGCTGGACAACCAGAACACACACACGGGTGTTTTCCAATGGCCAGTGATCACAAAATGTTAAAGGGGTATTTGTGACATTTGCTATTTTTCATAAAGTGATTGTTTAAAAAACAGTAAACCATGGATAATGAAAAAGATAACAGTAACTGGAGGGGGGAGTAACCAAAGGCAGCTAAACACATCATCATCCCTTACAGGCAAAGGTCAGTAGATGTCTAAACACAATAAATTAAAAAAAAAATAGCAGCATAAGCATGTTGTTTATTTATCTTTTCATTCTAAACTTTTCTATTTGATTTTTTAAAAAAGAATTTAATTAATTTTATTTTATTGCTGCTCAATTACAGTTGTCTGCATTTTCTCCCCACCCCTCTACCCCACCCCAGCCAAACCCACCTCGCTCCCTGAAAAAAGAATTTTTGAAGCGACCATACTATATTAGTTTCTTGTGGCTGCTGTAACAAATTATTACAAACTTGGTGGCTTAAAACAACAGAAGTTTATTATCTTACAGTTCTGATGACAGAAGACTGAAATCAAGATGTTGCAAAGGCCACATTCCTCCAGAGGCTCTGGGATTCCTGGCCTCTTCCAGTTTCTGGTGGCTGCATTCCTCCAACCGCTCCCTCCACCGCCTTCTCTGTGTGTGTCAAATGTCCCTCTGCCCTTCTCTTACAAGCACACGTGTGGTGGCATTTAGGACTCACTTGGATAATCCAGGAGAATCTCCTCATTGCCAGAACCTTAATTTAATCATATCCACAAAGACCTTTTTTCCAAATAAGTAACATTCGCTGGCTCTGGGGATTAGAGTGGGGACCTATCTTTGGGAGCCATTATCAGTCTACCTGTGTGTTAGTTTAATTTTTTAAAGAATACAAATCTTAAGTCATTCTACAAATTGAAGTCCTTCAGCGACTACCTATAACTTCCAGGATCAAGTTCATGTGATGGATTGGTTAAAAATATAATGTCTAAACCAAAGCACAAGAAACAAAGGAAAAATAGAACAGATAAATTAGACTTTCAAAATTAAAAACTTAGAAAAAATTTATTGATTTTAGAGAGGGAGGGAGGGAGAGGAGAGAAAGAGAGTGAGAAATATCAATGTGTTGTTCCACTTACTTATGCATTCATTGGTTGATTCTTCTAAGTGCCCTGACCAGGGGTTGAACCTGCAACTTTGGTGCATCAGGATGATGCTGTAACCAACTGAGCTATCCGGCCAGGGCAAAATTAAAAACTTCTGTGCTTCAAAGAACACCATCAAGAAAGTAAAAAGACAAGCCACCGGATGGGAAAAATATTTGCAAATCACATATCTGATAAGGAACGTGTATCTAGAATATACAAAGAATACTTAGAACTCAATAATAAAAAGATGATACAATTAAAAAACTGGCAAAGGAACTAAATAGATATTTCTTTAGAAAAGATATAAAAATAGCCAATAAGCACATGAAAAGATGTTCTACATCATTAGTCATAAGGGAAAGGAAAATCAAAAGCACAATGAGATACCACTTCACACCAACTAAAACGGCTACAACCAAAAAGGCAAAGAACTGTTGGCAAAGAACGAGGAGCTGGAGCCCTCACGCACTGCTGGTGGAAATGTGACACGGGGTACCTGCTTTGGAAGATGATCTGGCGCGCCTCACAGAGTTAGACGTGGAACTGCCACATGAGCCACAATTTCACGCCTAGGCACGCGCGTATGTCCAAGAAGAATGAGAACAGGTCCACATACGAACTTACACGTGAGCGTTCCCTGCAGCCTTCCTCACGCGGCCGCAATGCAGAAACAGCCCGAAGGCCCCTTCACTGACAAGCAGGTGAACAAAACGCTGCACATACTCACATAGTAGAGTATTATTTGGCAAATAAAAAGGAAAGAATTATGGATACATACCACAACCCAGATGAACCTTGAGAATATTAAGCTAAGTGAAAGAAGCCACTCACAGAGGACCACATGTTACATGATCCTGTTATGTGAATTGCTCAGAATAGGCAACTCTATAGTGACGGAAAGTAGATTAGTAGTTGAGTAGGAGTTTGTAGGGAATGGGGAGGGGGTGACTGCCAAAGGGAATGGGGGACATGGGTTTTTATTTGGGGTGACAAAAATATTTCAGGTTGATTGTGGTGACAATCACACAACTCTGAACATAACAAAACCCACTGAATTGTATGCTTTTCATGGACGAATTATATGGTATGTGACTTATATCTCAATAAAGCTCTTTACATACAGATAGTCAGTCTATATAATCGGATGGTCCTTGGCCCAGTATCAGTTCCAAGAGAATGTGCAGGAGGATAAGAGAGAACTTGCGGGTATAAAGCTGTAGCACAGTCCCTGGCACATGGCAGATACCCTGCACTTGGGCACGCTGTTATCATCTACCCGGCACCTGAAGCTTTCTGGGCCTTGGCCCCTTTTCACCACTGGAACTCCCTTTTCAGAGCAGACTTCCCCACACTCCTCCCACCATCGGACGCAGCTATACCCAGAGTCCCGAATCAGGTTCTGCGTGCCCTGATCAGGTTCCGTGTTTTGGGAGAGGAAGCCCTCTCTCCCCCTGCCTTCAACTTGCCTGCTTCTTCTTCACATCCCCTTCTGTCTCCTCAGCTGTATCTCCTCTGGGAATCTTCCCCTACAGGCCCTGCCCTTCCCACCAGGCCAGCTGTTCCTCCCATGAGCTCCCACAGCTGCCACCACCCTTCTACCACCACACATACCACTCTCTATGGCATTCGTCTGTCTGCCTCGTGTTATTCACCTTTCTATGCTCAGCACCTAGCAGAGTGACCGAGTATAAGACGTGCACACGCTAAATCACCACTGGCCCTACACAGAAGAACTCTTGTGGTGTCAGCAGA
This sequence comes from Desmodus rotundus, assembly GCF_022682495.2. NCBI lineage: Eukaryota > Metazoa > Chordata > Mammalia > Chiroptera > Phyllostomidae > Desmodus > Desmodus rotundus. The sequence continues at coordinate 81,636,142 of NC_071395.1, forward strand.
AGAGTAAAATCTCCCCCAGGGAAAAGAAACGATTTTTCCTTTTGCTCTCAAGACTAAAGAACTTCTCTGCTTCTCTGAGGCCTGGGAGCCTGGCAGGACTGGTCTGGGCCTTAGCTTAGAGGCGTACATGTGCAGACCTGCCCCACTGTCTGCTTCCCACAGCGTGACACGGAGGACAGGCACACCGCCTCTCTGGTGACACCGGTCAAGCCCTATGTCCGCTGTGGCCCCGTCAGTTTATTAACACTTTACTGATGCCCATGTTCAGACATGTGTACTTAATAGGAAGGGACATCCGAAGAGCAAAACAGCATGATGTTCACACCTCGCAGCAAAGGGGAAATGCATCTGCAAACCCTGTAGGAGGCAGTGCTCAAAGAAAGCCAACAGTGCGAGGGCAAGCAGGAACGACTGCTTTCTAAACATGCCCCATGGCATAAGCAAGTCAGAGGTAAGGCCAGCGAACTGCCCTGTGACCCTCAGAAGCAGCAAGTGCCCTAACCCGGGGTACCCAAGGCAGGGCTGAGTGATTTGAGGAGTGAGGAGGAAACTGGATTTGGGGATCTTTAGCTCCACTTCAATGAATAGAATCCTGTTTGCGCATATCAGGTGAGAGTTATTTTAAATATGAGGGCTGCCACGTCACACAACTCTAGGAGTGCCTTTCATAGAGTCTAGGTGAGGGGCCCCCAGTGAGGTGGTGCCTTGGAGAGACTGTGTAGCCTAAGAGGTGGCCTTGGTACATCTTGAGTAGATAATCTTACATGTAGTAAAGCAGTAAGGGCTTGCTTATTTTTAATAGGACACTCGTCTTTCTAAAAACAACAACAACAACAAAAAGAACAGTACTATCCAAATTGTACGCGAATTAATGAAAGGATGTTTGTTTTTACTTCTGGCCAAGAAGGAGGCGTAGGTAGCACACTTTGCCTCCTCGCACAACCAAAAGAAGGACAACAATTTAAAAACAAAAAACAACCAGAACTGCCAGAAAATCGAACTGTACAGAAGTCTGACAACCAGGAGTTAAAGAAGAAACATTCCTCCATACCGGTAGGAGGGGCGGAGATGGTCAGCCGCGGTGGAGAGGACTCGCGGCAAGGCGGTGTCTGTGAACAGGGTGGTCTCACATTCGCGTGCAGATGAACTGGGAGGAACTGCGGGGGAGCGAAACAGAATGCGCAACCTAGAGCTCCAGCGCCGGGAAATAAAGCCTCAAGGCCTCTGAAAACACCTGTGGGGGTTGAGGTGGCAGCGGGAGAAACTCCCAGCCTCACAGGAGAGTTCATTGGAGAGACCCACAGGGTCCTAGAACGTACACAAACCCACCCACCCGGGAATCAGCACCAGAAGGGCCCAATTTGATTGTGGGGAGCAGGGGAAGTGACTGAAAGCCTGCAGAGAGTGGAGCAAGTGCCATTGTTCCCTTTCTGGCCCCTCCCCCACATACAGCGCCACAAGGCAGAGACCCGGGTTGCCCCACCCAGGTGAACACCTAAGGCTCCACCCCTTACTACAGGTGTGCTGAGACAAAAAAAAAATGGCCCAAATGAAAAACTAGGTCAAAGCTCCAGAAAAAATACAACTAAGCAACGAAGATGTAGCCAACCTATCAGATGCACAGTTCAAAACACTGGTAATCAGGATGCTCACAGAATTGGTTGAGTATGGTTGCAAATTAGAGGAAAAAGTGAAGGCTATGAAAAGTGAAATAAAGGGAAATGTACAGGGAACCAACAGTGATGGGACGGAAACTGGGACTCAAATCAACGGTGTGGACCAGAAGGAAGAAATAAACATTCAACCAGAACTGAATGAAGAAACAAGAATTCAGAAAAAATGAGGAGAGGCTGAAGAACCTCCAGGACATCTTTAAACATTCCAACATCCGAATCATAGGGGTGCCAGAAGGAGAAGAGGAAGATCAAGAAATTGAAAACTTATTTGAAAAAAATAATGAAGGAGAACTTCCCTAATCTGGCAAAGGAAATCGACTTCCAGGAAGTCCAGGAAGCTCAGAGAGTCCCAAAAACGTTGGACCCAAGGTGTGGACCCAAACACACCAAGGCACATCATAATTACATTTCCCAAGATTAAAGATAAAGAGAGAATCTTAAAAACAGCAAGAGAAAAGGAGACACTTACCTACAAAGGAGTTCCCATTAGACTGTCAGCTGATTTCTCAAAAGAAATCTTATAGGCAAGAAGGGGCTGGAAAGAAGTATTACAAGTCATGAAAGGCAAGGCCCTGCATCCAAGATTGCTCTATCCAGCAAAGTTATCATTTAGAATGGAAGGGCAGATAAAGTGCTTCCCAGACAAGGTAAAGCTAAAGGAGTTCATCATCACCAAGCCCTTATTATATGAAGTGTTAAAGGGACTTATCTAAGAAAAAGAAGAAGATCAAAACTATGAACAGTAAAATGACAACAAACTCACAATTATCAACAACTGAACCTAAAAAAAAAAAAAAACACAAACAAACTAAGCAAAAAAAGAGAATAGGAACAGAATCACAGAACTGGAGATCACATGGTTATCAGTGGGGAAGGAAAGAGGGGAGAATAGGAGAAAAGGTACGAGTAAAACCATAATTGGTAGGTACAAAATAGACAGGGGGAGGTTAAGAATAGTATAGGAAATGGAGAAGCCAAAGAACTTGTATGTATGACCCATGGACATGAACTAAGGCGGGGGAATGTGGGTGGGAGGGGGTGTGCAGGGTGGAGGGAAAGTAAAGTGGGACAACTGTAATAGCATAATCAATAAAATATATTAAAAAAAGAAATGATTTTTTTTAAAACTCTGCAACTTTTAATATTCCAAAGCCATCCCGGTAAGTCTATAGAACTAAATCTCTTTTTTCCCCTAAGTTCTTTAACACACAAATAATTTTATACAAACAGAATCACTTTTCTTTGCTTCCGTCTTCTTTTTCCTTTTCAGGGATATATTTTAAAGGTTTATATTTTTAAAGTTTATATCCCAATATGAGGACGATTGAGTTGGTAACAATTTCGCCATTAGCCACATCGTGGGCAGTCTGCTTAGCAACACCGGCAAACTCCTCCCGTCCTGTCCCCAGTGTGTTCAGTGGTTAGGGTTAGTGGCTCTCAGCGACCCCGGGAAGCCAAGCCAGTTGTCATTCCTGAGAGTCAGTACGTTCTCACATAGAAAAGGTGACTCCACTGCATATTCTCCACAGGTGTCCCATCAGCCAGCAATTATTTTCCCTTACTGTTATTAAAACAGGAAATGGTCAGCACTGGCACGGGCACACCCACACGCGCGGTTTACCTTCTACGCTATTCTAAGCACACACAGGGCCTGGCGGAAGTTACCCCTGCCTGAGTGTGGCTGGTAGGGTAGCAATATGGGTGTAATAACTTATAGTTTTAATTTGAACATTCCACCTAAAATGTCATATGGTGTGCTTGAGTGTGATATTGTCATGTTACAGAATTACATGCTTACGATCTTGTAATAAAAGATTATGGAATAAAAAAGGGGCTTTATTTGTGTACACACACATACACATACAGGGTGAGGCAAAGTTGGTTTACAGTTCATATGAAAAAATAGAATAATTAGTAAGTAATAATACAAGAATGAACTGTGTTTCGTGCACTCACAACTGTAAATCTCCTTTTGCCCCACCCGTATATATGCATATGTGAATTAGCCAAATTGCCTACCTTATTCGTTAATCTGGTAAAATATTTGATATAAGGTAAAATGAGAATTTTTGGCTCTCTGTGATTTTTCCTTCTCTAAGTTTCCTCTCTTCCTGTAACCAGGCACAGACCTGGCCCACCTGTGTCACAATACTTGCATGAAATCAATGCTTAATGCAGGAGGAGGGAGGGAGGAGGAGTGTGTCCACCTTCCACTGCCCCATCAAGTGTCGCCTCCTTTCTCACCTCTTCCTCCCGAGCACCTGTGGCTCTGAGTTTGCACCTCTTTGTAGGCAAAGTGCATAATAACTGGGGCCAGGCAGTCAGAGAGAACTGAGCTGAAATCCTGACTCTGCGACTTTCCAGCCATGAGCACTTGGGGCAAGTCACACAGCATCCCTGGGTCTCAGCTTCCTCATCTGGGGAATGGGAGCAATACCCACCTCATAGGGTTACCAGAAGGCTGAAGGAGAAAAACGTATGTAAAGCACATGACTCAGTGGTAGTGCCCAGCCAGGAGACAAAAAATAGGAACACATTCTTTTCCCATATTATGCTTCTTTCTGACGTGTCTCCATTATTAGATTGTGCACACTTTGAGGGATCGAGCATTTATTGAAGTGGTGGGGAAAGGAATGTGAGAGGAACGGAACACCACTCTACTTCCAGCTAATGGGATGCTCCTGAGGAATTGTGACCATCCCTTTCTTCTGCCCCTGTCTGGCCCCTAGTTAACTGACCCGACTAAGGCTCTATTACTCTGCCAGTCGGATCATAGATTTTCATTAACAGTGACAGCAAGGTATGAAAGGTTAGTTATTATACACTTTTATTGTGACACATTATCTTTCAGCTCAAATTTTATATGCAATCACCCCCTATGAATGACACCCCTGTTTTCTGAAGGTAACCAGATTAATTTTTTTGGTTCCATGTTAAGTGTCTCTCTGCTCTCTACAGGGAAGAACGCAAGTAGGTTGATGTCCTTTCCCCCCTTTGCTTCTGTTTATACACTAATAGAATTTAAAGTCTATTTTCTAGGCTTTCTTTCTAAAGGACTTGGGATACTTGGGCGTGTGCCTCTGAAGCCCTGGGCTTGGCGGCTGTTACTATGAACCTCATAAGGTTTGACTGGGGCAAGCTTATTGCGGAGACTCATGTGATTCTTTCACACTCCTAGAACAACAGGCACTGAGGCCTTCACAGACCACGTGGCTGCAGAGTCGGTGGGATTCCCTCCCCTGGATCCGCCGCCCTGGAGCTCCCAGGCTGCCCGTGTCCAGGCCCTGAGCAGGTGTCCATGCTGATGCCGCACTGACGCAAGTGGCTGGCCACTGCGGATTTAGGCACTTTGGGGCTGAACCGTAAGTACCTCATCCACTCTCGGCTTTCCTTTGGAATTTAGTAATGAACTCATTAAACTACCAACTTGTTGTGACAGGAAGACATTCAGATGCTGATGCCATTGCCATGGAAACCATCCCTCAGCTCGGAGCTCTGTCTGTCTCTGCTGAGGAGCACTCTGGCTCTGTAATTACTGTCATCCCCAAATAACACAGAGCCATCACAGCTCGGAGCAAGTCCAGAACAGGGGCCACACAGAGTCTATTCTGCTTGCAGATGAATCCTTGTTGCTTCTAGTATTTTTAGCACACATTTCTGTTCTGTACCACTTGTCTTTTGAATTCCTGCATGCTGGCTGCTTTCCAGCACCTTTCCTAGAGGAGCAGACAAAGGATTTTTGAGGATAACTGTCAGGGATACTGTTTAAAGAGAACCCGCTGCTTCCCCAAATCTCTGTAGTTCCACATATAGATAAATGAGTGCTCCTGCCTTTTAGGAGAGACCCCAAGAAAGGACTCCAAATTCCACTATAGTTCATATCCTATAAAACCTTAAGGTTTATAGATTATTAATGCCCAAATGCAAGCTCAAAGCCATATCTGTTTATTTTGTTAGCATTACCTGGACTGCCGCTGAGGCCCACTGCTGAAGGCTGAGCACGTGGCCAGAAGGAAGAACAAACCTTCCCCACGGCAGCAGCCAAGTCTTTGTCGTACACGCTGCAGCACCTGGTACGAAGTGAGTCTTTAACCAGGACCTCCAGTCACTTGGCACCTGACAGACACTGTACCAGGCATTTTACATTCTGTTTCATGATTTAAATTAATCGACACGAAAATCCCAGGAGGCAAGTATTTTTATCCCGATTTCACAGCTAAGGAACGTGCAGCTGAAAGCAATTAGGTAAACTAAATGAATGCCGTGCTTTTCCACACTGCATAGGTGTTACCGGGTCATGCCTCCCGTGTCCATAGGCATAAAGGTCGCTTCTGCTGCCTTAGAATCATAGAGGCTCAGACCAAGAGAAGTCTTTCCGTCCTGGCTGGTGTAGCTCAGTGGATTGAGAGCTAACCTCCAACCAAAGGGTCGCTGGTTCAATTCTCAGTCAGGACACATGCCTGGGTTGCGGGCCAGGTCCCTAGCAGGGGGCATGTGAGAGGCAACCACACATTGATGTTTCCCTCTTTCTCTTTCCCTTCCCCTCTCTAAAACAAATACATAAAATATTTAAAAAAAAAAAAAAAGAGAAGACTCTCCTGATTCTCTTTTTCAACCAACCAGCACCTTCTAGGACATCCCAAGTGACTGCTGGGTCTCAGCTTGTGTATCTCCAGTGATGGGGACATGCAGTCTGTATTTGGACGGCTCTGCTTAAAAAGCTCCTCTTAGTCTGTCTGCAACGTGGATAAAGAGCAATCGCTGCTGGGACTCCTACTGAGCCCTAAGCTGAGGAAACGTGGCTCTGGCCAAAAGGTTGTCCACTAGAACAACAGGCATGACTGGGAGAAGAGGGGAATGAGAACGGGGCCTAACAAGAGGTGGTTAGGGCCGGGGCAGGATCTGTCTGAGCTCAACAAGAGGATCTCAGCAGATCACGGAAAGAAACCTGTTCTCCGGGGCCAGTGGGAAGCTGCTGTTTTGAATGAGACTCTAACGGTGGCTGACTTTTTGTTATCGCCTTTTATTTATATGTGTACACATCACACACACACTCTCCACAAAAATGCATAGCTGTTTGCTACGACCATAAACACTAACATTTAAAGATGGGCAGTGAGTAGTGAGCCCTGGGCCACCTTCTGAAAATGGGAGTGGGGTCACGGGCACAGCACTGACCTTCCTTCCAACTTCATGAAGCTCCATGTTAAGGAAATGCTTTCTCTTAGGGAGTGAGGCTCACTCCTACAAATGCTCATTTGCCTCTGCCTTAGGCTATAAACTCTTGGGTGGCAAGGTTTGTGATATGTATGCAGATGTCTGCTATCTGTATAACTTGGGGCGAGTTTCTCTGTCTCTTTTTTAATTAGTCCTCACCCAAGGATATGTTTATTGATTTTAGAGAGAGAGGAAGAGGGAAGGGGAGAGAGAGAAGCATTGATTGGTTGCCTCCCATACATGCACCAACCGGGGATTGAACCCACAATCTAGGTCTGTGCCCTGAGTGGGAATCGCACCCACAACCTTTTAGTGTATGGGACAAGGCTCCAACCAACTCAGATACCTGACCAGAGCCGAATCTCTTTAATTCAGAGGCCTCACTTTCCTCACCTGTCAAACAAGGCGTACTGTTAACTCCATTACATACCTTAACTGGAGTATATTGAGGTGAAAATGCAAAGCGTAGAAACCCTGGGAAAAGTATCAAATCCATGAAAATGCGCCTAGCTCAGGATTCTATGATAGCAAATAATTAAACATAAACAATTTAATTTAAAGCTCAGCGTCGATGTTATATCAAGTCTCTTTACCAGTGCATGAAAAGGATTTTCCAAGCTTTCCGCAATTATTACTTTAAAGCAGTATCTGATATAAAAAATGCTTACTAGTAGAGTTGTAATTTTTTTTGGTGTTTACTGTCTTATGATCTAACCTGCTACAAAGATTACAGCAAAATTTTCCAGTTATCACAGAGGATTAGTAAGGCCTCCGATACTGCATCATTAAAAACGAGCAGATCGCAAACTCAGAGCCCAGTGTTTTTAGCCTTTATAGACTTGTTTTCTAAGTTATTAAAAACTTACTTGTGACTATACCTACTCCTAAAAACCATTTAGGGACAGTCTACAATAAAAGAAACAGGAATCATAAAAGTAATTTAAAAATACCCCTTTCTTCCAGTTCACAGTTATTTCTTAAAAATATCTGTGAAATAGAATTAATATAGAGTTACAAATGAGATCTTCCACAGTTCTGACACTGAATATATTTTATTCACCGTAACTAAACACAGAGTGGAGCTGCCAATATCTGGTAATAAATGACTTCTGGGAAGGGGGCGTTGAAATGGTCGAAACTATAGGGTTCAGAGTGAACATTAATATAATTATGAAGTAGAAGAAAAATCAATATGCAGCCCATGCCCAGATCACATATTATTTCCATTTGTATGTAACAGCTAGTCTTACGTCGACAGAATATGTTAAGGAAACCACACAAAAGGGAAATGAGTCACTTACTGAAAACCAGAAAAGCTTAGGCTAACTGGCTAGACAGAGACTCAACCACATCTTTTTCTGCCTTTGTTCCACTTCTATATCCTGAACGCACCAGCTTGTCTGAATCACCGCAGAGAAATGTTTTTGGCAAATACGTAATGGACACATCCAGCCTCACTTACTCCTTCTCCAAGCGAGACACATGCACACGACCATACCCAGGAGGCACCGGAATGCAGGTGGGTTTTTTCCCAGCAGTCCTATCTCCATTATTCTGTGTGATCTAGCCAAACATTGCAACGTTTTGCTCTTCCTAAGAAAGCAGTAATCAGCATGCAGTTCCACCTCCTCTTGGATGGAAGCCCATTATCCTTTCTCCTCCTCTCTCCGCGCCCCATGTTCTCACTAGGATAAAAGCCCTGGCACGGAAACTCTGTCTCACTCACTCCTTGCTACAGTGCCTGGCACACTGATGGTACTCAATACACATTTGAGTGAGTTGAATGAATATTTTCAGCCTCTCCTCCACTAGTTGTGTGCTTTTTCCTTAGCCTATAAGCATGTTCAGGTCTTCCCCAATAAATAAAAGACCCAAATGCCCACCCATTCTTTTCTCCCCACCAGCCACAAAATGCCCCCGAAGTAAACTATCCATAATGCCAGTCGTTCTAGCTACTGCTTTCTGACATCACACCTTACAGCTAAGCTTCTTAAGAGAGTTTATATGCATTGTCTGTACTTCTGTACTGCTTATGTGTAACCTTTACAATCCATCCACCCCCCCGCCCATCCATCTGTTCTTCTGTCCACCTACCCTTTCCCCCCTCCTTTCCTCCCATTTACTCATCTGTTCTTCCATCCTCTTCCTCCCTTCCCCCCTCCCTTTGCTTCTGTAAGTATATATCAATGCCTTCTATGTACTGGGTACTGTGCTGGGCACTGGGAATATGTTATTAAAGAAGACACAATTTTTGTAAAGACACAGTGCTCTTGATCTGGTGAGAGATACATCTATAAACTGAAGTTTTGTAAACTAGGGTTCTGTTCCCTTGGCTATAGTAAGTGAAGCCATGGAACGAACACGGAGCTTATGCTTGGAGAATCAGCTTCACTCCAGGTAAGCGACTGGAAAGCTTTAACACTCAATTACATTAGAACCAACACTTAGAATGGCAGAATGAAGGACAGCATTATTTGTTGAAATAAACACAGGACTTTAGAAGAAACAGGCCAGGACACGGTCCCAGTGAACGCTGAGTTTACTTTTCTGTTGCTTGGGGGAATTCTCTTAGGAAAGTCTGCAAAGCACTAGTAAGTACGTGACTACCACACAAGGTGACACATTCATCTGGAGGTAAGAACTACAGTGCTGAGGGATCTCCAAGGATAAATGGTACAATTTGGGGGGGGGGGATGGACAGGATTAAGTTTACAGAGATGGTGACACCTGAGGTAGCTTTTGAAAGATGAGTGGTTTACCAGGTGGAGGGGGCGACAGTCACTGTGGGCAGGGGAAGTGGTATGTACAACCGTAAGGAGTTGTGAACGGATCTGATATATGAAGACAAGGAGGAATCTAGCGGCAGCTGAAGAAAGAGGTTATCACAGCAAAGAACCCAGGCATCACGCTAGACAGTTCCAGTGCTGGAGATCATTCTCTGTCCTTGACACTTTCTCTTGGAACCACTGGATTCTGGTGCTCCTACTTCGACACTTTCTTCTTAGTTTCTTTGCATATTTTTCCTCTTCAACACCCCTCTGCCACCCCTTGAATTCCCCAGAGTGCCTTCTTGGCCATGTCTCTCTTGTTATTCTCCACACATGGATTATTTCCTTCACTCCTACTGCTTCGGCTTCCTCTAGACAGCTGGCTTCCAACCTCCGGGTGCCAGACACCCGTCCTCACTGCATGCGTCTCTCAACCTGGACTGACCTATGGCCTTTCAGAATGAGTCAGTCCTCAGCTGTCTCCATCATCTTCCATGCTTCTTCCTCCTTTCTGCAGCTCCACCTCTGCCAGTCTTTACAGTCTAGGTTAATGGAACCACGATTCACCTGTCACCCAAATAAAAACCCAAGAGTCACTGGGTTACTGTGCTCATCACACCTAGAGCCATTCAGGCGCTGACCCTGCCAGCACCCCTCATAAGCCTCTATTAAATATATGTTCTCCCCTAAATCTCCACCAGGGGCTCTCAATGCAGCCAGGAGTTCTTCCACTGCCTTCACCCCGAGAATCACTGCTTGTCATGAGAGACTCCACCGGTGATGGGCAGGTGCTGTGCAACTGGACCGTGTGGGGCAGAAAAGGGTTAGACTCATTGGCAGGACCACAGCCCTCTTGGGCGCCCGTGACACTAGTTAACCCGTCTCCCGGGTACCGGTTCCCTTCCCCGTGAAACCTCCTGCACAATTCTGCAGCTGTCTTCTTAATACAGAAGTCTGACTAAAGATGACAAGTTATTAAAATTTGTAAGACAGAACCATTTCAGACTGAGAGGGCAATATAAGTGAACATTATCCAGTTTTGGATGGGTCACACGAATTTTTAAAGCACTCAGGTAACACCTAAAGGAAAAGGCAGATTTGACTTCTGGAGAAACAATAATGCAATTTAAACATATGAGCTGGGAAAATAGTTGCGACATATATGAGGGTTAATGGTTCTAATACCTAAAGAACTCTTACACATTAGTAACCAAATGATGAAGGCATCAAATAATAAAAAGAGGCAAAGGATATGAACAATTCACGACTCACGGACAGATGACAAGTAGATCATGGGAGAAAGGGTTCAGTTCCACTTAAGAAATGTAGATGAAAACAATGGATATCAAAGTCGCTTCTCTGTCAAATTGACAAATTAAATCCAGGGTTGACTGAGTAATTTGGTACATTAGGCATGCTCGTACTTGGCTGATTCGAGTGTAAAATGGCACAGCTTTAGAAAGCTAATCTAGAAATATGTGGAGGAACCTTGAAAAATACACACCCCTTGACCCCACAATTCTACTTCTAGGAATTCCTAAGGAAACAATCATGGATATGAATAAATAATCCCTCTAAGGACAGTTATTACAGCATTGTTTATAATACTGAAAACTGGAAACATTCTAGATGCCCAACAATAAAGGCTGCCAACTAAACAATAAAAATAAACACAGTTTAGTTTATCTTTAGTATAAAATACCATACAGGTATTAAAAATGTTCTGGAAAAGAATGCTTAGTGGCACGGGACGACATTTGCTCCATACTGTTAAGGGAAACAGCAACTATAAAATAGAAAGCATTTAAAAATCTCATTTTTAGAAAACTATATATATCTATATGCAAAGAGGAGGTAACAATTTTAACAATGGTTTGAAAGTGTGCTTACAGGTTTTTTCAAAGTCCGTGTGTATATTTTCCAAAATCTCTACATATAGAGTTGCCTTTAGTTATCAGAAAAAATATTTTAAACTAGAAACACAAAATTCCCCTCTGTGTTGGCTGCCTGTTGTTTGCTGGATGAAACCCAAATCCCTTTGCCTGGTATTCAAGGCCTGACACAATCTGGCTCCTCCCTCCTGCCTGCTCTTCCCGACTAGAGGCCCAAGCGTGCAGTCTCCCTAGTCAGGCGCGAGTCCACCAACAAGCTGTGTTGTTCCAAACCTCCGCCTGCACAGACATGCCCCTCTGTCCTCCCCACCAGACTCACAGGCCTGGTGAATTCCTCATACTTCTTCAATTCCAAAGGCCCTCATCTGCCTCAGGGCCTTTGCATCACCTGTTTCTGCCTGGATTGGTCTTCACAGGGCCAGCTGCTTCATCTTTCAAACCTTAAATGTCACCTCTCCATTTGGCCTTCTAAGTCTCCTCCTTTAATTTTCTCTCCTAGATCCCTGTTTATTTCTCCTTAGCACTTGCTACAATAGAAAATGACTTTTAGTCATTTGTTGACTTGGTTTGTGTGTGTTTGCCCTGTTTCAGCATAAGCTCCAGGAGCCAGGGCCTGTGATCTGTCTAACCCAGGGCCTTACACATGGCGGATGCTTGTGGTTATTTATGGAAAGCACAGACAATTCAAAGACCAACTGTTCTGTAAAGCTTTGTTCTGTGTACTTATGGGATTCTGTACTCTCACCTCTAAGAACTTTTCTGTACCCACCTATCCACGCACACACACACACACACACGCATATAAACTCTAAAATAGTTTTTTTTTAAAAAAAAGATTTCATTTATTTATTTTTAGAGAGAGGAGAAGGGAGGGAGACAGAGAGGGAGAGAAACATGACTGTAGAAGAGAAATATCAATCGGTTGCCTCTTGAACGCATCTGACTGGGAACTGAACCCATAACCCAGGCATGTACCCTGATTGGCAACTGAACTGACGACCTTTCCCTTTGCAGGATGCCGCCCAACCAACTGAGCCACACTGGTCGGGGCTAACACAGTTGTTTCTTTATGGTTGTTCCCTGCAACAGACTGTAGGTGGTCTGAGATGGAGACTGGGTACAGCGGCAGGCTCAGTGCATTGTGGGTGCTCAACAAGTGTGTGCTCTGGAAGGACGCATGATGGGGCTCCTGAGGGGCTCCCGGCAGGTGGAGGAAACCGCTCTGGACCGAGCGGTCGCTACAGCTCACGCAGGTGATGAAATGCTACCTGTGGGTTAACTTTAGCTCACATAATCCACTATGAATTGGGCAGACATGGGCCTTATGGCTATAAAAACCTAACTACATTTTAAAATGAATTTTAGCAATCAGTAACTAATTCCTGGGCTTCACACAAAAAAATCATCAACAGCAAATCTAATGCTGAGACCACAGAATTAAAAGAAGGGGAAATAGGAAAATCATGTTTTGGGGTCTGTCAGAAAGTGAATTGCTCTAAATTCCTTAATCTAAGGAATTTATAGGTTCTTGTGGAGCCTTTAATGTTTCTCTCTTTTACAGAGTGAGTGCTCAGAGACTTCCAATATTTTACAAATAATGCAGGGAAATCACTCCAATTAAGGCAGCGTAAGAAGGAAATGGCCCAATGTAACGATGATGAATACAGAGATGGTGAGTGACATGTGGGGCAAAACGTTAAACCCGAGGTTTCAGCAGTACAGTCACTCAGAGAAATCACGTGAGCCTTAACCTACCTCAGTAACAAGCTGCCAAACTGGATGGAGCCTGAAATGCTCTGTTGCAAAGCGTCAGGGGTCAGCAGAGTTTTTCCGTGAAGGGCCAGATAGTAACTCTTCCAGTTCTGTAGCCCACACCGCCTGTCCCTGGCAACCACTCACCCCGGCCACAGCCGTGTGGATGTAAGCGGATGGGCATGTGCGGTCCCCTCCAATTTCTCTTGTGGATAATGGATTTGAATTTTATGTAATGTTCAGGTGTCACAAAATATTATCCTTCTTTTAATGCCACCCCCCACCCCCAGCCATTAAGTGCAAAACCACAGAGGTGGTCAGCCAGATTGGGCCTGCGGGCCACGGTTTGCCGGCCTCTGGGCTCGATTTTGACAGTTTAGCTGTATGGACAGCAGTGGGACAGTGAAAAGAAGCTCCCTGAGGCAGGGCCCTGATGTCAGGAGTGAGGTCTAGCCCTTGAGTGCCTAGGCTCGGTGGAAACAGTTCATTGCTGAGCTTGACCAGACTAGAAAATAACACTGGGCATTAGGCGGTTAACAGTTAGTTTAAGATGGAGCAACGAGGAAAAAAAGACATTGTTCCCGGAAGTGAGTGTTCTTCAAAGTTTGAGTCAAAACGTTTTACTTCACACTTTTATGGAAGCACATTATATCAGCACTTTTTCACCGCGGGATGAGCAGAAAATAAGTAATGTGCTGCTATCATCACAGGCTCACACCTGTGGTTCGAAATAGCAAACAAATGACTCTCCATTCAAGGGCTCATTGTTGGATGTCAACCGCTGACAGTAAAGGCCCAGAGATGTCCGTCCCTTTCAAGAGAAAAAAGGCTTTCTCCTTAGTTCTTGCTGCTTTGGCTAGAGAACAAATTCCCAGGGAGATGAGAGGAAACAGAGGTCATTTACAAGGTCCCTCTCTGCTGCCCCTCTCATTTTCTATTTTAAAATGTGCTTCCGTTCTAAATGTCACCCCTTCTGCGTTGAATAGCACCGGGGGCCTCACATCTGAGAGGCGTAACCCCTGGTATAAGGCACAGTGGGGTGAGGACTCTGGAGCCGGATCCCCTGGGTGCATGTCCCCTGCTAATGAGCTGTGATAGTGCGCAGGGGACCAAGCTCTCTGTGCCTCAGTTTCTTCAGCTATAAAAGGAGGACAACAGAACCCACCTTCTAGAGTTGTCAGGTTTACATGAGTTAGCCTATGCACAGTGCCCAGTATGGAGTAAAGACTAATAATTGGTTAACTCTTTGTATCATCTTCATGTGTTCACCAAGTACCTCGTGCATGTGCAAACACACACACACACACGATTTTAATTTGCTCCTCAAGCTGGTCGGGTGTTACTTCCTTTTTATATGGAATAATAAACTAAGGTTTAGTGGCCCAAGGCCACTCAACTATGAGTCTTCTTTTTATTATGAACCAGTCGTTCTTCAGGGGCTTCTAAATAACTGAGTGTGACCCTGAGTTTCCTGCCCTTTGCCTGTTGGGGAAGTTCCTTAAAAAAAAGGTTGTATAAAAAATGCTTGTTGTTGTTTTTTTTTTTTAAATCACATATTTGTGCACTGGCTGGTGCTGCTCAGGGGATTGTGCACTGGCTTGTGAACAGAAAGGTCGCTGGTTTGATTCCCAGTCAGGGCACATGCCTGGGTTGTGGGCCAGGTCCCCAGATGGGGGAGTGCAAGAGGCAACTTATCCATGTTTTCCCCTCTTTCTCCCTCCCTTCCCCTCTCTCTAAAAGTAGATAAAATCTTTTTTAAAAATCATGTATTTGTAATGCATATGCAATAAGAATCTCAATTCTTTTTCAGAAGTTAATTTTTCTTATATGCTTTATTACCATTACTTTTTATGACATCTCACTATTTCCATCCTTAGTACTCTTTTTACTATCTTAAGCTTTTCTCTTTTTACTGATCACCTATCACTGATTTTTTGAGGTGTAAATAAATTATGCCTATTCCCACAGTCAGCTCCTGTATTTACCAATGCTGTGCTATTTAATGTGGTGACTGAATTAAACTGTTTTGGAAAAAACCCAATCCCTTCTTTTTGAATAAATATGCTAACTGATTCATATGGCCATGGCATGTAATTATATTTTCTTTCATTTTTTCGTGATTATCAAGCAATATATGCTCATTGAAATTAATTCAGAAAGCAGAAAAGTTGAAAGGTAAAAACTAAAGCACCTAGAAGTAATCATTTTTGTATATTTTCTTCCACTTTGCTTTTATGTGGGTTTTAGTTTCAAAGTTGTGATCATAACTTGGATATAATATCACATACTTATAAAGACATAAGCATGTCCTTTGACAACAAAAGTTTGTAAAATTAAGTTTTCATGGCTGCAAAGAAATTTCATCACTTGGCTACACAAGTTTATTTAGATATACTTCTAATGATTAGGGTGTTTCCAGTTTTCCACTATTTACATATAACTGCTATATGCATCTTTCACATATAAAATTTAGTTACGTTTCTGGCCACTTTCTAAGGACATCTTTGGAGACTGTTAGGACAAAGGATATGAACGTTAGTAAGTCACGGCTGTACATCTTCCCCTCTGACTCTAAATGTGCAACACTGTATGTGACAGAAATGTCACAGGGCGAAGTGCTCGGCCTCTCTGACTCCACCCTGCTCACGCCAGCTTTGTTCCCACGGCCTTCGGCCTTCGGGGTAAAGAGCTTCTTGCAGGCAGAGATGCTAATCATTACAGAACTTCTGTCTGCAGCCTGAGTTTCACAAAAACAGCCCCTTCCCAGACAGGAAGATAAGGGAAGAATGCACTGTTTATCAAAGGTTTAGACTCACGGTAACTAGGGTCAACAGACTGAACACCATCTTCCTCCGACCCTGCGGGTGCCTAGAGGTCTGTGGCCGTCAGTCACCTCTTACTCCCCCTATTTCCCCTTCTGGTGACATAAAAGAAGCCTACACGCTGTACTTTCTTAGGATGGATTTGAGGATTTGGTCTCCCATCCTTTTGGTCAGACACATAGATTTTTGGCAGGTCACATAACTACTACTAACGTTTTATTGTATTTCCATTCAGCCTTTTTAAGTGCAGGAACATTCTAAAGACTTTTGATTCATGCTTTCAAGTGGTTTTCCAGATTTGTAACAATTACCTCTTTCACCAGCAACATATCATTGAAGCAGTCTTACTAGTGTAGAATATTATCATTAAAATCAGCTACATTGACCTGAAGAAAAAATAGTACCTCACTGCTTTGCTAACACATTTTGATTATTAATGAAGTTGAACATTTTTTATTTTTTCATATTACTAACCATTTGTATCTTGGGTTTTTTGGGGGTGACTTGTCCATTTTCTTTGCTATAATTGTGTTTCCAAACATATAAATCATGCGTTAGTGGAGGGTGAAGTTACTTTAAGACTCGTGTGTGGGTACCTCAGCCTGAGCACCTGAATACCAGTGGGAACCACTTCAGACTGAGGAGTAAGAAGGGCTGCTTCGCGCAGGAGGGCCCACTAGGCAGCTCTCCCCCTCCCTCCATCCCTGGTCCCTCAGCCGCAAGGTGACGTTCAACCGCAAACTGCCGCACATTGGTTCAAGATGAGCCACCATGTTGCACTTGGCTTTTTTAAACCTTTCTTTACTTCTGCGATGCTTGTTTTGGTTTACTGATTCTTGCTGGGCTAAAGGCCAGCAAGAGATGGTGAGCTGTATCAAAAATTGATTAAAGTCTGCTTTGCTTAACTTTTCTCTAAGAACCTGGAAGTCAGTTTGCTGGTCCAGCTGCCCGTGGGCCATTAGGAGAGCATTTATAGAAGCACTTCCCACGACACAGTACCAGCTTCCAGTGACCCGAGTGGAGTCCTCGCTGCTGCGGGGGGGGCAGGAGCTCTGGCGTGGAGGCTGCGAGCAGAGCACAGGGGCAGGAGCGGAGGATCCTCGCCCCCTCCATTTTCCCCCCTCACTATTTGGTCAAAATGGGCCGAGAAGGGGGCTGTCGACTAGCAGGTAGATTTTTCTCACCTCGTTCTGAAGTTTCTAATTACAGCTTCCTTCACAGTCACTTAGGAAAATCTTGGTCAGGATGCGGTCCCTTTCCTTTCTAAGCCCACACACACCCTGCACTTAGCAGCCACTGCTAAGTGGCTACGCCGTCAGTGCTGCGGTGTGGTGTACAACCCAGGGTGCCTTCCACACCCTCCCTTCCTCTAACCAGAGCCTGCCGACCCACCTGCTTTCCTTTATTCCCTCCTCTGGTACTGATTTAGTGCTTCCTGTGCTGGGTGCAAATGGATGACTCAAATACATACATGACTCACTCCCTGTTCTCAGTGAACCTGTAGTTCAATAGGGGAGACGGACCAAGCATACAGATAACTAACTATAAGATGAGAGGAAAGTGACTGTGACCACAGAGCCACAGAGAGCCACAGAGGCCTTCCACGCACTTCCGCTTTCAGCCTGACTCTGAGAGTTTCCTGAGATTCACAGCCACGCCACGTTCTGGGGGCAGAGTGCAGCAGTCAGTCCCAGCCAGGCTTGCCGGTGTTTTGTTGTCTGTTACGGAGGCCGACGTGAGATCTTTCCAGAGACAACATACTCCTCGGTCTCACAGTTACGTAAGACCGTCCATCACGCTTGATGATGGCTTTTCCTGTTTCATAACGTGTACAACTAGAAATGATTTCATTCTCTAGAAAATACTCTCGTGTGCTAAACCAGTGCCATAAAGAAAAGATTTTTCTTCGTAGCAACCGAAGGCGTCCTGGGAGCACGCACTTTACAGTGCGGTCCGCCTCGGCCCCCCTGCAGCCCCGCCCCGCCGGCCTGGGAAACGGGAGCACAGGGAGCGGCAGCTCGGGGTCTGGGGTCTGGAATCCAGCCCTTCGCCCTCGATCGCCTGCTTTGCCACCTCTGCCCCCAGGAGCACCCATTCTTCATCCCGCCAGTGGCGGTTTGGGGCTGTGGACACCTATCTACTCAGGACTGAACCGAGCTGGAAGGAAGCCGTCAGTAAACACTCTCAAGTAGCGACTTTGTTACCAGTGGTGCCTGAACAGGGAGTCAGTCCAGAGTTGAAGGTCAATTCTTCCCATGTGTTTCAGAGCCTGTTTCTAATCAAGGTAAAGAACATTCAGGGATAAGAAATGCATCTATAGCTTCCTAAATATTCACTCAACACATAGTTACTGAGCATCTAGACTGGTAGACAGACACAGTCCTCCCCTCGGGGAACTCCTCACAATCTCCTGAGAGTGAGAGATGGTAAATTAAAAAAAAATCACACAAGAATTATAATTGTGTTGTTATGAAGAAAAAACAGGTGTTATTAGAGGACACTAACACGAGGACCTGGTCTTGTCTGTGGAGGCCTCTTCGGAGAAGTAGCCTTTCCACTGAAGCCTGAAAGATGGGTTAGTTCCCAGCAGACGGCACAGCACCTGGGATGTCCCTGACGTAGGCGGCGTGGGCACCGATTGCTTGAGGAAGTACAGGGAGGCTGGCGTGGCCCTGTGGGTGGGAGGGAGGAACAGCAGATACAGTTCCTGGGCTTTCGGGATGTTAACCGGGGAAAACCACTGAGGAGGTGATGGGTTTTGGCTGAGGATAAAGGTAAGGGAAACAAAGGTGGCAAACAATCCAAAATCTCTGGCCCAGAGGTGGCCTTACATGAGGCCGGTCTCTGCAGAGCCGGTGCTCTCCCTGCCAGTCCAGCTGCTCCCAACATGAACACGTTAGTAACTCGGGCTCCAGGCCGTTCCAGATGACCTGGCCACTGTGGGGTGTCACGTCATTGTGCTTAGTCGTCAAGTCCCAGCAGCCCCATGGGAAGGGGGAAGCGCATGTGCACCAGAAGTGGGAGGCCACAGAAGTGCACCTGCAAGGTGTGTTTCCCGAAAGTGCCTGTGTGGCGAGGCTGTGCCCGGTTAGCTCAGTAGTGCTAATGAGGCCACTGACACAGGCTGCGTCTCCACGTCTATGAACTCAGCTCCACGAATCACAGACACACCCAAGCCCGAGTCATCGACTCAGAGACGCATTCTCCAGTTTCAGAGGAGACAGCCGAGAAGTGTGGGTGGCTCCGTAAAACCTGTTTGTAAGACGAGGGCAGTGATGCCAAAGGCATGTCACGATGATGGCCAGTAGCAGCTTCCTACGAAAGTATCAAGCCACCTGCTAACCCAAACCTGGGTGACCAGCAGCCCTCTACATTACTAAGAACTTTTCTCCAAAAATGCCTCAAGATTCCCCCTTCCCCCCACCCCACCCCACCCCACCCAAGTAATTCTCAGAACGTTCTTTATATGTCTGCGATAATTTTTTTTAAGGCAGGCTGGTAGATAACTAGCTAGTATTATTTCTGAAAATTACTAAGAACTTAAAAGACTAAGACACATTAAGAACATCTATGCAATCTTGACGCTGTTCGAAATTATCATTGGAGACAGAGATACCCTCATCATCAGCACATAGGCAAGTGTGTGTTTAGACTGTGGCTAAGGGTACAGTCAGCTTTCAGGGAAAGTGATACCTAATTCTATTTCTCTCTGTGGAGAAATTCTTTCCACTTCTGTCTCTTCCTTTTACCAAGAGTCCTCCTCATGCCTGCTGGGATTATCTTTCCAGAACAGATATCTGATTAGTCTATCTCCTTGGCATAGTGTGTAGGTCAGGTGGCCCTGTGATTTATCATCTGTCTGGGACGCTCTTGAGAGTTAATTAGACAGGCATAAACCAGAACCGGCCCTGGCAAGCTGGAACCCCTGGTCGTCCCGCAGAGAAGGTGCCTGACAATCTCTCCTGACCCTCCCTGCCCAGATCAACCTCTGGGCAGTACCTGCCCCTCCCGTGCTTCAGGTTCTGCACCTCTGCCTTTCCCTGCTTCTTTTTCTTTTCTTTTTTAAAAAAGATTTTATTTATTTGTTTTTAGAGAGAGGAGAAGGGAGGGAAAGAGAGAGAGAGAAACACGGATGTGTGAGAGAAACATCAATTGGCTGCCTCTTGCACGTCCCCAGCTGGGGCCCGGCCTGCAACCCAGCCAGGTGCCCTGACTGGGAGTTGAACCTTTGGTGTTCAGGATGAGGCCCAACCCACTAAGCTACATCAGTCAGGGCGCTTCCCTCCTTCTCTGCTGGACGAGCGAGTGTCCTCGATTCTAGACCAGCTCCAAACACAGGGCCACGTACTCCCATGGCAGAGTCAGGGGTGGCCCTGTTTCCGTGCACCTTGAACACAGCACTGACTGGAACACCAGCATTTGTTTTCTGTGTGTACCGTCTTCTGTAGCCTGTGAGCCTCCCAAGGTCAGGGGGTTAAATCCTCTCTGTGGGTACCGCCAATGTGTGGAGGGTGTTTTGCATGCGTTAAGTGCTCAGTAAATATTAGTTGATAATGAATAAATAAATTCCGTAACTAGAGAATCTGGTATTCTTTTCAATAAATACACTGAGATCTGTGTTGTAAATAAATGTTTATGACTACGTTTTACTACGGAGCCGCCGCCTGTACTGGTATCCAGGAAACTGAGCTGATTCCCACCTAAGTGAGCACAGAGAAACGTCATACTCTGAGCGCCTTGTCTTCTCAGTGGTGAAGACAGTGACATGCACACCGCGCTTCCATTGTTCACTGGGACAGGACCGCTCTAGGCCACACACCACCAGACGAGCAATGACTAATGTCTGAAGTGCACTGAATTGTGTGTTGGGCCCCAAAACTCACAGACCCTGGACTTGAACTTGCCTCGGACCTGTAGGACAAATCCCGTATTAGTGTCTGCTACTTAGAAGTCTCTGTGTGAAATCCTTGGGTGGATCTTCCCTGTCTAACCTGTTTCTGACAGCGGTGAACACCCACAGGAAGTGAAAGGAAGTTCCCCAGACCAAGACTGAAAAATGTCACCTCCCACTGGGTGAGCAATGGGTACACGCCCCGCAGCGTGAATTCCCTGTGTCAGTAATGTTTTCCCTGTCCCACACCATTAATCTTGGAGCGACGAGCAAGGACTGGTATGTCTCCCTCCATCAGAATTTCCAGTTACTTTGTACAGTGAGGAAGTAGACGCAAATGCGTTTCCCCACTACGATGGCCTTTTAACTAATGGGGCCTTTAGGACATATAATTTGAATATAGTTGCCAGAAAATAAGATCTGTGAATAACGGAGAGGTAGAAGTTCAGAAGATGAGTACAGTACGTGAAGGTGTCACAGAGGGTCACTAGGTGGTGACAGCGGTGTCCACAGCCCCTGAGAACTAGGAGAATCCACAGCACTGAGAAGTTTGGTTTTAGAAAGAGGATCAAATTTCCCGAGTGGACGTTTAAGGTTGTTAAATAAATCAAGGGAGCTATGGAGTGTATTCTTCTGGAGGCCTCTAAAAACAGAGCAGTTATGAAGCAGCCAGGGATGAATTTTGTTTAAATCTGACCACTGTCAATTAATGGCTAGAATCTCTAAGCTCTCCCTGACCCTGCAGTCTCAGGAAACTACACAAATCACCAGTGAAAGAGGAGCCGAACCCAGAACCAGAGGGGCCTCCAGAAGTTATTTGGCCTGCTCCCTGTCAACAAATAAGACTTCTATTTTTAGGTATCATGAGGATGAAAAGCATGTGGAGTCTTCCATCATTCAATCAGTCTCTGACAGTCAAACACTTGTTGGGGGAGTGGGGAGAAAGAGGGAGACAGAGAGAGAGAGAGAGAGAGAGAGAGAGAGATAAACATTGGTTTGTTGTCCCACTTAACTGATACATTCACTGGTTGATACTTGTTCGTGCCCTGACTGGGGATTGAACCTACAACCTTGGTGTATAGGGACAATGCTCCAACCAACTGAGCTACCTGACCAGGGCTCAGCTGTCACTTTTTAAGTGTCTATTTCTGTTGCTGCCATTCCTCTGCTCCTCTGGATGACCTCCTGTGTCAAGCCTGTCTTCCTTTCCTGGACTCTCAATTCCGTTAAGTTTGCCAAATGGCCTAGAAAAACTGTAAATTCTGGTAGGGGCTCGGATGGTTCTTTAGAAGGTGGTAGAGGACATGGAATAGAATTTAAAATGAGAAATTCAATGAAATTAGAAATGTTGAAACTTCCACAGGGCAGGAAAGGAACTGACAACTAACCTTTTCTTGGGACAAATGGTAGCATACTCACCACCACCTTCTAGCACAGTTTGAAATGAAAAGCCTTGCCCTGGCCAGGAGGTTCAGTTGGTTGGAGCACTGCCCTTGTGGGTTAGATTTCCAGCCAGGGCACCTACCTAGGTTGTGGGTTCGATCCCCCCTAGGGGGGCATACTGGAGGCAACCAATTGATGTTTCTCTCTTACACTGATGTTTCTCTCTCTCCCTCCTCACTTCCCCTCTCTCTTAAATCAATAAAAACATACCTTGGTGAAGATTGAAAAAATTAAAAATTCTTAGTATTACTTTGAAGAAATAAGACTTTTAGCACCCTCCTCCTCATCACCATTCAATTACCTTTGGGAAATCAAAAAAGCATTTCCATTCCACATGCAGAAATCTGATTTTGCTGAGGCAATCAGACACAGCGCCTTTCTATTCTTCAGGAAAGCAACCCACACAGAGGGCTGACAAAAAGTAAAAGCAATGGTCCCTTGACCCACTGTTCCCTTCTTTTATGCTTGTTTTAAATTGCTCCTATTTTTAGTTCTTTTGATGGTTAAGTCCAATCACTAAACAATACGCTTACACTGCTTATCAATTTTAGCTGTTATGCACTGACTTCCTTTTATGACAGGTCTGCATTTGTAAGTTGTAACCTCCTCTCCTCATCTATAACTTATTATAGTTCTATCACTTTCGATTACCTTGATTACATTACATAATATGATATTTCTCCCATCAACAAGAAACCATGTCTGCCTTGCCCAATGTATAAGGTGAGGGTATCAGCGTCCCCGCCTGCCTTTTAGTGCTTCCGCTTCCCTCCCGCCGCCCACCTCCTGTCAGCTGTACTCTCACACCCTCCAGGTTGAGAATACTTCTTTTGTAACATCTTCAATAATGCACTCTTGGTCTTACTCCCAAAAGGTGCGCCTATCCCAAGCATCTTGATCTCAGCCAACGCTGCCCCATCTACCAGGTGCTCCAGCAAGAAGAGATCCTCTGCCTCCCTCTCACCCCGAGGAGTCCAGTCATCACTTCCTCCCAAACAGTGTGTCACCTTCTCCACTGCTGAAACGCTAGTGTGAGTCGTCACCTTTGCTTTCCAGGACCACCCACTCTCTTGTCCTCTGTAATAATCCATCCACTACAAGAGGGCCAGAGTGAAGTTTCTGCAATATCATCATTCTGAAATATCAATTAGGTCCCATTACTCCCCTTGCTAACAGAGGGTCTCTCATTACAACCCCCTACAACCCCGTGCCGCTGCCCACGAGGCCTTGAGTGAGCTGGCGTGGGCTGTCGCTACCTTCCGTTCTCCTGCACTGCCCCCTCATTCACCGTGCTCCAGCTGGACTGGCCCTTATCCTTCACTGCCACAGCTAATCCCTGTTTTAGGGCCTTTGCTCCGTGCCTTGGGGACGTCCCAGATCTTTTCCTTCTTCTCATCTTTTGAACTGAAGTGTCACTCCCTCTGAGAGGTCTTCCACGGGAGCAGAGCAACCTCCTGTCCCTGGCTGTGCTGTGTTGTGTCACCCTGGTTTTCCTCTTCACAGCACTCGAGAGTCACCTCGCTTATGTGGGTGTGTTGTCTGTGTGTCCCCCTTCCGGAATGTGAGCACTGAGAGCGACTGTGTTCCTGCCTGGGTCCCCATCACCCAGGACAGTGCCTGGAACATAGGAGGCAGTAAAAAATATTCTCAGCTCAGTGTTCTGCAACATGACTAAGGCTTCTATGCTTTGCCTCAGATTAATTCCAAAAGCTGGAAATAAAACAGTGTTTTATTACTGCAACCATGTAATTATTACTCTTGACTTAAATATGTTCTCTCTTGAATGTCCCCCCACCTCCTGGAATTTACAATGACCTTTTCTCTATTATGGTCTAGCTTTTTCAAAAAAATTGTTTTATCCTCATTCAAGGACAATTTTTTCACTGGTTTTTAGAGAGAGGGATGGAGGGAAATAGGGAGGGAGGGATGAGAAGATGGAGATAGAGATAGAGATAAAGATAGAGATAGAGATAGATAGATAGATAAACATCTATGGGTTGCTTTCTTGTATGTACCCCCCATCTAGGAATCAAACCCATAGCCTGGGTATGTGGGTATGTGCCCTGACTGGGAATTGAACCTGAACCTGCAATTTTGGTCTATGGGCTGAGGCTCCAACCAACTGAGCCACACCGGCCAGGGCCCATGGTCTAGTTTTTTTAGGACAGAATCAAACTCCTTGGGTTTCCCAGGTACCACTGACTTCAGTCCTCTATCTTCCCGCTCTGATCTGGACTGACTGCTCATCCAGTCTGTACCACAGCTGCCACCCGAACTTTTCTGCCCTCCTGATTTACATCCGCCACTTCTTGGCTCTCACATCTTCCTCTGTCTTTTACCTCTGTTTGCTGGAATGTATTCCCAGAAAATGTCCTATGGAAGGGTGTATGAAAAGTCTCTGCTTGTCTGACAATTTTTTTTTCCCTTGCTTGTTATTTTTTCTTTTTAACTTCACACTTGACTGATACTTTGGCCGGGTGAAGAATTACAGATTGACAACCCTTTAAAGACAACTTTCCATTGTCATTTGGCATGTAGTATGCGTGACGAGCATTCACATACACCAACGCTTTTAGATGCACGCTCAGCCCCAGCCGAGACTCCCCATTAACGAGAGTCACAGCGGACGAAGGAAACACGACTGCATCAGTACTGGCGAAGACGACTCCTGTTGATGCGCACAGGAAGAAATTTGGGAATGCCAGCTTACTCAAATTAACTGAGTAAGGCTGGATTATAGTATGTTGAGTAAAGAAATTCAATGTTATTTCTTCCATATATAGACAGCGTTTTCACAAATTCTTTTCTTAGTCAGGCTAAATACTTCTCTGTAATCCGTTTCAGAATAATTTCAATTAACAAACCTCTTTTTCACAACACTCCATAGCTCACCTTCGCGGTTCCCAGCCCAACCACAACTGCTTTCCATCATCTACTCGTGAACTCGGATGGTGAGGAACGGTGGCTTGCTCCCTGTGGTACCTCTGGCACCTCACTGACACAGAAGTCCTGGCACTTTTGAGTTGGGGCTCACTATGAAGGCTGAGGAAATGAAAGCAAAGGCATAAAAGGTGAGGTACAGCTGAAGCCCTCTGAAAGTCAAGAATTATATTCCTACTGAGTTTTTTAGGGCCCCAGTCCTAACAGAGAGACAGTGACTTTCAGAGATCAGAGCTTTGAAGCCAGAGAACTTGGGTTTGAATCTGATTCTGCCCTGTCACTTTTGAGCTACGTGATCGGGGGTCAATCATTTATATGTTCTGAACCCCAGTTTCTTCATCTGTAAAATGGACATAAGATTGTCTGTCTTGCAGTAGAATGACTCTGAAGGTTAAAGGAGATAATGTATGTAAATAAATTGGCAAAGAGCGGCATCTTGAAAGTAGTTATTAATAAGAGCACTAAAAAGTAGATACAGAATCAAACCCAAAGCACTAATTTTGATGAAAAAATCCAGCATCTATATACTCTTTGCATGATGAAACTATTCTATAGTAAAGCTAAAATAACTAACACGTTTCTCCATCTGAGGCTCCCTGAGGGGCAGGTACACCCTTCATTTCTCCAGCAGCCCCACCACCACCTGCGACCGGCCCTGCCTGCACAGCTCAATGCATTAAAAACCTTCGGGTGGGCGCCTCAAGCTACAGTCTTACATTTGATTTCCTTTGTATCCTTTTACTTACTGATGAAAATGGTGAATGACTAAAGTAGAAATAAGGTTTTAGTGCTTTACATTTATAATGAATTTTGTTTGGTTAAATAACATCATATATACATGTGGTGGGACTAAAAAAAGGAGGAGAGGGACCTTTTGGGTGACCTGAAGCCATCAGATTATTTTAGTCCTACGAGGTGCAGTGAGTTCTCTGTGCTCAGGGGCTCCTCATTCCACCCTACCCCACGGCCTGCACTGGCCACCCCCTCTGGGCGGGGCTTCTCCTCATTTTGTTTTGCCTCCGTTATCTTGTAAGGATTGTCTGTTTCTTTGGCATTTGCCTGGATGACTGCCCTTCAGAGAAATGACAGCTAGATTGAGGGTCAGGAATAAGCTCATCATACAGACTCCAGAATTCCCAGAGTGATTCACTGCTTAGCTGCCTCCCCTAATCAGTCCACCGTGTTCAGCATGCCCACAGCAATGGGAAAGAAAATAGGGCTTTTTAAGGGGTAGGCTCCCTTTTTCCAAAGGTGGGGCTTCACATCAAGGGAGAATTTTTGTTTTGGCTGGTGGGCAATCAAAGCCCTCATCTGAGAGGCGTGAGAACAGCAGAGAAGGAGGCGCGCCAGGCAGACAGGAACCTCAAAGCCACAGAAAGCCTTACATTTGGTTCCTTTTTACCTACTAAAGAGAATCCACTAATAGAATCCGGGAACAAAATCACAACAAATTTAGCTCATGGCTAGGTAGACCAGGGGTGAGTCAGGGAGAAGAGGAAGCAAGTCAAAGTAGTTATCGTCCCAAATGTGCGGACTCGACAAGCTTGCTATCTGCCCTACTTGCTATCTGGGTTCCAAGTATGGTGACTACTGACAAGTTTTTTTTTTTTTTTTTTTTCCGTTTATTTTGTTTTTTAGATTCCACATATTTTTTTTTATTGTTATTCAATTACAGTTGTATGCCTTTTCTCCCCATCCCTCCACCCTACTGACAAGTTTTTAAACAACAGGCTTCATATTGGAGGAAATATAGGACTCCTGACCTTCTGAGGTTCTTGCCCCTCCGTCCGGGATGGAAGCGATGAAGGGTGGTGCACTTAGGAATCGGCGTTAGAGTCACCTGCCAAGGCTTTCTGAGGACAATGGTGACTTTCTAACTCTCATCTTTTATAAAAGGAACGTGAAAAAGTTTCCTAAACAGTGCAGAACTCCACAGAAAATTCTGTAATACCTATCCAAAAGACCTCACATACAGTCTGGAGATCAAAATGACCTAACTTGGACTAAAGGATAGGGCGGCTCTCCGTGTGCCTGTGAAATGTGCTTCTGTGAGCGGATACTCACATTTTCTCCATCTGCTAAGCATCGGCTTTGATTTAGTACTGACTCTTTCAACAAAGGATGAGTGATTCAGAATAGAGATAATGGGTAATATCTGACACTTAATCAAGGTTTGCCGGGAGCCCCGGTGTTTATTTTTATACCTCCCCTTTTGCCGAAGGTACACTTTCAGGCTTGAGTCCTGCTCTCCTGAACAGATGGCTATCATGGAACTAACGACAATGCCGAGTTTATTTACCAGGGACTCGCAGTCCAGTCACAAACTACTGAATATGATTTAGCTCCCACTAGTGACAGTTGGAAATAGAACCTAAATAAGAATCCAAACAGATGGAACTTTCAAGATTCAGAAAAAAGTTTCAAAGAGACCCTAGAGTTAGCTAAAATGCTTAGGTTTATAAAACGTAAGAAATGGTTGGCAGAAATTGTATATAAGAAAGTAGCAGGCTATGGCTTATATAAAACAAGGTATTTGGCAACAATGTTTCCCTTTGTTAGTGGCCCTGAGTTCTGTTTCCCCCCCCCCCGTAAGAAAGGTCCAATAAACTGCCACAGAACAACTGAGGGTCCTGTGGGTAATGAGTCTCAAGGGAGGTGGGATGTCAGGGTCCCCACGTGTGTCAGGCTTGAAAACTGTACCCCAGTCTTCTCAGCACTGCCCACTCCCTCCTAATCACAGCATTAGGGCTTTCACCAGGGAGTAGAGCAGCAGCGTCCGAGCCTTGCTCACGGGAATCCGAGTTAGCTGCCCGTTTAGAACACAGCCACGGCTGGATGTTCAGGTTCTCGCCTGCAAAACAGACACCTGGAGCTTGTCTGTACAGTAGAAAAAGTTAAACTTTTGAGTTCGAAGCTACCGAATTTAGGATAGGAATAAATGAGCTAACTTTTAAAGACCAGAATATACTTCCATCTTGTCTTCCTCCTCCTGGTTTTTTTTTGCAAGTTGGCTTTCACCACATCACCGCACTAAAAAGGCACTTTCAAAGGCCACCAAGTGAGATGGACTTTTGCGGGTCTTCATCTCCTTCTATGCTGAGGACTTTGACCATGTTGTCCTCTTCCTCTTTCTAAGAGATTACTTTCCCCAAGTCTCCTCCCTTTTTGACCTCCTATCTATTACAGATCCTAACACAGGGGCTGCCTAGGGTTCCAATGTGGCCCCTCTTTTCACCCTTCATGTTCTTCTTGGCGACGTCCTCCTGCTTTGGCATGAATTCAAATTCATTACCTTGCCTTCAAGTTCCCTACCTGGTCATACACACATACCTTTAGAGTATTTCTTGCCACTCCCTTCACACAGCCTCTGATGTCGCCACACTGGACTGTTTCACAGTTTTCAGAACAGGGCTCATGCATTTTCAAATGTGTCCTTTATGACTTTGTTCACACTGCCTGTGTCACCTGGCCACCCTCCCCAGACTCCAGATCCCACTTCCCAAGCTTATCGAGCGCTTTCTTGAAGCATCACCGACATACGATAAACTACGCATTCAAAACATGCAATCTGAGAGGTTTAGAGATGTGTCTAAACCTGTGACAGTACCACCACACTCGAAATATCCATCACACCCAGTTTCCCGTGCTCCTTTGCAGCACCTTCTTCTTGCCCCTCTCCGCCCACTCTCCTTTCCCAGACGACCACTCATCTGCCTCCTGTCATTACAGATTAATTTGCATTTTCTATGGTAAGTACATTTTCAGGTGGGCTTCTTTCGCCAAATGTTCACTTTGAAATAAAT
This sequence comes from Desmodus rotundus, assembly GCF_022682495.2. Classification (NCBI taxonomy): domain Eukaryota; kingdom Metazoa; phylum Chordata; class Mammalia; order Chiroptera; family Phyllostomidae; genus Desmodus; species Desmodus rotundus. The sequence goes on from NC_071395.1 coordinate 81,665,346, forward strand.
TTTGAAATTCACCCATGTGGCAGTGTGTAGCAACAGTCATGCGTTTTATTGCTGAGGAGAAGTCCACTGTGTGAACTCACTGTATGAGTGCTAATCAGTGGATGAGCGTACTGCCCCTGTTAGTGGACATCTGAGTTATTCCCCGTCGTCGGCTGTTACACACACAGCGGCTGTGAAGGTTTGTGGTGAAGTTTTCACGTGGCTGTGCGCTCTTACTTCTCTTAGCTAAACACCTGGGAGTGGTGTGGCTGGAATACATGGTAGACGGATGTTTGACTTCTTAAAAAACTGCCCAACTGTTTCCCAAAGTGATTCTATAAAGGGACAATACAAATTATCCAATTACAGTGATCCAAAATGGAAAATTATCAAAAAATTATCTAATAGTGATCAATCTTGTCTTGGGGGAAAACATTCAGTCTTTTAGTAAATATGATGTTAGCTTTCGATTTTTCATGGAGGCCTTTTATAAGATTGAGGAAGTTATTTCTATGCTAGTCTGTTTTTTTTTTTTTTTAAAATCAGAAATGGATGTTGGATTTTGTCAAAATGTTTTTCTGCATCTATTGAGACATCATAGTATTTTTCTTTTTAGTTTATATATAGTGAATTATACACAGGGTCCGGCAGAAGTAACGCCTGCTTGAGTGTGGTTGGTAGGGTAATAATATGGGTGTAATTATTTATAGTTTTAATTTGAACATTTAACCTAATATTATATGGTGTGCTTGAGTGTGATATTGTTATATTATGGAATTGCATGTTTATGATTTTATAACACAGGATTTTGTAATAAAAAGGGGCATTATTTGTGCTGGACCCTATATATTGATTTTTGAATGTCAAATCAACCTTGCGTGCCTGGGACAAATCTCACTTGGTCATAAGATGTTATTTGTTTTATATGTTGTTGGATTCACTGTTTCCTTCTCTATACTGCTAGAGTAGATGTACTAATTTTTGCTTAGAGTTTTTACATCTATGTTTCCAACGGCTATTGGTTTGTAGTTTTCTTGTAATATTTTTGTCTGCTTTTGGTATCAGGATAAACCTGGCCTCAAACAATGAGTTGGGAAGTATCTCTTTTTCAATGTGCTGGGAGAGTCTGTATAGTACTGGTTTTATTTCTTCCTTAAATGTATAGAACTTACCAGTGAAGCCATCTGGGCCTGGCGTTTTCCTTATGGGAAAGTTTTGACTGCTAGTTCAATTTCTTTAATAGCATAGAGCTATTCCAGTTCCGTATTTCTTCTTGTGTGAGCTTTGGTGATTTGTGCCTTTTAAGGAATTTGTCCATTTCATCTAAGCTGTCAAATTTATTGGCATAAAATGTTAATATCTCCTTGTTATCTTTTTAATACCTATGCATTCTCTGTGAGTGTCACATCTCATCCTGATATTGGTAATTTGGGTCTTGTTTCCTTGTCATCTGACGAGATGCTTATCAATTTCATTTTAGTCTCACTAATACTTGCTATTGTTTTTCTGTTCTCTATTTCATTGATTTCAGCCTTGATCTTTATTGTTTTCTTTCTTCTGATTTCTTTGGTTTCATTTGCTCTTATTTTTCCAGTTTTTGAGGTGGAAGCTGAGGTCACTGATGTGAGACCTCTCTTCTCTTCTAGGTTGCTATAAACGCCCTTGTCAGCCACATCACACAGGTTTTGGTATGTTGTGTTTTCATCTTCATTCAGTTCAAACTACTTTCTATCATTCCTTTTAATTACCTCTTCGACCCATTGGTTACTCTGAAGTGTGCTATTTAGCTTCCAATTATTTAGGGACTTTTTCAGAGACCTTGTTACTGATTTCTGACTTTACTTCATCACGGCAGGCGCCTGGAATCCTCTGCAGTAACTGTGACTCGTGTCGTGGGCCAGAATACGGTCTATCTTGACTAACGTGTTTTTGAAAGAAAGGTGTATTCGGACCTTGTGACTTTAGGTAGAATGTTCTATGAATGTTAATTAGGCCAACTTAGTCGACAGTGTTGTTCAGGTCTTCTATGTGCTTCTGTATTTTCTGTTGATTTGTTCAATTATTGCGAGGGGATATTGAAATGTCAACTGCAGTTGTGAATTTGACCACTTCCGCCTTTGTTCCTATCAGTTTTTGCCTCATATATTTTGAAACTCTCTTATTGGGGCAGAAACATTTATGTTTGTTTTGTTCTCTTCATGAACTGACCTGTATTACTTGGTTACTGTTACTTTCTGAACAATTAATTACCTTTTTAAAAGATCGATTGCAGGGAAGAATCATATATTTTACCCTTGTAGCTATTATTTCTGTGCTCTTTATTTACTTGTGGAGAGCTATATTTGTATGTGGTAACTTTTTATTCTTCCTGAAGGACTTCCTTTATAACAGTTCTTGTACTGTGAGTCAACTGGCAGTAAATTATTTCAGCTTTTGTGTATCTGAAAAGTCTTTAATTCACCTTTGTTTTTGAAAGCCATTATTTCTTAGTTTACAATTATAGGTGGACAGTTTTTTCCTAGTACTTTAAAGATGTTGTTTCACTGTTTTCTCACTTTCATTGTTACTGACAAGTAATCTGCTACACCCTTATCTTGATTTCTTTATGTAATGTGTCTTTTTCCTCTGGCTGTTTTTAAGATTTTATTTCTATTATTGGTATTGGGCAATTCAATTGTGATATACCTTGGTAGTTTCCTGCATGATTTTTTGTGCCTAACTTCTAGGATCTGTGGGTTTATAATTTTTTCATCAAATATGGAAAATTGTCAGCCATTATTTCTGCAAATTTTTTTTGGTCTTCTCCCTATAGTTGAGGACTTCATTTACACAGACATTAACCACCTGATGTTGTCCCATGGTTCACTGAGGACATAATTCTTTTTCTAAAAAACTTCTTTTTTTCTCTTTACTCTTCATTTTGGACGATTTTTAATGCTGTCTTCAAGTTTACTAATCTTTATTTCTACAACGTCTAATATACTGTTAATTGCATCCAATGTGTTCCCGTGTCAGTTTTTACTTCTATAAGTTTAATTTTGGTCTTCTTGGATATCTTCCACATCTTTAATTGCCTGTTATAATACAGTGATAATAACTACTTTAATGTCATTGTTGGCTATTTCTAAGATCTGAGGCAATTCTGGGTTGGTTCTGATTGACTTTTCTTCTCAAATGAATTGTATTTTCCTGTTTCTTTACACACTTGCTAATTTTTATTTGAATGTAGACAGTGTGAATTTTACCTATTGAGTGCTGGATAATTTTGTATTCCTATAAATATTCTCCAGTTTTGTCTAGGTTGCAGTTAATAGGAAATAATTTAATCCTTTTGGGTCTTGTTTTTAAATCTGTTAAAGGAAACCAGAGCAGTGCCAAGTCCAAGGCCAATTACTCCCCAGTATGAAGCACGACCTGCTGTGCACTATAGTTAATGCCCCGTGAATTATGAGGTTTTCCAGTCTCCGTGAGTGTGGGCACTGTTATCTCTAATCTTAAAAAAAAAATTTTTGTCCTCCAATAGTTTCCTAATATACATGTACTAATCAGTATTCAGATGAACACTTAATAGGGACAGACCCCTGCAGATCTCCAGAGTTCTCTGTCTGTGCAGCTCTCTCCTCTGTTACTCTGCCCTGCAAACGTTAACTGCCCTGGTCTCCCAGGTCTCCAGGCCCCACTACGGTTCCCCTCCTCCGTGCCATGACCTGGATATTTTCTCAGGGCAGTATACGGGGACAACTGTGAGGCTCACCCCATGTGTTTACTCTCTTTCATGGATCCCTGTCCTTCACTGGCTGGCACCCAATGTCTTAAAAACTATTGTTTCATTTATTCTCTCTGTATCAAGTAGGAGGGTAAATCTCCCCCTCGTTATGCCATCTTGGCTAGAAGTTGAAGCCTGTTACTTTTTAAACTTAGAGATCTCCTTTGAAGCCTAGGACCAACACTACTTCCCTTTGATGAAGTTTCCCCAGAACACTTTCCTTTCTCTCACTCCCATCTAAAGATACACTCTGATCTCTAGGCTGTAAGCCACTCTCTTTATACTCCTACAAGCTCATTATTAGCCATACCTTTGTCTCCCTTAAGAGACCACAAGCTTCTTGATGGCAGGGCTAGGCCTTTGTATCCTTGTGCCTAAGACAATGTTTGATATGTGAGCGACCCTCCATATTGTTTCCTTGTTTCTATGGTGCTGGCAACCAACGCTGACTTACGTTATTTTTCCCATCTTAACCGTTTGTAAGTGTACAGTGCAGCAGTGTTAAGCACAGTCGCACTGTTACAAACAGATCTCCAGAACTCCTTCCTCTTGCAAGTAGAAATATATGTTTTTAAAAATGAACAAACTTGGTGAAGACTTTTAATCTTACAGATAATCCACAGGACAGGAGAGGTCGATCTGCTCAAGGGCTTGCAGCGAGCTGATGGGAGAGGCAGGACCAGAGCCACACTCTGTCCTGTCAAACACACCTCCCTGATACCTGCCAGGTCTGTTCATTCCTCAGTGCATGTGCTGAACACAGAAGGCCCAGAATCGCCACGCATCAGATAAGCCTCAGATGTGGAAAGCCGGAAGTCACCAATTCTGGCATAATTTAGTGAGACTGGGTGTTTTAAAAAAATCTGGGTTAGCAAGTGATATAATATCCTTTAGTAAAAATGATCCTTGATTATTTTTTTCCTGACAAGGAGTTCTCTGAGTCATCACGTACCATAAGGCTGCTTTCCTATTCCATTTTATGCCAAATCATTTTTCTCCTTATATTCTCAAGTCATTTTCTTTTCATTTTCTATGATATCTCTAGGGCTGCTATCTTTCTCCTTCAGACCAGGATATAACTCTTTGCCTTGTTTAGTAATGATTCCATTTTACCAAGGATGAATGCCTGGATCAAGCTGATTTTTTCTCACTATGAAAGTTTTATGTGAATTTATTGGTTAGTAGATGCTTTGTTTCTGGAAGAAAAAATATTCTAAACTAATCTTTTTACTTTAAATTTTTTCTGGTTATAAAATTAATAATGACAATTGTGAAAAATCTCATATTCTATACTTTTGAGAAATTAAATGGACTAAAAATAAAACATTAAATGAAAAAAAAGTTTTTAAAAAACCCATAAATGTCACACTGGCTATTTCTTTTGGTCTCTAATAGGAAGAAAAGCAGGCTTAGAACCATTTTTCTATGTGTCAAAGAGAAGCTAAAGGATGTAACTGCTGTTACCTTTTTAAGAAAGACCGAAGGCTGGACTTTGACTTCAGCAAAACAAACCTTTGCCCTTTATATAGCGAAACCCAGGATTTGCTCAAGGTCTGGTCAGAAATGTGTGCATGTAGAAACAACTAAGCAAAACTCAGGAATCTGACTTCTGAGGCTACTTTAATGTTCTAAGCTCTAGGAAGTACTATGCCCCTTGCCCTCTCAACATTCAGGGAAGCAAATAGTTCCAATTTAATCTGAAAGAGTGATCTCTTACTCTCTTCTGTAGTGGTAAGTTTCTCACCCACACCAAGTGCCTCATCTGACAGACAGAACCCCAGATACTAGAGTCTTGGGGACAGAAGTGTCCCGAGCGGCTTTTCTCGGGCACATGTGTGCCTATGACATTTTGAACCCAAAGACAGAACTTCACATTTATTTCATTTTGTGGTTTCTTCTCATTATTCTACTTTGTCAAGATATTTTGAATCCTGCCTGGCCAGTGTGGCTCAGTTGGTTGGAGCATTGTCCTGTAACCGTAAGGTTGTGGGTTTGACTACCTGTCAGAGCACATACCTGGTTTACGGGTTTGATCCCTGGCTTGGGTGCATACGAGAAGGCAACCAATCGATGCTTCTCTCTTGCATAGATATTTCTCTCTCTCCCTTCCTCTCTCTCTAAAAGCAATGAAAAAAATGTCCTTGGGTGAGGATAAAAAAAAAAAGATATTTTGAATGTTCATTCTGTCATCTGAAATACAAATTATCCTTCCTGAGTTTGTGTTATTTGCAAATTTGATAAGTATGTCTTTATCCAAGTCATTATTTAAAAGAAATCATTTTATAAAGGAGTTCATCAAACCATTATTATATGAAATGTTAAAGGGACTTAAGAAAAAGAAGATAAAATCCAAACAATAAAATGACAATAAATACCTGTCTATCAACAATTGAATCTAAAAAACAAACTAAGCAAACAAGAAGAACAGGGACAGAATCATGAACTCGGAGAGCATTTTGATGGTTGCCAGATGGGAGGTGGGTGTGGAGGAATGGGTGAAGAGGTAAAGGGATTAAGAAGTACAAATAGGTAGTTACAGACTAGCCATGGGGATGTAAAGTACAGTATAGGAAATGGAATAGCCAAAGAACTTCTGTGTACGACCCATGGACATGAACAATGGTGTAGGGATTGCCTGAGGGAGTGAGGGGGTGGAGGGGGGCAAAGGGGCAAAAATTGGGACAACTGTAATAGCATAATCAATAAAATATAATTAAAATATAAAGAAGAGAAAAAGGAAATCATTTAAAGGCTACTTCTCAATTTCTTCTCACTGCATTTATGTTGACTTTTTTTTCACTAAGTACTTACAAATTAGGCAGTTTATTTTAGAATTTTGCTGAAAATTTACGTCAGGCTCAACAAGAACTGTGACTTTTGGGTATTTGTTTACATTTGCTAGGAATACGTTTACCTGTCTTCAGTGTTTTGGCACCTTTTCCATTCTCCGTGGCTGCTCAACAATTTCTGCGAGTGGTTGGGGTTCATCTCGAACGTCTTCCAGTGTCTCGGGGTGGGAGTCCCCTGGAGGTTTGAACTAATGAAGCACCCAATTGCCTCCTTTTTCCTAGTTCAGCTTTACATTCCCTAATGCTTGTTTCAGTTTCAAACACTTGCTCTTGTTGGGTAAAATGAGAACACGTAGTGTTACTGCCATACCATGTCCCCTGAACAATGACGCTTTTCCCACCCTTGTTCAACCAAGAAGCGCTCCTCCCTCCTTTTTTGTTATTATTTTCCCCAAGCTTCAGCTGATTTATGACTTCGGTCTTCTTGACAATATTTTTACAGGCAAGTGCCATCTTTTATCAGTGCTTTTGGTTACCCCTCCCATCTTTTTTCCTGGTTTCCTTAAATCTGAGCGGATTGCTCTAGGTTCGGCCACACCGGTTTCTTTCACTTCCTCTCCTATCTGTTATATAGAACTGTAGAGATTTCATGTGTAAGGGGAATGTTCTGAGCATACTTTATTTTAGAGGGCTTAGTCACAGATTAACACTTCATATTTCCCTTGTTTTTTGAAACCTACTTGCTAAAGTCTAGGGTTTGACTATCCTTCGACTCGTCTCATTTGTCATTCCAAAATCCAAAATGAAAATAGTTTTCTTCCAACAGACTCAACAACCTATTATTTTCATTTCAACTGTATACTAAATTTTTTGTTTCAACCCTGAGGAAAAATTAAAATAATGCTGGGATAAATAATTTAAAACAGAGAGACAAGAACATGTCTGTATAAGAAGGAGAAAAAAGAAATGACTATTTTTGATCTGTGGTTGGAATCAGTGTATGTGGCGGGCCTACTTCAGTTACATTCAGATTTTTGACTGTGTGGGGGGCCAACTCCCTTAACCCGCCTGTGTTGTCCGAGGGTCAACTGTGTATCACCTGTGTCTCCAATATGACGCTTGGAGGCAAGAAAAAAAATTAACCAGCAACTGGCAGATTCTGAAGCATTTGCTTCAAAAACTCAGTTACAAAATCAGCAAAGTTAAATGAGATAAAATACAACCTCATGATGTCAATTTATGAAGCAATATCTCAAATACTTACAAAGGAGTTTAACATTCTAATATTTACAAGATGGAGACATTTGAATGTGCTAAAAAGACTCCAGTAAGATTTTAGAGGCAGGCTCAACAGGCACATTAGGAGAAATACTAAATGTTGGCAATGAAGTATCAACTAAGTTTTTCCAAGGTCCAACAACATTTGCTGTGTTATTTATTAGTAGGTACCACTGGATCAAACCTGCTGATTTTTGTAGGACATTGGTGCATTAGGTTAAGACTCTCTTCTATTTAAGGATAGAAATCCAATTCCTACTAGCTTAAGCTAAGGTAATTTGTTATGAACTAGGACAATGCATTGATGAAAAATAATTCACCAAATTTAGCAATTTTGCATATTTAACAAAACTGCTTTTCGTTGACCCAGTTTTTTGTGGATGAATTAGCAAGGCCCATGAAAGCTGTGAACGCTTAAAGAGTTCTTGGGCCTTCGGACTCTTCCTCACCCTTCATCCCACCCCTTGTGCCGCCTGAGCCCTGCCCCCCGCAGTGGGATTGGCAGTTCGGATGCAGTGGGCACACACTCGCCTCCTTTCCCTTCTCTCCTCGCTGTTCCTGCTACTTCCAGCCAAAAGGACATCCCTTCAACTGCTGTCGTGAAAACTGACATCAATTAACTTTGTGGAAGTTCTCAAAAGCTATCAATTGCCATCTCATCTAACTAAACTGTTATAAGCGTCAAAAGAAACACATCTTTGGTAAATCAGTAAAAGTTTGGTAAATTGGATGAATTAGTCACTTAGCAAATTTGATGGAAGAATATTAAATATCAAATGGAAAATAACTGAATGAGAATTGGAAAACTAAGTATAATAGAAATTTCTGATAGGAAATCCTAAAGTCTGTGGACTTTGACAATTGCTCTGTATTACTGACTTGGTGTGGAAAGTGGGTGGTGCCACTTCCGAGGAAAAGCTCGGGCATGGATGACCTGTAATGTGGGCTGCCCGTGTGCGGTAGTGAGGCCGTAACTTTGACGCTGCTCACTGGGAATGATTACATGGGCCCTTCAGCCCCGCGGAAGCACAGTGTTTGTAGAGAAGACATGCTTGCGAGTTCTTTGGCAGTATCTAACAAAAGGATGTCCTTAACATTTTAGGGGTTTTTATTGCTAATACTTAGTTACGCACCGCATAATGACTTCTCGGTCAGTGATGAACGGCCTGAACAACGAACAGCGTTCACAGCATCGTACAGCTAAGGTGTGTAAGAGCCTATACCGTCGGAGCCTGTGTAATGGCACTCCACGATGTTTGCACAGTGATGGAATCGCTTCGTCAGGCATTTCTATCTGTTGTTAAGTGGTACGTGACTGTACACATTTTGGGTAGCCAAAATAACAAACAGTGGGGAAGTTACAAAGGCAAAGGAATTTTGTTATAGTTCTTACCCATTTGAGGACTTTTGACTTCTGGTTTTATTACTAAGAGTTGCACTTGCCTTTCTAAGCCCTACCTTGCTAGTGCTTTCTCAATTCAGTTCATTCTGAGGCATGTGGGGGACATGGATGTATTATAATACATCAACTAGTCTCCTCAAGCTCCCATCCCCCTTACGTGGACAGTTACTCTGTATTCCTGAGCATCCCTAGGCTAGAAGGTGTCTGTCCTTAGGCTTTGTCTCATTGGGCAGTTTTGTATTTTTGTTCTTATTTCCCCTCCATAACCTCTGTGATCAAGTTCAAATTCATTGGCTTGGAGTCTTATAAGCTCCTACTTAAGCTACTTCTCTCCACCAAGCTTGTACATTCTGCTTCCCTTCTCTGGGGAAAATATGACTTCATTCCCAACTGAAAAGCTCCAGACATCCTTGATGACTCAGCTGGATGGTCACCTGCTCTATCAGGGCTCCCCTGACTTTCGTAGGCAAAGGGAGCCAAGTTCATCCCCCTTGCTTCCATGGCCTGGCCTTCTGCCCATGGCCCCATCATAGCACGTATCTGGTAGGACATACATGCCATCTTCCCCATGAGATTAAGAACTGTCTGAGGGAAAAGACCAATTGGTCTGGTTTTGTCTCCCTCCCACCACCTGCAGCGGGTGCTCAGCTGAGTGACGGTAGGAAATGTGTTTTTTCCTGATAAAAGTCTTGGTTAAGTATATTATGTTTACATAAAATCCTGATTCTTATACAGCCGGTAAGACTTGAAATAAACACACTAAGAAGACTTTTAAAAAATCTCATTAAGTCGAAGAGTTATTTCTGACAATTTAGAAAACAATTCCAACAAACAGCACAAACCAGGGTATTATTCACTAATCATCTGGTGAAGTCATGAATACCTCACAGGAAGATCTCCACTGTAACATATTTTGCAATGGTCAGCGCTATAGGCCTTTAAAAAGTAATACAATTACTCTAAATGTACAGTATCTCCCTGCAGAGGTGCTCACAACATGATTAGTTTTCCCGTACTTTTGGATTTACTCAACATGAAAGGCAATGATGGATATCTTATAAAGCAAATAAGTATCTTAGATCTGCACAAAAATCCCCAGAAAAATCTCGATGGCAAGAGCAGGTGAAGCTGAGGATGTCGGTGGGCCCCTGAATGTCTTCCAAGTAAGCTTTGTCCAAGGGCTGCCACGTCCCAAGGCAGAGGGGCCTAGTGCAGCGCCAGAGAAATGGCAAGACAGGGGATGGCTCACAGTCCACAGCAGCTGTCACAACTTCGTGCTGTTTGATTTTGGTCCTGGCTTTGCTACACAGAAAGCTTTACAGATCTCGCTGTTCTTTTGTGTACCGCAGATGGGTATGAGGGCAAGTAAATGGGCTAATTTCATTCTGCAAATGCCTGCTGTTTGCAGGTGGGGCTTCTGTCTGGAAATAGGCAGGCACATGTGAACTGCGCCCTTCTTAGGGGAATTAAAAACCAGTGCTTAGAACGAGTGATGGCTCTTTCTGAGACAAGAGGTGGCGAACAGAATCCTGGTCCTATGCAGTTTTACCTGTCATTTCCCATTTCATTTCTAATCTCCACCCCTCCTTTCCTCTGAAACCAAGTCCATTCTTTCCTCATCCCATCTCTCCTCGCTGGGGCTGGAGGGGATGCTTATTTTATACTATACTTGGTAGTAATAATTATAAGAACCTGAAGTTTTAGTGGCTTGATTTGAAAAAAAAAATGCTACTTTTGTCACAGTGGCTCAGCAAAATGGCCACACGAAAACCTCACGTGCTCCTCTGGGTCATTTTCGGCGTCAGTTCAGGAAACCAGTGGGACTCACATAGGGCCCTGACCTTTCCCTCAGAGGACTAAAGGTGTTGCTCCATTAGAGCCTGGCATCTGTGACTACAGAACAGAGATGGGGGCAATGCTAACTCTTCTTCCTTTGTAAGAGAATCTCACCACCCCCCAGTCCGTATGTTTAAATACTTTTGTTAATCTCTGAAATATGAAAAAGGTCATTATTGCAAAAAAAATTTTTTAAAAAAGGGAAAGAAACCAGGCACTTCAGAACTCCAGACAAAGTGCTTTCAGCACAGGAAGGTTTTCTTCTAGTATGTTTGAAACTACCATGTTCTACTGAACATGGCTGGTTTTTCTGTCGAATGTACCCTTTTTTGTGTGTATTGCTAAGGAAAATAAGATGTTGCCCATTATTACTGTAAAAATCCATCAATAGGTCACGTCCCAATTTCAGAGATGTTAACATTTTTTAAACTGTATGCTTTAAATAAATGAAACACAGTCTTACTTTTGCTCAGTTTGTTCCTTTTTCAATCACATTATTGAATGTAATTTTTTTGTTCTCTGTCCTCTGCATCTGCCAACTTCTTTGTCACTGTCCCCTTCCTCTGCATGCGGAGAGACATTCTTAAACTCTTCTTTCGCATCGGTTCTACTTTCCACAACACCACCTGTTATCTGCACATTTTAAGGTTGATTTATATTCTTCAACATCTTTTCTTGCTTCACACAAATAATTGAACCTTTTTATTTCTCAGCCAGCCTCTCTTCATCTCAGTCCGTCACATAATCTTTGATCTGTATATACAGAATCTATGCTTTCCTGAGTTTTAGTTAGAATACACATGGTTTTTTAAGGTGAATTTTCTGTGATAATCCGTTTCAGAAATTGGCCTTTCTTTTTCTTTTAAGTCTACGGTCTGCACCTTCCTCACTGCGACTTTCTTTCTTTTTCTTTCTTTTCTTTTTAATTTTTTGATATATTTATTGATTATGCTATTACAGTTGTCCCATTTCCGCCCCTTCACTCAACTCCATCCTACCCACCCCCTCCCTCCCACATTCCCCCCCTATAGTTCATGTCCATGGGTCACACTTATAAGTTCTTTGGCTTCTACATTTTCTACACTATTCTTACCCTCCCCCTGTCTATTTTCCACCTATCATTTATGCTACTTATTCTCTGTACCTTTCCCCCTCTCTCCCCCTCCCAGTCCCCTATTGATAACCCTCCATGTGATCTCCATTTCTGTGGTTCTGTTCCTGTTCTAGTTGTTTGCTTAGTTTGCTTTTGTTTTGGTTTTAGGTGTGGTTGTTTATAACTGTGAGTTTGCTGTCATTTTTACTGTTCATATTTTTTATCTTCTTTTTTTTAGATAAGTCCCTTTAACATTTCATATAATAAGGGCTTGGTGATGATGAACTCCTTTAACTTGACCTTATCTGAGAAGCACTTTATCTGCCCTTTCATTCTAAATGATAGCTTTGCTGGATACAGTAATCTTGGATGCAGGCCCTTGCCTTTCATGACTTGGAATACTTCTTGCCAGTGCCTTCTTGCCTGTAAGGTCTCTTTGGAGAAATCAGCTGACAGTTTTATGGGAACTCCTTTGTAGGTAACTGTCTCCTTTTCTCTTGCTGCTTCTAAGATTCTCTCCTTATTTTTAATCTTGGCTAATGTAATTATGATGTGCCTTGGTGTGTTCCTCCTTGGGTCCAGCTTCTTTGGGACTCTCTGAGCTTCCTGGACTTCCTGGAAGTCTATTTCCTTTGCCAGACTGGGGAAGTTCTCCTTCATTATTTGTTCAAATAAGTTTTCAATTTTTTGTTCTTCCTCTTCTCCTTCTGGCACCCCTATAATTCGGATATTGGAACGTTTCAAGATGTCCTGGAGGTTCCTAAGCCTTTCCTCATTTTTCCGAATTCTTGTTTCTTCATTCTTTTCTAGTTGGATGTTTCTTTCTTCCTTCTGGTGCACACCATTGATTTGAGTCCCAGTTTCCTTCTCATCACTATTGGTTCCCTGTACATTTTCCTTTGTTTCTCTTAGCATAGGCTTCATTTTTTCATCTACTTTTCGAACAGATTCAACCAATTCTGTGAGCTTCCTTGTTACCAGTGTTTTGAACTGTGCATCTGGTAGGTTAGCTATCTCTTCGTTGCTTAGTTGTATTTTTTCTGGAGCTTTTAAGTGTTCTGTCATTTGGGCCTTTTTTTTTTTTTGGTCTTGGCGCGTCTGTTACTTAAAGGGGCGGAGCCTTAGGTGTTCCCCGGGGCAGGGTAAGGCTGGTTGCTGCGCTGTGACGCTGTACGTGGGGGAGGGGCTGAGAGGGAGCAAAGGTGCCCACTCCACTCTCCACGGGATTTCAGTCACTCCCTCAGCTACCCACAATCAAATTGGGCCCCTCTGGTACTGGTTCCCGAGTGGGTGGGCTTGTGCACGCTCTAGGCCCCTGTGGGTCTCTCCAACGACCTCTCCTGTGAGGCTGGGAGTCTCTCCTGCTGCCACCCCAACCCCCACGGGCGTTTTCAATCAGAGGTTTGAGGCTTTATTTCCCCGCGCTGGAGCCCTGGGTTACGAGGTCTGCTTCGCTCCCCGCAGTTCATCCCGGTTTATCTGTGCGTGAATGTGGGGCCGCAGGGTCTGCTAGTGGTCAGACTGCCTGCTCCTTTCATCCCACACTCCACCAGTCTCGGTCCCGCCACGGCCACGTGAGTCCTCTCCGCCCCAGTGCCCGTCTCTGCCCCTCCTACTGGTCTGGATGAATGTTTCTTTTTTATCTACTTGGTGTCGGACTTCCTTGCCGTTGGATTCTCTGTCAGTTCTGGTTGTGCGAGGAGGCGCAGTGTGTCTACCTACATCGCCATCTTGGTTCTCCGACTTTCTTTCTTTATAGGCCTCATGAGTGAGGAGACACCTCCTCAGTGCTTGTGTCCCTCCACAAAAGGGGCACATGGGTCCTTTTGGGCCACTTCTACAGTTCACCTGTGTCTGGTTAGAGCTGTGTCTCAGCTTTTAGCCGGGAGAGCCGGCCACGTGCACAGCCTCTCGTTGTGGGTTTGAAGTCTTGTACTTACTACACAGCTGCTGCTCTGACAGAAGTCCCTGCATCTTGCTCCTTATCAGCTTAATGACAAGGAGAGTCTGGAATTATTTCTAGTTCTTTAGTTGTTTAAAAAAGTAAATGAAAATCTGCAACCCCCAGCATACAACATGCCCACGGCTCTTCAAGCCCACAGCTCTTTTAAGTGGCTGATTTAGTATCTTAAAAATGCCTCTTCACTTCTGTCCCCAGATGTGTTACACTGCTTAGAGCTGTAACCCTGGAATCAATACAAGAAGAGGTATCATAAAGGGCAGGAAACTAAAAGAGTTCTTCCTTTCTTCCACGCAGAAGGAGGACCACGTGTTGGTGGACAAGATGCACATTATCGGTAGGGAAGGGCTAGAAGCATTCTATGGCCAGTGGGCCCCATCAGCCGGCTTTTACCATGTGTACTCAGCAACTATCTGCTAGGAGCCCTCCGAATTCCAGGTATTGATCTGAACACTATGGGAACTACAATGAACAACAGAAATAAAGCCCCGGCTAACACAGCACTTACATCCCAGTTGGAATATATATGACAAAGAAACACGCAAGCAAAGGCACAGTGTCGGATGGAGATGACAGCCACGTGGAAAATGGGGCAGAGCAGGGGGCGGGGGTGCTGGGTGGGTAAAGTGCTCTTCCCTACAGGACATTTAGGGAAGGCCGGGTGAGGCGACATGTGAGCAGCGGTGAAGGCCGTCCCTCTCAGTGGACCTCTGGCTAGGGAACGTTTCTGGTTTCCGGCAGCGCGGCAAGTGGGGATTTCTTTCTGGGTCTCGTGTGTATCTCCGCTGGAGGGCAGAGGAGGGTGAACGCTGTCACCGTGAGTCAGGTGCCTTCAATAATTATAGTATTTAAAAATCCTCACTCAGGGATATTTTTACTGATTTTAGAGGGAGAGGAGAGAGAAGAGAGAGAAACATCGATGTGAGAGAAACATCGATCCGTTGTTTCCTGAATGCACCCTGACTAGAGACCGAACCCGCAACCTAGGCATGTGCCCTGACTGGGAATGGAACTGGCAACCTTTTGGTGCTGGGATGATGCTCCAACCAAATGAGCCACCCGGCAAGGCAATAATTATAATTTTAAATGGCCCAAATGCTCCATTAAGGAGATGGGCCATAATTTAATTAACCAAACCTTTATTTATAATTGGCTATCTACATTATTTTCAGCTATCTTTACTTTACTCATATATTTTTAGTTGGAATTTAAACTACTGTGAATAGTAGCCAGGTATTCGAGGAAAGCAGTTTGGAAATACAGATCACGGGCCATGAAAACAGGTGTTCGGGGTCAGGGATGGAGGAGCAGGAGAGCCATACTGCAGCAGCGGGAAGGTGGTGAGCAGAGGCCGTGCTGGGCAGTGGGGGCCAGGGGCAGAGCCTTTGGGAGGTGCCTCCCTCCCTCCTCTGCTTCCTCACCTCTGGTGGGGAGGCCTCATCTCTCCCCTGACCTCTGTGTTCTCCCGGCTACAGCTGAAGGCCTGCTTATTGATCTGCACCCACCTGTGGCTTGAAGTGTGATTTAGAAAGCACACAAGCAAAATACAACAGAGAAACAGGTCAAGTATTCAGTTAAACCCCGTCATGGCGCTCCTTTAATAAAGCAGATATTCAGGATACTGCTTATGAAAAACAAGAAGCAGATGGCACTGACTTCTGGCTTTCCCCCACAGAAATAGAACGGAAAAAATAAGTTCCTATGCCCGAGGTTGGGGTTATACCGAGGTTTCCAGCATCCAGACAGGCAAGTGCCTGGACAGCTGCTCGGGGCAGATGGGTCCTTTGACAGCTGAATATCAGAGTTTCTGGTGATTCCGTGGTTAGGGCAGCCAATGTCAGACCATCTGTTTGCTAGCAGGCAGAGAAGCTCACTAGCAGCAGGTAGTCACTGCTGAGGGTGATATACAAAAGTCAAGTCAGCCATTTTCAGAACCTCTGCAAAGCAAACTGGCCTGGCAATCCACGGGCACAGCCCTGGCTGGTGTGGCTCAGTGGACCAAGTGCTGGCCAGTGGACCGAAAGGTCAATTCCCAGTCAGGGCACATGCCTGGGTTTCAGGCCAGGTCCCCAGTTGGGGGCACAAGAGAGGCAACCAATTGATGTTTCCCTTGCACATCGATGTTTCTTTCCCTCTCTTTCTCCCTCTCTACCCCTCTCTCTAAAAAAGAAAAAAAAAACTTTAATTAAAAAAAAAAGCCACTAGCATAGCCACCCCGGGAAAGGAACCCACTTTAGGTCTGCATGCTGTATACAGTGGGACCATACAGAACAATGATGTTCTAAGAGGTTTTATCTGGCTTTCTTTCAAGGCATTCAAATGCCATGAGACAGATCCTTCACTTAGAAAGCTCTTTTGTTCTTTGCTACTTTTCTAAACAGGAAAGGAAAATAACCATGCATTTAAAGCCGTCTATAATATGCCTAAAAAAGGGCTGCCATTTGTTTATTATTGAAATGAAAAAAACTTTAGATAAGTAACATATACTTTTTGCAAAACATTTACGGTGAAAGATAAATAAATCTCCTTCCTACCTCTTTCTCCCAGTACCCCATCCCCCCCCTCCTCCAGAGACATTGTTACCCATTTCCTGTATATTTTTCTGGAAGTAGCCTGTGATATACACAATCATAAGTGTGCATGTTTATATAACTTTTTATATGTTTGTATATGTAAATATACACACATGTATATAAATATATATATCCTTGTGGTTATATTTAAAGTGAACAAAGGCATATTGAAGGCCCTGAGAAGAACTGAAGTACAGAAACCTGTTTAACTTCATTAACATACCCTCCATGCATTTGCCTGGGGTGCCGGCCCTTCCTCCTTCGGTGGGACTTCTGCTCTGTGGGGCGCAGCCAGGACTCACTCCTACGGCCGCGTTGTGTGTCTGGATGGTGTCTGTTCAGGTGGGTCTGTGCTCAAGCTGTTTTTTAATGTAAAGTTTATTCCCATATTTTCCTTTTTCATTCGCCTGTCTTTCCTTATTTTCTTTGCTCCTTATTTTCATAAGTTCTCTTGCTGTTTTCTTTCTGGTTTATTAATTGCTTTGAGCGGGGGGCAGCGGTTGGTTGAATGACGTTCAGCCAGTGAGGAGGCGAGGTTATCATCGAGGGCTGTCCTACAGTTTCAATTCAGGTTGTGACTTCACCTCATTCTCTCCTTAAACTGCCTGAGGCCACTTCTTCTCTCACCCTCCGTAGGAGGCATGACTTAGAAGAAGTTTCCTTAGGCCACAGGTGCTCTGGGTGGTGGTGACCTCGTAACCATTTCTGCTCATCTGATTTTCATCAGCAGCTGCAGGCTTGCCTGTTGTTTGTTCCTACTCCTATTTTACTGAAGGTTTATTCATGTTGTTTCCATGCTTAATGAATACTTAATGAGGAATAAGTATTAAATTTTATCAAATAGTATTTTTGTCTTCTTTTAAGGACTATTATATAGTTCAGCCACTGTGGAAAGCAGCATGGAGGTTCCTCAAAAAATTAAAAATAGAACTGCCTTATGACCCAGCGATTCCACTACTGAGAATTTATCCAAAGAAACTTGCAACACTAGTTCAAAAGGATATAAGCACCCCTATGTTCGTTGCGGCATTATTTACAATAGCCTAGATTTAGAAGCAGCCCGTGTCCATCACTAGATGAGCGGATAAAACAGCTGTGGGACATTTACACAATGGAATACCACTTGGCTGTAAAAAAGAAGAAATTTCACCCTTTGTGACAGCATGGGTAGACCTGGAGAACAACATGCTAAGTGAAATAAGCCAGTCAGAGAAAGGCAAATACCTCATGATTTCATTCATATGTGGAATCGAATGAACAAACTGAACTAACAAGCACAACAGAGATAGACTCACAGATAGAGAGCAGGTTGGCAGCTCTTGCCAGGTGGAGGGATTGAGCAGAAAAGGGAAAAACGACAGCAAGTACTCATGGACACGGACAACAGTGTGGGGACTTGGGGAGGGAGGTTGGGGATGGGTAAAGGTGGAAGAGGGTACAGGGGGATAAACGGTGATAGAAAAAACACTATTATATATGAATAGAGAAACAGACCTTGCTAATGGATAGCCCTCCTTGTATTCTTACGGTGCAGCCTCACTGGCCATGATGCATTATTCTTTTAAAAAAACTCTTGGATCCAATTTTGGAGCATTTTATTTAGGATTTAAAAAAATCTCTGCACTAACATGAGACTGGACTATTATTTTCTTTTCTTGTATTATCTGTACCTGTTCTGGACATAGTGTTGTGCCAGCCTAGTATAATGAGATACTCTTTTTCATAGTTTTTTACATCTCCCTCTTCTCTCTGAAACTTGGCAGGAGTTTCACTCACATACTTTAAGTCCTAATCCTTTTTCTTTATAGTTTTCCAGACAATGACTCCTGTTCACACCTAGTCTATCAACAGTATACTTTGTTATTCTGAGCCCTGTCCTCTCAACTTCTAACTATAGAACTTCTCAGAACGTACTTGAAGAAAATTATTTGGAAGATAAAGAATTGATCTGGGCTTAAATCCCTCTCACCTTTGGATTTCCATAATTAACCCATGGATAAATATGATTATGTACAAACTCATTATGCTTGTAAAACACAATCTGTTTCTCAAAGTCACGCCAATGATACGAAACCTGATAATAAAGGAAAATAGCTAGAAAAAAATCAAATTAACCTTTCCTCAAGAAGTCAACAGCAAGATGATGACTATATAGCTCTAAGTCAAAAATCCAAGCTGAATTTCCTGGGGGCAGGAAGGAGGGGTTTGATCTCTTAGTGGTACTTGACCTCTTAATTCATAGGACAGGGATATCAAGAATCAACTATTTAAAGAATCTAAAAACTTGACAGCCTTCTTCTCTTTCTTCCACTTATAAATTTTAATGACATTTAAAAATCTTACATATACAGGTGTGAGTATGCAAAACACAGAGTTTATTCTTGTATTATTATTTATTAGTCACTGTATTATTTTTTACTGTATTATTTCCCGTGTGAACAACTGTAACCCTCCTTGGGCCCCACCCTGTACGAAGGGCTCGAGGGAGGGCAACTGGAAACGTGCCTGGAAACGCACACGCTGGGGGAGAGGGCAGTGGTGGGTTCTGGGATCAGACTCACACTCCCCCAGCGTGCAGAGGCATTTCACAGGGGTCGGACTTTGTTAAACAAGATCCAGATTGATTAAAAAAGCATACTTCAACTTCCCAGGCAAAACTATCTATCAGTACAGGCATCCAAATTAAAACCCCTTTAATTGTCCACATTTTGCCATAACTACATATTAGGAGGAAAATACCGTAAGTCTGCTAACTTGGGTTATATATTTCATTGTAGAGATGCTTTTGCCCTGTTTCTCCCTTCCAGTCTCGACTCTTCAGTATTTCTCTGAGCTTTATAATTATTTGGCAGATGGAAGGGAATTTTTCAAAGGCCCATATGTTTATTATTACTTTTTGGTAATTCTTTATTTAGATCCTTACTTTTTCTACCAGATGATCATTACGTGTTATTTTATTTATAGCATTTAAAAGCATTTACCTGTAGAGGATAGTTAAAGGTCTATTTTGATCTGGAATACGCGGTTTAATAACGTAAAATAAATAGTCTGTGCAGCACACTTCCAAAGTTATACTCCATGCATTCAGCAGCAAAAATGAACACAGTAGAATTAGACATGTGACATCTGACTGTAAACACGCCTTTGCTCAGATAAGGAAGTCATGTCCAAACCTGAAGAATAGGCAATACTCATAAGGAATACTTGGTTACTTCTGGCAACTTAGTAAACGTCTTTCAGAAGAGAAGGAACTGGACATCGGGCTCACTTCTCAGTCACCGAGTTTGAGGAGCAGTGTCCTGGCAGCAGGGTGGGGGGAGGCAGAGACGGTATGCCACAATGGGAAGAAGTCAGAGAAACACCCTACCCTAAACACTCCATTACCTACCGCGGGAAGAAAAGCCCACCTCTAAAACAACTCCAACAAATACCAAGACAACAGCACTCCCCCGCTTAAAATTATCCACTCATTGGTCCCGATCACCCACAGGACCTGCTCTCTGTTTATACTTCTCACACCTTTCACTGTTCACAACACACACACACACACACACACACGGAAGTACCCCAGGTATCATCACTGTTTTCCATGAAGTTCTCAGAACGCGCCATGTTCCAGCACAATGCCACGTTTCTGTAGAGGGTACTGCCTCTGTCAAGAACCCCTTTAGTTGTCACAGACCCCCATGTTACTCTAAACCTGCCTTCTGGCTGGTTCACAGTCACAGCAGACACGCTCACTGATTATATTAGGGGTAAACGAGATGCTGGGACAAAAAGAAATTTTTCTATCTTTTTGATTTAATTACATTTGGATGGGGAGGGAAGAAGCCACCATTAGCGAGATCTCTCACTGTTGGTTCAGCAGGAGGCTGGAAAAGTAGAGGATCCTTCCTAATCTTGAAACTGAGCCTGGAGGCTAATTTTGCCTTCTGTGAAACAGATGATCTACACTGTCCTCACGAAGGAAAGTAACACGAGACACTAAAATTGGCACGAAACAAGTTCAGTGAGAATTATGACGAAAGACTTCATATGTTTAAAACTTGTATAGTTACAAAACTCAAATTTTACCTCTTGAAATGATTCACCAGGACTCCAACAAGCTCTCCAATCCGGTTCTCGTGGGTGGGCTGTTTGCTGAAGAGGCAGACCACGAGGTCTTTGTTGTCTTTGGTGTGGAACACGACCAGTTGGTCCTTCCCGTTGGAGACGCTCAGACCGGTCAACTGCACAGGACACAGCACGGAAAACTATCAGGCTGGTTCTCAGAGGAATACATTTAAAAAGACCTCTTGTAATTGAATGAGAAATTTTTTCTCAGTATTCCCAATGATTTCAATTTTTTATTGAGTTTCATGGAACAAGTGTATGGAAGGAAATAATAAAGAATAAAAGTTAATGAAATTGAACACAGAAAATATCAACAGAAAAAAAATCAATGAAACAAAGAGCTGAGTCTTTCAAAAGGTTGGTAAAATTGTTAAATCTCTAGTCTAAAAGAATAAAAGAGAGAAGATCTGATTACCATATGAGGAATGGAAGAGGGCATATCACAGACCACATAAACATTAAAAGAATAATAAGGGAATATTTCCAACCAACCAGTCTATGTACATAAATTCAACAACTTAGACAAAACCAAATAATTCCTTGAAAGCCACAAACTACCACGACTCACCCAAAAGGAAATAGAGAAGCTGACTACTGCTATGTATATTAAGGAAATTAAATTTGTAGTTAAAGATCTTTCGAAAAAGAAAACTCCAGACTCATACACTGTTGGTGGAAATGTAAAAATGGTACAATCTCTGGGAAACCAGTTTGGCGGTTAGTCAAAAAGTTAGACATAGAAGTACCATGTGACCCAGCAACCTCACTCCCAGGCATTTATCCTAAAGAAATAAAAGGTTATGTTCACACAAAAACGTATACATGTATATTAACAGCAGCTCTATTCATAATCACCAAAAACTAGAAGCAACTGAAATACCCACCATAGGTGAATGGATAAACATCTTTGACCGATGCTTATTGCTACAGCTATACATCGGAATGCTGTTCAGCAATAAAAAAGAAAGAGCTAATGATACAAATCATTGGTATCAATAACATGGATATATTTCAAAGGCATTATGCTAAGTGCAGCAATCAGTCCCCAAAGGTTACGTATTGTGTGACTCCATTGAAGTGGTATTCTCTAGAGGACAGAACTCTAGGGATGGAAAGCAGATCGGTGGTTGTCAGGGTTTGGGATCAGGGAGAGTCAGACACAAGGGTGTTTTGGAGGGTGATGGATGACTCTGTCTCCTGACTTGTCTTACACAAATCTATGCATGTGTTAAGACCCACAGACCTGTACACCATCACCACTACCAAAAGCCGATTTTATTTATTACATGTAAACATAAAAAACATAGCTCCTTGATTGTTTTGATCCCTAGATATTCCATTGTGGTCAGCAAAGCAAAAACCCAAGTGCTCTCTCCTTCTGTGGTTTGTTCTTCAACTGCAGAAGATACCAAAGTGCCACCTCCTGGCCACCACAGGTGCTGTCAGTATAGTTTGGCAATCAGCACAGTCAGGGTACCCACTGGGGGCAACGAGGAGCGCCAGGCAGCCTGGGGTGGGGGTGATCAAAACCCAGTGGAAGAGAAGAGTACCCAACAACTGTAACAGTTCATATATTTGGAAGGCCACCGAGTTCCATGCCCACACCCCACAGATAAGGCAAATGAGGCTCAGTGGGGTTGCCTGTTTGCAGACCTCGGCCCTGGACCTCAGGCCTGCAGCATAACCAGACCCGCGTTCTCTACCACAGCCCGCTTTTTCAAGAACCGTGTACAAATGGACATAAGCTGTATAAGGAAGTGTTCCTAAACATCAAGTAAGTAAATTTTCTTTTTAAAACAAAATTCATTTTATTTACACTGAAATAAACTACACAAAATTGACTTTCTTCACCAAAAATAACAGCAATGGTTTCTGCATTATTTCTAGATAACCACAAAACAGGTTTGTGTAGGTTTTCTAGGTTTTGCTTATAAATCAAGACGAGGCAGGAGACACAGTCATGGAAAAAGGACAGAATAAAATCGACAAATCGGTTGTCAGTCTCCGTGGCCTCTGATCCTGTCTTGATCATGAAACAGAAATGCTGGACCTACACCTGCTAAAAAGCTTATGAAGACACGGGCTCGCCCTGGCCCAGTGGCTCAGGTGTTTGGAGCATAATCCTGTACACCAAAAGGTTGTGGGTTAGATCCCTGGTCAGAGCACATAACTAAATTGTGGGTTCAATCGCCAGTCAGGGACCATATGGGAGGCAACTGGTCGATGTTTCTGTTTCTCTCTCTCTGTCTCTCCAAAATCAAAAGCTTATGACGACACGGGCTCGCCCTGGATTAAAACAAAAGACATAGGCTCAACAAAGGAATGTAAACAGCAACAACCAGATGAGGAACAACAATGGCAGGTTCTCCCATTAAATCTTTAACTGTATCTTGTTCATGGAATAAAGAAAAAATCCACAATGAAATCCTTGTTCGGCAAGCTCACATGTTTGTTTTCCTGTCTGTTAATTCCCTAAATTGTCCATTACAGATTTAGTTTTTGAGGGGGATGAGAGAGAGAGAGAGAGAGAGATATGGATGGATATCAATCCATTGCTTCCTGTATTTACTCTGACTGGGGACTGAACCTGTAACCTAGGTATGTCCCCTGATCAGGAATCAAACCTGTGACCTTTTGCATTTTGGTGTACAGGATGATACTGCAACCACTGAGCCACACCGGCCAGGGCTCTATTACAGATTTTTGAAAAAGATTTATTCTCTCTCTTCCTTGGCGCTGCCTACGGAGGTGGCAGCCATCTCTTATTTGGCACCATGGAGGCCCTCAGACCCCTTGTGAAACCCAAGATTGTCAAAAAGAGGACCAAGAAGTTCATTCGGCACCAGTCAGACCGTTATGTCAAAATTAAGCGGAACTGGCTGAAACCCAGAGGTACTGAGAATAGGGTGCGCAGAAGATGCAAGGGCCAGATCTTGATGCCCAACATTGGTCATGGGAGCAACAAGAAAACAAAGCACAAGCTGCCCAGTGGTTTTCGAAAGTTCCTGGTCCATAACGTCAAGGAGCTTGAAGTGCTGCTGATGCGCAACAAACCTGACTGTGCCGAGATTGCGCACAACGTCTCCTCAAAGAACCGCAGAGCCACTGTGGGAAGAGCAGCCCAGCTGGCCATCAGAGTCACCAATCCCTATGCCAGGCTGCGCAGAGAAGAAAATGAGTAGACAGATTGTGTGCACATTGTATTTGTGTTAATAAAACCTTAAAATTCTGCCAAAAAAAAAGATTTAATTAATTTATTTTTAGAAAGAGTGGAAGGGAAGGAGAGAGGGAAAGAAACCTGGATGTGAGAGAAAAACACTGACGGCTGCCTCTCGCACACGCCCCAGATGGGGACCAAACCTGCAGCCCAGGCCTGTGCTCTCCTGACTGGGAATCCAACCAGCAACCTTTCGGTTCGCAGGCGGCACCCAACTGAGTCACATCGGTCAGGGCCATTACAGGTCTTTAATAGCACACTTAAAACTTCTGCTATTCAAAGACTAGTCATGAGCTTCACGGTAAGATTTTATGAAATGTATTCCTTCCTCCCACACCTCCTCAAAATATATTTCTTCAAAGAACTGACAACTCAATACCTGACAACTGGACCCACGGTGAAAAATAAGTGTGAGGTCTAAAATGACTTAGCTGAAACGACCCAAGTGCCATTAGCAGAGATCATGTAGGTGTGTATCACGGCACCGGCAAATGCCATCTTCCGGAAGATCAGTTCTCCAAAGCATGAGAACTCAAACAGGCAGATTAGCAATGGCTGATGTACTCAAGCTATGCAGTGATCACGTGGCCTACATATACCTTATAGCTCCTCCATAAAATGTTTTCCAATTTCTTACAGATTTTTTCAGTATCAGATATAAGAGAATACCTGTTTTAAAGGTATTCTCTCAGGTATTTTCGATGGTTTCTGAATGGTCTATAGGAAGGAAGTTCTAACTTCGTTATATAGGGTTTGATATATGTGTCCGCCATTAAATCCAAATCATGTTTTATATCAAAATTTATGGTAAGCAAAGCTGAGGTACTTGGTCTGTCAAAGTGTTCCTCAGGAATGCTTTGAGACACTTTTGCCCATTTTCATAGTTTTCACTCTTAATCTTCATCAGAGGAAGAATACAAAGCACCTTCGGCAATGCACAAACACCAGGAAGAAGTGGTGGGTGAAGCTCAGTTATCTTTCC
The DNA here is from genome assembly GCF_022682495.2 of Desmodus rotundus. Lineage (NCBI taxonomy): Eukaryota > Metazoa > Chordata > Mammalia > Chiroptera > Phyllostomidae > Desmodus > Desmodus rotundus. Next base: position 81,690,334 of record NC_071395.1, read on the forward strand.
CTCTGTGTTTCCGCTCGACTCAGAACCAATGCGGTGCAGCGGAGAGTGCATCAGGGTTCTGTCCGGGGCAGCACGGTGCCCCTCCAACGCATTGCATTTGAGCTGTCCCATGACAGAGGGTACCAGAGACGAGCATTGAAGAGCTCTGAGGTGCTGTTCTGAGAATAGAGTTTTCAGTTCCTGAACAACGTGTTCCGTGGTTAGAACCAGAGAGCTTCTTTATAGTGACGCTCAGAGGTCAGCTGAGATTCTGGGCTCCCTTGCTGAGCTCTGTGGAACTTCCCAGGGAGCTTCATCTACATATCATGCTTGGTGGCCAAATTGCTGGCTTCCTCAAACCAAAATTCATGATAAACTTCAATACTGTCCATCACGTCATTTGCTGAATGCAGCACTGCAGTCAAGCTACGGGCTGCAAAGAGGACTTCAGGTGTTTGCGCCTGGAGATTTTCCCCGAAGGTCCTTGTAAAAGGTACACTTTTAAGAACCACAATGGTAACAATGACATCAAAATCTGTTATTGCACTACAGAGTGCAAATGTTCTGCCTGCTACACAGTTACTCCATCTAATATTTGTGTCGCCATTTACACCATCTAAACATAAAACAAGTGCTTGTAGGAGGTCTACTAACATTTCAAATGCATCATGCCTGCCTGTCCACTGGGAATGAATGGCACATTTCCTTGAGTTCTCTACCCGTCTTCATTGTTCTGAAAGAGGACAGAAATGACATTGTCAAGCTCTAAAAGCAGTTGTGGTGATCGATGGAAAAAAGCACATACTTCCTTTAACTGTTCCTAATGCAACAGACACTCCCACACCAAGCACCGATTCTGCCAACCACATACGTAAGGCACAGGAAGAGCAGAGTATGTAGATGGCTTGGGGACATTTCTCTAAAAGTCTATAAGCCACTGCTTTCATTTTGGAAGAAAATCCACTGGACACAAGACAAGTCTGGCCACAACAATACTACATGTTTAATCCCCAAGTCTCAGTTATCATAGTGTGAAAGTTCACAGCCCAAACTGCAGCATCGAATTCGAAAGACGGGGAACCCACAGATGCCTCTCCCAGGTATGAGACTGTCAACAAACGGGCAGGGGCTCTCACCTCCCTGAGGGCGTCTTCCCGAGAGCAGCTCTCCCAGGCCTCTGGCACCCGTCCCTGCTGCACTTTTGAACAGAATGATGTGTGGACTGCTGTGCTCTCAAAGCGCCTTCTCCGAACTTCTTCACCAGGATTTATGCAGCTCTCCAGCAGCGCTCCAAAGGGATCAGGAGTACAGAGACCTTCTGGGGTCTCATCAGCTTCCATGTCCATCCAGAGGCATGTTTTGTTTGCACATACAAGTCAGAATTTCAAATACAGATTTTAAGTATTCTTTATTTTCCTTCTCTCCAAGGGTTCAAGGTAAAATGTCTTCTTCCGGTTCTTCACACCCTCCTTCTGCACTGGGATGCTGAGCACTGCTGCCGTTTCTTTATGTTTTTGTTCACTTTTTTCTGTTTCAGTGTCCTGATTTCATCTTCATGCAATTCTTTTGTCTTTTGTTTGTTTTCTGTGTCTATTATGTAGATTGATTGCTCCTATGCCTGGTAAGATCAAATGTTGGTATCACCTCATCTCCAAGAACTGTCCTATAAGGACTAGTTGTACAGATTACAGAGGTCCCGAAGTGTCTGGCACATAATCGATAACGTTTATTTAGTTGGTCAGGTGTTTTATCTTCTAAGTGTGCTCTCCTACTATTTTCCACCTACTTCTGGCATCTGGCTGGACCCTGTGGGAGCCGGAGGAAGACCACATCCCACTGTGTGCTCTTCCCTGCACAGCTGGGGGCACTGCGGAAGTTGGGCCTCGGCTGTCCAGCACTCCCCCTCCCGAAGGGCCCGTGTACTGGGAGGAGAGGCCGAATAAATCTGTATAGGAGGGTGAGTTTTAGATTGATTTTAAAGAATGTCAGGGTCAGTTCTTGATGGAGAGAAGAGAAAATATTCAAGGAATTAGAAGTCAGTTCACAAACCAATGGAGATCATGGGCTTTCTGAAGCCACTTGTAAGAAGAGAAAACACATCAATCTTTCTGCCACTTAAGATGTATCCCATCCAGCTGATTTTTAGAGGATTAAATTAAAAGTATCACTTTCATTTAAAAAAAACATTTTATGTCTGCGGTGCTTCTCTCTCATTTGATTATTCCATACACAAAATCCAAAATTGAATTTATGTAGCACTTCACAGGACAGCTTGATTAAAGTTTGATAAAATGAGAGTTCTAACAGCGGTAGCCCTGCCAGCACATCCCAGGAGCGTGAGCTGCAGGGGGTCAGAGACGGAGACTCAGCAACGAGTGCTGAAACCCTCCAGACAGCCCCGGCCCAGGTGCTGTCTGGGCCTGAGGACAGGAGCCTCAGACTCTGCTCTCGGAGTGTGGGCTTTCTCTTCCCCCCTTTCCCTATTCCAGCCTGTTGGGGGGGCTTCATACTGCTGTTCTAGGAATTCTTCATGTGTGTGCTCAGGCCTATGGGCGTGCCAGAGTCCCAGAGGAAAACAGTGCCTGATATACATCTTCTGCTACACAGACAGAGAAAGACTGCCCCTGCCATCTCCAAGGCAGGACAAAGAGCTGGACTGTCTCCTTTGGCTCTGAGAGCCCGGGTGGTAGGAGGGGAAAGCAGGGGAGTGAGGGATGACATGGGTGTTGACCCCAGGTCAGCCAGGTGATCCTGAATGGGTCATTGAATTTCCTCTCTCCTTTTCTGCAACATGAAGATCACAGTAGGTGCCTGGCCTACTTTAAAAAATTGTGGTAACGATGAAATAGTAGCAACTCAAGGCATAAAAAGATAAATAAGCAAAACCCCTCTGCCTTTAAGAGTTTTTACATTCTAATCTGAGAGAAGATATGAGAGCAGTATCTGAAAACTTTACAGCTGTGCCAGGCCAAGGGAAGGGACTGTGTGGAAATAGGACAGTTAGGGAAGTGCCACTTCCTCAGTTATCGGTGGGCAGCCACAACACACCAGTAAGTTTTCCTGAACAGAAGCGAAACTCCTTGTCAAGGCTTTTGGAGTTGCCTTCACATTTCTTATACTCTGTGGGATCTATATGCTTACATAAATCTAAGCCTACTTCTCCTTTGGTCTTGAATATTTGAACAGTGTAAATACAGTCTCTGATTATAACCCATCTCAATCCTCACAGCCTCCTCAGCAAGGAGGACCAACCAGAGGACGCAAGCAGACCAGTAAAAGATCTGGCAGCTGGGAAGGAAGAGGCGGGTCTGTGGACTCAGAGCGGGCGCCCTCCTCTGCCACACTGTGAGTGCAAGGAAGGGGAGGCCAGAAGAGAAAACCTCAACTTCACATTCTCATTTATGAAATAAGTGAAACAGACCAGTGTTAGAAAGTGAAATAAATAATTCTGAAAAATAAACACGACAAATTGAAAACACAATGGAAGTAGTAAGTAGGAGAATAGATACTGCAGAAAATCAAAGAATGGTTGAATAGAATTTCTCAATGTCAAAGATCTCAGTCTTTAGAGAGAAAGGAGTCACAGGTACCAGTTGAACGTATTTAACAATCACATGGAAATGTATGTAGCCCAGAGAAAGTATTGAGTTTCTCGAATAAAGGGAGAGAAATCTTCCAGTGTGCAGGCATAACAAATGGGTTACCTGCACAGGAGAGCAGGGACTTCCTCCGCCCCATGAAAGTATTCCAGGACCGAAAACAAGCACTGCGACCGAGCACAGAGACTCTGGCCTGGATCTTTCAACACCGTTTTTAAACAATAAACATCAAGTATGTTAATGGATACCTCTTATCTCTTACTACTTTCACAAACAGCGGGTAGAAAAGAACTGGAAATTAAAGGACATAACACCAACCCCACCAAAACACTCCACATAACCTAACCTGTCAAACAGGAGCTTAAAAATTGAGGTGCGATTTACATACAATAAAATTCACGGATCTTAAGTGCATACGTGGATGATTTCTGACACTCAAATCAAGATAGAGAACATTTCCAACATACCAGAGAGTTCGCTCTAATTGTTCTTTTTAAAGTCTTATTTCTATACATATAAGCCACACTGGCTTAGGGAGCTCTTGAGAACCAAGATGATTAGTGCGGTCACTTAGACCTAGAAAGCCAGGTGTCCGCTGTGGTACGAACAAACTCACAAAATACCGCATTTTCTCTTTATCCTTTCTCTGGTTTCATGGGCTGTGCCATTATGAAAATTTTACAGAAACTAATAATTCATCTTTAAAGGTGAGAGACCAGCAAAATGCTATAATGGGAATCTGAAAGGAACTATTTAGATTATAATAATAAAACAGAGGTTTATTCACAACTCCTTGAAATAAGTGGTTTGGAATTTCAACTTTTTGATTGCCTATATATTCTTATAGTAAGAGTCCTCGTGATAGAATTTAACTTCATTTGATTTCTCTTAATGGACAGATAATCCTTGGTATCCAAGTTCTAGTTGTCAGTAAGGAGCAAAAATTGTGCTGAGGTTATGAGACAAGAGTGGTTGGATTAGATCCAGTCTCTGTAGGACAAGAACCAATATCAAGTAAACGTCTATAGCTGCAAAATTGTGTCTTGAGTTACAAATAATCACAAAAGGTCAGGGGATAGGGTTACTACTCCCCTGGAGTCCACTGTAACTAGATGTCATTTTGCTTGCTGTCACTTTTGCTTCAGATTCCTCTTTATTTCCCCATCTGCATCTTTATGTGTCTGCTTCTGTGTGCGTGCCCATGCTTTGTCAGTGAGAATTGTGGGGTTTTCAAATGCTAGCTATAAATTCTAGAATCCCAAACAATCATTTCAAGAAGCTGAAGACTTCTGCAAAACGTGTGCATCACAAGACACGGACGTTTTATGACAAAAACCTCTAATAATATAATAGGCCAAGAACTCTTGAGTTCTTGTTACTTTAAGAAGAGTTAACATTTTTTAAAGTATATTTTATTGATCATGCTACTACAGTTTTTCCAATTTCTCCTCTTATCTCCCCTCTTCCCTGCACCCCCCCCCACTATCCAGCATTCCCTACCTTAGTTCATGTCCATGGGTTGTACATATAAGTTCTTTGAGTTCTCTGTTTCCTAAACCATTTTTGACCTCTCCCCATCTAATTTTATGCCTACCAATTATGCTTCTTCCCTCCCCCTTACCCCCCCCGCCCCCCCCTCCTGCCTTCCCTCTTCCCACTGAAATCTCTCCATGTGATGTCCATTTCTCTGATTCTGTTCCTGTTCTAGTTGTTTGCTTAGTTTTTGTTTTCATTGTTTGTCTTTTCCTTTAGGTTCATTTGTTGATAGTTGTGAGTTTGTTGTTATTTTACTGTTCATATTTTTTATCTTCTTTTTCTTAGATAAGTCCCTTTAACATTTCCTATAATAAGGTGATGAAGAACTCCTTTAACTTGACCTTATCTGGGAAGCACTTTATCTGCCCTTCCATTCTAAATGAAAGCTTTGCTGGATAGAGTAATCTTGGATGTAGGTCCTTGCCTTTCATAACTTCAAATACTTCTTTCCAGCCCCTTCTTGGCTGCAAGGTTTCTTTTGAGAAATCTGCTGACAGCCTTATGGGAACTCCTGTGTAGGTAACTCTTTCCTTTCCTCTTGCTGCTTTTAGGATTCTCTCTTTATCTTTAATCTTGGGTAACTTAATGATGATGTGCCTTGGTGTGTTCCTCTTTGGGTTCAACTTCTTTGGGACTCTCTGGGCTTCCTGGAAGTCTATTTCTTTTGCCAGATTTGGGAAGTTTTCCTTCATTATTTGTTCAAATAAGTTTTCAATTTCTTGCTGTTGTTCTTCTCCTTCTGGCAACCCTATAATTCGGATATTGGAACGTTTCAGGTTGTCCCAGAGATTCCTCAGCCTCTCTTCATTTTTTTGGATTTCTGTTTCTTTATTCCTTTCCGATTCGATGTTTATTTCTTCCTTTTGTTCCAAGTTGTTGATTTGAGTTCTGGTTTCCTTCCTGTCACTGTTGGTTCCCTGAATATTTTGCTTTATTTCATTTTGGGTATCTTTCCTTTGTTTTTTCATCTTTCGACCAAGCTCAATCAGTTCTGTGAGCATTTTTATTATTAGGGCTTGAACTTCTCCATCAGGTAGGTTGGCTATATCCTCACCGCTGAGCTCTCTTTCTGAAGCTTTGCTCTGTTCTTTCATTTGGGCCACATTTCTTTGTCTCGGCGCACCGGTCTGGTTGTTCTGTCTGACTGTTTCTTTAATTCCTTGGTTGTTGGAGCTCCATGCAGTTTGGTTTTCTGGCACTTCTGGTTGTTTATTGATTTTAGATTGGTTGTCATCCTCCTTCTGGTTGTGCGAGGAAGCAAAGGGTTTCTACCTATGCCCCCATCTTGGCCAGAACTACTAAAAAGAGTTAACCTTTTAATTGATGACCAACTCCTTTAGAATCATCCAGGACTAACTAGAGAGGAGAATGTGCTTCGTGTCTAGTTTTCAATCTGAGCCCTGTTTTTCCCCTTACTGGGGCAGACTTAGTCCCAGTAAGCAGTTACTCTATAGCAGGGGTGTCAAACTCATTTTCACCAGGGGCCACATCAGCCTTCGTTTGCCTTCGAAGGGCCGAAATAATTTCAGGACTGTATAAATGTAACTACTCCTTAACTGTGAAGGAGCTGAAATTACATTTGGCCCTTTGAAGGCAACCTCGAGGCTTATGTGGCCCCCGGTGAAAATGAGTTTGACATCCCTGCTCTGTTGTAGTCTTCTTCCTCTTTTTCTTTTTTAAATTGATTGACTTGAGAGAGGGAGAAACACTGATTTGTTGTTCCATTTGTTTATGCATTCATTGGTTGCTTCATGTATGTGCCCTGATTGGAGATCAAACCCATAGCCTTGGTGTATTGGGACGACGCTCCTATCAACTGGCCAGAGCTACTCTATAGTCTTCTTAAGTGGGAGGAACTCTTCTCTTCTGTGGACAGTGGTCTCTACACACATCTTTAAGGGACTTCATTAACTTGGGAAGAGGCGACTGTCCTGAGGTTGCCCTGCTGTGAGGAACCCAAGCTTCTCAGAGAGGTCAGGTGTTGACAGTGGTGAGCAGTCCAATTTGGGTACCCTCAGCCCCAGTGCCAGACAAGTCAGCACTGAGGGTTCCCGTGATTCCAAGCCCCAGATGTCGAGTAACCCTCAGCCTTTGAGTTTTCCCAACAAAGCCCTAGATATTATGGTGCAAAGGCAAACCAGACCCATTGTGCCCTTCCCAAATTCCCTGACCCATGGAACCCATGACCATACTAAAATGGGGTGGTTTGTTACGTAGTACTGGAACTGGAATACAAGTGTGGAAGGAGGAGTGAGGTGCTACCGTGACACGACCCTAAAGCAGCTGGCACCGGCTTTGGGAAATGGGTAGACGCTGGAAGAGCCTTCAGGAGATGGTTGGTAGGGTCACGCCAAGCTTTAGGGAGATGGTCAGTGAGGACCTGAGGGTATGGAGGCAAGGACAGTATTATCTCAAGTGTGAGGAGAGGGGACCCTTGTTATCAAGGGGCAGAAAATTCGAAACATCGCTGTTTATGGGAAGGTAGAGAATAGAAAATGTACCTAACAAATTCAATAATCTAGACAAGGATTTCTGGACAGAATAATGAAAATGCCATCTGGCTGCTTCTTGCTGTCTTGTGAAAAAACACGAGGAAAGAGACAATCTTAATAGAGAACTGTTCAGCCCTGGCTGGTGTGGTTCAGTTGGTTGGAGCGTCATCCCATACACAGAAAGAGTGAGGGTTTGATTCCCGGTCAGGGCGCATACCTAGGTTGCAGGTTCAGTCCCTGGTTGGGTGTATATGGTAGGCAGTGGATCAATCTCCCTCTCTCTCTCTGGAATCAAAGTATATATCCTCAGGTGAGGATTAAAATAAATAAAGAAGTGTTCAGCTTTCAGGCCAAATTTAGAGAAAGTATAAAGGAGCCTGTTCTTCCTGAGTTTGAAAATGAAACTCTTTCTTATTTGCAGCTTCTCCAGACGGCAAATCATTCTGAATGAAATGATTTTAGGGCAATGAGCAAATCCGGAGTGGGACTGTAAAATCCTTTGTCAAAACCTCAGAAAGATCTAAGGCGGTGCCTCACAGAAACTTCCAGAGAAGAAAGCCTCTCTAAAGATCTTCAGGGTATTTTCTACAAATTTTCTCTATTAAACGACACGGCTCTTAGGAGTCTAAAGGACCTTATCCCACAGCAGCTCAAAAGACGCCGAGTTCAAAAGAATATCTTTGCAGAGATTTGTGGGTGTGTATTGTGTTTAATAAGGCAGATTATAAATTGATGCACACTTAAGTCCACCAAGATTTCAAAGGAACTGTACCAGGTTGGGCTGAAAGGGACAGAGACATTACAACATGTGACGAGGCTTTTGGACCCCCAACCTTTGGAGGCAGGGAGGAGACTAAGAAGGCTGCTTAGCCTCAAACACAGATGGCCAGTGGGCCAGTGACTTAGGTGCCTCCCACCCCCCATTCTCTTGGAATGAAGTGTCTTCTGGGGTACTCCATCCCTGTATCACCATCGTATGCTGGGCATGTGGGGCAGGTAACTTGTCTTTTTAAAGATCTGATGTTCACAGGTCTCTAGGTTGAAGGAATTCTTGTTGAGAACTGCATGTGCGCTGACTTAGACGATGAGATCCTCGACCACAACCCTGAACCTGATGCCATAAGGGGATGAGACTTCAGGGCATCTTGGAAGGACATGGGGAAGTGCATTTTGAAGGAGGAGTAATGTAAATAATTTTTAACCAAGTAACAGACTGTGGAAGACTTAAATCCCTTGACACGCCTACCATTGAGAAATGGGGGGGAGTGGTTTATGTCCCTTGCCCTTGAGTCTGGGCTGACCACAGACTTGCTTTTACCTATTTACTTTTTTAATCCTCACCTGAGGGCTTAGTTTTTACTGATTTTAGTGAGAGGGGAAAAGAAAGAGAATGATAAGGTGGTGGGGGGGGGCAGAGAGAGAGGAGAGAGAAACATCGACTGATTGCCTCCTGTGTGCACCCAGACCAGGGACTGAAACCACAATGTTTTGGTGTAGAGGGCGACGTTCCAACCAACTGAGCCATCTGGCCAGGGCCAGACTTGCTTTTTTACCACTAAATTGAGACAGAGGTGATGCTGTATGCCTTCCGAGGTTGGGTATAAAAGGGGAAGCAGCTTCTGCCCTGCTCACTGGGACATTCACACTCTGAGCTCCAGGTCACCCTGTAAGGCGTCTGAGGCCGCCATGCTATGAGAAAGCCAAGCATGTCTGAAAGGCCTCAGAAGGCTCTGTGGTCCGCGTCACACTCGTCAAGTCCTCCCAGCCAGGGGTCAGTCACCTGTGTGAATGAGCCTTCAAATGATTCCAGCCTCCGGCCCTCGAATGCCCCCCCCCCCCCCGCCCCCACCATATTCTTGTCTTCTGAGCTGAGGCCTCACATATTGCAGAGCACAGACGAGCCATCTGCTTTGCCCTTCCTGAATTCCTGACCCAAAGAACCCAGGCCTGTAATGAAATTGCTGTGGTTGCGAATTTGGGGTAAGCAGCAGTTGTGACCAGAAAATGGAGAAATCTTAATTTTGTCAAGCTATCACAGAAAGAATGCATAGTTTGGGATAACTGAGAGTTCATTTTTTAACAAATATCACTTTCAGCAAAAATGTTAAAAATGTTATCATGTTGGAACAATACTTAAGAAAACACTATACTTAGAAGTGTTTTGCAGCTTCATTAAACATGATAAAATTATTATTTTACTTTCTTAAGGATTCTGAGTTGTCATGGTGAACATCAACTTGTAATGTGCTTTAAAACAGGGGCATCTTCAGGGCTGCTGGAGTTCATGGGGCTGCACCCCTGGACCACAAGCTCCCAAAGCAGCCGGTATGTGTAAACCACGTGACATTCTAACAGGGAAATTAGAATCTAACAGCCTATCATACAAAACACAGGCCACGAGCAGCCACAAAAACTGTCTTAAAGCCAGGACAATCGACTTCACACACAAGGAGCTCGTTATGAGTCCCGTACTATTGATCAATACGCTCGGGCCAATGGAAATAATTGTCATCAACTGACTAAAGGGCTAAGTTTGTGTCTTTGATTGACAACGGCTTTCACCTCTTGATTTTAAAAGCTTGATGAAAGTAATGTAGTAAAATTCTTTAGAAAGTGTCCAATACTAACCCATCTAACTGCACTGAATAAATAACATCTGCACATTGAACTTCAATTTCTTCTAAATATCCCACACACCATCAAGGAGAAAATTTACAACCTAGATAATGCTCTCATCACACATGAACGTTGTACTTGCCAGAATTAAATACAAATTCCTTTGCAGAGTGTCACACAGGGAGCCGGGCCTGCCAGAGCCTCCCCTATTAATTCGAATGCTTGAAGGATTTTTGCCCTTTGTTGGGAGTGCCTGCTTGGTGGCACGTATATTTAGCTTTTTTATTTTTAGATTAAATTTGTCAAATTCCTTACAAGAAAGGTGTTAGAACCTACCAGTTCATGGGTCAGCCCAACGGCTGTTTTATTTTTGCTAAAACTCTCAGACAGGCCTATTGGAGGTCTCTCTCCGAGAGCACCTGGCAGTTTGATTTCCTGGGTTTGCCTTGCAACATGGAATTCAGTAGTTTCATGAAAAGCTGAATTTTACTTCCAGAAATACTGCTCTGAGGAAATAACTCAAGAAATCACTTCAACAATTTGAACACCAAGCCGTCTAGTGGAATGGAACTCAGTCTCCTCTGAGTCTTCCCGTACCTTCTGTTTTCACGTATTGCAACTATCAATATGCCTGCCTGTGAGAGACTGACTCCGTCACAGTTACTGTTGTGGGCTTGGGAAACAGATGACCAGATTCATCACAAGCGAGCACAGAGCAAGACAAATGGCTCAAGAGGGCGCTTCTGTAGAAAGAACACGCGAAATTTAGTGCACAAACTGTCATGTCTATTTTGACTATTCGGAGGATATTAGAATCTTCTCACTTATATTCTACTTGTCACCTGTGGTTCATTTAGGCCAATGACTATCAACTCTGACTGCCTATCAGAATCACTGGGGATACTGGCTTACTGGTCTGGGATCAGGCATCTACTTTTTAAAAGCTCCTCAAGTGATTGTAACTGCACAACCATTGATTTAGGTAAAACTATTAAATAACTTGGCCCTAGACAATAAAATTATTATTTTATAATGCTAATTGTTTTACTAATTGAGTCAAGTTTCATATTATCCACTTTGAATTTATTTTTTCTCTCTCTTAAAATACCAACTTAATTAAGTTGCTTTCCTAATTGGTCTTCTGATTGAATTTTTTTAACCATACAAATTAATGATCCTCTCAATGCAAAAAGGTTATTCACTCAATTTTAGGTTTATTTCCCTTATCCTGTGTTCGCCAACAAGTGGAACACCTGTGCACTAGTATCTTTCTCTTTTAGGGATGATGAGCGATCTTTGATTGCACCCTGGTCATCTTGGGCATTGTGTTATCAGACTCTGGATCTAATTAAATTTTCTATTTTTGTAGGTTCCTACTACACATGGACCAGCAGTGGGGAAGGGCAGCAATGCTTTACTGTGGGACAGGAGTAGAAGTCCAGGTTTCTGTTTTGCTAGGCTGCTCATTTCCTGGTCCTTTGGCAAGAGAGAGAAACAGCTTCTCTTGTCGGTACATATTGGTGTTTCTGTGCTGGGGGCTTTTCCAGCTCCCAGTCCAGGGTACACAGGAGGCAAAAAGGAAACCCAGGGAGCTCACTGGCATATTGCTTCTTGAATTCTAAGGTCCTTAGCTAGTCCACCTGCACTCCATTTTTCAGTCTTCTTACATGACATAAGTTTGTCTTATAACGTAATGTCCAGAGCTTTTAGCTATACTTAGGGAGAGGGAGAGGGAGAAATGCATCCATCCCGTCTTGCCCAGAACTGGAAGTTCCAATTCTCTCTTCCAGATCACACACGCCCATGAGTTAGAAAATGCAGCTTTCTCCTTGGAGAGTTTATAGGACAACTGAGGAGCCAGGGGGCCCATATCACAGCAGTGGACGACACAGCCTTGTGTATGGGGAAGGCAGTTGCAAGTTTCCCTCTTTAAAATACTGGTAACTCTCAACTTAATGTCCAGCTTGGACCTTTCTCTGGACCTCCAGGTGGGCGGACAGACAGGCCCCCCTGGGGGGCCCATGGGACCACATATCTGACCTGGCCAAAATGAAACTCGCCACACTGCCCTCAATGTTCTCCTTCTCAGGACCCTATTTCAATGAAGTGCCACCCAAAACACTGTGTCCCAAGCCCAAAAAGAGTTCTCTTCCACCCCCAAACCCCCATCCATTCTTGGCTGGGAGGCAGCATGGAACAGGCAGAGCATAGGCTCTGGAGACAGACAGCCTGGGCTCAGCTCTGGGCACTGGCTCTCTATGTCCTTGGGTAAGTCTCACCCACGCTCTGGGCATCAGTTTCTTCACCTTAAATGGGGTTAATAATATTACCTACCTCATAGGGAAGATGCAAAATTATCTAAATGAATACATGTAGAAAACTAGTGCCTGGCACAGAGAAAATATTTGTTAAAAACTTAACTTTAAGAGTAACTCAGAAAGCTCTTACAGCTTGTCTTTTCTATTTCTGGTGCCATTGTTTTCACTGAGATTATTTCAAGAGCCCCCCAAATGGTATTTATTTCACCAGCCTCATCCCATTTCAGCCTGTACTTTGTCATGCTGTCAGAATGAGCTTCCTAGAAAATAAACCCCATCACGCCATTTTGAATCTGTTGGTCTGTATTGACCAAAACAACAATTCATGCATTCCTTTAAGAGTCTGAGAAAAGCTACAGGTGCCCAGGGTAGAAAAATGCACAGGGTTTACATGTGTGCATGAACCCCTGAACCTCTTCCTCATCTTAGAAATCATTCCCATGCCCCTCCTCCCCGTCCGCTCCCAGCAGTTCACGCTGACCTTTGTTTGAGCACGTAACAGGCTATACTGTGATGGCCTCTGTCTATATTCGCCTCACATCACTAAGCGACAAGCAGAGGCTCTGTCTTTCTCGTCTTTATTTCCCTGACACCCAGCGCAGTGCCACAGAACCTAGTAGTGGAGAGCCGATGATCAAAATTTATTGAACGTGTGGAAGACAAAGAGTAAAAGATGTAAATGAGGTCACAGAGTTCTCTTCACAAGATTGCAAAGCTTTCTAGAACACGCATGCACGCACACACTCTCCCTCTCCCCATCTCTGTCTCTCTCGCATACGTGCACACAGGCAGGTGAGAAAAAAATCGCATGGCAGAATTAAATTTGGGGGCAAGTCCAACTTTTAACAAGTGATTTCAAGAGAAATAGCTAGAACAACACGAGTGAATAGATTTTGGGAACAGAATAGTTAGATCAGTGGTTTTCCTCCCTGGCTGCACAGTATACTCACCTGGGGAGCTTTAAAACATGCTGATGATTAGGCGTGGGTACCGGAATTTGAAAAAGGTGGCCCCAGGATATTCCAAATGTGCAGCCAAGGTTGAGGACCCCTGAGTTAGAAGCTACTAGCATTTTTGACTTAGGATTTAAAAGTGGAAACCAAATAAAACAAAAATCAAATCTCCAAAGAATCAGGTTAGCCGTGAAAGCACGTTTTTTCCTGGCCTGCCTGAGACTGTGTGCAGTACCTTTTTCCCTACATGTTTCTTCTTGGAAACGACAGGATTGCAATTAAGAGAGAAACAGCTGTGCAAATAGGAGCACAATGTGACAGCTCTCTTCAAAGGTGCTGTTTTTCTCCTTTGTCTCCAACAGAAACGAAACACGTTTTTTTTTTTTTCTTCTTTTCCATGTCCCAGTGGACCATCCTCGAGAGCCCTTGACACGCGGAACACGGCCAGTACAGAAGCTCTAGTCCTGATTATGTCATTCCCTGCAGGGTCCCCTGGGCCTACAAGCCACTTATTCTTAAAAGGTTAAGATGAGGTATTTTAGAAAGCAATTATTATTGTAAGAAAGACTTACACAAATAAACAAAGGGAATGGGAGAGAGAAGAGCATATCGCAGGCAACTGAGCCAGAAGACGACCAGGCTTACGGTTCCCTTGGGCTTTGGTGTCCAAAACATGTGCACTGAAATCCTGCACTGGTGGCCAACTTCTCTGAGAACTGGTTTTCACTGAACAAATGGTATTTAACTTCCTGCACGGGTTCTTATAAAGAGGGAGATACAGTATATTTAAATCACCTAATGCCTGGCATGGGGCACGTGACAAATGTTAGTCCTATTATTTTTCCCTCCTCTTCAAATAGGATTTTCGTGGTATGTGCTATTTGTCATAAAAGGGAAGCAGTGGCAGGAAGTCGTCGTCAGGATTGTGATCCCAAGGGCTCCCCTCCCCGTGAGCTTTGCCACCTTGGACAGATTACTGTGTCTTTCTGAGCGAGTGCCCTCTGGAGGGGAAGGTACAGCCCCGGGCACCCGCACAGCTGCCGCAGGCCTGTGCTGTGGGCCGTGTGGGCAGACACTGTGTGGTGTATGCGCTATGCCACTGCTTAGTGCCCGGCAAACGCGCGGCTCGCAGTAGGTGCCCACAAATGTTTACTGCATAAAAGAGGGCCCTGCCCTGGCTTGGTGCCATCTATTTCCGCACAGGCGGAGACCTTTTTACGTGTATGTCCCCACTTAGGGCTTTGTTTTAAAAGGATCTTGTTTCTAGGAATCTGACCTCTGGATAAACAGAAATAAATATGTTGTACTAATTTTCTTATACTTCGGCTTTTAAAAAGGCTTTGTGTTTCTTTAACAAGATAGCTTTTTAAAAGGGGTCATGAATTGGCTCCAATGATTGCTTTTTTCAGATGCTGGTTTGGTTCATCTTTTCCATTTGTAATTGAATTTCCAAGCATTGTACTGATGAAAATGGACTGTGCCTCCTGCTGGAGAGCACTGACTTTTGATATTATAAATCGGTTTGCTTAGTACTGTTGAACCTAAGCTGTGGTCTCTGACCACTGTGACAAAAGGCATTTACTTCTTAACACGTGTCAGAAAGACAATCAATAGGTTAGCTCTGAAATTCTCATTTCTTTCTCTCTTACCGAAAAAAAAAATAAGAGAACATGGCTAGATGTCACATATCTTAGAAATACTTAAACTCACATGGATTGTTCAAATCCAATAATAAAATCACTGAATGCTAAAAAAAAATTATAAGGGGCATGGAAAAACTTTCATTGCCATAGCCATCAGAGCATTAAGAGATTCTTACAAAATGAAACTGAAACCTTAACATTCATATCTTTAAAAATTCTTTATAGAGACATCATTTTTTCCCCTAAGAATAGGGGTTTCCAAATATCTAATATTAGTAAACAATTCTCTTTGTTATAACAGGCAAAAATACAAACATTTGCACAAGATGTTCAAAGTAATACAGCTTCCAGGACCTGCTGAGAATTACTAAGGAAGGGGGATTTATTACCTAAATGAATAAATAAACCTGAGTGCCACTCCGTGTTTGACATTAAGGGATTATATCCTTTCCATTAAAGAGGATTAATAAACAGTCTAAAGGCTAGAGGGAGGAGAGAGGGGAGAAGGCTGGCACACACCAGCTCGGGTGGTGCCAGACATCAGCTGACTGCCTCCACTGATTACCATGGAAACACCTTCTCCTGGGACACTGCCAGGAGGGTAGGGTGCTGCAGAAATGGTGATGGGGAGCAGAGCTGGCAGCCCATGGATTCCAGCAGGGTTCACCCCTGGACACATTACAAGGACGACCCGTCTTCCAAATAAAACGATATCGTTCCAGCAAGTCACGTCAGAGAGAGAAATAAAGCATGAAGCTTGGCACAGTTACAATCCATTTACTGCTACATCGCAGTCACATCAGTTCAGATAATTGTCTCTCTTCTCTTCCCTGCTTGCTTCGTATTCTCCACAGAACTAAAGGATGTATTCGTGTAATTAACTGGCTGCTTCCTTAGCCATCAAGACCATACTGATAAAAAGGGACTGTATCAAACAGCTTAATGGGCAGATTCAAACATTCTCTAAACCAACCCACTGGGCACAACTCACCCACAAAAGGGTAGGAGCTGTCCCAGCTGAGGTCAGGTCAAGTGTTTCAGTTTATGCGGTCTCACTGGAAACCAGTGAACAGATTTTTATGTTTATGCAAATTAAACTCAGTCTTGGCAACCGGCTCCCGGAGTGCTGGCTGGGGAAGAGTCGAGGTCCATATGACTCAAACGGCAGAGGTGCATGGGTTCAGGCAACGCGTGTCAACCACCGGATGTGATCTTTCCCACCAATCTACAGTGATCTCGGGGATGGTTCTCAGTGATGGAGAGGCTGTGATCAAAGTTTTGGGTGCAGTATCACGAATTCTGTGGACTACTTCTTGCCTTTGTTCTCCGTATCGAGCCCCAGAAATCACAGTTCAGTCTCCCTCCCAGCTCTGCTAACCATTCACCTCCCGACCCCACTGCTCCTGTACAAATTTTAACCTTTCTTGGCAACTGTATTGGAATTAATGTTTTAATTTGACATTACAGCTTACAAGTATAGTGTAGAGAGTGATTCAAGGGGAAGGATACTAATTTGACAATAACACATACTCCGGCCGGCTGAAACCCTAACCTCAACTATGCAGTGTCTGCACACAGACAGTCACCCTGTGGCCAATAGAGGTGTCACCTGTAACTTGAATGTTTCATTCTCAGGCTGTCGCTGACAATTATTTGACCACACCATTTGCGAGAACTGTTACTGAAAATACTTCCAGAAAACTATCATAATTTCCTATTTTTATCTTTCCTGGGAAGAGGGACTGGAATCATTGTTGAATGGTAAGCTGACTGAATAACTTTGCTAGTGGAAGGGGAAAAGGCTCCAAGTTTATCACGGAGCTACATTTTGTTTAGGCTTATGGAAAGATCAGTCTTTATCCCCTGAGCGCACACCAATTCCTAACAGAGAGTGGAGAGCTAGTGGTTGTAGCTGAAGATGAACTGAGTCCCCACTGTGTGCTGAGCTCTGTAGTTTAAGGTAACGGAAAAACACGTGATACCACTGTACACCTGCTAGAATGCCTAAAATGCAAAAAAGCTGAGAATACCAAATACTGATGAGGGTGTGGAGCAACAGGAATTCTCATGAATCGCTGGTGAGAAGTAAGACCGTGCAGCCTTCAGAAGGCCACGTGGCCGTCCTTATAAAGCCAAACTCAGGCCCATCACACGATCTGGCCATTTTCCTCATGGGCATTTGCTCAAATGATCTGAAAACTTGTGTCCATAGGAAAACCTGCATGTGAACCTGCAGTAAAGCTGCTTTACTCTTATTTGCCCAAAACTGGAAGCAACCAAGACGCCCTTCAATAAGCAAATAGACAGACTACAGTATATCCACACAATAAAATATTTTTCAGTGACTAAAAAGGAATTGAGGTACCAAGTCATGGAAAGACACAGAAGAACCTCAGTAGCCACTGCCAAGTGAAAGAAGCCAGTCTGAAAGGGCTACATACTGCATGGTCGTCATTATGTGACAGTCCAGAAAAGGCACAGACAGAGAGTACAATGACTGGAGGCGGCTGGCGGTTCGGGGGGAGAGATGATGGTGTAGAGCTATGTAGGAACCATCAGGCAGCTTTTCCTCCCTGGCTGCCTGAGCAGCGACTGCCATTATGGTGCCTGGTAACTACCTGGACCGGGCAATTCATGCCCAACAACGACTTTGGCACAAACAAATGGTCACTGACGTCCTTCACCTCGGAAAGCAAGAGTACCTAAGACAGCAACTTGGGAAAAACCAGCCAAAATGCTGGTGCCAAAATGTAGAAGACCACACCAGATGTCACCGTGGTGTTTGGATTCAGAACCCATTTGGGTGGTGGCAAGACAACTGGCTTTGGCATGATTTATGATTCTTTAACCCAAACCCAGACTCAGAAGCCATGGTCTGTACGAGAAGAAGAAAACAGAGAGGGAACTGCAAGGACAGAATGAAGGGTGTCAGGGCAGCTGCCAGGGCCAGCGCGGGTGCTGGCAAAAGGAAGGAGTAAAGGTTCCGCAGGGACTTTATCTGCAGTGATTGTGCAGATTTTCCATGAGAGGATTAATGAAGGACAAATGCTTAAAAAATGGTAAGAGCCAAGTACTGGAAAATACTGCGTATGAAAAGAGAATGAAAAAAGAAATAAAAATAACAGGTACTGTCAGTGATAGGCAACTTATGAACAGGTAATGTTTGATGGTGATACTTATCTTAATTTTTATGCTAAATTTTAGTTGTTCCCAGGAAAACACAGGGGGTCTATTTTATAAGCTGTAGGAAATTTAGGCAATAGCGGGGGGCAACATAGTAACAGCTTATCTACAAAGAAATTTTCCAAAGATGACCCACAAGGCAGAACTAGCTGTGCATGTGCCAATTTTGTTGATACACAAGGTATAATGCTAAGTATGTGAAAGCGCATATTCAAATAAAACGAACACCTCCCGATTTAACTTCCAGTTTACAGGAAATACAGGGACTAGGAGAGTAAGTTAAATGAACCACCAGAGAACAATCAGGCAAATCTAGACAAGACTTAGTCCTGGACTCCTTAAAAGGTCAATGTCATGAGTATCAAGTGCTGGTAAGGATGTGAAGAAACCAGGACTCCTGTACTGGAGGGGATGGAAAACGGAGCAGATGCTTGAGAAACGTTTGGATTTAAAAAAAAAAAAAAATAGGGTATTTACAAGATAGGCTTTGAACAATGGAGGAAATTTGAGTATGTGTGGGATATTAAATATTTGGAAACATTAATTTTTTAGACATGAAGAAAGTACTATGGTTATGAAGGAGAATGTGCACAGGAGCAGGTTGGTGGCGCGGTGCCATGAGAGAGGGCAAACAAGTACGGCAAGCAAAGAAACACACCCTGAACGCAGGTGGAGGGCACAGGGGCGTTCCCTGTCCTATTCTCTCACCTCTCTGAACATCTGGAAATATCATAACAGAAAGTCAGAGGGAAAGAAGTGCCAGTGAACTCTGAGGGGTAGCAAGTTCTGAAGGCAGGAAAGATACCGCTACCAAAGACTTCCTTTGTTCCCTCCCTTCCTTGCTAATTGAAGTAGAAAACATACTCTTCTACAGCTCACACCCAGTTAGTTTTTCACAAGTGAGAAATAGTTGGTGTCTGTTTCTACCACATAAGGTCTAGAATAAAACATATCATAGATTTTAGAATTTTTAATGTTTGGTGTGGAGGAGACCAAGGAATATGGTTATAGCTCATGTAGAATCAAAAATGACAAGTAGAGACCTTTAAAAATAGGAGTAGCAAACTGGTGGCCTGTGGGCTGGAAACGGCCTACAGCCGCATTTTATTTGGCTTGCCTGGCATTTAACAACCAGGAGATTTTACGTAACATACAGACTTCAGCTTTTTCTAGGTGAATCCAAAGATCTGGCATGCTGGACTCAGCAGTAACCACAAGTGGTGACAGGTGAGCAGAGGCTGCCCCATGAAGAGGTATGTGCTTCGTTCATTTCCGAACCTGCCTGGCTCCTAAATGCATTTGACTTTGACAGAGAAAACGGGTACGCAGTAAATTACTCTTTCCAGTAAGATTTGCCTTACAACCATCCTCAGCTCTCTTTCCCGTCATATGGATGTAGCTAATGAGAACATTATGTTGGGAAGGAGATGAGATGGAAGGGAGGGGCTTTAAACATTTATTAATTTTAGAAATTAATAAAATCTTGGTCCAACAGTAATTAAAACAGTAATTGGCACAAGGATACCCAACAGACCAATAGAACAGAGCAGAGAAACTGGAAAGAGACGTGTGGACACAGTTATCTATGACCGATGCAGCCCTGATGAGCGGCAGGGAAAAGACGACCTTCTCAGCAGACAGTACTGGGACAAGGGTCTATCCAGATGGGGAAAAACTAAACCCTGGGCGGCAGCCTCACACAGGCACAAAAATCAATTCTAGGTGGACTGTAGACGTCAATGTGAAAGGCAAAGCAATAGTGCGTATAGGATATAACAGGGGAGACTATCTTCACAATCTTGGGGTAGGGAATGATTCCTTAAACAAAAGTAAAAAGATCAATCTTAAAGGAAAAAAACTGATCAGGTAAATGACAATAACAGGAAAACTATGTTCTAAGACATCATTGAAAGAATGAAAGGGCAAATCACAGAGTCAGAGAAAATAGTGGCAACACATGTAACCGCCAACAGGCACATATGTGGAACATAAAAAGAATGCCTAGAAATCAGCTACAAAAAGAAAACCCAAAAGAAAAAATAGGCTAGAGATGAATAGACACTTCACAAAAGGCATCCCAATGACCAATAAACACACAAAAAGTATTAGTAACAAAGGGAATGCAAATAAAACCACAATGTGCATGTGTCAACAGACAAATGGATAAAGACATGGTATGTAAGGATAATGAGATATTCAACCATGAGAAAAAATGGGAAATGTTGCCATTTACAACAACTTGGATGGACCTTGAAGGCATTATGCTAAGTGAGGTGAGTCAAAGACAAACACCATGATATCACTTACACGTGAAATCTGAAACAGCTTAACTCAGAAACAGAGTGGTGGTTGTCAAGAGTCGGGCGCTGGGGAAAATGGGGAGACGTTGGTATGGAAACAAATGTCCAGTTATAAGATGAAGAAGTTCTGAGGATCTATTGTACAGCATGGTGATGAAAGCTAATAACAACACTGAATTATATACTCGAAAGTTGCTAACTGGGTAGATCTGAAACGCTCTCACCACAAAAAAGAAACAGTAATTGTAGGATGTGATGGAGGCGTTACCTAATTCTACACGGGCGATCATTCTGTAACTTATATGTAACAAGTCAACGAATCACATACCTTCAACTTCAACAATGTTATATGTCAATTATATCCAATAAAACTGGGGGAAAACCCACAATGCGTAACTACCACATATCTACCAGAATAGCTAAAATTTAAAAGACTGTCGGCACCTAGTATTGGACAAGAAATGGAGCAACTGTAACTTTCATGCATTGTTAGGGGTGTAAACCAGTACAACTACCGTGGAACACAGGAATTACTGATGAACGTTGAACAGCTATTTCACTTCTGGGTATTTGTCCCACAAAAACGTATGCACACGACACCAAAAGACTCTCAAATATTCATCAACATATGAATGAATAAACAAACTGGTACATTTTCACAAGGGAACACCACACAGCAATGGAAATGAAATAACATGGACAAATCTCATATGCATAATGCTGAAAGAAGCAAAAAGGAATACATAATGTTTGATTTAACTTGCATTCAGTTCCAAATGAGCAAGATTATGCCCCTGAAAATGAAGGAAGAGGTAGTAAGTGGGAGGGAACACAAGGGGGCTTCTGGGAGTCCTACTAGTGGCCTATCTCTTGACTTTGGTGATGGTTACACAGGTGAAGTCACTTTGTGGCAATTCGCCAAGCTATATGCTTAAGATCTGTGCCCTTTTCTGCATGTAAGGCATAAGCCAATAAAAAAGTTAAGACATTTGCCCAGACATGAATGAACTCATGGTAGGGGTGTCCCATACGTCAGTAAAAGATTCCAAGGGTCTGCCAATCCAATGACCTCAGTTTTACTTAAATTATCCCAAGCCTCATGAAAAAAGTTTGAAAATCACTATTCCAATGGGCTACTACCACTAAAGAAATGATTACAACAGCAAAGATAGTCTAGTGGAGGCAGTCACTTCCCGAGGGAAACCGAATAGGGCTGTGGTGTTTACTGACACGAGGTACGGATTCTACTGCTCTGACCTGTTAGAATCATGGTGAGCGCGAATAACGAACGGGTCAACGGTGGAGAAGAGGAAGGGGCGGTCTCAGTCATAAAATGAAAAAATGGTTAACTGAGAGTTTTTCCTTCTTTAAATTTTAATTTTAGTTCTCTTTAAATTTTCTCTTTAATTCTGCAATGTGTTTTGCTTTTAAATTAACAGAAACTGGCCAGAACAGCACAACGGATAATCCGATGAATTCGCACACTGAAAGAGTAACTTGGGGAAATGCCAGTGCAGGAGAAGGTTGGCTGAACGATAACAGCTTTATGTGGTGGTGTTATAAATACTGAAAATATATACGAAACAAAGATGGTCTCATAAGCAACGAATAAACTTAATTTGTGGATTCCCCCCCCATAGAACACACACACGCGCACACACATTCATGTACCATAGGTTACGTGTGGCACAAGTTAAGTCCTGTTTGACAAAGACTGGGGTCCTGGCCTTTGGAGTGGGGGGAGGGGAAGAGTCCAAGCCCCCGAGGACGCCTGGTGAAGCGGGCCCATTTGAAGCACTCCTCTCCCACTGATTCTTTCCCACTGGGAAAGCCTAACGCCCCGCCCCGATATTCAGCACGATGTGTGACCACGGTTCAAATGTGACTTGGGGCTAAGGGCAGTCATCAACAATGGCAGAGGGAAGAGATCAACTATACCCAAAATGAACCGTAATAATTATCCATGCCATACTAGAAAAAGTCAGAAAAGACTATGCATAGATTGGCAAGTACTTGACAAGGAACGGAAATACCAGTTTGGATCATGCGTCATTGGTTGCCATGGTGAGGCCTCATCTGAGACTCGGTGTTCAACACGTTAGTGCAGGACAGAACTCTGATGGTTTGCTGGGTTGGCTGGTTAGACCTGAGCCTAGCGCTGGCCCAAGCTGCAGAAGTAGTAACTGACAGTAAAAAGACGCATGAAGAGAAGCAGAGACTGAGAGAATGGCAGGAACTCAGACCATCCAAGGCGCATTCACGCTGCTGAGGGGCCACAGGGTGACGTGGTTCCGCAGAGCTGCTTTGCAACCTGAAGGAACAGTAGCGCCCTGGATTTCCGCCAGACTCCTCTCCCTACGTCCACAGGTATCCGCGTTCGAGACAAAGCAAAATGTTACGGAAGATAGAGCGTGGTCACAATCTGTTCCCCGGAGCCAGAGCGGACGGAGAAATGAAAACCAGAGCGTGAGAGGTGTGGCACACTCAGCTACGTGTTTTTATTGATTTCTCTTGTTTCTGAGAACGTTCCGATCTGATTCTGAAAATGGTGTTTTCATAGTTCTTTTCTTTCCTAGAATAACTCATAACCTGATAGAACTGCAGAAAAATTAGGGCCCATTTAGCACATTAAAAGGGAGTTGAGAAAATGGAGGACCATAAAGAGATTTCCATTTTATTCCATTTCCATCAGTGATTCTTTTTTCCCCACCATTTAATGGATGGATGTTCTTGAATAATCTGCCCCCCTTTTTCCCTCTAGACTCCTAAGTCAGCCTCCAGTTATACACAGATCTGCTCTTAAATTTTATCATAAGTGCTGGATTCTTTCCCTCCCTATAATATTAGACCTCCAATTATCGATGAGATGTATACACAAATACACCAGTACCTAAAACTCAACATGGTTAAAATGTAAATCATTCTCCTTCATCCCTTCTAACCTCTCCATCACTTGTTATCAACATTATCATTTTTAAAGGTTCCTGGTCTTAAACTCTGTTTTTAATTGCAAAGCATTTTAAACATGCAGACTTCACATTCTGCCACATTTGCTTCAGACTTTAAGACATTTCTACCGATCCAGCTGGACATTGCCCATCTCATCCAACTTGCTCCCTCCTTAGAGGCAGCCACTACCCTGCGGTCAGTTCCTCCCAGAAGCACTCCCTGGACAAAGGCTGATGAGCCCACAGAACTGATGCTAGGGCAGGTGCTAGGAAACTGGCAAGAAAGTTGGGAGGTGGTTCAGGGAAGGGAAGGCAGCCAGTAGGGCCCATCATTAATCCAGCTTCCAGTGTGGGCAACTGCAGCTTACTCCTCAGGGAAGCTCTAGGAAATGGTATAAAACACACCTCAGAATGATCTTGGTCAATGGTGAGATGTTAAAGCATTCACCCCCCCCACACACCCATTGGTCACTGGGTTGCTGGGCTGGGTGGGAATTTCCAGTCCTCTGTGTGTGGGAGCAAAGTGGGTTCTGGCAGCATAGTTTCTGACGAAGATGTTGGCTGCTGGAAGTTACGCTGATGTACACAAAAATAAGGGAATCCAGGGGATGCGGGCAGAGTACTGGTAACACCTGCGACAGCATGTCCATCCTACTGACACTGTTCCACCCTCACTGCCATTGATAAACATCATTAATTTTTGACATTATATAATATTATTGCTAGTGTGAACAATAATGAGAATGTGAAGGGCAACAATGAATACAAATACACACCAGTCAATATAAAAATGGAAGGTAGTTTGGGAATATAACTTCATTCAAAGAGTTGTTTAACTTTTTATTGAATTTATATCCTGTGCCTGACTGATCTCCACTTAACGGAAAGCAAGGAAAAGAAGTAAAACGCATAGTGCAATCGATGTTTGTTTGGTTCCACGCTTCACTAGACTTTGACAAAATTTGATTTTCTCCTTTACTTTCCTTCACCTCCTACTTTAAGACTTCAGGGTTATTAGGCTTAAACTGTGATTGATATATAAGATCACAAGTGTTTGCTAAGAATATATACAATCAAGAATGTCTCAGAATAGCATTTCCTCATTAGCTGTAATCCATTAGCCTTCTCGTGGAAGGAAGAAAGGTCTGTGTGTGCATGTGCACGCAGATGCGTGCATACATGTGTCGTGTGCACAGGTGTGTGTGTGAGTGTGCATGTGTGATGCATAATGAAGACAAATTTCAACCTGGGCGACGATCTGGGCAATGAGCCCACAGTGATGTTTAAACCATTTAGCAAAGCCAGGAATAATCTGCCTTCTCTGTACCTCACAACCAACCAGACTCCTGATTTAACAAAATAAAACTACGAAGCAATGTTTCCCATTCCCTTTGGCAGAGACCCAAAGCATTTAAAACAATCTTTAATAATATTCCTCACATATTCCATTATTGGAAAAACAGAGACCTCCCTCATTAAGAACGAGCAGACAGAGAAAAATCATGTCATAAATGAAAATAATCCAGTAGGATCTTTCTGAAGAATCAGAACAAATAGTCACTTGTAAAGCAGACCCCATAAAACAGGAAAAAATAACAAAAATCTCACTGAAATTCAAGAAGACACCTATCAAACTTCTTATTTCAAATAAAAAACCGATTTCAGAGTTTGAATACCCGCGGAGAAGTGAACAACTGAGTGGGTGTGGATCACAGGTAAAACATACTGATGAAAAAAAACTTCTGGAAACAGCATAAAATTTACATGTAAAAGACAGGTAATGTCTTCATACCGTACTTCTCTGCTGTTTCTCTACCTGATCTACTTCCCTATAAAAACAAGCCTTATGAAAATAAGTAAGAAAATGCATGATATATAACAGGTAAGCAGTGAATAGCACGAGGAAGAGAGAAAGATCACGCAGAATGCAGTCTTTACCCTTTAGAAAATGCCTTCGTGAATCTATTGGAAGCTTTGGATAGTCCTTGTAGAAAACTGTGCATCTGTATAAACATAAGATTGGCATAACATTTCAAGAATTCGTGGGCATCCTGAAGCCCCAGAGGCTTTAGTGCTCAGACTATGAGCCCACACGTGGCTCCTGAACACCAGGTTAACAATCCCTCACTCAGAGAAAGCAGAGTACTCACGTTGTAGAGAGGAATAGTCTTCATCACCTTGTACTGCTTGGTGGGGTCCATTTTATACAGGTGGCGATCAGTGACAAAAATTGCTCGGTCTTCTACCTTACTAAATCGATTGACCTGTAAGAAAACCAACCAATCACTGTATTATCTCAGGAAGAACGAGTCACATTATCTGCCAGGAGAACATCGAGGGGCAGAGGTGGCTGACTGGAGACGCGTTCTGTAACGGGGGTTCCACGCACGGCCACTCGGCCGGATGCAACAGAGATCTAACAGGAGTAGCCGTTTCCAGATTTGCAGAATTTTACAATTAAACAGGGAAAACAAGAAAAATACAAATAGTGAAAAGACTGAAAACATGTAACCCAGACACTATAAATAAAAAGATAACCCACCAAGTAGAAAATTTTTACAAATCATATGTCTGATAAGGGACTTGTATGTAGAATGTATACAGAATATACATTGTATCTAGAATATATAACTCGATGATAAAAGGACAAAAGCGCAGTCAAAAATGGGTTAAGAATCTGAGTAAACATTTCTCCAGAGAAGACACACATGGCCGATGAACACGCGAACACACGCTCGTTACCACTGGACCCAGGGAGCTGCAAATCAGAACCACAGCGAGACACCACTTTGCATCCATTAGGATGACAATCACAAAAAAGATAGATAATAATACACGATGGCCAGGATGTAGAGAAATTGGAGCCCTATAGAATGATGCAGTCGCTTTGGAAAACAGTGGCAGTTCCTCAACCAGATAAACACAGCCACGTGACCCGGAAATTTCACTCCGGGGTACATACAATCACACAAAAACTTGTGCCTGAATGTTCACAGCAGCATTAACCATGGTAACTGAAAAAAGTAGAAACAACCCAAATGTCAGCCAATGAGTGGATAAGTAAAATGTGATCTATCCTTAGGATGGAATATAAATTGGCAATAAAAAATGAAGTACTGATACATGCTATCACATGTGTGAACCTTGTAAACATGTTAAGTAAAATAAGCCAGTCACACAAATTGTCTGGTGCCATTTATACGAAATGTCCAGTATAAGCCAGTCTACAGAAACAGAATGTAGATTAGTGGTTATGCAGGGCTGGGGGAGATGAGAGGTTTGGACACATGACAGCTAAGGAGTGTGGGATTTCTTTTCAGGTAGCAAAAATGTTCAAAATTGACTGTGGCAATGGAGACCCAACTAATTCCATTATAAAACCTATTAGAGTAAAAAATGATGACTGTTTTCTATGAACTGCTACTCCACAGTTGGAGAATAAATATATTTCATTCTTTTCCACCAATGAATGCATAACAGAATATATGTGGAATTAAGAATGGAATAAAAAAATAACATTGAAACCAACTGGCTTAAGTGGTTTGCTAATGCAAAACACTGGACACACCATCTCATTACTTGTTGTTTGGACAGAAAGATAGGAAAGAAGGCTGGGGGATGCTTCTACACGGCAAGACAATCAAGTTAGATCTGTCCTTTGTCTGCGTCTCCTCATGAAGTTGAGTTACTCTCTATGTCTCTATTAAAAGTGCCAATTTTTCACTTAATAATTGGAAAGCTTGAATAATTTCAAGGACAGTTGACTTGTAATTTTTAGACCATGGATGCTTGTTATAAAAATATACTTGTTAAAACAGTTTGTGTAGAACACTGTGTTTCATTATTTATTTATTAAAAAAATCCTCACCCAAAGATGTGTTTATTGATTTTACAGAGAAAGGAAGTTGGGGAGAGAGAGAGAGAGAGAAAGAAACATTGATGTGAGAAACATCAATCAGCTGCTTCCCAGCGAGCCACCTGGCCAGGGCAGAACACTGGGTTTTTAACTTACAGTTGAAGCTATGTTTGGCAAGAGGTTGGTTTTACTTACTTATCTTGTGATAATTAATCTAATGACTATAACCTCACTAATATAGGTCTAATTCAGTTGATATAAAAGATATGGATTGTTTTAAGCTGGAAGTATATCAAAAAAGCTGCTTTCCCTGTAAAATAGTTACAAATAAGTTAGCAAAATACTTATAAAAAAGACTGACAACTTCACTTTGCAACCAAGTAAAAATTTCACATAAAACAGTATGATTCCTTTTTTAATGAAGGTCCAGAAAATGCAAAACTCTGTGTGGTAAAGGAAACCAGAAGAGTGACTGCCTTTGGTGGGGGTGGGACTCGGCAGGGAAGGGGCATGAGGGGGCTTTCTGGGGTGATGGAAACGTTCTTTATCTTGATAGGGTTGTAATTTACAGGGTGTATGTACTACTCGAAACTCACTGTATACTTCTGATAATGTGTATTACCTGTATACAAATTACATACCTCGACACAAATACACAGACAGGACAAAAACAATGCAGAATCTCAAATATCCATGACAGATTTTTATTTATTGCCCTATTATTTCATGAACAGTAAGCTCCTTGAGGGTCGTGATCATACGGTACCTCTGACCTTGCACCTCACAGCCCCCAGTACAGACATGGGCAACCTACAAAGCATTTACTACACCATCCTCGCTGAGCAGCTGGTTTTGAGAGTACTTCAAATCCCACAGGATAATCTCAAGAACTCCTCTTCTCCACACGAGCCAGCCAGTGTTGAGACGGGGAACCGTCCGAAGGGAGACAGAGGAAGATGGCTGCAGCACACCGGGGAGGTTGTGTAATGTGGAGAAAAAGATCCCCCAATGGCAAATAAAAGCACAGTTGCTCAACAGCTCAAGTCCCCATTGCCCAGTTTGGCCCTGGAAAAACTTTATTTCTGCACTGAAGAAAAAGGAACTGTGGGCTTCTTGCTTTTTTATAGCTGAGGTTGCAAGCTCCTTGGTGAGTAAGCTATCGCTTTAATAAAAAAGCTCTCTAACGTTAGCATTACTATATAAGCGCATGGATTGTTGATTTGGAATTATTCATGCTCCTGGTTGGGATTGTTGAGATTTATTTGTATACCGGCTTTTCTCATAAAGCATCTTCTCCATGAGTTGATTTAACTTTTCTTTTCAGAGTTGAAGGTTCACGACCGGCCGTAGCTGCAAGGCTATGCGCACAGCAGGCCGACCGACCAGATGAACCGCCCTGAGCGAGGCTGCCCTGGAGAACGAGCCCCTCTGTATTTGCGACGCTCTACTCCTCGGCAACAGCTTATAAAAACTTTAGACTCACCATTTCATTGAGAAAAGTGTCTTCCTATCATCAGAAATCTATAAATGGGATTGAATTTATTTTCTCTACCTTTGTTAATCCAGCACATGACTCCTAGTAATTAAAAAAAAAATTATACTGGTAAACATTTCCTGGCACTAAGTAATTTGGTAAATGTTTCCTTCTCCCAAACATACCATGCGCAGTTCCAGGCACTTCCGAAGTTGCTGACAATATGCAAGGGAATGACATAAAGTCTTTGGTTACAGTGAGAATCTGACACTAGCAGATGGAGTCGAGACAGATAAGAAACTTGCAAGTGAAAATCGTTTCTTACAAATATAAAGAAAATAAAACTAGATAATCAGATTGGGAGAAAATGTACATGTGTGTGACTCTGTAGAGTGCTGCTTTATCAGGGAGTCAGAAAACGCTCACGTTTGCAGGTAAATCTTTTTTCTAAAAGAATTAGTGAAGAATGTTTTATAAATACGTAGTTAACTACTTGCCGATGAGCATGTTTCAGTGTTACAGGTTTGTGTAACATTTAAATCATGGCACTGAGCACTAAAAATTCCTGAGGAGCTACAAGGTCAGGTTTCTCAGTGATGAGAAGAAGGAGGAAAGCAAGACAGAACAGTAAAGAACTCGCCCAAACCCCTCAGCTAAGTGGAATAGAAGGCATAGTTGTGATACATAAAGTCCCCGTCCCTGCTTCCAAGATCTAACTTTCAAGATGCAAACTAAGTTAGAAATTAATTTGAAAATGTTGTTAGCATTGGTAGGGTATACGCCTAAGTACAGGTGTATATCAGGACAGGGAGGATGGGACACTGAAGGTATATTGTTATAGGTAGAATATAGCAAACTAAAATTCAAATTTTAGTGTGAATTTTATTCGGTCTTCTCCCTCTTGACTCATAGTTTTAGAAATCGGTCAGTTCTCTAAACATTTCCACATAACCAAAATGTATTTTTTGTCATGACAAACATGGCATCTGTAATTAAGAATAAAATAGACCTGACACGGTGAAATAATAACTACTCTTGGTAATAACTATTCACGTCGCATGGTAAGTTTTGGCCACAGAAGTGAACTGGCACTTGTCCGAAGACTTGAAATAAGTGATGGTGGAGCGTCTACATCAGCATTTTCTAAGTTGTTTACTGGCACAACTCTAACCTCACATGATACTTTGTGCAAGAAAGGGCTCCAAGTCACGCTGGCTTGAGGAACGATGCGAACCGCAGCCTTCCCTGGGATACTCATAACCCGCGGATACGTCAAAGGTTCTGAGAATGCTGCACTCAAAGAGCACGCTCCATGGTTTAGTTCAGCATTTCCCAAATACAATGAATTAGGGCCCCTTTCCGAAAACACATTCAGATTCAAAAGAACACTAGTCTGTGAAGCTCATGCGGGAGGACATTAGTCATCACTGGAACCCATTGTAGAATACGGAGAACAGAGAACATACAAGGTGGAAGCTGAATAATAAGCAAAAGTAGTGTTCCTCATCTTTTGTGAATTCATATTGAAAAATATGAGTATGTTGCAAAAATATGAAAAAACAGTATTTTTGCATAATTTCACAAGGTCATGCAAGAGTTGAAAACAATGGGCCACAGAGGTCAAGTGGAGAGTATTGTCCTTGCTATGACAGGTCCGTGAGTTAATCTGGAAACCAACAAAAACCTCAAAGCAGCAATTTTACTGAGACTGTTTAGAAATGCTACATTCCTTTTGTATGCAAAAATGTAATTTCTAAAGAGAACAGGTCATGAATCTTTACCTTCTGTTTTAGCAACTCAAATCATCCTTAAAACATGACCAAGTGAGCGGGAAGGACACCCTATAACAAAGTGAAAGCTCCAAGTCGCATAACTTAGCTAAACGAAATGGAAAGAAAAACTTTTCATGTACATATGTAAGTCTGTATATGAAATTTTAATTTTACTAAATTGAAATAATTAAGGCATAGGGGCACTAATTTTCTTCCATTTAAATTCATGAAGTAATGGAGAAACTGGATTACAGACTATTAGATAAGATCTCATCTTATTTCTTCTATTTCCTAAGCTAAAGAGAAAAAACAACAAAAACCCCTATCATCCTGCTTCTGCCCAAACACTTCTAATGATCTGTTTATAGGGTTAGTCAGCACCACAGGGGGCCAGAGAGGAAGCCTCCCCGGAGAGAGACCAGGGGAAAAGGCAGGAGTGAGAGCAGCTATTTGCAGAAGTCCCCTAGGTGCATGACCGTAGTTAACAGAAAGTGGCCGCTTCATAAAGAATGAAAGCATAAAGAAGAGGGCTTTACTGAAATGGTGTCAAGTTTACCTTGGTATGTCCTTGGGATGAAAAAGATTCTAAAGAGGACAAGATTCTAAAGTGGAGAAATATTATTTTGTACTGAACTTAAAATACAGGAGCATGACAAAGAATTTTTCAGTTTTTATCCAGCAGGACCCAGGGAGAGTCACGCTGTTAGACAGCAAACTGTCATCACTGGAAAGACGGAATCAGAGGCACCAGGCTTTTCCGCAGTGGAGGGTGATTGTCCAACTGTCTGTGATCAATTGTTTTGATTAATAATTTGATTTCCCAGGTATCTTGATTCTAAAAAGGAAGTACCCTAGATAGTAGAAATGAGGACTCACTAAAAGGGCTGAAATGGTCGATCCCTTTGTGGTTCTGTGAATCCGGTTAGCAGAAAGTCATTTCCTAATCGGCTAGATCAACTCAAGGTATACTTACAAACTAGTTTCTGAATTTGGGACTTCAGAATTAGACTCGGGACTTTGCGACCACTCGAGATACTGCCAGCAAGCTCTCCTGGACGACGTGTACCGTATTTTGCTGTGTATGATGTGCACCTACACTTTTGTGCGCATTACACACATGATTATTACACCCATGGTGTGTGATCATTATATCCATGTATAATGCACATCCTTATTGTTCCCTCAAAAATTTGGGCAAAAAAGTACACCTTACACATGGGAAAATAGGGTAATTCATTCTAAGTTTAAAACCGACTGCTTTCTATTTAGTTAAAAAGTTTATATTACATTGAATTGATGATCCCTCCCTTAGAATGTCTGAACACTAATAGTTATGTTTTTTTTGAACTACAAGAATAAAGTTTAATCTATTTTTTCTACTCCAGTATTTGGTCAGTCTGACTAAAGATTTGTCAATTTTGTTGATCTTTAAGCCAATTTTTGGATTTGTTGCTTTTTTTCCTATTATTTTTACATTCTTTGGGTTCATAGGCCAGTGCTCAATCCACTGAGCCACGCCAGCCAGGGCCATATTTTTACATTCTTTATCTTACTGATTTCTGCTCTAATCTTGATTATTTCCTTCTCCTGCTTGCTTTGGGTTAGTTTGCTTTTTTTTAAGACCAGTGTCGTAAAGTAGAAGATTACTGATATGAGGTCCTTCATCTTTTCTATCGCAGGCATTACATTTCCCTCTGAGACGGCTTTAGCTGCATCCCGTAAGTTTTGGCGTGTTGTGTCTTCTTTTCCAAGTGTTCTGGTTTTCCTGTGATTTCTTGCTTGTCCGTTGGTCATTCAGGAGGGTGCCATTTAATTCCCACCTAGTTTTGCATACCCTACGCTGCTTTCTGTTATTCGTTCCTAACTGCTCTCCACTACGGTCAGAGAGCTCGCTCTGTACGATTTCAACCCTTTTGCATTTATCGAGGCTTCTTTTATGACCTACCAATAGTGTCCCCTAAACTCTCACAAATACTAGTTGTTTCCAGCATTTTAAAGGTTGCCAAACTTATACTTGTAAAATAATATTTCATTATTTTGATATGACTAACACTGCATTTTTTGAAAATTTGAAACAAAATACCTCTAAAATCACCTAAACCTGGACCTTTGTTGTGAGGTAACTTTTTAATGTTTTCTTAATTCTGCTATTGCTGTATTTATATCAATTCTCTTCTGAGGTCATTCTAGGCAATATTTTTCTTAAATTCACCCATTCAATATTTTAAAATTTATTTGCATAGTTGTACAAAATGCCCTTATAATTTCCTCTCTCTCTACTTTTCTAAAGTATCTTAGGTTTTAAACAACCAGTTATGTCTCTTGCCTTCCACCTTCCAACCTGTACCTGTTCCCCGTCTCCAGGTAAATAATGAAGCACGTCCTGCTTCAGAAAAGCAAACATATGCATAGCATATAACCCTTTCCCCTCCCTTCCAAATCTCAGTATGTCCTTCTCTCTTTTCCAAACTATGTTCTTCCCCTATTTAAAATAGTAATAAAACACGTATAAAAAGTCCTCAATAACCATTTCATACAAGGCAGACCAGTATGTGCTATGAAAGATACACATGCTGTAAGATACAAATGCTTGACCTCAGGGAGGTCCCCCCTCCTGTGTTTAAAAGAACTGGATATCAAAACGATGCACTTCCCTTAAGAAGGCTTTACAGCCTATCTCTAAACTGCAGCCATCTCAGACGTTCCATCAACGCCTCCTCATGGACAGCTATAGCTCACTGACAACGGAGCTAAGTATGTACCCGTCATGTTTTAATGAAGTCATTTCTAAGGAACTTTAGCCTGAATCAGACTCTTCTTTCCAGAGATCTGGTTCAAGATCGCCTTACCTTACGGACATGACAGGAAAAGAGGACGTTCATGTACTTGTCCTTCCGTTTCAGTTCATTTGCAACGGGGACAAAAGTGCCTGAGGTCTGAGGTGTCTCTGGCTTCTGAAAGAAAAAGGAAACATGATAAAATGCCTGTGTTTAGCAGTGCGGATGGAAAGGTGAGCTTTTAGTATGCCGCTTTATTACTGTGCTTACGAAGTTCCCCACACGTACTTTTTATCTCCCCATCCCAGATGCTACACTACTAAAGAGTTGTTTTAACACCAAAGGTCCTAGAAACACTTTAAAGTAAGGAATGGGAGCGAGGATGAAATACACCTTTGGGAATAACTGATATAAAGGTGGTAGTTAAAAATAGTTGCTGAATTATGCAAAGGAAGGTTTAAATGGTCAAAGCCAGGTTCGAGAGTATACCTACTACAGACAGAAGGCAGAGCACCCTTTTTAAATTGGGGAAAACATCAAATATTGTATACTGAGAAGCAATAAATCTTTTTAGTATCACTCATAGAAATTTAGTTTCTGAAGGGTCAGTTGTCTAGAAATTCTTGGAGAAGAATTCTTTTCTTTGTTTGCTAAGGGAGCGGAGCGATTCTACTTGGCTCTTCTGGACTTACCGAAGCAAGGTAGTTGCCCTCCCAGGCCCTCTGGAGCCCAAGGTCAGCCCTTTGACCCTTCAACATTTCCATGGCCGCAACCTTTGCCCTGACCTGGGGCAGGTCTGATGCAGGTATGCTCTTGATGAGCTGAGATGCTCTCCATCTATAAATAAACAAACAGAATGTAGTAGACTTCAGAAACACAATACCATTCATTCTCAAGAACAAGAATCTGCCATTAAGTAGAATTAGACCAAACTACTTGCATGCTACCCTAAAAAAGTAAAATGCCTCCAAAATATATACAGCACTTGTTAAAATACACAGTTTTATGTGATCAGAGATACTTGTGAAACTTGCTTTGCTGTGTGTGTGATTTGAACACAACTAGAACTTAGTGAGTGTGCATTCCCGATACACAGCTAGGGCACAGCTACTTTGGATTCACTCGACACGTGTTTGTAGGCATCACAGTGGTGGACAAAAAGACGAAGGTCCTTTCTGCTAGGCGCTTCTACTCTGGAGTGGAGAGAGACGATAGACAAGGCAACAGTATGTACAAGGGGGAGACCCCAAAGCCCGGGAATTTATTTAGAGACCATTGTGTACTTATTCTCATATGTTTAAACTTCAGTTACCTTCAAAGTACTCTCCATTTGATGCAATACACCTATTGAGATTTTTTTTTCCACTGCTCAAAACAATTTCTGAACTCATGGATTTTGATGCCTTTTAGGGCTTCTGCCTTTTTCTTGTTTCACTTCTTCCATATCAGCAAAATGTTTCCCTGTGAGGACTTACTTCGTTGGGGAAACAAACATAATGTCGTTAAGGGAGAGACTGGGTAAATAGGGAGAGTGGGTCATTGGGGTGATGCTGTTTTTGGTCAAAAACTGCTGAACGTGCAGCGCAGTGCGGGCAGGTGCGTTCGGAATCACCCGTCGTGAAATGGGCGAATGCACCGAAAGGATCTTCACAAACAATTTGCTGAAGCCAAATGCAGCCTCTCCACAGGCTGGTGCAGTGATACAGATGGGATCCTAGAACACTCACCTAGCGGGGGAAGCCTGTACTACAAGGGGCTCATCCTCCAGAAGATAATTCCATTTTGGGGAGGGTCTCCCCTCATATGATGGCATTAGTGCTACAGAAGAAAACAAGGCAAGGAAAGGAGGCTGGGTGTGCAGCAGGGGGAAGGAACAGGGAGCTGGGTTATTTACAAAGGGTGGTCTGGGAGGCACCGCTGATGAGGATACCTGAGCAGAGAACTACAGGAAGCGGAGGAGCCAGATGTGTGGCTACTTGAGCAAGGGTCTCCCAGGAAGAGAAAACTGAGTGCAAAGGCTGTAAAGTGTGAGCTTACTTGGTGTGTTAGAGAACCAGCCAGGAGTCCTGTGTCGATAGCACAGGAACAGCGAGGAGGAGGGAGGGAGAAACAGGAGGGGAGGTCAGAGGGAGAGCCAGGGCCAGTACCCCCACCCAACCCCCCGCCTACCCCAGGCAGGCAGGCCGTTATCAGGACTCTGGCTTTTACTCTGAATAGGATGAGAAGCCATTGGAAGTTTCTGAACAAAAAAGGGATAAAACCTGACCCCTGCTTTATAAGATCATTCTGATTGCCGTATGAAGAAAGGATGAAGGGAACTGGGCTAGGAACAGGATGACCAGTTAGGAGGCTATTTCCGTAATGCACGCTGTAGAGGATGGCTTGGATCCGGGGTCAAGGCAGAGAAAGGTACTGGTTCTGGATATGTTCTGAAGGAAGCGCCAATGGGACTCACTGATGGATTAGATGTGGGGGCAAGAGAGCAAGAGAACAAGAGGATTTAGAAATGACTCCAAGGTTTTTCTGTCTAAGCAATTAAAAGCGTAAGTTAAAAATAAGCTTCCTGATTGGGAAAACCAAGTACAAGGACTTTGATGCTCTTGGCAGCAGCCTAGTCCTGCGTGATACTCAGGCCGTCTTTTCCGCCCCAGGAGCTTGATGCAGGGAGGCTGGAAGCGAACTGAGAATTGCCCTACATCAGATGAAATAATCAAGGCCAGTGGCTCTCAAACTGTTTCCGTGGAACACCAGAACGAGATTCAGCTGAAACCAAAGAGTGGTGGTCTTCTCCCCACTTACATGTGCAAAATGTTAGAGAGCCTGGTTTCATCTAAGGTCTTCCTGAGGTGTATTCTTGTTTCAAGATGGCGGCTTGAGCCTAAATGTTTTTTCTGACTCTCTCAAATTTCCACCAAAATAACCGAATAAATAAAAAAAAGGGAAAAATCTAAACCACCACCAGAAAATGGGAGTGCTGTCAATAGACTGGAGGGTGTGAAGACTTACTGAAGAGAGGAAGCAGATGGGACTGAGCTGATGGAGGAGCAGCTCCATGCTGAGCAATCCACTCAGCAGAAGGAGATGGGCCCTTCTCCAAGGTGGCCCCAGGAATCCTTGAGCCTGAAGCAGCAGGGGCTGGGAGCAAGGGCAGGAGGTGAGGGATTGCAAGGTGACAGCTGTGCCAGTTCCCTGAACACAGAATTGCTGGCCGTGGTGAGATGGGCACAGCTGCCATGGCAGAGAGGGTCAGAGATGGTAGGTTGCCAAAACTACCACCATGGAAAAAGTGAAGGCTCAACACAACAGTGAAATCCTCTTCTCTACCTTCTCTAGCCAACCAACACTCCAGTGGGACAGACTGTCCTAAGACCACTCCCAAAGAGGCTGGAAGAGTGACAGGTGGAGAGCAGTTTGTGGTCAAATGCAAGGACCCTAGGGACAGGCAGGCCCCACAATCCTATGTAGCATGTTAGGCAACTGCCCCAATTAGACCTTGAGCCCCAAATTTCATTCTCAGTGGGGAGAGGTCCTTGCTCTGCCTGTCAGTCTGTTTTCAGGCTGTGTGCCTGGTCAGCCTGTGCCTTCTTCACTG
Source organism: Desmodus rotundus (assembly GCF_022682495.2). NCBI lineage: Eukaryota > Metazoa > Chordata > Mammalia > Chiroptera > Phyllostomidae > Desmodus > Desmodus rotundus. The sequence continues at coordinate 81,727,372 of NC_071395.1, forward strand.
CCCACAGTGGCCCAGGGTAAGGTCCATACCTAACTACTGACTCCAAAGGCATACCTGGGAATCCAGAACCTGACCTACACAACCACGAAACAGCCACACCAGCTGCTTATCCTATCAAACAAACCTCCACCAAAAGATATGTGTAACCAACAGCAACAGCTGCAGACACAGAAACGGCCAGCCTGGACAATGAGAAAGAGGGGACAAGGCTGGGCACGACCTGGACTCCCAGGTGTCCAGAAGGACGGGCTGCTCCGAGGAGCAGGGCAAGCGTGAACACCATCAGGCACACACTGAGATCTAGGAAAAGACAAGCCCACAGTCGCAGTGGAGCCTGGTAGCACAGGCCTCTCAGTAGTCCACAGACCGAGACACTCAAGGGCACCTTAGACAGAATGCAGGGACTAGGTTAGGGGTTGGTCAACTAGAGCCTGTGCCAAATTTGGCCCATGGCCTGGTTTTGTGTTCTCAAGCTAAGAATAGTTTTTACATGTTTAACCAAACCAAACCGAGGTAAAATATGTGACAAAGACAACATGTAGCCCACGAAGCCTAAACAATTTACTATCTGGCTCTTTACAGGACAAGTTTGCCTTTGGACCAGAACAACACAATTAGCAAGATTCATTCAGAGAGTGTGTGTGTGTGTGTGGCCAACAAACAGAGCAGACATATTATTTTCAAGATGCTCATTGACTATAAGCCCTAGGATGGCTGGAAGCGTCTTTGGCATCCTGACTGTGGCCATACAGCTGGAACCTCGGTCAGTGCCTGTGGTACAGCAGGTGTTAGTATATATTTCCCGAATGAATTAAGTTTTTATAAAAATTAATCATTCTTGCCATCTATAAAGCCTCAAAATCTAAAGAAAACCATACAGGCCACAGTACAACATAATCAAAATCAGTAATTCTTTGCATCCATTAAAAATATTACAAAGATCTTTATTTACTGTCAAGGATGGGTCTTCAAGACTTATTTTTTTAATCTTACCCAAGGACCTTTTTTTCATTGCTTTTTAGAGAGCAAGGAAGGGAGAAAAAAAAGAAAAGGAGAGAGAGAGAAACATTGATCAGCTACCTCCTGGACAAACCCCAACCGGGGAACAAACCTACAACATTTCGGTGTACAGGACGACGCTCCAACCAAGTGAGCCACACTGGCCGGAACTTCAAGACTGATAATTTTAAGTCAAGTCCTATAGCCAGATACAATGCTTGTGTAGCAAAAGAGCGGGAAAAAGCCCAAAGAATATGCGACTCTGCATGCATACACACTTACAGGAAGAGCACATATTTCTCAAGTGCTTATTATGTGTCAGGCACTATCTGAAATGTTTTCTATACATATTCGCTCATAGTCCTTTCAACACCCTATGAGCAGGCACTATTACTAAAGCCCTTTTAAAGATGAGGAAACTGAGGCACAGAGAGGTTAACTAATTTGCCCAAGGTTGCACAGCTAGTCAGTGGCAGAGCTAGAATATGAACCCAGGCTCCAGGGTTTGTGTTCCTCACCACTATACCATGCTGTCTGTTATGAGTGTGTTTGTAAATGCACGGACGAGGGTTTGCAAGGATACAAACTAATTGTTAATGAGTGGTTATTTCCGGAGAAAGAAATAAAGTGGGGAGAGACAAGTGGAGGTGTGAAGGGTTTCAACTTTATATCCTATATATTTTTACATCATGCCATTTAAAAAATGAGGATGTATTCATGTATCACTTAATTACTTTTTAAATTATGTCAAAAATGCAGGTTGTAGATAATACAACTTATGAAAAAAAATTTGCCTGTGCATTAAAAAGGCTGCCAATGTGCCAATGTACAACTAACATTTACAGTATCATACCTGAGAACTGAGGTGTTTTGCTCTCAATAATTCTGTACTGTTTGATTTTCTTTCATATGCAATCACTTCTTTCTCCAAAAAAAAAAGCAAATGAGATACATAGTCAACACTAAAGAGTTTTCTTCCCATGCATTTTTCTTTATCTTCTGACATTTGCCACCAATTTGCATGCAGTGTTCTCTGTGGGACACCATGCCACCAAATGACACACTCGAGGACCATTAGCTTAGTTTACATGACTGGATAGCTGCCTCCAAGACACAGCCAAATATATCTGGGTGCACACAAGCAACAAATAATTTCAAAAAATGCGGAGAAAGGATCTATAAATAACTACTCAGATTCAGGGCAGTGTATAAAAGAATGAAGATCTGATAGAAAGGTATCCAATTTTACATGGGTGCATGCTTATTTATTTATTTATTTATTTATAGACAAAGGGAGGGAGAAAGAGAGGGAGAGAAACATCAGTGTGTGGTTGCCTCTTGCATCGCCCCCCCTCCCCAACTGGGGACCTGGCCTGCAACCCAGGCATGTGCCCTAACTTGGAATTGAATGAGAGACCCTTTGGTTTGCAGGCAGGTGCTCAATCCACTGAGCCACACCAGCCAGGTCTCCCTTGCATTTTAATATCATTGGGGAGGCTTTAAAAAGGACCTCTGTTTGGGCCCCATTCCCAGCCCCATGAGACAGCACTTTCTGGAGGGGCCGCTTGGGCAGTGTCATGAATTATAAATTCCTCGTGAATTTAAGGCACGGCCGGATAGACAGCCATGCTCTGACGGGATTAACAGAAATTCCAGATTGAGTTCTGTGTGGTGATTTTAACAGTTGTTGCTATGAGAAGAAAGTAGAGTCTGCACTCCCATAACATCTAAAGTATGGCTCGACGCAGAGGTGGTGGTATACTGCTCTCTTGCTTCAGGAAAAATGAATGGGCAGGTCCATTATTTTGAGAGGGAAAGAGACGCCCTTTGAAAGCTAAAGTTCCCAAACTGAAGACATAAGGTAAAAGAAAACGTTTCAACAGCAAACAACTGAGCCAGTATCATGGTGCAAGAATTGTGATTTTATATTACACACTAAGTATGCCGCCAGAGATGCACGCGGCACACACTAATACTTTCTTACCTATTAAAAATCGCTTGTAGAAGCTCCTCGAAACGGCGAAGAACTTTAGGGGGGGTCGGCCACTTCACGTGCTTGCCGTAGTCCTTCATAGTCTTGGCGCCGTGGAAACGTCTGGCCACCTCACGGATGTATGACTTCACTTTGTAGTGCCGGTAGTATCTGACAATTGTCAGAGCTGCCTTGGTCCTCTTGTACCGCATGCGGGCCAGGGTGCCCCGCCACACCTGCACAGCAGAGGGAAGAAAAAGAAAACGTTGCTGGCTGTCCGAAGAGTAGATAACTTTTAAAAGCACAGAGGCTCCTCTACTTATAAATTCATCTGGGGAACTTGCAGGTGCCACCAAAATCAGCCAGAGCCAAGGCATGTCCATTCTGTCTGCCACCAACAGATGGCGCTGGGAGCCAGGTCCGTGGTTTTGGTTCTGCTGTCTACACTGGAGTGTGGGCTGAGTTTGAGGCAGAATCCTATTTCCACTTTACGGTCATGAAAAGAAGAAAGCCAAACTACAAATATCTTCAGAAAAATATTTTAAGAATGTTGAAAGGAAACAAGTTGAGTCAGAACCCAAACCCATGAACATCTGTGGTTCTCTTACGAAACCTAGCTTTACATAGATTATATACATTGGCTACTAGCGTAATGTCATGTTGGATTTCCAGACTGATTTATACACCTCCTGGGCCGCCCCTCTCCCAGGTGCTATGTAAACTCCCAAGAATTTAGGTGTATTCCTTGGGAAAGGGTAAAACAGATGACGAGTACCGTGTGAATCTTCGTTAAAATCTTTTCGGTCTCAGAAATCAATCAGACAATACATAAATGTCTCAATGCCAGCTTTAGCCAAGCATGGGGAAGTCGGAGATACTTATATATTTTTCAGGATCCTCTGTCCAGGTTCCCATACTTCTCAGTCTCCCAGGGAAAAAGAAATGTGGTGTAATCTTCATCACCAGCTCTTCCCCTATACATGCTGTCCGCCACCAACCTGACTCTTTCTTCCACAGTACTTCCAATATAAACCTTTCCCTCCTTTATTCCTTTCTAAAAAAATTATTTATTGATTTGAGAGAAAAAGAGATAGAGGGAGGGAGGAAGAGGGAGAGGAGGGGGGGAGAGAGAAAGAAACACTGATTTGTTGTTCCACTTATTCATTAGGCGACTCTTGCATGTGTCCTGACTGGGGACTGAACCAGCAACCATGGGGTATCGGGACAGTGCTCTAACCAAGTGAGCTACACAGCCAGGGCCCTTTCTTGTCCCTTCTGCTACCATAGTCTCCAACACCCCAAACTACTCTGCGTTCTTTGATGATAAACTCCTTGCACACACCGCCATCACGTTCCCGTTATTCACTGCTGCTTCTTAAATGACCATTCCAATTCCTACACTGACGGTTTTACTTCCCTGCCTGTCTCTGGCCTCTTAAGACCAGGATTTGCAACCTCTAGCTCAAAGTCTACCCTATGGGTTCTCCAGACTCCTTCAGGTTCCTTTTGTTCCTTCTTAAATCCCCGACTGTGCCCACCAGTTTCTCTCAGGAAAACGCATGCAGTGCCTCTGTTATCCAGTCATCTTAGGTGTCTTCATGCAGACTCCTAAACTGGCACCGTGTACTTGTCATGTTCTCCTTTTCCAGCCTGCTGCCCAATACAGATAGATTTGTTTGCATACCACGTGTGGGGGTCACCGGGGGCCCCAAAGAGGAGCTAATGGGTCAAGAAAAAACATGGCATGGAAGGGAAACACGACATAGAAGCAACCTGTGACAGGAACCTAGAGCTCACACGTAAACAGAACATGCAGACAGCGGGGGGATGAAAACTGGTCACTGCAGGTGGCAGCAGTATGGGAATCCTTTTCATCAAAATGGCTCTCTTCTTTGTAGCCAAAACCATCCTGCAGATGGCTTTCTGATGCCTCCGCCCAAGTGCTAAAATAAAGGTCCCTTCTTTAGCATCTTGAAAAGACCAAAAGAATACAATTACAGGGTGGAAGTCTGTGATTCAGTTTCTCAAAGAAAACACATTTTTAAAGTTTCATGCTGTTTGTGGCCCCCCTTTTTTTAAGAGGAAGGAAATTAAGACTCCCTGGAGTTACTTTTATATAGGAAACCAATCTTTAATTTTCAAGAAGTGTTTTGCAGAGCTTTTTATTAAAATGTTTTTGTTAGATTCTTTAGTAATTTGGAAAAAAACATTTTATAAGTAAGTGCTTTTTAAGGTGTAGGGTTGTTTTTTTTTTGACAGCCTTTAAAATTTCATCTGTGTTCTTGGTTTATTTAGGTTTTGTCTAGTTGAAAAATCAAATAGCAAAAAATTTCTATAAAAAGATAGCAGCTCTTCCCCTTCTCTATCTACCCCCTCCTCCCCACCTCCCAGTCCAGTTCCATTCCACGCAAACTGTTTCGGTTGCTTCTTCTGTATTTACCAATGATACACATACTGTTATTTCTTGGCTGATCCTTTTGACACCATCCAAATGACAGAATTTGGTGACTCAGCTCTCTCTTGCCATCCTCTAACCTCTTCTTTATCATCTCAATAATAATTACATTTAAAATTTTACAGTTGACAGCATTTGTATTATTACACATTAACTATGTTATATGTTGCATAAATAATTTACATAATATATATACTGTTGGGAACCGCCCTGCCTGGTTTCAGAAGCTGTAACCCCCCATGGCTAAGGCTGAGTAAAAAGACCTTGGGATCATAAGCCAGTAAGGAGGCAAAAGTTATCATCCTGGCAGGGGTGCAGCCTCTGCCCCCTTTACTTCACCCTGCTTGGCCCCTGGAGGATGGCTGGATAGTCAATGACGGGTAAGATTCCTCAAGGGAGGAACAACCTAAGACAGGCACAGTCATGAAGAGGCACCAGGGAAGGACTTAGGGGACTATAGAAAAGGGGTAATGGACCTCCACCCCTTGGCTTTATCACAGCCCAAGACTTCATTCTATCCGTAAGAAGTCTCCTAATCTCTTGGCTGCCTTACTTCCCCCACCTGACTTAAGCTTAAAACAATGCCAGAGGCAGGCATGGCCCTGTGCTGGAAAGGGTGGTTCCCCTGGGCTATGAGGCCTAAGAAAGAATGCATACAATCCTGTGAAACCTGCTTTGCTAAGAATACCCTCAATTTAAATGATAAGGGTCCCAGAATAAATTGAGTTTGTTTCCCAAAGTTTTACGGCCCTTTGGTGTCACTCTATCTGACCCTGACTCAGAATAAGCCCTCACAGTTCTTTGAATGTTATCTATTCCTTGATCACTACTGCCTGACAATGACTGATGAGATTTACATATATGTCTTGTATTCCTATGCAACTAAACCCAATAAAGGCCCACTGAGAAAGAGGCTTAAGGCCTTTCTCCTCTGAGAGACTGGCCAGCCTTTCCTCCCCAAGCAGATCATGTCTTGGTAGACTTATTCTCATTCGCTTTGTCCAGCAAAGCTCCCCCACAATATACTATATTTCATATTACAGATTAATTTGATTCACCCATGTGCTTGCTAAGGAGTATAATATGACTACCCTTTCATTGCTTTGTCAAGTAAATTTGCTTTTACTTACAGTTAACAGCTGTCTCATTTTAAAAGTCTGCTTTATTTTCTATATACCTACCGTTAATTTTTGCCAAATGCTCTAACAGACCCGTCAAATGATCAGCAATGATTTTTCCAATTGTCGAGCACATCGATTGAATCTTTTCTTTGACATTCTTTGTGTTCTTACGCTCTTCGGGCCCACTGCACCGTGCCTGTCCTGGGACTTTCAAAGCAACTCTTCCGTGTCAGATCCCTGATTCTTGAGCTTATGTGTTTCTTTTTTTCTTGGTTCTCCTCCTTCCAGCAGCTTCCAAGAAAGGGTGCATGGCCAGTAAACTTCTCTTTAATTTGAGGGTACAGAGGAGTTGCCTGAATCATTGTCTGTTTCTTGGGGTGTGAGAGCCGAGTAGATGGGAATAGGGTCTGGATGCAGACTGCCTGCGTTCCAGTTCTGGCCCCACCTTTACCAGCTGGGTAAACTTGGGCAAGCTTCTTAACCCCTCTGCGCCTTAGTTTTCTTATCTGTAACCATGGGGATGAGAATGATGCTTATCTTGGAGGTCGTGAGGATTATCGGAGTTGGTACACATGAAACACTTGAAATAGTGCCTGGTGGGTAACTGGAACTCAGTATGCATTGGTTGTTATGACTATTTGAAATCTTTGTCTTTAGGAGCCTGTGGCCCTTCCCCCTTTTTTGTATGTGCAGATTTTTTTGCCTTAGTCACATGTCGGTGTGACCTGGAAACTCTTAATGAGTGTGAGTCATTCCTTGTCAGCATTCCATTTATTCCAAATAGTGTATCACTGGGTATTATTTTATTCTTCCACTGATCATGTGGACTGGATGTTCATGATTGATATGCCTCATTCAGTCTTTCAGCTGCTCAAGCGGTGTGGAGACACGGCTGGGGCCTTGAGTAGCTTTGGGTCATTGAGTTCCTTGCTTAATGCAAACAAAATAAATGCACCAGAGGTGTGCTTCGCTGCCTGGAGCATACCATAGGCTTCTGATTAGGTCGGGTACAGGTATTCTGTTTTCCATGTCTTGTGAGCTTTTCCTTGGTTTGGCCATAATAATTATTCCTAGCCATGCTTCCTGTATCCCTTGCCCATGTACTGATGTACCAGAGGCAGGAAAGATGTAAACTTCTGGACTCTTCTTGTCTATGGGAAGACATCTTCTTGATGGAAGAAAGGGTCTCCAGTGAAGGTATGGGTTATTTCAAGCTTTCCCTCTGGGTTATTTTTACACTTAAAATCAGAATCTTGAAAAGAAGTGACACTTTTCAGAATTCCCTCCTGCACTTCTCCATGTTCCAATCTCTTTGAAGAACGCTGTGATTTTTTGTTTAGCACCTTCTTTCAAGTTGGCCCAATTTTGCTTTTTCTGGATGACACCTCTCAAAGTTTATGGTGTGAAGTTGAGATCTCTTTTTGGTTTCAGGGTTGATGATATGTTTTTTATTATTTTTACAGGTTTGTTAATTTCAGCAAATTTGGGGGAAAGGAATTTTGTGAACCTGCAGTTTTATTGTCAACTTTACCTGAAGTCCCTCAGGCTTTATTTTTTTTAAACATCAGGAAAAAAAACAGAACTGGGAAACTACAGAGGAGAATGATTTTATGCAAAAAATAATTCAGGTGTTTTTCCTTATAAACTTTTTTGGTATAAACAGATATGTTTCCATAAAAAATTGTGTCAATGTGTGTGGGAAGGTTGTTGATTTTTCCACCAAGGGTCTGCAGGTTGGAATTGAAGGTATAAGACAGATTTTTCCATTTCCCTCTTGTTTAAAACAGACTAAACTGTTGGGTTTTCCAAGAGTCATACAAAGCTTACCTCTGTACAGCACTCTGTCTGATGATGGAGTGTCAAAAAGCAGATTATAGCCAATAAGTGAATGCTTAATATTTGTTTGCATTTGCTTAGAGAGATTCAGCAAAAAACAGGGAGCCAAAGGGGGGCCTCATTAATCAATATTCACACTGGAAGTGGGACCATCCAGACATTATACGCTTTAGGATACGGTGCAAGGGAGGGGGGGTGAAAGGAGTGCAATGGGACCTGGGAGGGGACGTTAAGCAGAAGATGTAAGGTGGACAGCAGCGTGACAAAGGGGAGGGCCAGCAAGTCACTTCTCAGGGAGAAAACACGACAGATGCCAACAGGCTGACGCAGCGGGAACAACTGGGGTCTAAAGAGAGAGAGAACACGAGGGCAGCAGCACACGCATCGCTGCCACTGAGTTTTGGATCCAATTCCTCTCTTCAGTACTCTGACCCTCCACAGCCAGTTCTCAGCACAGCCACCAAGTGATCCTTGTAAGACCCACTTCAGACCCTGTCCCTGCTCTGCTTAAAGCTCTGCCGTGGCCCTCCCTTTCCCTCAGAGTGAAGGTCAAAGTCCCTCCCTGGCCTCCAAAGCCCACACAACCTGGTACCATCATGTCCGTCGCCTCTCGCTGTCCTCTCTCTTCACTCCAGCCACACTGGGCCCCTGCTACACCCTGCACAGCCTGGGCACCCTCTTGTCTCAGGGCCTTGTGCTAGTTTTCCTTCTGGAATGATCTTCCCCCAGATATCACCTGGCAAACTCCTTCCCCTCTCCGAGTCTTTGCTCAGTTGTCACCTTCCCAATGAGACCGGCCCTGACCATCTGACTTAAAACTTCACTTTGTCTCTACCCTCTCCTCCTGGTTCTCTCCATTCTCCTTATCACATTCTATTTTTAATTGCTTCCAGCACGCAACACACCTTCCAACATACCATGTAATTTACATAGCATCGTATTGTGCTCTCCCCGCCCTGGATTCTAAGCTCTACAAGGCTACGGTTCTTCATCTCTTTTGCTTACTGATCAATCTCCACTGCCTGAACAATGCCAAGGACAGAGTAATCACTCAATAGTATTTGCTGAATAAAGGAATGCTTTCAACTCCATCTCCCAAGCCTGAGAGTGAATCTTTCATTTTGGTTATTATGTTCTCCGTTTTTAAGAGCTCATTCTTAACCTCCATGTATTCCTTATAAAAACACTTTTTCTCTTATTTTGCAAAAGCAACACCTCATCCTTCCTCTCTGAGTATAGGAACCATGATTTTACTTTACATGCTGCTCCCTGCACTGTATGTTACCTCTGAATCCCCCCTCTTCCATTTGTCTTGGTCTTGGCCTTTTGAGTGAGAGGCCTTTCTCAAATGTCTGGAATCCTTGGCCATCCATGTGCTGAAGAGTGAAATGCCACTTGGAAGCTCTGTGTATCTGCTTTATGAATAGTTGACTTTGTTACAGGGTAATCAGGTGGGGACCAACCACCTGTGGAGAATCCCAGAATGCCCATTTCTTAATTAAAGTGTTTTCTCTTTGCTGCTAGAATTCTGAGTGGAGGAGGATGGGAGCAGCCTACGGTATCTTGACTTTCATTAATTTCCTTGGTTTCAATATGGTATCTGGCCCTCTTCTCCACCGCGCCTGGTGTCCTCAAGCCCAGAGTTTCTCTGGTTCAATTTCCTCAGAGCAAACTTCTTGTCGTATATCAGAACGAGACTGAGTTAGTCACTGGGATTTGTGAGGCTGCGTCCCTCACCTCCCGTTGGTCTTTATACAGATATTCACCCAACCTGCTTCTTCAGCTCTACTCCTCACCCCTACCTGCAGAGGTACCTGGCCCCTCCCACTCCTGAATCTTTCTGGAGCCCCATGCTTGGGTGAGCTTGCTTGTCTGCCTTCTCTGCAGGCACTTAGATTTCAGCTTTCTCTACCTGCTTGGGGGAAGTAACTACATGTCCACTTATTTCCAAAATTATGTAGATGCCTCTTGTCTGCTGTTGTTTCCATGGTTCTTGTTATTTGTCCTTGTGGGTTTCTCCAATTTCTCCTTGTGGGGTTCGCCACAACCCTGTGGATTTTTACCCCTTAGTGCTCACTCTGGGGCTTTGAAGGGGAGCGGATACATATACAATCTGTCATGTTTAACCAGAGGTTTTATCGTGACGTCTTAATTCTGCCGTGTTTGCCTCCGGTGCACACTTCCTCAGTGGTCGGGCGTGTCAAGGCAACAGCTGGCAGCCATTAAAGCACACGCTACACTTTCGCAGGCGATGCAGGATTCTAGGTTACACTCTACTAGGAAGTAGGTCAATCACGTATCTTCAGTTTAGTCTCGGAAATAAACACAGACCAGCTTTCCTTTTTTTTCTGGTTCTCCATGTCTCCTTTTTGTTTTCTAGTCATTACGGGTGTTAGGCCCTTTCTGTCCTGTTCTCAAAAAGCTCGCTGGAGCTCTGACTTGGATATTCTCTTGGTTTCTACAACCAGAAGCCTTCAAAATTTCAGCTTCCCAGCCCCCCCCCCCCCATGCCTAGGGAGAAATTTTGGGAGAAGCAACTTTCTTCTTTTTCAAAACTTAAGCTCCCCTTATCGTTATTCTGGCAGAGTTTTCACAGTTTTATGGTTGTTAAAGAGTTGTGGTAGAAGAGAATTTATTTAGGCACTAGGCTGAACTCTGAGCAAACTTGTAAAATACACAAAACCTATTTTTGGTATCCACATACCCCATCAGGTTAGAATATGACAACTGCATCCTGTTCGGGATATTTGGTGATTGATTAATGAAGGCTTGGTCCCTTCCAGGAGTTATTTTAAAGGAAGTCTCAAAGACAGAAATATCTTCCTGAGTTACTCCTCTTCGACTTAAATATCACCGTGAGGGACAACATGAATAAAGACCTGAGGTACTAATTTTTGCTGGTGCTCATGTTTTTCTTTTCTTTTTCCTTTTTTTAAAAACAAGAATAGCAGTTTAATATGTACTAAGAAGAAAATAAGACCTAGTGGATATAATTTATAGGTTCTTAGCATAATTCTTGACATAAAACTGCTTGGTTTTACAGATAAATTAATAGCATTGTGACATGACCTATGGAAAAATTAAGAAGTAATGAAATAACCAAATCTTTAGTCAATAAACCAACTTTAAAATAAAGACAGAGAACCCCCCTCCCCCAAAGCACACATGAGCCCAATCCTTGTAAGCTGTGCCGGGGAACTTAGCTATGTGTGTGTGAGGGAGTGTATGCCTGGGGGGGTGTGATTTAGAAACGATCCCCCCCTTCCCGCTGCTTTACCTTGGTCTCGTAGGCTAACCTGCCACGTTGGCTGACTTGTGAACCTTCATCTAGGACTCCTACATTTTCGATATGGCCTGTCCGGACCCCAGCAACTCATCGGTGCACACAATTGTTGCCCATTAATGATTTCTTTACCATGACGACGCCATATCTGACAACCCCTCTGTAACTGTAACTACAAGAAGCAATTGAACCTCTTGGGCAATTACTGCCAGAAGACCAGCTCAACATCAACTTTTTTAACACCCAAATTATAGTTGTTTTGAAGACAAATGAAAATAAAATGACCCCAGCCAACAGGCTAGGTCAGTCGGATGGGCTGTTGAGGACTCAGCCTGATTCAAAAGCAAATGCTCTGTGGAGCTGTACTGAAGTGGCGGCTTTCTTTAGTTTGGTCTGTTTTCTTAGAAAAGGAGGCACAGAATTGGTAATTCATCGTTGAAATGTCTCAGGTTAAGGCTTTCTCAAAATTGCTTTTGGACACAGAACCACAGGGTTCTGCTCTAGTGTTCGGGCATTTGAGCAGACCCAATGAGGCATGTGGGGAGGTCTCCAATTTGTCTGAAGGCACTGACCGCCATGTCAACCCCCAACCCACTTCCATCTAGTGTCGAGGTGGTTCGCCATCCGGTCAGGGGACAGCTGGGCTTTTATCCTGCGCAACACATGTGCTGACTTTTCTCCCTTGATGCCTACCATGTAAAACATGCAGAACTCCTTAAAAAAATAACCCAGTACACCTTTGTTTCAGATGATTAAAAATAATCGCAATTCTGAATATTTCCTCGGATCACTCAAAAAACTCAGACAATAACTGATGTTTGAGAAGCCCAGCCAAAGGTGCATCCTAACATTAATTTCCATAGAGTTCTAAAGTGAATTCTGGAACACAGGGCCTTTGAAATGCTCCCTGAAAAGGGGGTTCCATTTTCAATAAGTTTGGGAAAGCTGAATACTGCAATTCCTTTTCAGAGATTCAGGAGGTGCATTAGCATATTAAAAGTTCTGAGAAGTTCTATGTAAATAATCTGGTTTTAACTTTGTCCAACAGAATTTAAAAATCATATTTGACTGTAGAATCCTTTGTACGCATTACTTACTCATTTTGAAGGGAGTCAAGATATGCCATCCCAAAATATGCCACCTTGGTGTGAGCATTATTTTGAATGTTCATTCTACAAGAATTTCCCAAACTCCTACTTGTACGTGTGGCTTCTCTAGGGAATATGAAGGAAAACAGGAAATACCTATGCTGTCCCAGGAAACCCCAAAGTGTCTATGAGATAACTGGGAAACGACAACTAATGCCTTAAAAAGCAAGATATGGTCAAACGCCACAGCAACGCAAACCTCCGCGTAAGGGAGCTTGAATTGCCCCGCACAGCCAGGCTGCTTCAAGGAAGTCCAGCACTGCTTAGCGGACAGCTCCCTGGCTGGCACTGGGTGGGCTGGAGCGGCGGGAGAGGCCGCATTCCCCAGGGACTACTGGGGGAAGCAGACAGTCGAACTTTGCAGGCTTCAGTTTTTGTTTTTGTTTTTTCCAGTAAAGCAAGGATGTATACTGGGTGACTTATCGCAGCACTCACTAGTATATTCTATTCGCACAACTACTGATAATGAGCAAACAATTAAAAATGTTATTTCAAAGGTTCTTTTTGATCCAAAAAGTGCATAAGGAACTGACAACAACCACTGTCTTTGATTTTCTTCTGACCACTGTTATTACCCCAAAAGGAAGGGAGAGAAAACATTATTTCACTATTATGCGCCAGGCCTTGCGCTAGACTCTTGACATACAGTAAGAATAGGTTATTTTAAAAGCACTTAATCTTGACACTGTTTGTATAGTGCTGTTTCTTACCTGTTTCTCTTATTCACCACAGAGAAAGCAGGGAATACATTTGACATAAGTTTAAGTTATTATATTTTGCTGGCAAATGCTTGGCTCTGGGAAACAACCATTTTTAGACTAGGAACCCTGCTTCTAGAGAGGAACTCAATTAACAGGCACAGTACTTGCTAGCAGCCTGGCTCTGCTTGTAGGCAATGGAAGATGGCGTTAGCAGGCTGCTTGGACCAGTGTTCCTCAACACATCCCTGCATCCCAACAGGCCATCAGTCATCAGTGCTCACTATGACGGTGACCCTGGGTGAAGATGCTTCCTGAATCTGGGGGGGGGAGAGAATAACTTGGAAGAGGTCCCTTGGATTTCTTAAACGTCAAATATGCTTCCTCTTTTCATTTTCTTGTCTTAGATTGTAATTGATGGAGAAATGGCAGGATTTGAAAAGGTACACTTACTAAATAAGGAAACATAATTTTCAACAGTTGAAGTTTACATAGGACCAGTTGAACATAATACGATTAAATAACTATGAAGACCATTACTGGTCATAGCTCAATTAAAAAAGGAAAAATACAACTGCATTGTTTGGGTGCATGGTTTACCATAATAATAGCTGATACATGGGATCAGAGTAGTAAGTAGCTTATGCTAGAATAATCTCATGGTGATATAGAAAGAAATGTTACTATTTACAGAAAAATCTAGGTACAATAAAATGCTGGATTTGGTCAGCAAAGTTTAGGTCTTATTTATGAACACATAGTTATAACTGCCTTTATTACTAATCTTACCAGAAACATAACCTTGTAAATCTAAAATATCCTACTACCTAATCTATTTCTTCCCTAAGAAATATTTTATAATATATTTAAAAACTGAGGTTTATTCATAATATACCCATCAAGCCAGAACAGATTTAATAGTCAACATGAATATCATTAATTTTTCAAGTTCCCTAGAATCTATTTTGAAAATAAATTTATCATTCATTTATAATCCTATTTGGTAAACTTTTAAAAGTCCATTTTCTTGGGATTGCTTTTTTATTGATTTGTATGAGCTATTTATAAATTAAGAAAAACCACCCTTTTGTCAATAGTGTTTCAAATATGTTTTCCAGTATGTCAGTGATCTTTTGATACTGTGTATATTGCCAGACAGAAGTTGTTTACAACATTTATGTGGTCGAGTGTATTTCATACAAGACTGAGGTCACATAACAACCATGAAGCGCAGTGCAATGCTTTCGATTTCATGTGTCAGGTACACCGTCCCATGTGATCAGGTATCTTCCCGTAATGTGGTCTGAATGGCCTCACAGTACTCAGATACACACACGTAATTCAGTTAACAAAGCCCCTACTGTGAGATATTTGCAGTGTTTTCTATTTTCTAGTAGTATCACTGTACATAAATTCCTGCACACAAATGATTTATGGCAGAGTTCTGGAAACAGAATCACTGTTGTGACCCATTTATGTTTTCAACTGCCACACTAATTAAAGTACACACTTTCAAACGCTACCATGTGAATAAAGAGAATAAACTCAATCGACAGGATCATGTGTTGCTATGATTAACCTGCTTCGATTATTGTTATCCAACTTTTTAAAATTCACTAGCTCTTTGAGTATTTTCTTTTGTGAATTTTCTCTTCATTCCCTTTTTGTCCTTTACATATTCATAATTTTACATAATGGTTTGTAAGGGCTCTTCATACATGAAATAAGCTAACTTTTTATGACATTTACAGATTTCTTAGCATTTTGCCTTTTACCACCTCCTGGCCATGATTATTTGATTCAGGTCAGTAAAACATGAGAGGAGTTTTGCTAGGTGTTTCTGAGGAAGAAAATGTTCTTACTTTGCTGAGAGAATGTCCCAGGGCTTCTGGAAGTGACTCCTTGAACAAGGAGGAAAACCTGTGGCTGCTGAAATCGTTAGCAGGCACTGTGCAACCACAAGGGGGAGCCACACTTAGAATGAAGATGGCCCAAATGAAGGACTAACGGGCTTCCTGCTTTAAGAAAAGAAAACCCTCCTGCATTCCATGCCAGTTTGAATTGCATTTTCTTTCTTTATTTCTTCCTTTTTTTTTAGCAACTTCAAACACTGTGATATAATGGTATTTTCTGAGAAACAGAAGTGTTAAATGTTTATGCTGGGACATCTATCAATCTTTGCCCTTATGAATTCCTTTGCTGCTGTTCTTAGAAAGGGCTTCTCTACTTTAAAATCAAGTATACGCCTGTAAAATGAAATTTTTTTTTGTTAAAATGTAAGCCCTGTGGCGGGGGCGGGGGGCCCTCAATCACAACTAGGAGAAAGCCTTTATTTTACAGTCACTTCATGAATGGCAGGAGATTCGTGTTTCAGTAGAGTGCCCATATTTAAAGATGTGTGAAATGACTACTAAAAACTCTGAATTTTTGAACTACAAATAACTTGTCAGATCCAACCAATGAGTAAGACAAGAGAAATGCTGTATTTGGCTCAAACTCACAGGACTGGACTGAATCTAAGCCAGTTCGTATCTGGTCAAGGCATGAAGAATTAGTAGGGGAACCCTTTATGAGGGCGCCGTCCCCTCTGAGACATGGTGTAGAAAGCCACTGGGAAGTAATCTGGGAAGACACACACACACACACACAATTACTTGATTGCGAAAGGCATAGCTATAATAAGAACAGCATATACTACAGGTTTTAATATACCACTCATAATAAATCAATAGTTTAATGGCAAAGTCAGAGCAAGCATATCTTGAATTCAGAAAATAAGTCAGACTGCTTTTCCAATGAACACCAGCATTAGATTGTCCAAATAGATTTTTTAAAAAAGATTTTACTTATCTTTAGAGAGAAGGGAAGGGAAGGAGAAGGAGAGGGAGAGAAACATCAGTGTGTGAAACACTGACTGGTTGCCTCTTGCACACGCCCAACTTGGGACCTGGCCTGAAACCCAGGCATGTGCCCTGACCGGGAATCAAACCAGTGACCTTTCGGTTTGCAGGTCAGCATTCAATCCATTGAGCCACACCAGCCAGGGTTAAACAGCTCTTTCTGTACGTGAAACTTGGAGATATTTTAGGCTCATCAAAATCTACCCTTCTTTTTGGACCTTTTCATTCATTTCAACTGGCTTGTGATCTGTATTTCATGGAACTCTTCTATAGCTAGCTGCCCTCCAGGTGTCCTTCTAGAAAACCAAAACCCGGATTCCAGCTGAATACTCGCACAGACATAAACCCTGCTGCACGGAGCCTTGAAGAAATGGATGTGCGCTAGCAACAAAAAGCGACAGAAGCAGACACTGTATAGTATCGCTTAAAACGCCTTCCCAGTGTTCAAGCCCTTTCTTGTTGCAGCCTCTTTACGTACATGTGTGTTTCCCTCCATGAGTCTTCTCTGCCTGAAGTTGCCCTGGTGTCAGAGCCTTCTCATTCTTCAGGTCTCAGCTTAAAGCCACCTCCTCAGAGAAGTCTCCCCTGACCAGCCTATCTCGAATACATCTCCTTTGTCCTCTGAATGACCACTCCAATTAGCCTTTCCTTTCCTTCGTAACTGTTACACAATTTGCAGTTTTTTGTTGACTTATTTTTGTCTTACTCAACTAGAATGTATGCTCCATGAGGAAAGAAAGTATTTCTATTATATTCATCACTGTATTTCCAAAGAGTTCCTAGCAATGAACACACTTGTAGCCCTGGCTGGTGTGGCTCAGTGGATTGAGTGCTAGCCTGCAGACTGAAAGGTTGCTGGTTCGATTCCTAGACAGGGCACATGCCTGGGTTGCGGGCCAGGTCCCTAGTGGGGAGCATGTGAGAGGGAGCCAACTTATGTTTCTCTCACACGGTGATGTTTTTCTCCCTCCTTTCCCCTCTCTCTAAATAAGTAGAATGTTTTAAAAAACACATTTAAAAAAATGGATACTTATTGGCTTTAATAAACTAAATATCTTTATTAAAAGTTTAGAAGACTTACTTATCTGTTTTAAAAAAAAAAGCCTCTTGGACTGTTTAATATCGAAGAAGGACTCAGTAATCTTAGGGCTTTTAAGGGCTCACTTAAAAGAAATAGCTCATCCTGTTACACAACTGAGAAGATGAGCCAAGCAAGTTACGAAACGTTCAAGGAGAAATACATGGCAGCCGCCACACAGCTCAAGTCTTAATGGAATTTCAAACCCAATGTTGATAATTCTAGAGCAGTCTAGCATGAATAAGTGTTGCCTTGAAAAAATGTTACCAATTTGCCAATGAGTACCATGATGTATGAAAATGTCTGGGTTTTAGTGAATGTTCCATTTACATTAAAATCATTTCACTAAAAAGGTAAAATCCTCATCTTAAATGAGTTGGTCCTGTCATAGCTATAAAAATGTGGATATCCTAAATCAAGTTCTTACTTTCCAGTTCATTCTAGCTACAGGACTTTTCATGAAAAAATTGTCCCTTTGCCTTTTTTTTTTTTTTATGAGAAAAGGCAGTAC
Source organism: Desmodus rotundus (assembly GCF_022682495.2). Lineage (NCBI taxonomy): Eukaryota > Metazoa > Chordata > Mammalia > Chiroptera > Phyllostomidae > Desmodus > Desmodus rotundus. The sequence goes on from NC_071395.1 coordinate 81,745,373, forward strand.
CTCGTGTCACTGCATCTTATCAAGTGACCAAGGAAAATATGAATAGTATATCGTTACTCTCTCTCTTGAAGTCAGTGAGACTAAGAAAGAGCCCATACACTCTACTGCGTGTTACTGCTTTTTCCAGTGAGCCTGCGAAAATCTCGTAATTCCTCTATTACTGGAAAGAGAAGATGAAAAACACTAGACCGGGAAAGTCTGTCTAATTCAAAAACACAAATAATGTATACTGGTTCTCAAATGAACAAAAATCAGATTCTGATTAATGTATAAGAAACCTATACTTGGTGGGATTACTTAGATGAACTAGCTATTCAAATTTATAGGCCAAAGATAACATGATAAGATACACTGATTAATGTACCTTTGGCCTGAATTCAGCAGCTGATGGGTCTGCTCCAGTTCACTTCTCCTCTTGAGGGCTACCCAGCACCTACTCTGTTTTTCCAAAGGGGCAAAAAACCCATGCTTCTTTTTCATACCTTCATGGAATCCACGGAGTCACATTATGGCAAAAGGAGCTAGAATTTCCCAAAGGGCCTCAGAATTCCCATGTGTGTAGAGGTTTATGCCCTAGATAAAACCCATGGAACAAGTTTCCTAGCATCATCACACTCAGGAATGTTATTTTTTTTGGACCAGACTAAGACCACATCAGACATAGCCCCTTGACTTAATCATCAGGTTAGACAACTATAGAAAACCATCCTATTACTAAATAACTGCTTTAAATTCTGGATTTTCTTCCTCCACCAAATTAGTACGTATATTGCTCACTCATTTTATGTAGTTGTCAGCTCAGAGAACCCTAGGCCAGGTCACAGCATTACAGCAAATATTCACTCCTCCCCTCTTGACATACACGGGATCCTACACCCCATTCGTAGGGTCTGCTCTGGTCAATAGGATATAAAGGCATGTGACCTGAGTAGCTTGGAACGTGCTTGTGTGGTCAGCCTTGCCCTCCTAGGCTTTTGCTAGTAACATGAGAAGAACATGCCCAGGGGTCCACTGACTTCAGAAAAATAAGCAGCATGTGAAACCAACCTACATTCACCATGGCCTGGATGGGATTACCGAGAATGACCAAAGCCCAGGAAGAAATAAACTCTGTTATATATATGGAGTTTTAGGGTGGTAGGCTAAATAATGGCCCCCTGAAAGGTAACTTACCTCTAACCTATTAAGTGTCACCTCATATGGCTTAAGGACTTTGCAGATGTGATTAGGTTAAGGATCTTGAGATGGGGAGATTATCCTGGATTCTGCGGTCAGACCCTAAATGCAATCACATACGCCCTTATTAGAGAGAGGCCGTGGGAGATCTGAAGATAGAAAAGAAGGCACTGCAACCATGGAGACGGCGACTGCAGCCACAAGCCATGGAATTCTAGCAGCTTCCAGAAGCTGGGAGAGCAAGGAATGGATTATCCTCTATAACCACCAGAGGGAGAGTGGCCCTGTGATGGCACCTTGACTTTGGCCCAGAGAATCTGATCTGACTTCTAGCCACCTGAACTGTGAGGCAAGAAATGTCTGGTGTAAGCCACCAAGCATGTGATCATTTTCCTCTTAAGTGTCAGAGCTGAGACTGGAACCCAAATACACATCGTTGACCGAAGCCAAGAACTGTGCTGGCTAGGCAGTAATAAAGTCTAGAAATGATTGAGAAGTTAGTGATTCTTCAACTCTGGCAGCAGCGTTAAAACTTTAAGATGTCTTTCCCAGTTGGAGAACTCTTGTGCCTACTAATTACTCCATTTGTTTGGTATCATGCAAATACCTCATATGCATGGCGCTTAAGTATTAATAAATACCCTTTCTTTCGTATATAACATAATATGATTTTTATAAATCTCAAAGCATCTAGTTTTGAGTCATGATAATAGTTACACTATTGAAAAAATGTCACCCAGTGCTTTGTGTACGGGGCATTGTTCTGGAGGTGCAGGGGGGAATATGGACAAGTACAAGGGCACTGCTTCTCTCCACAACTTACAACCCCGTTCGTATCAATCGCCCAGCCGAGAGGCACTCGGCCCCGAATGCTCCTGTATACCCCGTGAAGGACACGCGCCTGTGCAACACACCCCGGGGGCTGCACAGTCCCTGACGTGAGCCTCTCTCACCCACTCAAGGAAGCAAGTACACATTTGATAGAAATAACCTTGCATTAGCTCCTATTTATAAAATAACTCATCATCTTCAATAACCTATGAATAACAAATTACTCATAACATACCTCATACCTGATTGAGATTGATGTGCCCATGTCCACACTTACCATTTGTTTTTACATATATAAGAACTGGTGACCTAAAACCTTATACAAACCCAAACCTGATAGCTGCCAGCGCTTGTGTCCCACTGAAGTTACTGACTCAGAGAGCCGCGTACGACCGACAGATGGCTGTGGTGAAGGAAGGGAAGACGACTTTGTTTGCACTGGTATGGCCGGTCTGAAGCATGCTAAAGGCAAGGCGCGCAGTGCGTGTAAAGCCGGCGGGGGAAAGGAAGGTGTGCCTGGGAGTGTGGTGAGAAACAGTGTGACTGCACAGCGGTGTTGTGGAAGACGCGGCTGGTTGGAGCCAGACTCTGGAAGAGTCTGGTCTTGATTTGGTAGATGACGGGAGGGTTTCTGAAC